>NC_142888.1:77560000-78160000 GCF_051225735.1 Oryctolagus cuniculus | reverse complement strand
ATAGATTTTGATATGTTTGTGTTTTAATTTATTTTTTTCAATGATGTATTGGTCATTTAGTAGGATGTTGCAAAATTTCTGTTTGTGAATTTTCTGTTGTATGGTTTCTAATTTTACTCCTTTGTAGTCTGAGAATATACACAATATGATTCAATTTTCAAAAATATTTACTGAGACTCGATTTGTGGCTTAATATATGACTTATTCTAGCAAATGATCCATATGCTGATGAGAAGAATGTATATTCTGCAGCTGTTGGGTAAAATGTTCTGCAAATGTGTTATGACCATTAGCTCAATAGTGTGGTTCAACTTTGATTTATCTTTGTTGATATTTCATCTGGATGATCTGTCCATTGATGACAGTGCAGTGTTATGTCTGCCACTATTATTGTACTGGAGTTTCTCTCTCTCCTTTTAGATACAATAATAATTTGCTTTATTTATCTGGGTGGTTTTATGTTGGGTGCATATACTTAGGATTATTGTATCTTATTGCTGAATCAATCCTCTAATTAATATATAATGTCCTTCTTTGCCTATTCTTACAGTTTTTGATTAAAAAAATGTTTTATCTGATGTGAGTATACCTACTCCTGCTCATTTTCAGTTTCTGTTTTCATAGAATACCGTTTTCCAACTCCTCACTTTTAGTCTATGAAATGAGTTTCTTTTAGGCAGCATAGTTGGGTCTTTTTTTTTTTTTTCAACTCATTTGGCCAACCTTTATATTTTGACTGGTATATTTAATCTGTTTACATTCAAAGTTAGTATTGATAGATAAGAACTAGTTATTGTCATTTTGTTGATTGGTTACTGATTGTATCTACCATGTTAATGAATTTGGTTGTGTCATGTGTTTTTATGCACTAATGTTGGACTCCTCTCAGGATTTCTTGTAAGGCTGATCTGGTGGTGAAGATTCTCAGTTTTTGTTCAACTGGAAATTTTTCATTTCTACTTCATTTCTAAAGGATGGCTTTGCTGGATATACTCTTGATTGGAAGTCTTTTTATTTTAAGACCTTGAATATGTCATCCCACTCTCTTCTGGCCTGTAGGGTTTCTACTTGGAAGCCTGCTATTAGTTTATGGATTTTCCTTTATATGCAATTTAATATTTTTCCATTATTGTTTTTAGAATTCTCCCCACATCCTTTATTTTGACAGTTTGACCACTGTATGTTTTGCAGAAGGTATTTTTTTTTTTATTGAGTCCTGAAGGGGTCCTTTGACCTTTATGTATCTGGTTGCCCATATCTCTCACAACTTGGGAAGTTTTATACTATTATTTCATTAATTGTGTTCTCAACACTATTTTCCTTCTCTTCTCCTTCAAGTATCCCTCTAATAGAAATATTTGTTTGCTTAATAGTGCCCCATATGTCTTACAGACTTCTTCATTCTTTTCAACTCTTTTCTTTTTATTTTTGTCTGAGTGGGTTATTTAGTCTTGTCCAATGATTTTGATTTTCATACATTCATTAATATGTATGGCCATGACTTCCATCAATTCTAAAACATTTCCTAACCATAAAGTGAAACCCTATAACCTTCAGCTCTCACGACCCCTACCTACCCAATCCCCTATGTCTAAGCAAGAACTAATTAACTATCTGTCTATATATATTTGCCTACTCCAACAGTACTGGGAATTTCATATAGTTGAAATCATATCAGATGTTGTGTTCCCATAGTTCTGGAAATGTTGCTTATGACTATTTTTGGAGTTGTTGTTGCTTTAATGTAAGGCTATTTTGAAGGAGTTCCTCTGCCATTTTCACATGTGTAAATTTCAGCCTGCTTTTCCTTTAAATTCTTAGTATACACTTGCAATTCCACTATTGGATTTTAAGGTATATTTACATTATTGTTAAAATCACTAAGCTAGGAAATATAATATGCCTCTATAACATATCCCGATATACTTTTTAAAAATTTTTATTTATTTGAAAGTCAGAAATAGAGAAGGCGGGAGAGAAAGAAAGAGATATTCCATCTGCTGCTTCAGTGCAGAGCCAGGCCTGAGCCAGGCCTAAGCCAGGAGCCAGTTGTTTCATCCGGATTTCCCATGTGGGTGGCAGGGGCCAAAGCACTTTGGCCATATTCTGCTGCTTTTCACAGGACATTAGTAGGGATCTGGATCAGAAAAGTATCAGCCAAGACATGAACCAGTGTCCATATGTGATGACGGCATTGCAGTCGGTAGCTTTACTCAGTACACCACAATGCCATTCCCCCCGATCCAAATACTAAATGTTAATCTCAATTTAATTCCTAGAATGAACAATACAAGGACATTGCAGTGGGATAGTTGCATTTACTGTGCCCCACTGTGTTTTATCAAATAGATTATATGTATAAATATTATGAAGCCATATATATAATTATATATTTTTGCTTTTATAGCAATATGGATTTATAAAGTTAATAATAAAATACAAATATTATATGCCTTACAATATGCTTAGTTGCACATTCTCTTACCATTTCCTGTCCCCTGCTCTATTTTGTTCATGTGAGTTACCATCTTCTGTCATTTCTCCTTGTGCTGAGATGAAACCAATCACTCTGCTTTTGAGTCTGAAAATGTTTTCACTTAACTTTCAATTCTGAATGATAGTTTCAGTGGGTGAAGAATTATTGATTGACTAGGATTTTCTTTCAGCACTTTATTTTTTAGTGTCGTCTTACCTTCATGCTTCCTGATGATCTCAGATCATAATTTTTTCATTGTTTCTCTACATAAAATAAATCTCTCCTTATTGCTGCTTTCAAAATGTTCTTACTAGCTTTTAAATTCAGCAGAGTATAATGTCTCTAAGTGTGATTTTCTTTTCATTATCCTATTTGGAGTTTATTCAGTTTCATGGGAATATAAATTAAGGTTTTTCACCAATGTGTGAAGTTGTGGTCATTATTTATTCCAACATTTTCTTCCACTTCTTTCTCTCTTGTCTGGAACACCAGTTACACATATATTGAGCCACTTTATATTTCTCATAATTCTCAAGTTTCATTCATTTTTCTTTATCTTTTCATTCCCTGATCACTGATTATTCTGGTTTTTGAAATCTACTGTTGAGCTATATAGTGATTTCTTGAGTTTATTTTTTTAAGATTTATTTATTTATTTTAAAAGTGTTACAGGGAGAAGAGAAAGAGAGAGAGCTCTTCTATTTGCTAGTTCACTCCCCAGATGGCCAGGGCTGGGACAGGCCAAAGTCAGGATCCAGGAGGTTTATCCAGGTCTCCCACAAGGCTGGCAGAGCCCCAAACACTTGGGCCATATTCTGCTGCTTTTTTTGGGTCATTGGCAAGAAGCTGGATCAGAAGTGGAGCAGCTGGGATGTGAAACAGTGCCCATATCTTTATGTGTTCATTTTATGGTGGATACCTTGGTTGATGTGATACTTTGGCTATTGTGAACAGTGCTGCTATAAATATGGTGGAGCAAGTAACACACTTTGATACAAATGGGTCATGTTTTTTGGGTATGTATTCAACAGAGGGATTGCTGGATCACATGGCAAGTCTATTTCTAGTTTTTAAAGAAATATTCATATTTGTTTCCACAATGGCTGCACTAATTCACATTAGTGTATAAGAAGTCCCTTTTACATACTACTTTATTACTGTGTATAAGAGTTCCCTTTTTTCCACATCCTCACCAGCATATTCTGCTGTCTTTTGAATAATAGCCATTCTGGCAGGGGTGGTATTTTATTGTGGTTTTGATTTGCATTTCCCCAATAGCTACTGATATTGAGAATTTTTTTCATATATTTGTTGGCAATTTGTATTTTTCTTTGAGAATTATTTATTCAGATCCTTTGTTGCTTTGTTGTTAGTGTTGAGTTTTTTGAGTTGCTGATGTGTTTTTTTAGAGATATGTTTATTTTACTTGAAAGGCAGAGTTACAGAGGGGGAAGTGGAGAGACAGAGAGAGAGAGATCTTCATCTGTTGGTTCACTCCCCAAATGGCCACAATGGCAGGAACTGGGCCAGTCTGAAGCAAAGCCAGGAGCCAGGAGCTTCTTCTGGGTCTCTTACATGGGGGCAGGGGCTCAAGGACCTGGGTCATCTTCTACTGCTTTCCCAGGCCATAGCAGAGAGCTGGATTGGAAGTGGAGCAGCTGGGACTTGAACTGGCATTCATATGAAATGCCAGCACTGCAGGAGGCAGCTTCACCCGCTACTCCAAAGCACTGGCCCACCTGATGTGGTCTTGATATTAACATATTGTTGAATGAATAATTTGCAAATATTGTTTCCCATTCTATCAGATGTCTCTTCACCCTATTGATTGCTTCCTTGCTATGCAGAAGCTACTAAGTTTGATATCATTCCATTTGTCTAGTTTTGATTTTATCTGGAGGTCTTATCCAGGAAGTCATCACCTACACCAATTTCTTTACATGTTTCCCCTATGATGGCTTCCAACAATTTCATAGAGAGCTGTTTCTTTGTCCCAACTGGGCAAATATGGGTGATGCTGGGGTTTGTGGTGCCAGCAGGACTATGTGATGTGAATGGGACATTCCTCAGATCCTATTGGGAGAGTGTGATGGTGCTGCAGTTTATAGTATGAAAAAGATCCTAATCCCAGAATTGGGGAATGTCAAAAGAACCCTCCTCCAGTCCTACAGGTTTTCTGCATCAGAAACGAGATTTTGCAGTGGCAGGTATGTGTCAAGGGAGGTGGAATGCACATTCTTCCCTGTGTCTCACAGGGTAAATTCCAATGAGTCTGAGGAAATTATTAATTATCATGGTCTTTGTGCTGCAGCATGCAGTGGGTTCATTACCCAGATCTCCCAGGGTGAGAGCAACTGTGCTGTGAATGGGAGGAGTCACCTGCCTGAAGCAGAGCAATGCAGATAGAGTTCTCTAGATACCACAAGTGCAAGTCATTCCAGATTGCAGTACCAACGTCAAAGTCCCAGCTCTAAGAGGCACAAGATGGAACGTCCCCAATTCCCACACGGCATGTAGGAATGATACTGGGGCTTGTGCCCTGGGCTGCCAGCACTGTGAAGTAGGAGGTACAGAGTGAACTTCTTCAGTCCATGACCTCTCACATTGTTTATGGGCTGCTGCTGGTGCTAGCTCCAGGAAGCCAAGGGAAACTCCCATGTATCAAGCAGAGTGAGCACAGCTCTGGGGCTTCCGTCCAGAACTCCTCCAGTTGCAGGGTGCAGGGTGTCTGCTTTCCACCTCGGAAAGTGCTCTGTCTCTGACACTGGTGGCTTCTGGTGGCAAAGATACTGCTTGCTGTCCCTTAAATCTGAACAATGTTCAAGAGGAGCTCTACCACCACAAATTGAGTCTAGCATTTTAAGAGGAGGGAGCTATGTGGCTTCCCTTTTCAGAGAAAAGTAGTCATTCAGAACCTGGTCGGCTCCCCAGGCTGCATTTGAATCAGTGGTGATTGTGGAATTCTGCAAATAAGGTTGCTGGGAGCAGGAGCCATGGAACCTTCTTACCTTTTCCTGGCAAAATGCTGTCTTCTGGTATCATAGGTCCTGTAACGGAGGCTGGTGGCTGCAGCTGGTGACAGCAGTATGTCTGTCCCCTCTCTTTACTCTTTTTTTTTTTATTTGACAGGTAGAATTATAGACAGTGAGAGAGACAGAGAGAAAGGTCTTCCTTCCATCAGTTCACTCACCAAATGGCCGCTATGGCTGGCGCTGTGCCGATCTGAAGCCAGGAGCCAGGTGCTTCTTCCTGGTATCCCATGCGGGTGCAGGGGCCCAAGCACTTGGGCCATCCTCTACTGTTCTCCCGGGCCACAGCAGAGAGCTGGACTGGAAGAGGGGCAACAGGGACTAGAACCCGGTGCCCATATGGGATGCCGGCGCCGCAGGTGGAGGATTAAGCAAGTGAGCCATGGCACTGGCCCCGCCCTCTCTTTACTCTTATGGAATCTCTGTGCTGTTCAGTCACTGTGCTGAAATTTGCTCTCAGTTTCCTGGCAACATGATCCTTCCTTTGTTTTTCTGATATTTTTGTAGCTGAGGCAATTGCCATTTCTGTTAATTCAGACATCTTGGATTTCCTTCAGGAAGTTTTCTTTTACCGGAGATAGATACTGAGTTTTGTCAAACAATTTTTCAATTCTACTGTGATAATAGGATATTTTTTCTCTTATTTATTCTATTAATGTGGATAAATTTTTTTGACTGGTATACAGTCTTGAGATAGCCTTGATTTTCTGGGAGCAATCTGAGGATTAAACCCTATCTGATCATGATACTGAGTATTTGCACATCTGTGTGTATGAATGATATTTTTCTATAAATTTCTCATTTTATAAAGTACTTATCAATTTTTCATATCACGGTTTTACTGAACCCATAAAATTAGTGAGGAATATTAACTCCTTTTCAATTACTTGAAACTATTGATGTAACATTGATATTTCTCTGTTAAACGTTTGAAAGAAGTCACCTATGATGCCATTTGGATCTGGATTTTGGTTTGGAAGAAGAGTTTTCAAATCTGACTTTATTTACTTTAGTAGATGAAGAGAAAGTTTAATTTATACTTATTTCCATTTCATTTCACTTTAGTTTATAGACAATGCAATAAAACTATAAATAAATAGTTGTAAAGACAACATAAAAAGTGTTTACTTGAAGATAACAATTGTCTACAGTGAAACTCGCAAGGAATCTAAACAAAGAAAACTATCAGTATTAACAAATACTTAGCAAGGTTTCAGGATACCAGATCAATATAGCATATAGGAATAAATCATATTTCCATGTAATCACAATAAATAATCATAATTGTTAAAAAAAAATCCATTTATAGTATCTATGTACTTTAGGAAAGATTTGAGGACCCTCTATATTACAGATTTCAAAACATTGCTTAGAGAAATTAAAGTAAGTAAATTGAGATATATTATATGTTCATGAATTGGAAGACTAAATATTAAAATGGCATCTGCTTTCAAATTAACCTGTAGATTCATATAAGTTCACTTTCCCTGCAGGACTTTCTCCAGCATGGAGTTTAGATCTCCAGCAGAAAGCTGCACACTAACTAAACTGAGAAACAAGAGGACTGAGTTAAAGACTGCCAGAAGAGGTGAAACTTTTAGGGTAAAACTGGAGAAATGGGGAGCCAGAGAGAGGGAGACTGAAATTTATATACCAAGTTTCATACAATACTTGTTTGACATCTGCATCCTCTACATGAAAGGCTCCAAGAAATCTATGGAGCAAGAAATATTTGAGAGGCTAAAAGTATTTAGCACAGATGTTAAAAACAGTCTGCTGTATGGGAAAGATTTGAGAGTTTGCATCACACCAAGTGAGAAATACTGTGTAAACACCTCGGGCTTTTCACTAATACTGCAAATGAGCATATCTTTGGAGAAAAGCCAGTGTCTTAGAACTAAAGGATTTGCCGTAGAACTTAAAGAAAATATGGAGCCCACCCTAACAAAAGCAAAACTCAAGTTTTTCACAACAGTACATTTTAAAAACCACTAGGTATACAAAGAAACAGAAAAGTGTAACCTATAGTAAAAAGTAAAATACATCAAAAGAAATAGACCCACATATGATCCAGATGTTAAAATTAACAGAAAATAACTTTATCACAAATTTGTTAAATAATCTACCAGAAAAGATAAATACAGTTGTGGTAGAGGGGGAAATTTCAGATATGTGTGGGAGCTAAAGAAAGGAAAACATAGGGCATAGACTTTAAGACATCAGCCTATGTGAAGACTTCTTGGATATGATCCAAGAAGCACAATATATGGAAGCAAAAATAGACAAAGCAAAGGAAACAAAATTGTTAGTCAATTGACAGAACAGGAGAAAATATTTGCAAACTATGCATTAAAATGAATATCCAAAATATATAAGGAGCTCAAGAAACTCAATGACAACAAAACCAAAAATCTAGTTAAGAAATGGGAAAAAAACAGGCATTTTTTAAAGGATGAAATACAAATCATAAAGGACACAAGAAAAATGCTCCAGATCACTAATTATCAGGGAAATACAAATAAAAACCACAATGAATATCTATTCAGTCCAGTTAGAATGGCTATAATTGGGGCTGGTGTTGTAGTATAACAAGTTAAGCCCCCACCTGCAATGTAGCATCCCATATGGGTGCTGGTTCTATTCCAGCTGCTCCACTTCCAATCCAGCTCCCTGCTAACATGCTTGGGAAAGCAACAAAAAATGGTCCAAGTGTTTGGGCCCCTGAAACCACATGGGAGACCCAGAAGAAGCTCCTGGCTCCTGACTTCAGCCTGACATAGCTCCAGCCATTGTAGCCATTTTGGGGGTAAACCAGTGGATGGAAGATCTCTCTTTCTCTCTAACTCTGCCTTTCAAATAAAATAAGTATTTTTAAATAAGAATAATATTTTTAAAAAGAATAGCTATACTCACTGTTGACAACAGCTGAGATAGAGAAACAACTTAAGGTGTCCCTCAATGGATGGATGAAGAAACATTACACACACACACACACACACACACAAAGTAGAATTCTATGCAGCCTCTAAAAGGAGGGAATGATTCTCATCATTTGGGACAACATGGATGAACCTGGTAGAAAGACAAATACTACATGATTTCACTTATGCACATATGTGCATATGTGGAATTTAATAAAGTTGAACTCATAGAGAATAAAAGGCTAGGGTAGCAGGATGGTGGAAGAGAAGGAGGTGCTGTTGATAAAAGGGTATATGGTTTCAGATCTACAGGAAGAACAGGTTTTGAGATCTATTGTGCAGGAAGGTGACTAGTAAATAATGATGTATTATAGTATCTGATGGTTTTGGGTCTCAAGTTTAGACCCTTGATCCACTGTGAGTTCATTTTTGTATAGGGTGGTAAGGTAGGGGTCTTGTTATAAATATTTGAATGTGGAAAACCAATTTTCCAAACACCATATTTTGAAGAGACTGTTTTTTCTCCAAAGATGATACTAGTTCATTTATCAAAGATTATCTGGCTATAGATATGTGAATTAATTTCTGGAGTTTCCATTCTGTTCCATTTGTCTATGTGTCTATTTTTGTGCTAATACCAGGCTGTTTTGATTATAATAGCTGTATAGTATGTCTTGAAATTTGGTATTGTGATGCCTCTGGCTTTGTTATTGTTAAGATTGCTTTGGCTATTCGAGATCTCTTTTGTTTCCATGTGAACTGTAGAATCATTTTTTCTAGTACTGTGGAGAAATGTCCTTAAAATTCTGATTGCGATCACATTGAATCTGTAAATTGTTTTGGGTAGTATGGACATTTTGGTGATATTAATTCTTCCAATAAATGTACATGGAAAATTTTTCCATTTTTTTGTCTTCTATTTATTTCCTTAATGTTTTGTAATTTTCATTGTACAGATTCTTCACATCCTTGGTTAAATTTATCCCAAGCAATGTAAATGTTTTTGTAGCAATTGTGAATGAAACTAACCTCATTAGTTCATTTTTAGCCAGAAGGTTATTGGTGTATAACAATGCTTTTGTTTTTTTTTTTTTTTGTATGTTGGTTTTATATTCTGCAACTTTGTTGAGTTCTCCTATGAGTTCTAATAGTCTATTAGTGGATTCATATGGTTTTCTATATAAAGGATCATGTCATCTAAAAACAGGAATAATTTGACTTCCTTCTTTATAAATATGTATCCCTTTGATTTCTTTTTCTTTTTTAATTGATCTGGCTAAAAATTCCAGGATTTTATTGAATGATATTGGTGAGAGTGGGTATATTGTCTCGTTGCAGATATCAGTGGAAATGCTTCCAGCTTTTTTCTATGCCATATGATGCTGGTTGTGAGTTTGTCATTTACTGACTATTGTTTTGAGGAATCTTCCTTCTTTACCCAATTTTATAAAGTTTTTTTTATTATGGAATGATGTATTTTATCAAATGCTTTGTGCATATTGAGATAATAATATGGTTTTTATTCTTCATTTTGTTGGTGGAATGTATCTTTTTTTATTTGTATATGTCAAACCACCCCTTCATCCCTGGGATAAATCCCATTTTATCTATTTGCTGTCCTGTTGGATTTAATTTCCTGATATTTTGTTGAAGGTTTTTGCAATTATGTTTATTAAAGGATATTGGTCTATGTCTCTTTTTTTGTTGTATCCTTGTCTCATTTTGGAATTAAGTTTCTAAGGCCTCATAGAATGAGTTTGACTTTTCAATTATTTTGACTAGCTTAAGAATTGATATTAGTTCTTACTTAGAAGTTTGGTAGAATTTAGTAGTGAAACCAGTAGTCCTAGGCTTTTCTTTGTTGAGAGGCTATTTATTACTGATTCTCAATCTCAATTTTGGTTTACTTGTCTATTCAGATTTTCTGTGTATTTATGCCTCAATTTGGCAAATTATATGTGTCCAGAAATCTATCCATTTCTTATAGATTTTCCAATATGTTGGCATGTAATTGTTTATAATTATCCCTAATGATGCTTTGTATTTCTTTGGTATCAATTGTAACATCTCCTTTTTATCTCTGACTTTATTGAGTCACTTCCCTATTTTTGGTTAGTTGGGCCAATGGCTTATCAATTTTGCTTATTTTTCCAAAGAAAGCTATTCATTTTCACTGATCTTTTATAGTTTTCTTATTTTTATTTTGCTTATTTTTTCTCTCATGTTTCTTATTTATTTCCTTCTATTAACTTTGGTTTGGTTTCTTATTATTTTCCTAGGTCCTTGAGATGCATTCTTAGATTATTTATGCTACCCTTCCACTTTTCTGATGTAGCACTTATTGTTACAAACTTTCTGCAACGCTGCTTTTGCTGTATCTCAGTTTTCATACATTGTGTTTTAAATCTGATACAAGGAAATTTTAATTTCCCTTTTGATATCTTCCATGACCCATGGTTCAATCGAGAGCATATTGTTCAGACTCTACATATTTGTATAAATTATAGAGTTTCTTTGTTGTTAATTTCTGGCTTCTTTCCTTTGTGGTCAGAAAAGATAGATAATATGATTTCAATTTCTTTTAATTTGTCAAAACTTGTTTTATAGCTTTGTATATGTTCTATACTAGAGAATGTTCCATGCCCTGATGAAAAGAATGTGCCTTCTGTAGCTCTGGGATGACATATTTTGTAGATAGCTATTAGTTACATTTGGACTATACGGTAGATTATCTGTGTTATTTACTTGATTTTTTTGTCCGGTTGATCTGTCAATGGATGTAAATTGAAGTCCACTATTATTGTGTTGGAGCTTATGCCACCCTTTATGCCATGGTCCAGCCGTGGCAGGTCCAGGAGGTCCCAAAGGAGGGGAGGCATCGACAAGAGAGGAGATGAGGAGATAAGGTTTAGGTAGCAAGGGAAGGCATATTTCTGCCATTCCTTCTCATACCTTTATTTTATACTCTTTTTTTAACTTTAATTAGTAAATATAAATTTCCAAGGTACAGTTTATGGATTACAGCAGCTTCCCCCGCCCCATAAATTCCCTCCCACCTGCACCTCTCCCATCTCCTGCTCCCTCTCCCATTCCATTCACATCAAGATTCATTCTCAATTATCTTTACAGAAGATTGATTTAGTATATATTAAGTAAAGATTTCATCAGTTTGCACCCACACAGAACATAAAGTGGAAAATACTGTTTTAGTACTAGTTATAGTATCAATTCACATTGGACAACACACTAAGGACAGAGAACCCACATGAGGAGTAAGTACACAGTGACTCCTGTTGTTGACTTAATAATTTGACACTCTTGTTTATGGTGTCAGCAATCTCCCTAGGCTCTGGTCATGAGTTTCCAAGGCTACGGAAGCCTTTTGAGTTCGCTGACTTCAATCTTATTCAGACAAGGTCATAGTCAAAGTGGAAGTTCTCTCCTCCTTTCAGAGAAAGGCACCTCCTTCTTTGATGGCCCGTTCTTTCTACTGGGATCTCACTCACGGAGATCTTTCATTTAGGTCCTCTTTTTTTGCCAGAGTATCTTGGCTTTCCATGCCTAAAATACTCTCATGGGCACTTCAGCCACATCCGAATGCCATAAGGGCTGATTCTGAGGCCATAAGGGCTGATTCTGAAGCCAGAGTGCTGTTTAGGACATCTGCCATTCTATGAGTCTGCTGTGTATCCCGCTTCACATGTTGGATCATTCTCTCCCTTTTTTATTCTATCAGTTAGTATTCACAGGCACTAGTCTTGTTTGTGTGATCCCTTTGACTCTTAGACATATCATTATGATCAACTGTGAAACGAAATTGATCACTTGGACTAGTGAGATGGCATTGGTACATGCCACCTTGATGGGATTGAATTGGAATCCCCTGGCACATTTCTAACTCCACCATTTGGGTCAAGTCTGATTGAGCATGTCCCAAACTATACATCTCCTCCCTCTCTTATTCCCATTCTTATATTTAACAGGGATCACTTTTCAGTTAAATTTAAACACCTAAGAATAATTGTGTGTTAGTTAAAGGGTTCAACCAATAGTATTAAGTAGAAAAAAAAAATACTAAAAGGGATGAAGTATTAAATTGTACATCAACAGGACAAGGGCTGATCAAGTCACTGTTTCCCATAGTGTCCATTTCACTTCAACAGGTTTCCTTTTTTGTGGTTGGTTAGTTGTTACTGATCAGGGAGAACATCTGATATATGTCCCTTTGGGATTGGCTTAATTCACTCAGCATGATGATTTCCAGATTCCTCCATTTTGTTGCAGATGACCAGATTTCACTGTTTTTTTTTTACTGCTGTATAGTATTCTTTTTTTTTTTTTTTTTTGACGGGCAGAGTTAGACAGTGAGAGAGAGAGACAGAGAAAAAGGTCTTCCTTACATTGGTTCATCCCCCAAATGGCCGCTGAGACTGGCACGCTGCGCCGATCCGAAGCCAGGAGCCAGGTGCTTCCTCCTGGTATCCCATGCGTGTACAGGGCCCAAGTACTTGGGCCATCCTCCACTGCCTTCCCGGGCCACAGCAGAGAGGTGGACTGGAAGAGGCGCAATCGGGACAGAATCCGGCACCCCAACCGGGACTAGAACCCGGGGGGGCAGCAACACAGGCGGAGGATTAGCCTAGTGAGCCACGGTGTGGGCCCCACTGCTGTATAGTGTTCTATAGAGTACATGTCCCATAATTTCTTTATCCAGTCTGCTGTTGATGGGCATTTCAGTTGATTCCATGTCTTAGCTAATGTGAATTGAGCTGCAATAAACATTAAGGTGCAGACAGCTTTTTTGTTTGCCAATTTAATTTCCTTTGGGTAAATTCCAAGGAGTGGGATGGCTGGGTTGTATGGTAGGGCTAGATTCAGGTTTCTGAGGAATCTCCAGACTGACTTCCATAGTGGCTTGACCAGTTTGCATTCCCACCAACAGTGGGTTAGTGTCCCTTTTTCCCTACATCCTCGCCAGCATCTATTGTTGGTAGATTTCTGCATGTGAGCCATTCTAACCGGGGTGAGGTGAAACCTCATTGTGGTTTTGATTTGCATTTCCCTGATTGCTAGTGATCCTGAACATTTTTTCATGTGTCTGTTGGCCACTTCGATTTCCTCTTTTGAGAAATGTCTATTGAGGTCCTTGGCCCATCTCTTAACTGGGTTGTTTGTTTTGATGTTGTGCAGTTTCTTGATCTCTTTGTAGATTCTGGTTATTAACCCTTTATCTGTTGCATAGTTTGCAAATAATTTTTCCCGTTCTGTCGGTTGCCTCTACACTTTCCTGACTGTTTCTTCTGCAATATAGAAACTTCTCTATTTGATGCAATCCCGAATATTAATTTTGGCTTTGACTGCCTGTGCTTCTGGGGTATTTTCCAAGAAGTCTTTGCCGATACCTATATCTTGCAGGGTTTTCCAATGTTCTCTAATAATTTGATGGTGTCGGGTCGTAGATTTAAGTCTTTAATCCATGTTGAGTGAATTTTTGTGTAAGGTGAATGGTAGGGGTCTTGCTTCATGCTTCTGCATGTGGAAATCCAGTTTTCCAGCACCATTTATTGAATATACTGTCTTTACTCCAGGGACTGGTTTTGGATCCTTGATCAAATTTAAGTGGGCTGTAGATGTTTGGATTGATTCCTGGTGTTTCTACTCTTTTCCATTGGTCTATCCATCTGTTTCTGTACCAGGACCATGCTGTTTTGATTACAACTGCCCTGTAGTATGTCCTGAAATCTGGTATTGATATGCCTCTGGCTTTGTTTTTGTTGTACAAGATTTCTTTAGCTTTTCAAGGTCTCCTGTGTCTCCATATGAACTTCAGCATCATTTTTTCCAGATCTGAGAAGAATGTCTTTGGTATTTTGATTGGTATTGCATTGAATCTTTAAATTGCTTTTGGGAGAATGGACATTTTGATGATATCGATTCTTCCAATCATGAGCATGGAAGATGTTTCCATATTTTGGTATCCTCTTCTATTCCTTTCTTTAAGATTTTGTGATTATCATCGTACAGTTCTTTAACGTCCTTGTTCAAGTTTATTCCAAGGTATTTGATTGTTTTTGTGGCTACTGTGAATGGGATTGATCTTAGAAGTTCTTTCTCAGCCGTGGCATTGCCTGTGTATACAAAGGCTGTTGATTTTTGTGCATTGATTTTATATCCTGCTACTTTTCCAAACTCTCCTATGAGTTCCAATAGTCTCTTAATAGAGTTCTTTGGGTCCCCTCAATATAGAATCATATCACCTGTAAAGAGGGATAGTTTGAGTTCTTCCTGCCCAATTTGTATCCCTTTAATTTCTTTTTCTTGCCTAACAGCTCTGGCTAAAACTTCCAGAACTATATTGAATAGCAGTGGTGAGAGTGGGCATCCCTGTCTGGTACCAGATCTCAGTGGAAATGCTTCCAACGTTTCCCCATTCAATAGGATGCTGGCCGTGGGTTTTTCATAAACTGCTTTGATTGTATTGAGGAATGTTCCTTCCATACCCAGTTTGCTTAGAGTTTTCATCATGAACGGGTGTTGTATTTTATCAAATGCTTTCTCGGCATCTATTGAGATAATCATATGGTTTTTCTCTGCAGTCTGTTGATGTGGTGTATCACATTGATTAACTTGCAAGCATTGAACCATCCCTGCATACGAAGGATAAATCCCACTTGGTCTGGGTGGATGATCTTTCTGTTGTGTTGTTGCATTCTATTGGCCAGAATTTTATTGAGGATTTTTGCATCTATGTTCATCAGGGATATTGGTCCGAAATTTTTTTTCAATGTGGCTTTTTTTTTCCGGCGTAGGAATTAAGGTGATGCTGGCTTCATAGAAAGAATTTGGGAGGACTCCCTCTTTTTCGATTGTTCTCATTAGTTTGAGAAGAATTGGAGTTAGTTCTTTTTAAATGTCTGGGGTAATTCAGCAGTGAATCCATCTGGTCCTGGGCTTTTCTTTGTTGGGAGGGCCTTTATTACTCTTTCAATTTCTGTGTCAGTTATGGGTCTGTTTAATTTTTCTATGTCTTCAAGGTTCAAATTAGGTAGGTTGCATGTGTCCATGAATCTATCCATTTCTGATAGATTGCCCTGTTTGCTGGCATACAAGTCCTTGTAGTAATTTCTGATGATTCTTTTTATTTCTGTGGTGTCTGTTGTTATATTTCCTTTTTTATTTCTGATTTTATTGATTTGGGTCTTTTCTCTTCCTTTTTTAGTTATTTGGGCCAATGTGTGTAAATTTTGTTTATTTTTTCAAAAACCCAGCTTCTCGTTTGGCTGATTTTTTGTAATTTTTTTTGGATTCAATCCTACTGATTTCTTCTCTGATTTTAATTATTTCTCTTCTCCTACTAGATTTGGGTCTGGTTTGCTGCAGTTTTTCTAGGTCCTTGAGATGAATTGAAAGCTCATTTATTTGGTGCCTTTCCAATTTTTGATATAGGCAACTATTGCTATAAACTTTTCTCTTAACACTTCTTTTTGCTGTATCCCATAAGTTTTGGTATGTTGTGCTGTTATCCTCATTTACTTTCAGAAAGTTTTTAATTTCTCTTTTGATTTCCTCTATGACCCAATGTTCATACAGGAGCGTGTTGTCAGTCTCCATGTGTTTGCATATGCTCTAGGGATTCCTGAGTTACTAATTTCCAGCTTCATTCCACTGTGGTCTGAGAAGTTGCATGGTATGATTCCAATTGTTTTGAAATGGCTGACACTTGCTTTATGGCCTAGTGTGTGGTCAATCCTAGAGAAGGTTCCATGTACTGCTGAGAAGAATGTAAATTCTTTCAGTGTAGAATGAAAAGTTCTGTCGATATCTGTTAGATCCATTTGGGCTACACTGTCAATTAAATCTACTGTCTCCTTGTTGATCTGTCCTGTTGATCTGTCTATTTCTGAGAGTGGAGTATTGAAGTCCCCCAGTACTATTGTATTGGGGTCTAAGTCTCCCTTTAAGTCCCTTATCAAGTCTTTTAAATAAACCGGTGCCCTGTCATTAGGTGCATATACATTGATAATTGTTATATCTTCCTGTTGAATTGATCCCTTAATCATTATATAGTGCCCCTCTTTGTCTCTCTTCACAGTTTTTGTGTTAAAGTTTATTTTTTCTGATATTAAGATGGCTATGCCTGCTCTTTTTTCATTTCTGTTGGCATGGTGTATCTTTTTCCAGCCTTTCACTTTCAGTCTGTATGCATCTTTGTTGGAAAGATGTGTTTCTTGTAAGCAGCAAATAGATGGGTTTTGTTCCTTAACCCATTCAGCCAAACTTTCTTTTAACTGGAGAGTTGAGGCCATTAACGTTCAATGTGACTATTGATAAGTAGTAATTTTGCCCTGCCATTTGTCAAAGATATTTTCTAATATATGCTTTGAACTTCCTGTGATCTTTTGGTGTGAGGTTTCCTTCATTTACCTTCTTTCATATTGATGACCGTGTTTCTTTGTTTCTGTGTGTAACACATCTTTAAGCATCTTTTGCAGGGCTGGACGAGTGGCAAAAAATTCTTTCAATTTCTGTTTGCTATGAAAGGTGTTTATTTCACCTTCATTCACAAATGAGAGCTTTGCAGGATATAATATTCTGGGCTGGCAGTTTTTCTCTCTTAGTACCTGGGCTATATCTCGCCATTCACTTCTAGCCTGTAGGGTTTCTGATGAGAAGTCTGCTGTGAGTCTGATTGGAGATCCTCTGAGAGTAAACTGACGTTCTCTCTTGCACATTTTAGAATCTTTTCTTTTTCACTGTGGTGAGTTTGATTACAATGCGTCGTGGTGAGGATCTCTTTTTGTCATGTTTATTAGGGTTTCTATGAGCTTCCTGTACTAGGATGTCTCTGTCCTTCTCCAAACCCAGGATGTTCTCTGCTAGTATCTCACCAAAAAGGCCTTCTAATCCTTTCTCCCTCTCCATTCCTTCAGAAACTCCTAGAACCCGAATGTTGGGTTTTTTAATAGTACCCTGTAGATTCCCAACAATATTTTTTGGATTTCTAATGTCCTGTTCTTTTCTTTGGTTTGACCGTATACTTTCCTGTGCTCTGTCTTCTAAGTCCGATATTCTCTCTTCTGTTTCACTGACTCTGTTTTTAAAGCTCTCTAATGTGTTTGTCATTTGATCAATTGAGCTCTTCATTTCTTTTTTTTTTTTTTTTTACAGAGTGGGCAGTGAGAGAGAGAGACAGAGAGAAAGGTCTTCCTTTGCCATTGGTTCACCCTCCAATGGCCGCCGCGGCCAGCACACTACGGCCAGCGCACTGTGCTGATCTGATGGCAGGAGCCAGGTGCTTCTCCTGGTCTCCCATGGGGTGCAGGGCCCAAGCACTTGGGCCATCCTCCACTGCACTCCCTGGCCACAGCAGAGAGTTGGCCTAGAAGAGGGGCAACTGTGACAGAATCTGGCGCCCCGACCAGGACTAGAACCCAATGTGCTGGCACCGTAGGCTGAGGATTAGCCTGTTGAACCGTGGCACCAGCGAGCTCTTCATTTCATTTTGATTTCTCTTCACTATCACACTTTCCTGTTGTACTAGTTTCTGCGTTTCATTTTGATTCCTCCTTAAGATTTCATTTTCACAAGAGAAATTTTCTATCCTGTCCAGTAAGGACTTCCGTAGCTCAATCATTTGTTTTCAAAAACTTCTAAATGTTCTTATAAATTTTTTGAAATCCATATCTTGCATTTTTTCCATCTAATCATCTTCATAATCTTGTATTGGGATGTCTTGTTCATTTGGGGCATCATAATGTCTTCCTTGTTCTTGTTTCCCCAGTTTCTGTGTTTGTTGCTTGGCATTGTGGAGATATTCTTTGGATACTTCTTCCCTCACTGTGGTGTTTTTTTCTTGTTATACTATGACTGTATTAAGTGGACTGTCTGCTTTTGATGGAGCCTTAGAGCCTTGAGATGGGTGTGGCCAGAGAACTCTGTTTGGTTCCTCAGGGTTAAGGGTGTGCCAAAGGTGGCACTCCCTGGTTAGGCATAGTAAATTCTCTCTTTCTTTTCTTTTCTTTTTTTTTTTTTTTTTTGATTCAGAATGGAAGTGATTCCACACAGCTGAGTGGAATTGAAGGTAATCAGCTTCCGATCTCTGGCTCCTGTGGGTATAACATTCGCCTGCTCTTTCCCACGGACCACACAGGGAATCTGTTATGCCCTCAGTTTGGGCTCAAATTCTCCTGCAGTCTCCCACTGGGTTGCCAAGGTTACCAAATTGTAGCATCTCTGGAGAGTACTCATGTGAACTCCATGAGTTCTCTCACCCACCGTCTCTTTTTTCACAGTCTCAGTTCATTAGCACCACACATTCACTAGGTCCTAATCTGTTATTTCACACACACACACACACACACACCCAGAATCAGGTTTATCTGCTTGGCTGAGGGCGGGTGCAGCCCTGAGGTCGCACAGCTTTTACGTATGTCCAAAATGGCGCCTGCTTTTTGTCTTGCTCGCCTTTGAGAGGTGAGCGGAGAGAGAGAAACTCATGTCTGTACTGGTCACTTTTTTTTTCCTCTCTCTTCTAGTTAGCCTGGTGAACTTTCCCCCACGGGGCTTCAAGCCTTGTTCCCTCTAGGCTCCTCCTTCTGCTTTCCTTTGGTGTCTTGGGCTACTGAGGTTTGGCTCACCTTGTGTTCCAGTGCTGTTGCGTAGATTCTGCCACTGGTGTCCCGAGCCGTGGGCTCCCATGTGCTCCACGCTGGTCCACTGTGCATAACTAGTTCTGGAAGAGTTTCCTCTACTGTTTCTTCCCCTACTCTTCCTTGAACCTGCAGTTTCTCCACTTTTATTAAACTGTCTCTTCCCGGACTATCAGGTGTGCTCCCTTCCTATTCACCATCTTGCCGCTCTCCTCCTATTTTATACACTTTTAACACATATTTTCATTAAGCCTTCTTCCTCCTAAGCCTCTATTCTATCTGAGAAAGAAAACATCAGAAGTGTGTAATCTTTCTTTATTAATCTTGTTTTGTTTCATTTTCCTTTCATGGCCTCATCGTAACCTTCCCATTAATCTTTTTTCTGTTCATAGTGGATAACATCAGCTATATGAAACTTAACTTACCTAAAGATGCTAGACAAAAAGTCTAAGGTTTTACAGGTTAATTAATTTATTTTAAAAGGTTAAAACTGTATAGAGAAAGCTCTAATGATTACATCCTATTTTTCTGAAGGTAAATCACACCCCATCAGCCATGTTTTTTATAGGACCTATTCCATTGCCTAATGTAAGAGTTCCTTGTTCCTTTGTTCTACATTTTCAAGCAGGGGCATAACATCCTAACCTTTGTAAGAATGACAGTGCTTGTACATCAATCCACTTGCCATAATATTAATTAAGTGCCTACCATTCTCATCATACAACCTGTATAATGCGGGGAGTTCCTGTGGGAACAAGCACCTGCATGCTCTTTTTTGTTCTATTTTCTCATAAAACTCCTCATTACTTATGTTCCTAATAATATTTTGCTCTAGACAAATTTTAGGAGATTCCCCTCTTATTTCTTCAGTCTCATTTTTTTACAAGGAACAATAATTTCACTTACATTGATATCCATAATTCCCACACCCAAAGACCAATGACTATATCATTATTATGCCTAATAAAAACAACAGAGAAGATGGCTTCAGTTCAGTCAGGGGCTTCCTGCTTTGTGGAGTTTCCCCCCTCCAGCTTTGACTTTGTCATACAGCATGGATGACATCAACTTAGCCATCAAGTTGAAGTCCACCATTATGATGGCATTGGAACTTATGCCTCCCTTTAGATCCATTAACATTGTCTTATAAAATTGTGTACCCTAGCATTGGGTGCATATACATTTACTATATTCACACCTTCTTGTTGAACCGATCAATGACCCTTCACATAATGACCTTCCTTGTATATTTTAACAGTTTTTCTCTTAAATTCTATTCTGTCTGATATGAATATACCTACTCTTGACCATTGATTTCCATTTACATAGAATATCTTTTTCCATCCTTTCACTTTCTGTGTGTTTATCTTTATTGGGGAAGTGTGTTTCTTGTAGGCATATTTATTTGCTTTGTTTTTCTATCCATTCAGCCAGCATGTATCATTTAATTGGAGGAATTTAGTCTTGAAATTTAACTGAAATGTGATCCCTATTTACATTCAAGGTTATTATTGATAAACAATGACTTGGCTCTGCCATTTTTACATTTTTACATTTTTACTGTTTGCTTTGAATTTCTTTTGTTGATTTACTGTGTTTTTTCTGCCTTCACATTCTTTAATGATGCTGACTATCTTTGTGTCCATGTGTAGTACTTCCCTACATATTATGTGTAAGGCCAGCTGAGTGACAACAAATTATTTCAATTTTTGCTTGTCTTGGAAGGTCATTTTTTTTCACCTTCATTTATGAATGAGAGCTTCACTAGGTAGAACTTGGACTATGTATCTCCATTCCTTCCCTAGCATGTAATGTTTTTCTTGATAAATCTACTGACAATCTGATGGGAATTCCTTGACAAGGGATCTGGAATTTCTCAATTACAAATTTCAGGATACTCTATGTTTTACTTTTAAATATTTGATTATAACGTGTCACGGTAAGAATCCTTTTCAATCATGCCTATTTGGAGTTCTATGTGTTTCCTGTTTTTGGATGTCCATATCTTTCTACAAATTGGGAAAATCTGCTGCTATTACTTCATTGAATGGGTTTTTCTAAGCCATTCTTTTTTTTCCGATTCATTAAGGAACTCCTAAGATTCATATATTCGGTCATTTAATGGTACCCTGTAGATGCCAAATATTGTTTTCATTCTTTCTAATGTTTTCTTCTTTTGTTTTTTGTATATTTCAAAATATGTTGTCTTGATTGGATATTCTTTCTTCTGCCTCACAAAGTCTATTGTTAAGTCCTTCCATGGTATTTTTCATTTGATCTACTGAATACTTCATTTCCAATATTTCCATTTGAGTTTTAAAATATCTTTCTCTCTGTGGAGTTTCTCACCCATGTCATATACTGATTTCCTAATTTCATTTAGCTGTCTCTCTATATTTTTGAGTAACCTTACATTACTTTGTATTATTTTTCAGGCACTTCATCAATGCCCTTTTCTTTTCAGTCTAGTATTATTATATTATTGTGTTCCTTTTGGGAAGTCATACTGCCTTCCTTGTTCCTGTTTCTTGTTTTTATGTGTTGATTTCTGCTTATCTGGGGAATCTCTTGCTTCTGTGACTTAATTGAAGTCTTTATTCCCAGAGATGTGCCTCTGGAGCTAGGTGGAGTGCCTAAGGCTTATAGTTGATCTCTGGATGTGTATATTGGGTGGGTCCAGGGAGCTCAGGCCACCACTTATAGGTGAGCCAAATTAAAGAGTGACACATACAGAAGGCATGGTGGAGCACCTCTGCCTATAGTCAGTGGAGAGCAAGGATGTTGAAGCCAACTGTTGTGTTCTACATCCCACATTTTCTCTGTGCCAGGGAGAACTGACTCATAACTTAGAGTTAGCTCACAGAGCCAGTGCACGTCACTCTTCCAGACATGAACACCATCCAGAATACCAACTCACTCTGTAGTATGTCCCCTGATCCCACTCTGGAACTATCTTAAGTGCACACTACAATCAGACTGAGCAGATGTGTGAGAACCCAGCCACAGTCTGAGATTTTTCTTAGTGGTTGTGGGGGCAGTGGGAAACAGCTCTCAATTCTGATGGGATTTGCCAACTTATTCCCAGAGTACTAGGTGCTTCCCCAGCTGCTGTGCTCCCACTGTCCACCAGAGCACAGAGCATTGTGCGGGCCTGTGCTTCAGGGATCCTGCTGCCCTGCTGGTCCCAGCTGGACCTGTGGGACTCAGTCTGCCATGCTATAGTGTAGGAATGTCTCTGGGGCCACTGGGAAGAAGATAGGTAAGCAGCTCCCCTCTCAATATGTCACCTCCCCACCTCAATCTCTGCTCCAAGGAGCTGGGGAGACAACCATGCAGGTTTCCCCTACTCTGAAGTGTGAGAGCCCCAAGTCTTGAGGGAACCCTCCTGACAGAGCTGCTGTTCTGTAACAGTAGGATCACCCCAGTGCGAGGTCTATGCGGACGGCCTCTGCCAGTGCTATCCTTTTTCACCTCGCCTCTGGGGCCTCAGACACCTCCTGGTTCCTTTCCCCTCTCTCTAAGCTGCTATGTCTGTTATGGATGTCCCTGTGTTCCAAGTTCTCTCCTCCTGCTTCTAGTGTTCTTCCTCATGCACCGACCTATAGATAAAGCTGTGGAGTGTCTCAGTGGAGTAGGAGGCAAACACTGGACTTCTTTATATGGCCAGCTTGAATTCGCTTTGGAAATTCACTCTATAATCTCTTTTGTATTATCCTTTATTATTCATTTCTTGGCAAATCTGTCTTCACTACTCCACTATAATAATTCTCTCTATAATCACCAGTGATCTCATTTTCAATGTCAAAGAAGATGTTTCAAATTCCAGACACCTGTGTAACATCTGAAACTGTCAAGGACACCTTCAGACAACTCCCTCCCTTAGGCTGTTAATGATATAATTTTTTAGTTACACTGAATTACTGCCATGCTGCTGACACCCATTTTGCAAATGTTCCTACTAGTAGTTTTGATCTTACCAGAAGATGTCAAAAGAAATTTTCAGATCCAATTCACACAGATACCAACAATGACAAGTGCTTAATGACTACAGTCTGGCCTACAATGATTCTAAGACACTATCAACTGTAAAATACAGCCCAGTTTCAAAAATACTAAAATTTGAAAGAAATGTATATCTTAGAGTCTCTAGCAAATGATATCATCATCTGATGATTTGAAAAGACCTGATCTGTGTTGCTTGAATTCAAGGCTTTAGCAAATAGATACACATATTTATATATCCTCTGAAATTCTTTGCAGTAAAATAACTTTATCAAATAATGGGCTTTTATGAGGCTAAAATGAGACAATGCACACAAAGTATGGAATGCAGATAAAGTACTAGAGCTAGTAAGCAGTCATAATGAGGACTCAATGAATAAGAGTTAGTAGTTGTAATAGTAGTATAGTAGTAATAGTAGTAACAGTAGCATTACTATTAGTCGTAGTTTTAATAAAATAGTAATAATAGCACATATTTTCCATAAAACTTACACTATAATTATGTTACTGAGTTGAATATTTCTAAAATGCTATGTAAGAATCTATATGTTTACTGAGTCTAAGGACATTTAATAAGTAATGATCACATTTCAGGGGTTTGCAAAAATGAGATCATTCATGCTGTTTATTAGTCAAAATAGCACCTGAAATTTTTAAGTAGAACATGAATTATAGGTTGTCTTTGTTGTTTCTAACATTCTAAGGAAGATGATATAGATTTATTGAAGTTAACCTCAGAGAGATTAAATGATTCCACCTAATAATTATTTGTATGTTTTTTGTCTGGCTTGAATAAAATAATGTAAGAAAGTTTATAAAAATTATAAAATACTTGGCTTAGTGCATGACTAAAAGTAAGCACTCAGTAATGGATATTTATTATTATTGCAATTATTCTTATTGTTACCTAATATTTTCATTTCCACTTTTCCTCCTTGGCCAAAGCAAGGATTTAAGAAATATCAAATTTTGTCCATTAAATTTGCTAGCCTTACCTAATTTCTCTGAAATTAACTGCATGAAAAAACAAGTGCTTCTCAGAATTTTTATGAACATGAATGAGATAATGCATGTTAAGTATCTTGTTGCTGGTATTGCTATTGTTTATAGTGACTTGATATTATAATATCACATAAATTATTACTGGTTGAATAAAAACTCAATTGAAGATTTTATAGATTTATAGAACTTAATTCTCCAGAACTTAAATAAATTTACTACCACAGAAGAGCAGTTCTCAAACTTTCTGCTGTCAGGACCTCTGTTATTTTCCTCAAAATAATTGAAAATTAAAGACTCCTAAGAGCTTCTGTTCATATGGATTATGTCTACTTATATTTCTAATATTAGAAATTAAAACTAGGAAATATATAAAATATTGTTAATCATTTCAAGGACAAGAAGCAGCCCACTTCAGGTTACCATAACCAACATTTTATGAAAAGTAACTATAGTTTCAAAAAATCAGAAAGAATATGGGCATGGATTTATAATTTCTAAAATATCTTTAATGTCTACTTTGAAAGAAAAATGACTGAATTGTCACAGTTGTCTCTATATTCGACCTGCTGTGATACATGGTTTTGGTGGAAGTCTACGAGGAAATTGTAGCTTTAAAGACAAATCATTGGAAAAGGGAAATATAGAAAACTCTTGGAAAGTACCTCAGGGTCCTTGCACCACACTTGAGAACTGATCACACTTAACCTTTTAGCTTTTTAAAGTATTGAATAAGACATGTGGATGATATATTAAAGTCACTTCCATTGGCATTAAAACTTGAATTTCCTCTTGTTTTGTTGACTGTATTCATGGCTTCTAAAAACCAAAGAATACTAATAATAATGCTACAGATATGCTCAAGTGGTTCAGCCACTTCACCAATAATACCTGTCTCAGAGGAGTTTTAATCAAATTGCAATAATACATTTTATATCTGTAATGTCAGTAATATTCATGGCTTGTCACCTGGCACATAAGATGGACTCAATAAATGGCAACAAGTAGATCAGCCTTTCCACAATGTATATAAAATTATCCAAACACATGTCAAGGATAAAATTTGCCTCACATATCTAATCATGACTTCAGCTCATCAACAATGACTAAGTTGCCCTCTGTTTATGTTCCTCTACAAGGTTTAATTTTAAGCCCAAGAGTCCCTTAGGAAAATCCATGTATCTTTTAATAGAAGCAAGCTAACACGAACTCCAGAACTAGGCTGAGTCATGCGCTTTTCCGCTGCTCTCATGGCCAGTATGTGGGGCTTTCCCTAGAGACCTCTGGTGTTTCTAGGAACACCTAGAAGATTCCTGTAGCACTTGCTAGAGGAAATTGAGTCTCCATGTCTAGGTATGTTTATGAGTCAGGATGCCTCCAGAGTGAAGGCAAATTCTCCAGACCTTGTCTCTAGCTTCAGGCTCTCATTCTCAAATTGCAGGAAGGTGGGGGGAGGGGGGAGGAACAGGGGATTTCAGGGAGGATCACCTTTCTTGCACCCTTTGCTGCTCTTATTCTTGGATCCTCGGAAGGCATAACAGAGTTTTCCACCAAGATTTTGTCAGAAAATGGCCTTTCTGGGGCAGGTGTTGAGCCTAGTGATAAAGGCAAGCACATTCCGTATCAGAGTGCCAGAGTTCAAGGCCAAGTTCTGCATTCTGTGCACTCTGGAAGGCAGCAAGTTAAGGTTCAAGTACTTGGGTCCCTGCCACCCATGGGGAAATATAGTTGCAGTTCCAGGCTCCTGGCTTCAGCCTGACCCAGCTCCAACCATTGTGAACATCTGTGGAGTGAACCAGCAGATAGTAGATCTCTTTCTGTCTCTCTTCATCTCTCTGCTTCTCAAATGGATAAGTAAAAAATATCATTAAAAATGACTTTCTCACTACTATTAGATCAAAGTGCTGAGCATTGCCACTTGGGGGTCCAAGTCTTTTCACCTCAGAGTAATCATTTCCAGTGTTAGCAGTGGCCACTAAGTCTTGGAGACTTTTTGAACTGAGGCCTAATAGCAATGTTATTATTTGTTTCAGAAAGGACTGCTATATCTTTTTTCTTTTCATTTTAATTTTTTGACAGGCAGATTAGACAGTGAGAGAGAGACAGAGACAGAGAGAAAGGTCTTCTTTTTTCCGTTGGTTCACCCCCCAAGTGGCTGCTACGGCCGGCACGTTGCGGCCAGTGCACTGCGCCGATCCGAAGCCAGGAGCCAGGTGCTTTCTCCTGGTCTCCCATGTGGGTGCAGGGCCCAAGCACATGGGCCATCCTCCACTGCACTCCCAGGCCACAGCAGAGAGCTGGCCTGGAAGAGGAGCAACCGGGACAGAATCCAGCGCCCCGACCGGGACTAGAACCCGGAGTGCCAGCACCACAGGCGGAGGATTAGCCTAGTGAGCCGCGGCGCCGGCCATTTTTAATTATTAAACATTTTGTAATGGAGACTTTCAAAGATTACAAAAGTAAAATTATGTAGTAAAAATCCATGTGCTTATCACCTAGCTCCAAACTGACTTACCAACTTATGGACAGTGTTGTTTCAACCATACTGCTACTCACTTCTCCCTCACATTACTTTGAAATAAATTCTAGACATCATAATCATTCATCTGTAAATACTTCAATATATATTTCTAAAATTATTAGATGTATTTTTCTACATAACCACAGTATCAACAACTCACCTAAAATTAATGAACCATGCTTAATATCATTAAAAGGTCAATCATTCCATTTTCTATGTTGTGAATATTTTTTGAGCTTTGTTTGCCTCGTGTTCCCAAGCAGGTCAACAAATTGTAATTACTTTTGATTCTTCCCCTACCCTTTTCTCCTAAAATTTTTTTGGAAGAAGTTCTTTCTTTTCTTAATCCCGAATTCTTTTCCTTAACATCAGACAACTCGCTCTGCAGCTAAGCCTTCACTAAAATATCTCATAAAGGGCAAACCAATACTGACTTGGTTTCGGCCAAGCTTTGTCTGCACTTTTTCTAGAGATTATCTTATATTTATGACTTTCTGAGTAAAGGTTCTAACAATATAAACTGGTAGCTTTCTTACTTGCATTTTTATAACTCAAGAAATATGACCTGCGTAGTTTTGCCGCTGTCTTTATTTCCAAATATGTGCTTAACTTCTCTCAAGTATTTCATCAAATTTGGTGGAATGTTACCTTCTCCCTCCCCCTGCAGATACTTGGCACTCTTCCCACTCAGGGCTAACGGTCTCCCTGCGAGGATCCTGCTCCTGCTGTGTATGACCAAAGACCTGTGTTCTCAGGGCCTCCTGGTTTTTTTCAGCCTTCCTTCCTTGAATGTCATGCCTAGGTTCAGAGTATTTAGGTGGTTGTGGACTGATACCTAAGTCTTGTCCCGTTTTTTTCTACTTCTCACACTATCGTTTGGGCTCTTTCTATAGAAAAAGGCCAATATTTTGGAACTTTAGCATCTGAGGAAGAAGGCTTAGAAATACTGTCTTGTGTCTTGCCAGAGATTGAGCATCAGTCAACAGCCTCGGCAAACTCTAGCAAAGAAACACTGTTTTTCCCCTTTTGAGTATCCAGCCAAACACTCTATACACCTGCCTAGGGGTTCAAACAACCTGTCAGGACTTTGAATTTGGGTTTCTTCACAGTTCCTTTTGTGTCCCCTAAAGTCAGCACCCGTCCCAGTGGGTCCACTTCTGTCTCTTCCCAAACCTCATACCTACCAGTCCAGGATTTCTAATAATCTCTGATATACTCTCACAAGGACAGTCTGGATTTTCTTGGGCTTCAATCTGCTGTGGGCAAAAGAGAGAGAAATTATACAAACATTCAAATACCACTTATAAGGAACCTCTACACATGAAGGCAGGACCTCTCCAAGATCCACCAGAGTTATTTCTAAAAGTTTCCAAGAGGTTTCTTACTTAAGCTCTTGCACAAGGGTACCTTCCACTCCCAACTCCTTGATGATGTCTTCTGCCTATAAACCTCTCTCTCAGAATACTATGTCACAGTAGTCTTTAAAACCAAAATGCACGGAACCCCCCACAGGAATGGCACTCTGCGTTTCACTATGTCTATTGACCTTGAAACAACATTACTTAGGCCCAGGACTAAACACAAACAATAAAAACTCACTAAAATGAGATTCCTGTCCCTATCTGCTTATAGACTGTTTCTGCATGGTGGTCAGACATAGCTCAGCCAACCTTGAAAAGGCTATTAAGTTTAAAGATGATAAGGAAAAAAATACAGATCTGAATTTATTCATTGATTCAGCAAATAGAGGAGCACTTCAAAATTTTATGGGAAAAATGGAATTACAATATTAGCATTTTGAGAAAACAACATTGAAATTCATGCATAGTTTTTTCATAACATGTGTTTTCCATGAACTTTCAAAGTGCCTAGTTATTGAGTGCCTTCTGTGAGCCAGTACAATTCAAGGAACTGTAAATACAACAAGAGGAACACAATCTACTCTTAGCCAACAATCATATCTCTAATAGTTTCTCTCAGTGTTGTTAAGCTCATGCCTTCCACAGAAATTTAGTGAGAAGGCATGGCTACCATGAAAGGAGAATCATTTTCTAGTATCTTACTATGACTGTTTCATGTGACCATCACTTACGCCATGAGCAGCATTCAACAAAAATCGGGTCTATACTTCTGCCAGTGAAACACAAATGGATTATGCCATGATACAATGTGCTCAGTGCTGCAGTAGGCTTAACGAGGTCCTGCCTTCTGTTTGATTTCTGTAGGTGTTTCAGTTCCTATCCCTGTGATCGGACTGAGAGATGAAGACAAAGTGTTCGTGAACAACACAACGTGCGTGCTCAACGACCCAAATTTCGTCCTCATTGGGTCCTTCGTAGCTTTCTTCATCCCGCTGACGATCATGGTGATCACGTATTGCCTGACGATCCACGTTCTTCGCCGACAAGCTCTGATGTTACTGCACGGCCACACCGAGGAACCACCCGGAATAAACCTGAATTTCCTCAAGTGCTGCAAGACAAGTGCTGCTGATGAAGAGAACGCGAACCAGGAGCAGAATGCCCGCCGGAAGAAGAAGAGACGTCCCAGGGGCACCATGCAGGCTATCAACAACGAAAGGAAAGCTTCCAAAGTCCTTGGCATTGTTTTCTTTGTGTTTCTGATCATGTGGTGCCCGTTTTTCATTACTAATATTCTGTCAGTTCTCTGTGGGAAGGCCTGTAACCAGAAGCTCATGGAAAAGCTTCTGAATGTGTTTGTTTGGATCGGCTATGTTTGTTCCGGAATTAATCCTCTGGTGTACACTCTCTTCAACAAAATTTACCGAAGGGCTTTCTCCAACTATTTGCGCTGCAATTATAAGGGAGACAAAAAGCCACCTGTTAGACAAATGCCACGAGTTGCCGCCACTGCTTTGTCTGGGAGGGAGCTGAACGTTAACATTTACCGGCACACCAACGAGCCGGTGATGCGGAAAGCCGATGACAACGAGCCCGGTATAGAGATGCATGTTGAGAATTTGGAGCTCCCAGTAGAGCCCTGCAATGTGGTCAGTGAAAGGATCAGTAGTGTGTGAGACAGTGCAGCACAGTCTTTTCCTGCGGTAAAGCTCTCCGGGTAGGAAAAGTCTCTCCTTTACTTTTTCTGTCGGTCCTAACTAATGTAAATACTGCAGTCTGACGAAAAGTGTTTTTATATATAGCTTTGCAACCCTGTGCTTTACGATCATGCGTGCAATAGTGAAATTTAGAGTTCTATATTTACTGTTTGTAATAGATGGAAACTAACTTATTTTGATTCTTTGATGACTAAAATGTTTATTTTTTTCTTTCCTTCTCTCCCTCCCTCCCTCCCTCCCTCCCTCCCTCCCTTGCTGCCTCCTATGCTGCCCTCCTTCCTTCCTTCTTTCCTCTCTTTCCCTCCTTTTGTGCATATGGAAATGTTCACGTTCATCTCAGGTGGCATTTGCAGGAGACCAGAATGATGCACGATCGTGGTTCTACTTCAACCACAGCAAAATTTACAAATTCAATGGATTCTTTTTCCGGGTTAACAGTAAATATACACTTTAAATTCTTGCTCTGCTCATCTACACACATAAACACAGTAAGATAGGTTCTGCCTTCTGATACAGCTATCAGTGAGTGCAAGGCAGAACTTAGCCTCGTTGCTACACACAGGGGCAAAATTTGACATTGTCAGAACGTTCTGTTGGTATTTTACTGCAATGTCTGTCCCCAAACATAGTGGTATTTTAACATAGCAGCTGGTTAACCAGGACTACAGAAGTGGAAGGATGATAAGAGATATAAACACCAAATAGCTTTTCACTTCTTAAGGACAATGTTCAAATTCTGACTATTAGGACAAGCAAACTGGAATTAGTGTTCTCATTCTGGTCCTTAGTAAATACCTAATTCCATGATTAAACTGGGAAATGAGATCCCAGAGTTATTTCCCATTCCAGGATTCAATATCAATTGGGTTTTGATCTCAGAATCCTGGAAATGCGTGTGCTACACACAAAGTGAAATTAGCATTTTGAGCCTTATAAAAATATTTTCTTAATTATGGTACCTCTATCTATAGGACCTAATTTAGCAGTCCATTTTTGAGTAAAACTTGTATTGGAAGGAGAGATGATTAAAGCTTGAGAAGTTTTACTTGATTAAGGACTACAGAACTAGGCCCTTAGAATGTGAAAAAAAAAGTTATTAAAAAGATGTTTTTATGAACTCTGGGAATAACAGAAATACAGAGTTTCCATTTGGATTTTAAACAAAATTTATCTCATTTTCAGATCCTTCCAAACTCTCTAGTGCAGGAAAAGGCTGCAGCTAATTTGTGAAAGTGGCAAGCTCTTCATTGTACTGCAATTATGTACCAGAAGTTAAAATCTTTGTTAAAATATAGTGTTGTGTTACAATAAGTGTTGGCCATCGTTTCATTCGTGGGCCTGCTGCTCTCTAAGAATTCAGTGCCATTTTAATAGTTTGTAATCCACGAAAGGTTTTTAAGCCTTGCTAAAGTCAGACCATTATGTCTATGCTGTGTGCAGAGTGTACAAGTGTTTCCAGTACCTGTATGCTTTTCCATGTGTGTCCATTTCACACAACTGTGGATAAATTTCCGACGAATTCATGATGCTATTTCTTATGCCTGACAGTTACTTCACACACCTGAGAGTGTGCCTCTCAGTATCGTGAAATCAGTGAATGCGGAATCTGAATTCCTAAAACCTTTGGTCTGTATCCTCAACACACAGCATAGATAAATCCAATAGTCTGCCACAGGAGCAGTGGGAGAGCTGCTGTATTTGAGGAAACTCATACAGTCCCTATTCAATTTACAACACTGCCAAATGTCAGTCAATTGCTTGAGCATGCCCAAACATAACATGAAAGTCAAGTCTACCTGCCTGTTAGGTCAGTTGAACTGCATGTTAAAACAATTATATGAAATTGAATGAGATGATCTATTCCTTACTGAAACGAAAGTGTCTGAAGAAACACAGCATGTATTTAGCATGAGTTCTGCACATGCAGATGGTGCCCTGCATGTATGCCATGTATGTTGCATGAATCCATCGATTTGTATTAATGTAGGGCAGAGTAGCTGATACTAAAAGGACTGAAGAAAATCCTCCAGCAGTCCTTAAAAAGACCATGCATTCAGATCTGAAGTATTGCGAGTAGTAGAGAAAATTGGAAACATCTGATTTCTTTTCTTAACTATCAGGGCAAGCTCATAGCACATGTTTTACAAAGAAATAAAATATAAACCATGGATTTTCAAAAGCACTAGCAATAAGTTGAATGATAACAGCTTATAGCACATTTGTTAATAATTCTTATGTCATCCAGTAGTAGTACTTAATAGTACCCAACACAGTAATTATCCTCAAATTGTGTGCTATTCGTAAGTTCTGTGCAGTTTGGTATGAAATAAATATACTCATTTGGATATAAATCTTAAAGTTCAATGTTAAATCTACAAACTTTTATAAGTGTTTTAAAAGTCCATGTGATAAATGTAAATGTGCTGAATTTACTGTCAAATCATTTTGATGTACTATTACAAATGTATATCTGTTTAAGACACGTGCAACAGACTGCCTTATATTATTTCCTGTATTTCTTCTCCTTTGTCTAATGGTACTTTTGTGAATGGTTGCAAAGTATTGTCTTATTCCTGATTCCTGTATGTTATTATCCACTCCAGGTTTTTGTGATACTTCCTATTAATTTATTAAATTTATTAAATGTTGGCTAATATCTCATGTGTCTTTTTCACCCCTTGAATCCTTTGTGGGGAAATATACCGCTTCACTTCATTTTCTTTGAAAATTAACTGAATCGTGTAAAGTAAATTTACAAAGATAATACAACCAGATAATATCATGTTTTCTGACTAATTATGCATGCACTCAAAGACTACGACATTAAAGGAAAAGCAATTAAGAAGTAGGAACAATGAAAACAATGTCAACAACAGTATTACTGACTCCTCATGAGCAGAATGATGGCACTCCTGAATTATTCTGCCTCCCTTTCCTGATGTGGAGATGGGGACTCTGCTAGCTCACATGCTCTCCTTACTATCAATATACATATACAAGTGCATTATTGCTGCTGCCTTCTTCCTGCCATACTATAAGGTCTTCAAGGGCAGAAGGGAACACATCTATACTGCTGACAGTTTTATTCCCAACATTTTATAAAACTTTTATTCATTTATTTGAAAGTCAGAATTCCAGGGGTCGGGGAAGAGAATATGAATCTTCCATCTGCTGGTTCATCCCCCAAGTGGCTGCAATGGCCAGGGATAAGTCAGGCCAAAGCCAGAAGCCAGGAGCTTCATCTGGGTCTCCCATGTGGGTGCAGAGGCTCAAGCACTTGGGCTGTCCTCTGTTGCTTTCCCAAGCCATTAGCAAAGAGCTAGGTCAAAAGTAGATTAGCCAAGACATGAACTGGCACCCCTATATGGGATGCCAGCATTGCAGGCAGCAACTTTACCCACTACACAACACTGACCCCTATTTCCAACATTGTTAAATTATGTATTTACCTATGAGACAAAGAGAGAGCTCCAATTCACTGGTCCAGTTTCCAAATGCCCACAATGGCCAAGACTGGGTCAGGGTCAAATATGGGAGCCAGAAATTCAATTTGGTCTCCTGTGTACCTGGCAGGAATCCAATTACTTGAGCAATCACCTGCTACCTCCCAAGATCCACATTAACAGGAAGCCTAACACAGAAACCAGAACCCAGAGGGTGGTGATACCCATATTCTATATCAGAGTGCCTGGTTTAAGTCTTCACTACTCCACTTCTGATCCAGCTTCCTGCTAATGCTCCTGGGGAAACAGGAAGTTATAACTTAAGTATCTGACTCCCCACCACCTATGTAGGAGACCGAGATAGAATTTCTAGCTCCTGGCTTCAGCCTGGTCCAGCCCTGGCTGTTGCAGGCATTTGAGGAATGAACCAGTGGACAGAAAATTTCTCTTTCAGCCACCTTGCCTTTCAAATAAAAAATATTTTTAAAACAAATTAATTAAAACTTCATGAAAATTGAAAATGAAAAATTCAACTATTTTTGATGTAAAAAATGTTGAAATCCACAGATACACAAGGATCTTCAAACACTTCATGGAAAATACATGTTATGAAAACATTGTGCATAGATTTCAATATTTCCACAGAAATAAACTAGTTTTCTCATTCTACTTTTCCACTAACTTTTTGAGATGAACTCAATTACACCTTTGTGGTGCTAGGTGAGCGGAGGCAATCCTGCCATGACGTCAGTTTCCTGAGAAGTAGTAATAGCTCATTCTTTGGCAGCTATGAATAGGTTGGCTCTTAGGATTGGGTTAAGAGATAACAGTTAAACTGCCACCTAAAACAATAAGATCATGGCTGCCGATGATCAGAAGTAGCTTGTAATACTAAAAGAGGGAGCTACTCATGCCCAACCCTGAGGCAAGCGAGAGAGGCTGGAATTTCACCTTTACCAGGTACTAAAATTTTTACTGTTGGTGATAGGAAAAGTAAGCAGAAGAACAGAAACATGCCTCAGTCTGTAGCACTGGAAGGTCTTCATGATCTGAGGAGAAAGATGTTTTTGGCCAAGTAGTTGTAGGTATCCGAACTCCTGCTCAGACTGTACAAATTCCAAGGCTGAGGCTCATGTCTCCTTGTATGTTCTTCCTAGGCATATGTTAACATATCACCTAGAAAGCTGAATACACTAGAAAAAGGGCTTTATATACCAACAGGAGTAGGCGGCATCATAGTGGTTCTGTGACCAACAGCACACTCAATACCTTAGTAGCTCTAAGGCATATGGTGGGTTCCTTGGGTATAAACTCTGAGATGGAATCAGTGGGCAGGCTGTTTATTGGGAAGTGATATTGGGATCCATATGCATGGGGAAGGGATGAAAGTAAAATGGTGGGGGGAAAAGTAGAACTGTAATGCAGTTACAATAAGGACTTGTTCTTCGTGCACCTTTGGAGGGGATAAGATACCATTTCATCACATTTTCTTTGAAAGCTAAATGAAATAATGTAGAATAAGTTTCCAAAGACAAACATACTTATGTCAGGAACTGGAGGCAAAAGCCAAATGTATCAGTCACCTAGTTCACCACCTATATAACATGAAGAAACCTGGTTGGCTGCCATTTCTGCCAAAAATCAAGGCAAATGGACAAGAAAAACAATAAAAAATTTGTTTTGGACTATGGTTCCTCTTATCAATCCAGCAGCTTACTAGGATTTTTAGATTTATGAATCTACCCAAATAACTTAGGCTAAGCTGCAGCAATAAACAATCCCAAAGTTTCAGCTGCTTCACCCAAAAAAAAAAAAAAAAGTGTTCTTTCTCCATTACACTCCATGGCTAATGTGGGTTTCCGGGAAACCTCTCCTCATTATAGATATTCTAGAAAACTCCTGATAGAGGCTCCATTTTTACATGAGCTTCCATGTAGTAAAGAGAAGGGAACTTGATGAATCTATTTTTCCTACTAACTCTACCTTTAACTTATCAATTTAATCCTAAATCTATTCATAACTTCATGCTTTATCTATAACATTATTTCTACCCTTAAGTTTTTCATAAAGCTATCACTACATTTGATTCCATCTCTGCTCATAACTTTACAAATATTTTTAACCCTATTATTTAAGATTTACTTACAGCCGGCGCCACAGCTGAATAGGCTAATCCTCTGCCTACGGCGCCAGCAAACGGGGTTCTAGTGCCAGTCGGGGCGCTGGATTCTGTCCCAGTTGCCCCTCTTCCAGGCCAGCTCTCGGCTATGGCCCAGGAGTGCATTGGAGGATGGCCCAAGTCCTTGGGCCCTGCACCCGCATGGGAGACCAGGAGAGGAACGTAGCTCCTGGCTTCAGATCAGCGCGATGCGCCAGCCACAGTGCGCCGGTCACAGCGGCCATTGGAGGATGAACCAACAGCAAAGAAAGACCTTTCTCTCTGTCTCTCTCTCTCTCTCTCTCACTGTCCACTCTGCCTGTCAAAAAAAAAAAAAGATTTACTTATTTGAGAGACAGACTTCCAGAGAGAGGGAGAGACAGAATCAGAGAGAGAATCTTCCATTCACTGGTTCACTCCCTAAATGGCTGCAATGGCTAGAAGCCAGGAGCTTCTTCCGGGTCTCCCACATGGCTGCAGGGGCCCAAGTACTTGGGTCAGCTTTTTCTACTTCCTTGGGCACATTAGCAGGGAATTGGATCAGAAGTGGGGCAGCCAGGACTCAAACCAATGCCCATATGGGATACCAGTACCAGGGGCAGAGGCTTAACCTAGTATGCCACAGCACCAGCTCCAGCCCTATTTTTTTTATTTTATTTTATTTATTTTTTTTTTGACAGGCAGAGAGGACAGTGAGAGAGAGAGACAGAGAGAAAGGTCTTCCTTTGCCGTTGGTTCACCCTCCAATGGCCGCCGCGGCCGGCGCACTGTGGCCGGCGCACCGCGCTGATCCGATGGCAGGAGCCAGGTACTTATCCTGGTCTCCCATGGGGTGCAGGGCCCAAGCACTTGGGCCATCCTCCACTGCACTCCCTGGTCACAGCAGAGAGCTGGCCTGGAAGAGGGGCAACTGGGACAGAATCCGGCGCCCCGACCGGGACTAGAACCTGGTGTGCCGGCGCCGCAAGGCAGAAGATTAGCCTAGTGAGCCACGGCGCTGGCCCAGCCCTATTTTTTTAATTGTAACATTACCACTATGATCCTGGTGTTCTGAAAACTAACATTATCCAACTCCTAACCTTATCTTTATTAACTCCAATTTTCCCCTGCTCTTAATTTCCTTGGGGCTAATTAAACTTACTTCCAGCCTTACAGCTAGGCCCAAGCTAGTACTGATAATTTCCATTGTTAAAGAATTATTTATTTATTAGAAATCATAGTTAGAGAGAGAGAAGGAAAGACACAGAGAGGGAGAGACAGAGAGATCTTCCATCTGCTGTTTCACTCCCTAGATGGCCACAATGGCTGCAGCTGAGCCAGTGCTGAGCCAAGATAAAGCCAGGGGCCAGGAGCTTCATCCAGGTCTCTCATGTGGGTGGCAGGGACCTAAGCACTCAGGCCATCTTCTACTGCTTTCTCTGTCACATTAGCAGGGAGCTGGATTGGAAGTAGAACAGCTGGGACTCAAATCAGCACTCATATATGATGTTGGCATCACAGGCAGAGACTTAACGTGCTGTGCCACAATGCCAGCCCCTTAATTATTTCCATTTTGATTTGGAATTTTTTTTCTAAAGATCCCGAGTAGCTGGAATGGAAGACACAAGAGGAAACTTTGTAATTACTTCCTCTATCTTAAAGCCTTATAAAGCATCTATAATTACCCCTATATGTACCTCTCTCAGAAGTGACTTGTTTATGCTGAAAGTGAATGAGGTGGCCATTTGGTCTCTCTCTCTCTCTCTCTCTCTTTCTCTATCCTCTACCTTTCAAATAAATAAACAAAAAGGAAAAAATATAAAAGAGAAACATGAATTATGATGAACATTGTGCCACTAAAGACATTCTAACATCTAAAAACTAATTACTATTTCAATAGGAAATTTATCCTAAGATCAGTTTAATTTTCCTAGCTAAAAGGGCTGAGACTTTGTTTAGATGCTTAATTATAAATAGCTATGTGCTACTTCTGCAAACACCCAGATCCCAGCTGGGATATTCTTTCAAGTAAGAGAATCTGACAGAGGCTGTCAGCACAAAGGCTCCAAGGGGAAACATTTAATTCCAAAACCCATTGAGTGGTTAGATTGCAGGACTGGCAATAACTTACATAAAAACTACACCTGGCTCTAACATATTTTGACATCTTAGTGTATGGTTTTAAGAAGTATACAGATCTGTAACTACCACATACATGGTTCTGTTGGTGCTCAGAACACAATACTCCAGAGTATGGAGTATGTTGAGTATGTTGAGTGCTTTGAGATGAAAGGAAAAAGCATTGGGGGCCTCAGAAGCAAGAAGTCCTTCCTGACTTTCTCTCGCCCTTCTTTCTCCTCTAAAGTCAGGCACAGAAACTAGAAATGCTGTCTCCAGAGTAAGCAGTAAAACCTAGAGTAAGGCTCTCATTACAGAAGAGTCCTACATCATTTGGGGTGGAGTGGGGCGTGGGGAGGAAGGAATGAGACACAGAGAGGCCAAGGACTATCTGAACAGATAGACCTTGCTAAGTTTTCCCAGTCTGTTACCGTTAGTCATACTATTTTTGTCTCATCATATTTCTCAGGCTGTCTATTCCCCATTGAACCTAAGCATAAACATATGCAGTTTTCCCTGGGTCTTTGGGTTCTCATTTCTGAAGGCCTCTGGGCCACAAAAACCTTAAATAAATAAATTTGTTATTCTTGTCTCTTGTTAAGATATTTCTGTTACAAAGTTGTCAGCCATGGATCTTGAAATGGGTGAGTAAACGGTATTATACCTGTCCACCCCTACAATTCCCAGCATTTCCTTGAAGTGTGGGACTACCTCAATTGTCTCAATTGTCTCCACACTCTATCATTAACCACTTGTCTGCTAATACTCATTCCTTTCTCCTTTTTCATCTGTATGAATGTAACACCATTATCTTTGTAGTTTTCTGATATTTTATTGTTTAATGGTAAATATGGTGAATACTGCAGAAAGCTATATTGATAATATTTTATTTGCATTATTTTTTTCACAGTTATATTGTCTGGATCTGGTAGCCAAAGTGGGGATTAACAACGAATAAGCATAAGGGTGTTTTTCTTTTTATGGTGGGGGGTGGGTGATAGAAATGCTCTAAAACTGGATTGTAGGGGCCGGTGCTGTGGCATCGCAGGTAAAGCTGCCACCTGCAGTGCCGGCATCTCATGTGGGTGCCAGTTCAAGACCCAGCTGCTCCACTTCCTATCCAGCTCTCTGCTATGGCCTGGGAAAGCAGTAGATGGCCCAAGTCCTTGGGTCCCTGCACCCACGTGGGAGACCCGAAGAAGCTCCTGGCTCCTGGCTTTGGATCAGCACAGTTCCAGCAGTTGCGGCCAATTGGGGAGTAAACCAGCAGATGGAAGACTTCTCTCTCTCTTTCTCTCTCTGCCTCTCCTTCTCTCTCTGTGCAACTCTGACTTTCAAGTAAATAAATAATTTTTTTTTAAAAAAACTGGATTGTGCTAATCATAGCACAACTCTATCAATCTACAAAAAATTATTCAATTATATACTCTGAAATAAATATCTGTATAATTTTGAGTGGATGCACTGTGAACAACACATTCTGACAAATAATCCAAAGATCAATTTTCGCAACCTCTGAGCAAATCGTAGCCCATGTTTCCAGTGGAGCTTCATAACACCCTGGATCTCACAGCTTGGTAAAAACTAAGGACTTTAACACTTCTATTGGTTTCTACAGTTCACTTTGACTGATTTACTATCGATGTTGTGCTTTAGCCTACAGGACTTTGGGGAATAGACTAAACCAACATCAGCCTGTTGATTCTGATGTCACAATTAAGAAATGGAACGTCAGTGATATGGTGGCTTTAACAATTGGAGTGGGGAACAACTGCCGTAGAAGTACCTCCTCTAAAAGCACATCTCTATGTCTTCTCAGTCTCTCCTGAGAGTCAGTCTTCCAAATGACACTGGAGACCCAAAGCTGTCTCAGGAAGAAATTCTTGCAAGGGAAAGACACGGATTCCTTCATTTTGTAGTAGAAAATACTCTTTGATTCAATTTGGGAACATCTTGACTCATTTCTTTGCCACTGGCCCATCCAGAGTTCTGTTGTACCTAGATGTACACCATTTTCCCATAAGTGAGTAAAGAATAGAAAAAGAACAGATTACTTACCGATCCAGGTCACAGGGCTTACAAATAAGTCTTTCCTTTATGAGTGGACAGCAGTTGAGAGCAGGTCAATGGAACAATGAAATCAGAAGCAACCAAAGAAATGGTACACCAGGACAAAAGGTAACACCGAGAACCAGAAAAAGACACAACCCAAAGGGGCCCTGTTACTGGTTGCATCAACTCAGGCAGACCCACAGCAGTTAACTTGAGAGCCTCCCTGGTTCAACAATGGACATATCTGAAAGCATTCCCCAAGTCATACACATATCCCACTGTAAAGGGTAAAGGTTTTTACTAGTTAAAGAGACTTAAGGACTAGCTATTAAAAGATCATTGGCAAAACATTAAGCTGTGCTGACCCTAGGGAGGATTTCTAGGAAGCTAGGCATAAAATTAAAGACAAGGAGGAAGACAGGGTTGTGTCATCCAAAACTGCAGCCTACAGGAAGAAATATTTCACAGAATTAGTCTGGACAAGCCATTAAGAAAAAACAGAGACAAAATAATCCAGCAACTACTTTAAGCCCTAGAGGGCAATCAGAATCCAGAGTTGCTATGTTATCTAAATGAACACACACACACACACACACACATATACACACAGGCCAGGCATGAAATTAAAGATGGAAAAATTATAAGCAAAGAGATAAGATTGTGTGACTCATGTTCAGGAAAAAAGCAAGCAATAGAATCTAAATCTGATGAGGACCAGATGGTAGACTCAACAGAAAAAGACTTTGAATTTGCCATTTTAAATCATATCTAAAAATTTTAAAACTATGACCACAATATCTCACTAAACAGAGGATATCAATAGAATGTATTTTTCTTAAAAATATTTATTTTATTTCTTTGAAAGACAGAGTTACAGAGACAGATGGAGAGACACGAAGATCTTCCATTCATTGGTTCATTCCTTTAATGGTCACAATGCCAGGGGCTGAGCCAGGCCAAAGCCAGGAGCCAGGAGCTCTCTCTGGGTCTCCCATGTTGAGTGCAGGGGCCCAAGCACTTGATCCATCTTCTGCTGCTTTCCTAGGCAATAGCAAGGAGCTGAATCGGAAGTGGAACAGCTGGGACCCTAACCAGCACCCATATGGGATGCTGGCATTGCAGGCAGCAGCTTAACCTGCTGCGCCAAAACACCAGCCCCTAAAATATAAATTATGTCTAAGAACCAAATAGAAATTCTAGAGTTGAAAAATATAAGAACTGAAATGAAACATTGACTAGAGGCAGTTTGGCAGCTGTTCAAGTGTTAAACACAAAGTTAACATGATCATGCATAGCAACATTGCTCATAATAGCTAAAAAGTGGAAGCCATCCAGATGTCCACCAAATGCTGAATGGATAAATATTTTGTGATATATCCATAAAATAGAATACTTTGATGTAGGCAGGTAGCCATTGAGTGAGGAAGAGCAAGGGACTTCCTGAGCTGTGTGCATGCATGCAGCAACCAAACTCCATCCCCTTCTGTGATGATGCAACAAAACCTGTAGGCTTGACACATCCACTCCTCATCATGCACTTTAGCCTCACTTCTCCTCATACACCAGATGCCATGATACTCCTGAGATCAGCACACGCACTGCAGCACCACCCCCAAATCTACCGCCTTCCAGTATTCAATTGAGCCATGCCTCCAGGCACTCCCCCTCCCCGCCATATAAAAGGATGACTCCAACTTTGGTGGAGACAGCTCTCCCTCATGAGCTTGACCACACTCCCAAGTTGGAGGATGGCAAGCTGGAAGACTGCCGGAAAATGAGGATAAAAAGGGGAACCATGGCACCGCTCTCCATCCTTTCGGGGATCATGGCCTGGTGCGTGTAAACCACCAGGAGTGGAAGAAAGAAGAGCGGAGCGGAGCCGAGCTGTCACTGAGCTGTCACTGACTAGATCCTGACCCATTCCTGACCCGTCCCAGCCACAGCTCTCGGACCTGCACCTGTTCCTGAGCCATTCTAGCCACAGTCTCCTGAGTGGCCTTAGCCGCATGAGCTGCCCTGTTCCTGTCTTGTTCCTGTCTAATAAGAGCTGCTGTAACACTTTTGACTTTGCTGCCTAACCAAGGGCCCAGTGTGTGTGAACCTCTGGATCTCCATACATCTAGAGCTGAAGAGGCAGCCTACTACACAGCATGCAGCAGGTAGCTGCACAAGCCGACCTGCAGAGCTGTCCCTGAGCTGTAATACCCCACCGTCTGTGTGAGTGTGTGTGTGTGGGGGGGGCAGTGTGAGCAAACCTCTGGATCTCCTTGTCAAAGAGCCAGTCCGCTAGCTTTTGCTACACGGCACAAGGTGACAACGGGATCAAGAGGCCAGGGAAGCTGCTGCATTGCCGCCCTGCCGCCTTGTCTGACCAGCAGAGCTGCCGCCTCACCACCTTGCCTGGAGTCCTTATCAGCCTGCTGCCAGTTGACCACAGAGCTGGACCAGGCCTCTCAGCAGAGGACCTCTCCAACTTCTTGCCTTGCTGCCCGCCTGGGAACTTTGAGCCTACTGTCCAGAGTGATAGCCTTCCCATGACTTCCTGCTGCCTGTAAGTGACTGGTCCGAGTTCCATCCCTGCTGGGACGTTGAACCCTGGACACTGTACACTCCCCACTGGAGAAACACATTCGTGACAGTGATGCGAGCCTAGATACATAGCAAACCAATGTTATGTATTGAATCTTTTGCTGTGCTTGTATTGTTCATTGTGATAGAGAGTACTGTAATAGTGTTTGTTGTGAATTGTGATATAGGAATATTGATTTTCTGGCCAATAAGTGATATTGTTAAGATTAGGTATATATTAAGATAAGTAGGTATTGGCCGTCACCGCGGCTCACTAGGCTAATCCTCCGCCTTGCGGCACCGGCACACCGGGTTCTAGTCCCGGTTGGGGCACCGGATTCTGTCCCGGTTGCCCCTCTTCTAGGCCAGCTCTCTGCTGTGGCCAGGGAGTGCAGTGGAGGATGGCCCAAGTGCTTGGGCCCTGCACCCCATGGGAGACCAGGAGAAGCACCTGGCTCCTGCCTTCGGATCAGCGCGGTGCGCCGGCCGCAGCGCACCAGCCTTGGCAGCCATTGGAGGGTGAACCAACGGCAAAAAGGAAGACCTTTCTCTCTGTCTCTCTTTCTCACTATCACTCTGCCTATCAAAAAAAAAAAAAAAAAGATAAGTAGGTATGTTAAGCTAAGTAATTGAGCAAGTGTGTTAAGGCAGCCACAAGTTACGTTAAGTGATATTATTGATATTATTGATAGTGATGTTAAGTGTGTATCAAAATATTATTGATATTACTGATAAGTGTGTTAAGTAGTTACGTTAAGTTAGGTGATTAGGCCAAGTAGTTAAGCTAAGTAGTTACATTAAGCTAAGTAGCTAAGTTAAGTAGTTAAGTCACATTAAGTAGTGGTGTTAAGTTTATTGATAAGTGTATTAAATAGTATAGATTGATAAGTAGATTGATATAGATGAGTATATTGATCCTAATAACTAAGCAGTGGAGTTATGTAATAAACCCTTGGTGTGTAAGCAATAAAAATATTTTCTAGGAAAGGCAATCTTGTGTGTTCTTTTCTTCCCTGTGACTGGCAAGTCATATGTCGCACTTGCTACTGTCGAGCTACGTGACAGTAGGTGATCGCAACAACCTGGTAATAGTGGAGTTTTTAAGCATAATTTTGGGGAAGAAAAAAAAACTTGGCAATCAACTTGACATTCAGTTGCAAGGCAAGGACAAAACCCATCTGTAATCTTATTTGCCAAGAGGTGGGATAGGTAACTTGTCTTTACAGTAAAATTTGCGCTCAGAAGGATGGAATCCCCACTCCCTTGTTACTCTCATGGTAAAACTGGAAGCTTTCAAGGAGTGGGGCAGGCACTTGACCTTGCTAAAGATAAAATTGGGGGGAAGCAAGCATTTTGCATCCTAAATTTCCATTGGGACCAACCTATGATTTAACCCATCTGATTCCTCACAGTTGTAGCAGACCTTGTACAAGGTTGTGGTTTTGGCTGTATTTTAGATAATTCTTCTTATCAGGAAGATCTGCATGAGACCTGTCTCCTCTCCACTCCAGTTCATGGTCTCCTGACTCTAGTTTGTTACAGTTTGATGTAAGTGACTCCATTTTTTTTCTGACAGCTTTAACAATTTATAATACATATACACACACACATTACACATTCAGGTACACCTTGTACACACAGATGCATGCAAATATATGTATATTATACTAGAGAAAAATAATTTTCCCACTAGACCTCATAATCCTTAGGGTATACCTCTGTAACAAAAGACAGAGTAACACACATAAAAAGCTTATTGGCCGGCGCTGTGGCATAGCAGATTGGGCTGCCACTCACAGTGCTGGCATCAGGGCCACTTCTGATCCAGTTCCCTGCTAATGCTCCTGGGAAAGCAGCAGAAGATGGCCCAAGTGCTTGGGCCCCTGAACCCATGTCAGGGGTCCTGGGGAAGCTTCTGGCTCCTGGCTTCAGATTGGCCCAGCTCCAACTGTTGTGGATTTGGGGAGTGGAACAGCAGTCAGATCTGTCTCTGACTCTCTCTCTCTGTAACTCTGCCTTTCAAATACCAGACCCTGGTAACTTTACAGGTGGTCTCAGTCCTCCCCACAAGGATAGCTCTCCAAGAGAATCCTCTCTGCTCAGCACCAAATGGGGTACCTGGCCTGACAGCATTGAGCAATAAAACCTTTACATCCTTCCTCCAAGGAAGGCACCATAGGCGAAGCTCCTCTGCCTGAGCCATGTGGGATCCCCAGTCTGACAGCACCGAGTAGTGAAATCTTGGGAGGAATTTCACCTAATTCACATTCAGCAAACCCTTTGTCGAGGAGGAAGAGGAGAAGGGGAAGAACTGGACCCCTTTCCCACATAAGCCTGTCTGACCACAGACTGCACGCTCCAGCTCTCAGCTTTCTGCTAAGCCGCCCACCTGGCTTGCCAGGTGTATTCTCTCCATTTAACCATGTAACCTTGCTCTCCCCAATCTGAGTGACTGGGCACTCTCTCTCAGATTCTGTCCCACCCATTCTGTCTGGAGAGGTGCCCACCCATTCTGACTGATGCCCTTCCTCCAATAAACCTTGCTACCTTGCTTACCACTGTTCTCTGTCTCACGTCTGAATTCTTTTCTTGTGCAGAGACAAGAACCTACCACTCATCTCTGCTAACAATAAAGAATTCAGATGTGAGACAGAGAACAGTGGTAAGCAAGGTAGCAAGGTTTATTGGGGATAAGGCACCCACCAGATACCCCATTTGGTGCTGAGGAGAGAGGATTCTCCTGGGGAGCTTTCCTTGACGGGGAGGGCTGAGACCACCTGTAAAGTTACTGGGGTCTGGGCACGACTTTGAAGTGTAAAATCCTGGGCTGCTTCCAAGGTGAGCTTCTGCAGTTGCTTTGTTTCCTCAGGCCCCTCTCATACACACAGGCAATTTCTAACTTCCTAACACTATGACTATTGCCTTTCTAAATATTTATTGTTGGTATTTAATTAAGTACTTTTGGATGTCTTTCTGAACCATATCTCTAGAATAGTTTGGATAACAAAATTTCTATCTTTGAAGCTAGGAAACTGAGGTTTATAAAACCTCAGTTCTGGAGCTATAAAATCTTGTCATGAGAATTTTCTTTGAGTGTAGACGGGAAATCTGTTTCACAACTTTCTCAATTTCTTCCATGGAAATTTGCATCTTATTTTCTATCTCTTCTTGAGGCAATTTTGGTTTAAAATTTCTAATTTCATCTTACTTTCAAATATATTTGCATAAATATGATAAAGTATCTAATTCTTTAAAATTTTTCTGATTACTTCCCATTCTTAGCTATAATTAAGTGTATTTATGCTTTCTAAATAAATTCCTTGATTATCTTAGACTGCTTACAACTTCCATATTTAACAAATCAATCATAGTTCTTTGACATATTGATTACATTTCAGTGGCTTTTTTTTTTTGCCTTATAGTTTAGTTGGTTTCGAAATGCACATGGGTGTGGTGTTTTAACATTCCAGAAGTTTGCCATAATCGTTCTGTTTCTGTTGCACAGATAACATCTATGGCTACTGCAATAGATAATAATGCTATTCAAACTAAAGAGCCAGTAGTAATGCCCTTTTCTTCATGCAGCCTTGTGTTTCCTATATATTCAATTTTTTAACATGCATTAGAACACATAAAATTGTAGTTTAATGATGTTGTTTGATTTTACAATATGGCAAAAATTTAAGGTCATGACCTGGGGAAAAGGGAGAACCTTTACCACAACTGAAAATAGATACATTTGTACCCAACTATATATATAATAATATCATCCATTTATGTTTCCAGAAATATACTTCTCAAAGCTCCCTTTCGTTTATGAAAAACATTCCTCCTTTGTGGCCTATTAAATGAGAGGAAAAGAATCGGTTTGTTTCACCAAAAACAGCCCAGCACAACAGGAAATACGTTGACTTTGGTCTGTTTATCTGTTAGCTTAAGGACAGTCACATTGCCCATAATCAGTTCAAAAGCCCAACATGTCATTTTTAAAAATATTCATTTGTCATTTCGATCTCAACCTGGCATAACTGTTCTGTTCTCATTCCCTGTCTCTTCAGCTTGGGAATCCACTGTTGTTTTTGTCTCTAAACCCTCAGCATCTTCTTAATCTTCCCTGGCAGTCTCAGCAGCATCTTCAGGGCTAGGCTTGCTCTCCTCTAGGTTCATGACTTCAGGGGCCACATGACCCAAGTCTGCCTCTAGAAGCTCAGGAGGAGCCTGTTTGTGCCGCTACTGGCATCTGATTTACCTATTCAACGCGCAGCTCCTCTGCGAGTACTTCAGTATCTTTTTGACTCTGAATCTTACCTACTTCTAGATAACTCACTTTGACTTGCTCTGGAAGCTCACCGATATGCAAATCGTGTAGTTGGCCATCCTGGAGCAAATCTGGATGGACCTGTTCCACAGTCACTTGTGCGGAATCCACCTGGACCTGAAGCCAATGTTAGCACGTGCACTCTCACAGGTTCAGTTTGCACACGTGTATCCACTGAAAGGACTTCTGCAGCTACTAAACCATCTGAAATAGGAGCATCACTAAGATGCCTCCTGAGTTCACTTCCTTGTATGAACCACGTCACATAAAGTACAATGGTTGGGTTTATTTCCAGTGTACATTACCAAATGATCTTTGAACTGGTCCCAGCTATTAAAGACACTATTACAGACCTGGCATTCATAACGTTCCTTTCTTCCCTTTTTTGTCCCACTGCATTTTGGCATGCAGTAAGGTGACGATTGAGGGTGCTATTGCCAGCAAATTGTTCATGACAATTTGGACATTCAAAAGGTTTTCCCATGTACGTGTCTGAAGATGCTATTTAAAAATGTCCAAAGTGGTGGCACTATCTCACAGTACTGACATATGTTAATTTTTCCCCAGGTCTTTGCTTTTCACTAATTCCACCTTCAGAAGGGTGGTCACACTTTAGCTACTGTTCGAGCGCATTCTCCAGAAGATGCATTTGATTGCATATTTTACACTTGAAACTCATGGAGTGTGAATCTATGTGTTCTTGTTGGCTTACGGGTCAGATGCGCAGCCATCTTCTTTAATCTGCCCTTTCCTATCATATTGACAGTAGTTGCTGGTTACATCCGCCAAGAGTGTGGGAGTAGAATCAGCAGAGGAAGCTGTGCCCTGTATGTATATTATGGACTGCTTAGAAGTCACTGCCTCTGATGTCTCCATGCCTTCTTCTTCCACTTCAATTGTGCCCTCGGCAATCTCCACCTCAATTTCACAGGTTCTGATTCTGCAGATGAAAAAATCTCAGTGATAACATTTCAAGTTTTTGCAATCTTTTATTTATTTATTTATCTATTTATTTAATTTTGGCCTCACTTTTTCCTGTAGTATTCTCTAACGGAGCTGAGGTTTCTTTTTCCTGACTTTAAGGGTTTTGATAGCTTCTACCATTTGTAGAAACCCTGCTGCTTTCCACATATCATTGGCTTTTTCTTCTTGTATCATTCATTTTTCCAAATACATAAACTCAAATGACAAAAGGCCATTTTACTAACACCTTCTATCTCCACTAAAGATTTATTTTTTTTTATTTTTTTTTGACAGGCAGAGAGGACAGTGAGAGAGAGAGACAGAGAGAAAGGTCTTCCTTTGCCGTTGGTTCACCCTCCAATGGCCACCACAGCTGGTGCGTTGCGGCCAGCACAACGCGCTGATCCGATGGCAGGAGCCAGGTGCTTCTCCTGGTCTCCCATGGGGTGCAGGGCCCAAGCACTTGGGCCATCCTCCACTGCACTCCCGGGCCACAGCAGAGAGCTGGCCTGGAAGAGGGGCAACCGGGACAGAATCCGGCGCCCCGACCGGGACTAGAACCCGGGGTGCCGGCGCCGCAAGGCAGAGGATTAGCCTAGTGAGCCGCGGCGCCGGCCTTCCACTAAAGGTTTCTGAGTAAACTCCTGAAAGAAGTTGTAGAACATAGTGTCAGCATCCAAAACAGCCTTGTGAACCTTAAAATGGTGTCCGTCAACAGAGTAATGTCAGTAAACCTGAAGGCATTTCTTGGTCTCTGGCCTCCATGGCTGGGAGGATGCTCTAATTGGACTCGGGATACACGAACTGGAGCAGAGTGAGCACAGCACCCCAGGCTCTGGAAAATAAGGTGTGCAAGTCTGGCAAGGGAGGCAACCTGACCACTGCAGCACCCTCCTCATGTCTGCCAAGCCCTTCCACCCAGCTGGGCTCCCAACACCCTGGGACCCAGTCCCAGGCCGTGACCCATAGTTATGCCTGTGTAGCAATGGCTTTCTTTCAGTATTTATGTAAGTTGGTTTAATTTACTATGTTTTTTCATTTTATATAAAGTGTTCAATCTATATTTGTCTACTCACATGAATATAAGAATAGTTATTCTTACTCCCTTCCCGTGTGTAGCATGAGATACAGACTATATGTTTAAATCCTCATTTTTATTTGTCCTCTGATTTTCTTTAATAATCTCAGGGTCTTTGATATTCAGACAGTTATTTTCTTTTATGCAATATGTACATTCTAAGTTGAAGTGTTTTGACACTTGCACTAATTTCATAATCTTATATACATTTTCCATAATTTATAATAAAGTTTGCTAGTTTCAATTATTGATGCCATTGCTTTAGTAATATGTCCTTATTTCTTTTACCCCTTGAATGTTCCATTTTCATTTTTCTTTGGATGTTTTGAACAATATTTTTCTAGGAAAAGTAGTTATCAGTATATTTTCTGAGTTATTTTTAAGTCTAAGGGTATCTTTTTGTTAATTTTGCACATAAGTGATAGGTTATTTGGGCATAGAATTCATGGTGAAACTATTTTCTCCTGTTATCCAAATTTCTTCAGGACTTTTGAGTGTTGTAATATTTTTATATTTTCTTTTGTTATCATTTTTTAAAGTGTTATTTTGTGCCTGCTGATAGAATTTTATTTTGGTCTTGAAATTCAATATTATATAAGTGCAAATCTCTTTTCTTTAATTTTGTTTAGTATTTAGCAACCTTCACAATCTGAAAATCCCAGTCTTTCTACTGCAAAGGAACATTTTTTTCCATTATTTTTGGTTATTTCTTCTGAGTCATGTACTCTTTTTATACTTCTAGATGCCCTGTGTCATTTTTTAATGTGTTATCCTTTTATTGTTGACATTCATTTATACTTCCTGGAATTTCTGAATTCTGCCATAATTTCTCAAACTGGACTTTGATTTTACATTCCAAATTAGCCAACATGTCAATATGTTTTCAAATTTGTGAGTTTTTTCTGAGAGTCATTATTTCTAACATCAAATTGTTTCCTTTGTATGTATGCAATGTCCTCTTGCCTGCATTAACTTTAAATTGTTAAAATTGTTATTTTTTGTTAGCATGCTAATTATAAAGCAGCACACATTTGACTCATTTGCTCTTACTAATGTAGACAGGTAGCTGGTGAGCAGCTGAGGACTGCCAACACTGAAGCCCTGTGCGCCTGCACTACGCAAAGCCTACTTCCTTCCATATGGATCCAACAGGACTGCAGGCTCAGCACCTGAGCCTCACTTCCTGTCACGCACCAGATGCCATGACACTTTCAAAAAGATCACCACATGCACTGCCTCCCTGCCCCAAACTCTACCTCCTTTGAATATTCAATTATGCCCTGCCCCAGGCACCACCCCCCTGCCCTTTACATGTACTATCCCTTTAAATAAATATTACTTTCCTGCTCACCTCTCTTTACCTCTCCTTCTTCATTTCCTTTGTGGCATGGAGACAAGAACCGTAAACATGCCTAATTTGAAGTCTCCCCCACAACGCTACCTTATTCAACAACAAACCTCTTATTTTTATTGAAACCTTGTGCAGTATGTGAGATTTATTTTTCTGTAATGCATGCATCATACTACATCAAAAAGTGTATACCCCATAATTTAATTTGGGAGGATTTGAGAGGAATCTCTCAGCTTAAGGACTCACACACAGGGACAGTTGTCAGTGTGTTCAATGGCTTCTCTTGACTATTTTCTCTGGGATAGCACTGAGTTAGGGCGTTACCCATGGCAAATCCAGCTGCATGATTCTGCCAGGGTAAGCAAGAGTAGTGCAGGCGAAATCTACCCAGTCATGTTGGTAGCTATGGCACCAAGCTTCCTTTTTAACAGGTACTTTCTTCTCATTAGGACCTCACTAAAATTAGGGATCTCACGTTAGATATTATGCATTCCCATAGTTTGAGTATATTGCCAAAATCAGGATGGCTTCCTTCCTTCTATGTATCTCTGCCTTTCAAATAAATAAATAAATCTTTAAAAAAAAAAAAAAAGTCACAGTTTCATAGGGGAAAGCCATAGTAAGAAAGGGACATCTGGGTTTCAGGAATGAAGAAACAGAAGTTGAAAGTAGGCATACCACCAAGAGATTAAGATGAAATATAGGCCGGCGCCGGGCTCAGTAGGCTAATCCTCCACCTTGCGGCGCCGGCACACCGGGTTCTAGTCCCGGTCGGGGCGCCGGATTCTGTCCCGGTTGCCCCTCTTCCAGGCCAGCTCTCTGCTGTGGCCAGGGAGTGCAGTGGAGGATGGCCCGAGTGCTTGGGCCCTGTACCCCATGGGAGACCAGGAGAAGTACCTGGCTCCTGCCATCAGATCAGCACGGTGCCCTGGCCGCAGCGCGCCGGCCGCGGCGGCCATTGGATGGTGAACCAACGGCAAAGGAAGACCTTTCTCTCTGTCTCTCTCTCACTGTCCACTCTGCCTGTCAAAAAATAAAAAAAAAATATTTAAAAAGATGAAATATAGACCTTAGAAAGTGGGCTGTTAATCCCTATTTGAAGAAACAATCTATAATTGCCGAATAAAGCTAGAACTGGACTCTCCTTTTTATTAAGTAAGAGACTGTTACTCACAGGACACATCCCCAAACTCACAAAGGGTCATGACCCAAACTGAGCTGCTTACCTCCAGACACAGGTGGCTAAAAAGAATCCTTTTTAAGACTGAAATGCCAATCGAAGCTGTAATTTCAAATTTTATATGACATGGATAAAATAGAAACCATGAGATGGCAAATATACAGAAGTACTGAATCCTATCAGGCTGAGGCATAAATAATCAGGGAAGTATTTCAGATATCCACAGAAGAGAAAAACCTCTAATGAGTGCATCACAGGTAAACATACAATATAAATAACCAAGAGACAAACATACCAGCAATAATTAGAATACATACAAGACTATAGAAATAATAAAGCATTATGATAGCATTTATAGAATGGGTGTCTATTTTATAGAAGACTTTGAGGGGCTGGCGCTGTGACATAGCAGGTAAAGCCATCGCCTGCAGTGCTGACATCCCATATGGGCACCAGTTTAAGTCCTAGCTGCTCCACTTCTGATCCAGTTCTCTGCTATGGCCTGGGAAAGCAGTAGAAGATGGCCCAAGTCCGTGGGCCCCTGCACCCACGTGGGAAACCCGGAAGAATCTCCTGGTTCCTGGCTTCAGATCGGCACAGTACCGGCTGTTGCAGCTAATTGGGGAGTGAACCAGCAGATGGAAGACCTCTCTCTTCCTCTCTCTCTCTCTCTCTGCCTCTCCTTCTCTCTCTTTGTAACTCTGACTTTCAAATAAATAAATAAATCTTTTTTAAAAAATAAGCCTAGAAGCTAATGAAATCATAAAAAAAGACTTTGAGACAAAGTTCCTAAAAATAAGAACAGAAGAATGGGAAGTCAAAACAGTCATAAAAGAAAAACAGACATAAAAGAACCAAGTAGAATACTAGGAAGAAAAAGTATAGTCACTGAAGAAAATGACTCAGGTTAAACAGGCTAGACAGAAATGTAATGACAATTAGTGAATCAACCAAAAGATAAATTTCTCTAAGTGTAGTAGAGAGGGATTTAAAAATAGGAACCATATAACAAAAGCTACCAGACATGACATATAGATTGAGTAGCTACAAGACACAGCTAAAAATAGTTAAGAAGAAACAAAGAGAATTTTTGGAAATAGGGTGGTGAGTAATTTTCAATAAACTGATGAAGAGATTTACTGGGTGACAGGATTGAATTTAAAAATGTATCTAGAGCTAGTCATGTATTGATGAAGTTGAAATCAATAATTAATAATTAAGTAAAATAAAGATATTTAAGTAAAATAAATTTAAATTAAAAACTAGGTAAAACAATTTTTTTTATTTTGTAAGATTTATATATTTATTTGAAAGGCAGATTTACATGGAGAGAAAGAGAGATCTTCCATTTGCTGGTTCACTCCCCAAATGGCTTGCAACAGCCAGGGCTGAGCCAGGCTGAAACCCGGAGCCTAGAACACCATCAAGGTTTTCCACATGGGTAGTAGGGACCCAAGCACTTGTGCCATCTTCCACTGCTTCCCCAGGCACATTAGCAGGGAGCTGGACCAGAAATGGAGCAACCAGGACTCGAATCAGTGCTCACATGGGATCCTGGCATTGCAGTGGTGACTTAACTCACTGCACCACTACGCTGGCTCCCTAAAACAAGTTTTATACAAAAACATTCAATGGATGAAAAATGGTCTTTTCAATAAATTATGCTGGCACAACTGGACACAGTGAACCCAGAATGAAACCTCACACCTTATACAAGTTAGCTTAGGTGGATCATAGATCTAAATGTAAAACATAAGACTATAAAATCCGCATAATATTAACAATAATGAGTTTTGAGATTGAAAGGGTATTTTCTAAGCTTTGAGTAATAAAATTATTTTTATCAATCATAATAGAAAACAGAGTAAACTATCATGCTATACATTCTATAGCAAAATACATTACAAAATTGTTGACACATGAAGAGGATATAAAAAGTATGTACTGTTTGGTGCAGCAGTTAAGGTACCGTTTGTAATGCCCCCATTCCATATGGGAATACCTGGGTTTAGGGCCATACTTGTACTACTGACCACAGCTTCTGTAGACAATGCACATCCTAAGAGGTAGCAAGTGATGGCTCAGGTAGTTGGCTCCCTGTCATCCACATGGAACATACAGAATGAGTTCCTGGCTGTTGGCTTTTGCCTGGCATAGCCCTAGCTGTTATATACATTTTGAAGGTAAACCAACAGATAGAATATCTCTCTTTGCTCCTCTGCCTCTTTGTCTCTCCCTCTGTTTCTCTCCCTCTCAAATAAATAAAAACAAATTTTTAAAAATATACACAGCAAAAAATATGTGCAGGACTTTGTTGAAATGTTAATACATACATACATATAGAGAAAGTGAAACAGAGATAACTGCTCTAGATGTTGTGTTTTAATGTCAGCTCCTTAAATTTTGTAATTCGCTGTAATTTCTTTTCTAAGTAAATATTGTTTTGTGTCAAATTTTAATTTGTAATTTTGTATCATTTTTCTTAAATGGGTCCTCCCAAATTGTCTAATTCCTCAGGTCCAAAAGCTCAAGAGTCTGCCCTTTGGGCTGCACAGATACAGAGAGTACAGGAACTAGGTCACAGTTTTGTTGAAGAAATACTTCTCTGGAGAGCTGCCTGTTTCACTGTGAAATGATTATCCCATCAGAATTTCTAAGAATTTACAATGTGAGAAAGTGAACTAAAATATTTACTTGAAAGTTGTTCTCTCAGAGAAGATAAATATTTTTTTTCAAATTTTTGAGAATTCCTTGGGAGAACATGTGTCCTCAAATTGCCCCAGTGTTTTCTGGAATTCTCTATTATTCTTTGACCACAAAAAAAAGGCATGAGTTCTGATGAATTTCCTGAAATAATATGAATGATAATGAATTTGAGCTGTTAGGCACTGCAGATAAGATATATTCTTTAGTAAGGATCCGTTTTTATTTCTGCCTATCTGATAAGGTGAACTAAGAAAACTGCCAAATATTTTAAAATCTGCAACCTGTACATCACCTCCCCATAAAACCAAGCTTTGTATTTCCTGTTTTCCTGGTCTATTTCCTTTTCCCCATAGCACTTAAAATCACTCTATAACATAAAGCATGGATTGATTACTAATTTTTTTTTTCATTTTCAGGCTATTTGAAATGCAGAATAACACACACACACACAGAGAGAGAGAGAGAGAGAGAGAGAGAGAGATTTCCTATTGTTGTGTCCGAATTTCCCAATCAATGCACAAGGCACAGTCGCAGATGCAAAAGCAGAGGTTTATTTGTTGCCACCTGGCTGGGAGCCATTTAGCAGCACACAGGCAAAAGGCCATCTCATTTGCATAATAGAGGTTTTTATAGCCTTACATTTACAAGGGTGCAGTGCACAGGTTACCTTCTTATTCTCTATATGACAAGGTATTAGGAACTAACTTGTTTATTGGTTCATTTAAACATAAAGGCTATACATTATGTAATAATAACACCACACAAAGGAGATGGCATGGGGAGGAACTGGCGGGAAGCACTGGGCCATAAATTTCAGGGGAGCTGGTGGGGAGCAAGAGGTCATAAATTCCAGGAGAACTTACTTTCTTTGTTCTCAAGGACCCAGCCTGCCTCCTTCCTGGTCCAGGATGAGGCCTGTCATGGCATTACAGCAGGCAAGCAAGCAAGCCAGAGCACAGAAGCGAAACTGGCATTTAGCAAGCTAGAGACTCCAACTCCCACATTCCCCACACTATCTACAAGTTCATTCTTCCAAGGCCCACACAGCCCAGTCCAGGCCAGGCCAAAGCCAGGTCAAAGAATTCAGTCTCATAGAATTCTGCAACCTGTTCCCACACAGGTTGCAGAGACTCAAGTATTTGAGCCATCATCTGCTGCCTCCCAGGATGTGCATTAGCAGGAAACTGGAATCAGAAGCAGATAAAGGACTCAGCATATGCAGGGTCTCTGATGCGGGACTCAGCCATCACACGCATTGGTTTAATGACTACACCAAATGCTTGCCCCTAAATTGTCTTAATCCTACCATTACAATGGAGGCCTATAGCAATGCCTGGCACAAAGTGAATGTTTAAGTAAATGAACTGTGCTGTTAACACTAAATTCATGACCTCACATCTCAATTTGGTTATCGATAATGCCTCATAATCAAAGTACACTTTCCCAGTATGTTCTCTCCTATACTCTCAAAACTATGTCAAATTTTTTGTTAATGGTTTGAAGTTTTATTTATTTATTTGAAAGGCACAGTGAAAGAGAGAGAAGGAGAGAGAGAGAGAAAGAGAGAGAGAGAGAATCTTCCATCCTATGATTCAGTCCCCAAATGTCTGCAATATCCCGGGCAGGGGACAGGCTTGAAAGTGGAGGTGGGACTCATTCCTAGGCACTCTGATATGAGATGTGGTCATACCAAGAAGCAGTTTAATACATTGCACAACACTTGCCCCTATTCTTTTCTTACTCAATTTCATATTTATTTAAGAAAAAAAGTAACCAAGCTTTTGGGGAGGGAACTGTGGTATAGAGGGTTAACTCACTACTTGGGATGCCCATGTCTCACATCTGAGTGCTGGTCCAAGTCCCTGCTACTCTGTTTTTTTTTTTTTTTCTTTTATTTAATGAATATAAATTTCCAAAGTACGACTCATGGGTTACAATGGCTTCCCCTCCCATACCGTCCCTCCCACCCACAACCCTCCCCTTTCCCACTCCCTCTCCCCTTCCATTCACATCAAGATTCATTTTCGATTATCTTAATATACAGAAGATCAGCTTAGTATACCTTAAGTAAGTATTTCAACAGTTTGCTCCCACACAGAAACATAAAGTGAAAAATAATAGATGATTTTTTTTAAATGATGATGAAATCAGATCAGACCTATTGTCATGTTTAATCCCAGTGAGAGTCAAGTTGGGAATTGAAAATTTCTTTCTTTTTTTTTTTTTTTTTTTTTTTTTTTACAGAAGATCAGTTTAGTGTACATTAAGTAAAGATTTCAGTCGTTTGCACCCCCATAGAAACACAAAGTGAAATATACTGTTTGAGTACTCGTTATAGCATTAAGCCTCAGTGTACAGCACGTTAAGGACCGAGATCCTACATGAGGAGTAAGTGCACAGTGACTCCTGTTGTTGACTTTACCAATTGACACTCCTGTTTATGGCATCAGTAATCTCCCTATGCACCAGTTATGAGTTTCCAAGGCTATGGAAGCCCCTTGAGTTCTCCGACTCTTATCTTGTTTAGACACGGTCATAGTCAAAGTGGAGGTTCTCTCCTCCCTTCAGAGAAAGGCACCTCCCTCTTTGAAGACCTGTTCTTTCCACTGGGATCTCACTCACAGAGATCTTTTTGCCAGAGTGTCTTGGCTTTCCATGCCTGAAATACTCTCATGGGCTTTTCAGCCAGATCCGAGTGCCTTTAGGGCTGATTCTGAGGCCAGAGTGCTATTTAGGACATCCGCCATTCTATGTTGGATCACTCTCCCCTTTATTTATTCTATCGGTTGGTGTTAGCAGATACTAGACTTGTTTATGTGCTCCCTTTGACTCTTAGTCCTTTCATTATGATCAATTGTGAACTGAAATTGATCACTTGGAGTAGTGAGATGGCATTGGCACATGCCACCTTGATGGGATTGAATTGGAATCCCCTGGTATGTTTCCAACTCTACCAATTGGGGCAAGTCAGCCCGAGCATGTCCCAAATTATACATCTCTTCCCTCTCTTATTCCCACTCTTATGTTTAACAGGGATCACATTTCAGTTAATTTTCAACACTTAAGAATAACTGTGTGATAATTACAGAATTAAACCAGTCATATTAAGTAGAACAGACAAAAAAAAAATACTATGAGGGATAATGTATTAAGTTGTCCATTAGCAGTCAGAGCTATGCTGATCAAGTCACCATTTCTCCTAGTGTCCATTTCACTTCAGGAGGTTTCCTTTTTGGTGTTGAGTCAGTTGTCACCGATCAGGGAGAACATATGGTATTTGTCCCTTTGGGACTGGCTTACTTCACTCAGCATGATGTGTTCCAGATTCCTCCATTTTGTTGCAAATGACTGGATTTCGTTGTTTCTTACTGCGGTATAGTACTCTAAAGAATACATATCCCATAATTTCTTTATCCAGTCTACCGTTGATGGGCATTTAGGTTGGTTCCAGGTCTTGGCTATTGTGAATTGTGCTGCAATAAACATTAGGGTGCAGACCGCTTTTTTGTTTATCAATTTAAACTCCTTTGGGTAAATTCCAAGGAGTGGGATGGCTGGGTCGAATGGTAGGGTTATATTCAGGTTTCTGAGGAATCTCCAGACTGATTTCCATAGTGGCTTGACCAGTTTGCATTCCCACCAACAGTGGGTTAGTGTCCCTTTTTCCCCACATCCTCGCCAGCATCTGTTGTTGGTAGATTTCTGTATGTGAGCCATTCTAACCGGGGTGAGGTGAAACCTCATTGTGGTTTTGATTTGCATTTCCCTGATTGCTAGTGACCTTGAACATTTTTTCATGTGCCTGTTGGCCATTTGGATTTCCTCTTTTGAAAAATGTCTATTGAAGTCCTTGGCCCATCTCTTAAGTGGGTTGTTGGTTTTGTTTTTGTGGAGTTTCTTGATCTCTTTGTAGATTCTGGTTATTAACCCTTTATCCTGCTACTCTGTTTTTGATACAGCTTCCTGCTAATGCTCCTAGAAAGGCAGCAGACAATAGCCCAAGTACTTGGGCTTCTAACACCCACATGGGAGACCTGGATAGAGTTCTTGGATCCTAGTTTCAGCTTGGCTCAACAATGGCTATTATAGTCATTTGGGGAGTGAACCAATAGATGGAATCTCTCTCTCTCTCTCTTTCTCTCTCTCTCTCTCTCTCATCACTCTGCCTTTCAAATAAAAAAAGGAACCAAGCTGTGTCCTGTCTATCTGTTCCCCCACACCCCATCCTACTAGAATCGAAACTTCAAGAAATGTTTTTCACTTTTTTATGGCTGTATGCATAATACTTAGAGGAGAGCTTGGCACATGAAATGAGCTTAATAAACACAAATTTTAAAAATGAGTGGATAAGTTATCATGAAGATATATTCTCATCCTGTTTCATTGAATTTCAGATATACAATATCCATTTAAGTATCCAATTATTTACTGTTAACTGGCACAATGAATATCTAGTTCTTATCCAGAAGTTTACAGCTTTCTGGAATTTGGCCTTATATTTGCTTTTAATTCCTTAATATCAGCTATGAATCCCATTCTAGTAAAACATCTTTCTCAGTTTGTCAGTAAACTCATAAAAAGAAGCAAACAAGAGTGTTCTATGCAATTTATTGCTGTAATCAACATTCACTTATTTGTGCACTGATTCTTCTCGGCAAAAATAAATGAAGTACCAACAAATTCCTTTCCCTTGTTTTAAAAGGAAGAGTTTATAGAAGTTGCACTCAATGTCGCAGAGTAAAAACCTCACTAATATGGCTGTTTTAAGGCCGTATCAGTCAGCAAAGAACTGGTCTAAATCTAGGACATAAAAGTCAAAAGAAATGGTAGAACTAAAGTGAGCTTGGTCTGTCTGCACTCTTCTTTTCCTCTTTTTTTTGTCTAATAATAAGCAATAAAAATAGCAGTTTCATGTTCAAATTATGTTCAAACAAAGTAATATATGACATCATAGGCACACTAGACCTTACACATATGAAATACAGTTAAAATTAAGACAGTGTAAGGGAGGAGACAATATTTGCACCAGACATTCAGAGATAGGAGACATACACAGCATACATTTTATAGAAAATAGGGATTAGGAGCTGGCATTGTGGTATAGCACTGCCAGCATCCCATATGGGCACTGGTTCAAGTCCTGGCTGCTCTACTTCCCATCCAGCTCCCACTAGTGTGCCTGGGAAAGCAGCAGAAGATGGTCCAAGTGCTTGGGCCCCTGAACCCAATTGGGAGACCCAGAGGAAGCTCCTGGCTCTGGGCTTCAGTCTTGGCCAGCCCTGGCTGTTGTGGCCATTTGAGGAATGAACCAGAAGATGGAAGATCTCTCTGTCTGTCTGTCTCTCTCTCTCTCTCTCTCTGTGTGTGTGTGTGTGTGTGTGTAACTCTGCCTTTCAAATAAATGAAATAAATCTTTAAAACAATATTTTGAAGAGTTCATAGAAAATGTATATTATGAAAAAACCATGCACAGAAATTCAATTTTTTTTCACAAAAATAAACTTCTACTAACTTGTTAAACATGTTTGAACAGGATCTAGTTTGAGGCACTAAGAAGAGTAAGACATCAGTTTGAAAAGAGTCCCTATCAGAGCAACATGAATTCTGCTAAAATTGAAGCACGAAGAAACATCACATTTATGGTGAAACTTGAGTGGAAGAATGGTTAAAACCACTGATACTTTACGAAAAAAATTATGGGGACAATGACCCAAGGACATCAGTACTGGTGATTTGAATAACTCATCCTAAGCTTTTCACTTCATTAGTCTTTCTACAGGATTAATTTTTATTAATCTTTTCAAGTAAGTGAATTTCTTGTATTATTTAGAATTTTTTTTCATGTTTATGTATTGGTTTTCATTTTATTAAAGGACAGAAAAAAGAAGGACAAAGAGACAGATAGAGAGAGATCTTCTATCTGCCAATCCACTCCGCTAGATGCCTTCAACAGCCAGGATTGGGCCAGAATGAAGCCAGAAGCCCACAATTCAGTCTGAGTCTCCCGTGTGGGCTTCAGGGACCGAAGTACTGGAACCACTACCTTCTGCCTCTTAGAGTGTGCATTAAAGAGGAAACTGACATCTGAAGCAGTGTAGAGACTCAAACCCAAGTACTCTGGTATGAGGTGCAGCCTTCTCAAGCACCACTGTGCCAAATGCCCACCCTCTCCCAACTTTAAATTGAAACTTAACACCATCAGCTTTCTGGGTTCTCAGCCCTTTGAACTCAAATGGACGTTCACATGGGCTCTCCTGGGCCTCCATTTGCCAACCACAGATCTTGGGACGTCTCCACCGCCTTAGTTTCATGACCCAATTTCTCATTTTAAACACACACACACACACACTCTATTGTTGTTTCTCTGGAAAACCCTGATTAACATAACCCTGTCAAATTCTCCAGAAAGACCCAAGCTTACCAACTCACCTTGACTTTATCTCAGTGAGACTGATTTCAGACTTCCAACCTCCAGAACTCTAAGAGAATAAAGTTACATTGTTTTCATTCACTGATTTTAGTGAATCTGTTATAAAAGCAAGAAGAAACTAATATACACACATGTAAATCAATTAGGTAAAATTCTGAATTGTGTTTAGCTATACAATATTATTACTCTTTCAGTCTGAGGTCATTTTCCTTCTGTCAGAAGTATTTCTTTGGGCCACCATTGTGGCACAGCTGGTTAAGCCACCGCCTGAGACGCCAGATCGCATACAAGAGCACCAGTTCAAGCCCCAGCTTCTCCTCTTCCTACCCAGCTCTCTGCTAAAGCACTTGGGAAGGCAGTGGAGAATGACCCATGTACTTAGACTCCTGCCATCCACATGGGAAACCTAGATGGAGTTCCAGGTTCTTGGCTTCAGCCTGGCCCAGGTCTGACCATTGTAGCTATTTGGGGAGTGAACCAGTAGATGGAAGATCTCACTCTCTCTCTCTCTCTGTCTCCCCACCCCTACCCCCAGTAACTCTCCCTTTCAAGTAAATAAAATAAAATCTTATAAAAAGAACTATTTCTGGGGCTGGCGCTGTGCCATAGTGGGTAAAGCTATCACCTGCAGTGCCAGCATCCCATATGGGTGGCTGTTCAAATCCCAGCTGCTCCACTTCCGATCCAGCTCTGCTATGGCCTGGGAAAGCAGTGGAAGATGGCCCAAGTCCTTGGGCCCCTATACCCACATGGGAGACCCGGGGAAAGATCCTGGCTCCTGGCTTCAGATCAGCCCAGCTCTGGCCATTGCGGTCATCTGGAAAGTGACCCAGCGGATGGAAGATTTCTTTCTCTCTCTCTCTCTCTCTCTCTCTCTCTCTGCCTCTGCCTCTCTGTAACTCTCCCTTTTATTTTTTTTTTATATTTTTTTTTGACAGGCAGAGTGGACAGTGAGAGAGAGAGACAGAGAGAAAGGTCTTCCTTTGCCGTTGGTTCACCCTCCAATGGCCGCCGCGGCCGGCGCACCGCGCTGATCCGATGGCAGGAGCCAGGAGCCAGGTGCTTTTCCTGGTCTCCCATGGGGTGCAGGGCCCAAGCACTTGGGCCATCCTCCACTGCACTCCCTGGCCACAGCAGAGAGCTGGCCTGGAAGAGGGGCAACCGGGACAGAATCCGGCGCCCCATCCGGGACTAGAACCTGGTGTGCCGGTGCCGCTAGGCGGAGGATTAGCCTAGTGAGCCACGGCGCCGGCCTAACTCTCCCTTTTAAATAAATGAATCTTTTAAAAAACAAACAAACAAAAAAGAACTATTTCCTTTAACAATTGTTTTACTAAAGACCTGCTTGTGACAATACTCTCAGACTTTGTTTTTAAAATTACTTTTTTAAAAAAAATGGATCTGTTTTTATTAAAGGGATATCAGAGAGAGAGAGAGAGAGAGAGAGGGAGAGAGAGATCGATCTTCTATCTGCTGGTCTATTCCACAAATGCCAACAATAGCTAGGGCTAGGCCAAGCTACAGTCAGGAGCCTGGAACTCCATTGGCTTTCCTATGTAGCTGGCGGAGGCCCAAGTGTTTGGGCCATAACCTGCTGCCTTCCCAGGTGCATTAGTAGGAAGCTGGTTTGAAAGCAGAACAGCTGGGACTCTGGCACTCTGATATGGAATGCCAGCATCACAAGCTGAGAACAACAGCCCCACTACTTATGCTGATTTTCAGGAGTTTATGATGTATCTAACTATGGTTTCCTTTGCATGTGTTTGGCTTGAAACTCGCTGAGCTTCTGGAATGGGTGAGTTTCTTTCATCAGTTTCAAGTCATTGGCTATAAACTTTTTGAATACTGCTTCTGCTTTATCTCTCTTCTCCACTCCTGGGACCATAGTTACCCCTATACTTCAGCTTTTGAATATGTCTTATTTGTCTCTTATACTGTCATCTGGTCTTATCCATTTTATTTTATGCTCTATGATTCAGTTTAGGGGCTATTTACTTATCTCCTATTTAACTAATCCTGCTATATCCAATCTACTGTTAAATCCATCCATTGAGTCATTAACTTTTGATATTATATTTCTCAAGTCCAGAATGCCCACTTCAGTATTTTATATAGATTCCAACTTTAACATGAAACAACCCAGTCTTAAACTACTAATCATTTTCTCCACTGAATTGAACATTTTCATCATACTTGTATGTAATTGTACAATTACCTGAATATCTGGATCACTCACGACAGTGCATCCATACCTTAACTGTCACATAAGCTTGCCTCTTTCTGTGTCTTATAATTGTTACTGTATGTCTAACATCTTTAATTAAAGGACTATACAAATTCCAGGTGTTGCTATCTTCCACCATAGACAGTTTTTCTGATCATCTCTGTTTATTGCATATGAGTTAAGGGTAAGAGGATAATCATATCAATCTAATCAGGGATTGAGTTACCTTTAGACCAGTTTTTTTTCTGTAAGGCTTACGCTACTTTTACATCACCAGTGTTCCTATGCCATGTCCCTCAGCTCAAACCTTGATGGAGCTTTCTCTGCTCATCCTGAAACACTCTTGAAGATTCAGTTCTACCCTTCAGAAATTTCTAGCTTCAAAATTTGGCAAATGTCTTTAACAGGAAATGCTGTTTTTGAAGCCCTTCAGATCTCAAGTTTGTCATCTCAACTCCACATGAATGCCAAAATCTCTGTTAATCTCTTTTCCTCTGCAAGGGAGGAAAGATCCCCCCCCAATATTTTGTTGTGTTCATGGCTGAGGTCCCTATAGAAAAATACTGATTAACGAGAGAAAAGCATACAAATTTATTTGATATTATTTTCTACAAAACATAGAAGTCTTCAGTAATGAAGACTCAAAGCAACAACTAAATGTGTGTACTTTTATATTTAGGTTTGATGGAGAAATGGATAGTCCCAAAGGAGTATGATTGCCCAGCTACTGAACATTATTCTGAAATTTATAGATCCAGCTTTTTCTGCAGAGGAGGGTGTGCACAGCAAACAAGGTCTGTTTAGAATGCAGATGAAGTGTTGTCTTAGATAAAATCCACCTGTAGTCAAATGTCTGGGCCGGGTGTCAGATCCCCAGTCTCTGCTTCCTGTAGAAAGATCTCTCTTTGGCAGAAAGGGAGTATCAGAAATGCCTGTGCTTGCACCTACATCTGGCAGATGCCGTTACCATTATGTCTTTTTTCCAAAAGGACAACTTTTCAGAGACGTTCTTGTATCTGTAAAGATCTGTAGTTTCTCCAAATATCCAACTCAAAATATGCCAAAAAAATATATTTGAGGTGGGATATTTTACTTTCCCACATGTGATGTGGGAGATTCAGAAATGAAAAGCCTAAGACCCAGGGGAAATTAACTATTTTTATGAATAGACATGGAGGAGTATGAATGGAAGACAGAAGGATATAACATAATGCTAACAAAATGGTGTGAATTTAGCAAGACCTGTTTGTTCAATGTGCTCTCGTTCTCCAGGTACAAGATAGGGCTTCTCTGGAATGTTTTTATGATCTACTTTGAGGCTAGGTAAGTCAGTGAATTCTTTTATGATCCGCTTCAGGAAAGAAAGATGGGAGAAGATTACAGGATGACCTTCTTTCTTCAATTTTCTCAATTTTCTTCAGCGTAAAATTCTAAGTATGCCAAAAGACCATATTTTGGGATATCCTGTTTCCCTGGCAAGGGCAAGGGGAAAGTAAGGTTTCTACATCCAACCTGCATTTGTAAAGGCTTTTACAGTCCAGTATTAATAACAATACATGTCCCCTGGGTTATGCAGAGGATCATACACCTCAGTGTCCATCCACCACTCCTTTTGTGATGTAATCAGATAGCTAGTAAGTGGAGAAGAGCTGAGAGACTGCTAGTACCTGAACCACACCCATTAGCACACTGCCTAAGCCCCACAGCTTTCTGTGCCAATGCAATATGGCTGCAGGCCTGGCATATCTGCTTCCCATCATGCACTTTAGCTTCATTTCCAATCATGCAACAGATGCCATGACACTGTCTTCGAGATGACCACATGCACTGCAGCCAACCCCAAAGTCCACTTCCTCTGAATATTCCATTAAGACACTATTAGCTACCTATAAAAGGATGGCCCCCACTTTGGTGGAGGCAACACCACCTCATGTGGAGAGGCTGCCTGCACTCACATATGAGTGTTCACTATTCCTTTCCTTGCTTTCCTGTACATCTTTACTTCTCTTCCTTGAATTTTTTTTCTTGCAGGGAAACAAGAACTTGGAACAAGTCCAGCCAGGGGTTGACACCCCAACAATGTAAGTGGTAAGCCAGTCAGGAGGAGGAAAATTGAAGACTCATGCAGGCATCAGTTGGTGAGTTCATGCCAACTACTGCCTCTCTTGAATTTATGGGTTTCTGTCTCTCTTGTCCCTGGCCCATTTTATTTCTTTCTCTTTTCTCCTACCCCCACATCCATGCGCCTTTGCAATGCTCTGTTTTAATGAAACAACCAGACTTCCTTGTTCACTAATTCTGTGTTGGTGCCTAACCATTTGTGGGGGGTGGGGCGGGGCATCACATGCGACCACAGGGGAGGGGAAGAGGAACATGCTGCTGTGCACCCCCATGACCCCTCATGCCTCTGGCACTCAGCCCATGCCCCTGCATGTGCAAGCACCAGCACACAGCCTCATGTTCCCATACACTGGCACTTGTGCTTCCCAAATGAGGTCTGGCATGCCTCCAGAGCCACTGACACTGCAGCCACTGAACACTCTCCTACTGCACCATGTGAACCTATGGCCTCCACCCCTGCCAAAAAGGTACTGCCATCTTGTCTGCTCTTTCCTCCCCACACCCCTTTCAGAAGAAAACGGGTCAGGGGAGTCACATGATGCATTGAACATCGCAGGGGTGGGCCAGAGGCATCTGGAAGTTCCAGACCTGGCTTCCTGATCCAGCATCTGGAGTCCCAGGCACTGGCTTCAGCTTCTGCGACCACTGAGGTGGGCCCAGACATCTTGATTTGGTCACTCTGTAGAATTTTTTTTCCCTTTTTCTTTTCTAGTTTCAATCAACATAGAGCTATGCACTTTTAACCTTGCCTAATTTCACTTTCACTGTCTTTTAAACATTCCTGCAGTTGGTAACTTTCAGGAAGAGGTAAATCAGACCCCCATTAGCTGTACCTAGAGTTCTAAGCAGGCAGCCTGGTACTTTGCTGAAGTGTTGAAAAACTGAGTCTTGAAATCTCACATGACCAACATAATACCCCATGCTAACAGAAGACCCAAGGTACAAAAAAGGTAGCATAGGCACTTATAGAAAGCCCCAGTATCCAACAATGCATGGGCAAGAGGAAGGGTTTGAAGAAGCTTGGACATCATGGATTATATTCAAAATTGGGTACACCAGGTCCAAATCAATCTGCAAGGGCATCCAGGGATGCCTGAGGGACAGAAGGAAGTCTGAGATCCTGGGACACCAGATCTTACCTAGTCCACTAAACCCCAGGGACCGTAGGTACCTGGGCAGAACAGGGCTCTCATAGAACCATGCCTTCACCTGTTTTTCTTCTTCTCTCCCTAGGACACAGAGAGAGATTTTCAGCTATAGGTAACTATCCAGCCATTCCCATGAAGTGACCCGTAGAGTGCCTACTCAAAAATTGGAGAACTCTTGGACTCGATGTTATAAACAAGAAAAAGCCTATTTTCTTTTGCAACACTAACTGCTCACAATATACACCAGAGAATGGAGAAACCTGGCCACCACATGGGACTCTCAAATTTAGTACTATATAGCTGGTGCCACGGCTCACTAGGCTAATCCTCCGCCTGTGGCGCTGGCATCCCAGGTTCTAGTCCCAGTCGGGGCGCCGGATTCTGTCCCAGTTGCTCCTCTTCCAGTCCAGCTCTCTGCTGTGGCCCGGGAGTGCAGTGGAGGATGGCCCAAGTGCTTGGGCCCTGCACCCCATGGGAGACCAGGAGAAGCACCTGGCTCCTGGCTTCGGATCGGCTCTGTGCACCAGCCGTAGCAGCCATAGGGGGGTGAACCAATGGAAGGAAGACCTTTCTCTCTGTCTCTCTCACTAACTCTGCCTTTCAAAAAAAATTTAATACTATATTCCAACTTGACCCCTTCTGTAAGAGACAGTGTAATATGGTCAGAAATTCCTTACATCCCAGGCCTTTATGAAACTCTTTCAAAACCCCATGCTTAGAAAGAGCTGCAGTCTCTATTATGCTGCTGTTGTCCTAGAGACAAGAGATACAGAGGAGCAACAGACAGGTATGAAGGATGATCCATTACTGGGTGGTCATCCACCACTCTGAGCACAGTGTTTCCCATCCCAGAGCAACCCCCAGGAGGTACTGTTTCCCTTCCACATCCCCTTAGGCCCCAACTATCCTTCACGCCCTGTCAGCCCGCAGCCTCCACTCTAGCTCTCACAGTGGGGCCGGCTAATAATAGACACAAAGCTGAAAAGCACCACCAACATGAAAAACAGCAGTCCAGGTAACAGGCTAATGCAGTAGTAAACAGATGCAGTATCCAGTGCCTTGCAACCTCAGGGCCACCCCAGGGGGCATCCCACCGGGGCTGTAAAGCACAAGAGAGAATGTTTTGGATGTAGAATGCTTGGCTATTGATGCAAGGAGTGTCTCCCCCTGAAAAGCCCACCTGGACCCTGCCATCAATATAACGGGAAGTGCACTTGAAATGGGATTGATTACTCAGCTCTGAAATGATGGGGGATTCTTTTATGTCTTCATGTGAGGACTTACAGGACCTGGGAACTCAGGCAGCTCCCACAACCCACAGAAACATCTCACTCCTGGAGCCCCAGGTGACCCTGGATGTTGAAGGTAAGAACATCAATTTGCTAACTGAAATGGGAGCCACTTACTCTGTTCTGAATTCCTATGTTGGTCATCTATCCTCCTAGAGCTGTGTCACCATGGGAGTCAGTGGCAAGCTTCACTGCCCAAAATTTCCTTTGTCTCTGGCATGCCAGATAAGAGATGGCCTCATCTCCCATCAGTTTTCAGTGAAGCCAGAATGGCCAACTCCTTTACAAGGTAAAGCCAGAATCAAGATTCAGAATCGCCTTCAGATCATGCCAATGCCAGACTCTATTCAGAGAACTCCACAGGCACTCAGAGGACCTGATAAAACCATTATCCGGCTGGCGCCATGGCTCACTAGGCTAATCCTCTGCCTGTGGTGCTGGCACACCAGGTTCTAGTCCTGGTTGGGGCACCGGATTCTGTCCTGGTTGCTCCTCTTCCTGTCCAGCTCTCTGCTGTGGCCTGGGAGTGCAGTGGAGGATGGCCCAAGTGCTTGGGCCCTGCACCCCATGGGAGACCAGGAGAAGCACCTGGCTCCTGCCATCGGATCAGCACGGTGCGCCAGCTGCAGCGGCCATTGGAGGGTGTACCAGCGGTAAAAGGAAGACCTTTCTCTCTGTCTCTCTCTCACTGTCCACTCTGCCTGTCAAAAAAAAATTATCCATAGGCTCTAGACAGACCAAAGCCCACTTTTGCCACTACAAAATAAACATGCTGACCCCATCACTGACCAACTACAGGTCTACACATGAGCTAATCACCCCCTGCTCAACCTTACTTTAATCTATGAAATTCACCACCTTAATCCAGTGAGGAGTGCAGGAGTTGAATGATAAGCTACCAGGCTCCTGGCATGTGCATCAAAAATTCCTTCCCTCTACCACCCTGATGTCAGTGACTGTTTCACCTCTTGTCAGAAAAGTACACCTGGTGTTAGGAATGTTCTATTAACAATCTCACATCTTAAAGGTGAACATTACCATAGTTATCATATTTATCCTTTTCTCTTTTTTCTTTTTTTTTTTCTTTTTTGACAGGCAGAGTGGACAGTGAGAGAGAGAGACAGAGAGAAAGGTCTTCCTTTGCCGTTGGTTCACCCTCCAATGGCTGCTACGGCCGGTGCGCTGCGGCCAGTGCACCGCGCTGATCCGATGGCAGGAGCCAGGTGCTTCTCCTGGTCTCCCATGCGGGTGCAGGGCCCAAGGACTTGGGCCATCCTCCACTGCACTCCCTGGCCACAGCAGAGAGCTGGCCTGGAAGAGGGGCAACCGGGACGAATCCGGCGCCCCGACCAGGACTAGAACCCAGTGTGCCAGCACCGCAAGGAGGAGGATTAGCCTATTGAGCCACAGCGCCTGCTATCATATTTATCCTTACAAAAATTTTCCAGACATATGTGGAGGTACTTCTAAAACATTCATGGAAAATAGAATTAAAAGTTATGATTTTTTGGAGAGGAAAAGGTTTAAATAATATAGATAAGAAACCTTCAGGAAGTTCATGTAAAGTATGTATTATGAAAAAAAAAAGTAAGCATTTTTTAAAATTGAAAATAAACTTGTCTTTTAATTCCATTTTTACACAAATTTTCTGAAGTACCTTTGTCCATATGCCTATCAGTACAGTATGTAACTTTTATTACAAAGGCGCTACTTAGCATTTGAGAGGTTTTCATTCAACCTTATATTCCAAAAGGTTTTTAACTCAACCATGAAACTCAGAATACATTCAGAATCAAGAAATGCAAAATTATTTTCAAACAATGCTAAAATGTATTTAAATGGTTTCCTTCTTTTGTAAATTTAGGTGTTTTCCAGTATCTTTTTTAAAGATTTATTTTATTTATTTGAGAGACAGAGTTACAGAGAGAGGTCTTTCATCCACTGGTTCACTCCCCAGATGGCCCCAACTGCCAGAGCTGCGACAATCCAAAGACAGGAGCCAGGAGCTTCTTTTGGGTCTCCCACGTGGTCCAGTATCTTAATAATGTAAGTCTGCAATGATCTCATATATATATATATGTATATATGATATATATCATATACATATATGATATATGTATATTAGAAAAGAAAGGGTTGAATCATAGAATTTATGAATTTTGTTTATTGGCAGATAGTAATTTTCCTTTATAGCAATTTTGCAAGTTGATACTGTTCTTCCAATTTCTTGCCAACACTGTGACTACACCATGTTGGGGGCCAATGCTGTGGCTTGCATGCTAAAGCACTGGCATCCCATAGGGGCACCGGATCGAATCCCAGCTGTTCTACTTCCAATCCAGCTCCCTGCTAATGTGCCTGTGAAAGCAGCAGAGGATGGCCCAAGTCCTTGGACCCCTGCATCCATATGGGAGACCCAGGAAAAGCTCCTGGCTCCTGGCTTCGGATGGGCTCAGCTCCAGCCCTTGCAGGCATTTGGGAAGTACACCAGCAGATAGAAGACCTCTCTCTCTCTCTCTCTCTCTCGCTCTCGCTCTCTCTCTCTGTAACTCTTTTAAATAAATGAAATGAATATTTAAAAAAAAGAAAATGTTTATCATTTCTGTTTTCTTTCAGTTTTCTTATTTGAAGATGACATTGTCAACTGATCACTTGGACATCTCATTTTTGAACACCAGGATATTAGTCTATATTTATCTGTAAAGAGAGTTAACCCTTTTCCATTCTGTGTATTTCAGTCTTTTTTTTTCAATTTTTAAATTTAAATTGCAATTTGTTTAGGAAACTCTTAACTTAAAAAAAAAAATTTTAGGGCTGGCATTGTGGTGCATCAGGTAAAGCCACCACCTGTAACATCAGCATCCCATACGGGTGCTGGTTCAAGTTCTAGCTGCTACACTTTCAATTTAGCTCCCCGCTAATGACCTGGGAAAAGCAGTGAAAGATTGCCCAAGTGCTTATGCCCCTGACCCATATGGGAGACCAGGACGAAGCTCCTGGCTCCTGGCTTCTGCTTGGCCCACTCCTGGCCATTGTGGCCACTTGGGGAATGAACCAGCAGATGAAAGATCTTTCTCTCTCTCTCTCTCTCTCTCTCTTTTCTCTCTTTCCCTGTAATTCTGCCTTTCAAATAAATTAATAAATCTTTGAAAAAATTTAATTTTAACTTTTGTGGAAAAATATTTTTCCATTATTAATATTATTTGAGATGTTATGCCTTTAACAAAAGCTATATGCCTTCTAAAATTACTTGAAAACATACTTTGTACGTGGGGCTGGGGCTGCAGCAGTGTGGGTAAAGTCATGGTCTGTGATGCCAGCATCCCACATGGGTGTCAGTTCAAGTCCCAGCTGCTCTACTTCTGATACAGCTCCCAGCTAATGGCCTGAGAAAAGCAGTGGAAGATGGAGCAAGTGCTTGGGCCCCTGCCACTCATGTGGGATACCAGAAGAAGCTGCTGGCTCCTGGGTCTGGCCTAGTCCAGAGCCAGCCATTGCAGCCATCTGAATAGTGAACCAGCAGATGGAAGCTTTCTCCCCCTCTCCAGCCTGTAAATTTGATGTTTGAAAATAAATAAATCTTGAAAAAAAAAGCAAATCGACTTTGTTCAGAGGTCCTAAAATTTTAAGGTTATGGGTTTTTTTTTACGATTTATTTATCTATTTGAAATACAGACTTACAGAAAGAAGCGGAGAGAGAGAGAGGTCTTCCATTCACCAAGTCACTACCCAAAAAGCCACAACAGACAAGGCTAGATCAGGCCAAAGTCAGAAGCCACGAATTCCACTAGATCTCCCACACGGGTAGTGAACCATATTCTGCTGCTTTCCTGGGTGCAACAGCAGGGAGCTGGACTGGAAGTGGTGCAGCCAGGACTCAAACCCTCACTCACATGAAATGCTGGTGGTTTTAAAAACACGAACCTTAGATTTGACTTATCTTCCTCAGAAAATGATACAGTAGCATCTTTTAGAAAAAATATCTAGCATATAAATACCTTGAATAAAAGCTATTAAATATTCCTGTAAGTATTTAGTTCTCAAACCTGGCTACTCACTACAACCACATGAGCAGATTCCAAAAAATACTGAAGCCTTAGTCTTAACCCTCTAAATTCAGATTTAGTTAGTATGGATTGGTGAGACCAGACATCAGCAGTTTTTTTAAAAAAGGACTTATTTGTTTAAAAGGCAGAGTTACAGAGAGGCAGAGACAGAGGCAGAGAGAGGTCTTCCATCTGCTGGTTCACCCCCTAGATGGCCGCAATGGCTGGAGCTCTGCTGATCCAAAGCCAGGGCCCAGGAGATTCTTCTAGGTCTCTCATGGAGGTGCAGAGGTCCAAGGACTTGTGCCATCCTCCACTGCTTTCCCAGGCCACAGCAGAGAGCTGGAACAGATGTGGAGCAGCTGGGACTCAAACCAGCACCCATATGGGATGCCGGCACTGCAGGTGGCAGCTTTACCAACTACACCACAGTGCCGGCCCCCAGCAGTTAGTTTTTAAGAGTTAACCACATAATGCAAAAACATGTTATTTTAAGACAAAAGATAGGATATACTTAATGACTAAAATCAAAGAAAAAGTTGGGAACCAGAGTACTCTGTTAAAGTGGAACCTATGGCTATCACTGGATCTTCCTCCCATTTCTGTAGCTGACACCTGCACATTAAATGTCAAAGACACACTGCGGAGAAAAGAGTCAAAGTAACAATCAAAAAAGATTTATCAAGCATTTACTAACCAAATGCACACACACACACACACACACACATCTACTTTGGACAGGGATGCTATTCAGAACACACTATACCTTCTGACTTTCTCCTGTTCTTCTCCTCTGAAGCAGACCATAAAAGAATTCTCTTACTTTCCTCTGAAGTAAGACCCTCATGGCAGAGGTGCCTACCCTATACCTGGGGACAAGGAACACCCTTATCTCTGTATACACTGGAAACAGAGATGAAGCTGAACAAACTGAACTTGCCAAGCTCCTCTCAGTTTACACTTTCAATCATGTCTAGACTTCTGTACAAATGTTCTTCTTCACAAACCTAAGCATAAAAGTACAAGCTTTGCCTTTTGTGGGGGGAGGGAGGTCTTCACTTCCGAAGGCTTACATGTTATTGGAAAATGTAGATTAAATAAATTTGTATGTTTTTAGCTTGGTTTTATTTTTATAGGTGGCTCAGTTATGATCCTTGTAATGAGTGAGGAAAAAATACCTTTTTTCCCCTATAACAATTACATTAATAGCTACTGTCGCTCCCCCTCTTCGTGGAGGAACGACACAGGACCCTGCACTGTTCTTTTGTCTGCTCGGCCCTCCCCGGGTTTGCTGCTGGTTCTTCCCGGGTTGGCTACCGTCCCTTCCACCTCCGTGGAAGGGCGGTTCCCCCTGCCACTTTCCCCACTTCCGCGGGGGAGCGGCACACCGCCGGCCGGCTCTCACGGGGGCTGCTCAGATGTTCCTCAGGTGTTCCTGGTGCATGTTGTCTCTCTCCTCCTTTATAGTCCTCTTCCACCAATCCCAACTCTGCTACCCACAAGCCGAGTACGCTGCTCTCCTCCAATCAGGAGCAGGTCCTACAGTTTATTGGTTGAACTGGAGGCAGCTGTGTAGAAGCTGTTTCCTCCTCTCCCAGCGCCATATTGTGGGAGAGCAGATGCATAGAATAAGTCTTAATTCGAGTAACTTAGTCTAGTCCGAGTTGCTCCCCACAGCTACCAAAACAGAATTTACCATATAGTGCATTGAAGATATGGAAAGTTACTATGATTAAATGTTGAATCGACTCAGAAAATACAATGATGCTAAGTATTATGAACCAAACAAAAGTTACTTATATGACAGCAGAACTGATGGAACTATGGAGAAAAAATAATAAATTTGTATTCATAGGGGCCAGGATTGTAGTGCAACAGGTTAAACCGTCACCCGCAATACTGACATCTCATATGTGTGCCCTTTCATGTCCCCAGATAATCCACTTCTGATACAGATCCCTGCTAATGTGCCTGGGAAAGCAGCAGAAAAAGGCGCAAGTGCTTGGGCCCCTGCACCCATGTGGGAAACCCAGATGAAGCCTCTGGCTCCTTGCTTCGGCTTGGCCCAGCCCCAGTCATTGCAACCATCTAGGGAGTGAACCAGCAGATAGAAGATATATCTTTCTCTCTCATTTTCTCTCTTCGTCTTCTCTCTCTGTAATTCTACCTTTCAAACAACAAAAATAAATATTTAAAAAAATAAATTTGCAGGGCCAGCACTGTAGCATAGCAAGTAAAGCCACTACCTGCAGTGCCAGCATCTTATATGGGTACCAGTTTGAGTCCTGGCTACTCCACTTCTGATCCAGCTCCCAGCTAATGCACCTGGAAAAGAAGCAGAAGATGGCCCAAGTCCTTGGGCCTCTGCACCCAAGTGGGAGACCCAGAAGAAGAAGCTCCTGACTCCCAGCTTTGGATCAGCCCAGCTTGGGCTACTGCAGCCATTTGGGGAGTGAATCAGCAAATGGAAGATCTCTCATTGTCTCTTGCTCTCTCTCTTTCTCTCTCTCTCTCTCTGTAACTCTGCCTTTCAAATAAACACTGTTGTTGAATTTTATTTATTTTGAGAAGCAAAGAGGTGGAGATAGACACGAACAGTTGGAAAGAACTTCAATTCACTGGCTCACTCCTCAATTGTCTGCAAAAGCCACGTCTGGGCCATCCAGAAGTCAGGAGCTTGGAACTCAGTCCAGGTCTCCCAAATGGGTGGCCAGGACTGCAGTACTTGGGCCATCACTTGCTGTCTCTCAGGGGACACACTGGTAGGAAACAAATTGGAAGCAGAGCCTGGACTCAAACCCAGGTACTCCAATATGGGACACAGGCAACCCAAGTGAAAAAGCCCTGCACCAAATACCAAGCCCTCTTTTATTATTTTTTAAAATTCATTTTTAAAAAAGATTTATTTATTTATTTGAAAGTCAGAGTTACACAGAGAGGAGAGGCAGAGAGAGAGAAAGGTCCTCCATCCGACAGCTCACTTCCAAGTGGCCACAACGGCCAGAGCTGCACCAATCTGAAGCCAGGAGTTTCTTCCAGGTCTCCCAAGCAGATACAGGTGCCCAAGGACCCGGGCATCCTCCACTGCTTTCCCAGGCCACAGCAGAGCTAGATTGGAAGTGGAGCAGCCAGGCCTCGAACTGGCGCCCATATGGGATGCCAGCACCTCAGGCCAGGGCGTTAGTTAACCCGCTGTGCCACAGTGCCGAATCCGAAAATTAATTTATTTTTTGAGAGGGAGAGAGAGGGGTAAACAAGGAAGAGAGATATATATATCTTTCCATCTGCTGGTTCACTCTGCAAATGTCTGCAATGGTTGGGAGGATGGAAGGACTGAAGCCGGGAGCCCCAGACCTTGATTCAGCTCACCCACATGGATAGCATGGACCTAACTACTTGAACCACCATCTGCTGCCTCCTAGCATGTGCAGTAGCAGGAAGCTGGAACAGGAGCAGATCCATAACTCAAACCCACTCAGTCTCATATGGGAAGTGGGCATCTCCAGCAGCATCATAACTACTAGGTCAAATAACTGCCCCAACACAATTAACAATATTAATCTATTGGTCAAATATAGAACTAATTGAAAAATTATTATGGAATATAACTTATTCTCAATCATATATGGGTTGACTACAAAACTGACAATGTACCAGAAACAGGAGTTTCTAAGATGGCAGAATAGAGAGGGAGCTTATTGCTCTAGTCAAGGGAAAGATGGTTTAAAAAAAGTGGAGGAAGTGCAATCTCAGGGAAGAGTTAGGGAGAAAACTGCAGAAGAAACTCCTTGCAAATTAGAGGGAAACTGTGGATTTACATGGAGGGTGTGGATGCCCCAAACTCAAGACCCCAGCAGCTAAGAGCTACAGCCAGCTGTGGAGGGCAAGGTGAAACCAGATTGCAACAGCTCAAGCCACTGGCAATAAAGCTGCACGAAGAGCCTGGAGTGAGTCTGGCTTGAAGTCCTGTTGGGAACAGTATACCTGCCAATCTAGAAGGGAAAAAAAGTTGTGGGGGGGACACTTCTCTCTCCCCCATGATCCAGCACTGGCGTCCTGGTGCTAGCCAAAAGAGGGTGGGCACTATTTTGGACACACTTAACAGCTGTGCCAGCTCATGTCTGTGTGCCCAGCAAACAGCCTAGAGGATACACCTCAGTCTGCCTGGGAGAACTGACAGGTGGCTGCATGCTCGTGAGTGTGGGAGCCTTGTGGGCTGGGATGGTGGCTATGTGGAGGGCACAGGGTGTGGCTGGGACTTTGGGCAGTCACTGTGGACAGCTCCACACACTGTGGGCTCCCTGATTTCCCTGGAGAGGGTCACTGCTGTGGATCCTTTGTGTGGTTCTTTTGGCAGTGCAGACGAATATTGTACCTACTGGGGCTAGCGCCCAGGCACTGATCACCTTTGAGGAGAGGTGAGAATGAGACTATGCCAGCAGAGCAGAATCAACCTCCCCTCTAATAAAAAGAGAGAGAGAGAGAGAGAGAGAGAGAGAGATGTACATACCCAACTTGGGTGTCACCTTGGACACTCCCCTCACCCTGGAGTACTGAACAGAGCTCCCTGGCCACACTCAGCATATGCCCCAGAGTATTCATTGAAAGAACAGACACTCCACTATACCACAGAGGCATAGTCCAAAGATAAAAGCCATCACAGGGGAGAAAAAAAACCAAGTATCTAAACAAATGCCTAAAAATAAACTCAGCAATTCAAGAAACAAGAATAAGGAAGACAACATAACACCACCAAAAGATACAACAACACATCAATACTAGAATATGAAGATGAAGAGATTGAAGAAATGCCAGAAATGGAATCTTAAAAGTTGATTGTAGGATTACTTAGAAGTAATCAGAAGTAAACCTATGAATTACAGAAATCCATGTATGACATGAATGATTTTTTTTTGCCATGAAACAGATATTAAAGAGAAACCAAAATGAAATATTTGAAATGAAGAGTTCAGTAAATCAAATGAAAATGTGATGGAAAGCCTTAACAACAGATGCAGTGAGGCAGGAGAAACAATATCCAAATTAGAAGACAAACCTCTGGAAATTTTACAGTCAAACAAAAAAATTAGAAAGCTAAAAAACAGTGTCAGAGATGTATGGGATACTATCAAATGATGCAATATAAAGGTCTTAGGAGTTCCTGAAGGTGTGGAAAGAGAGAATGGATTAGAAGGCCTTTTTAATGAAATAATTACAGAAAACTTCCCTGATTTGGAGAAAGAAAGGGACGTCAAAGTACAGGAAGCAGAGAGAACTCCTAATAGACATGACCAGAAAAGATCCTCACCATGACACATTGTAGTCAAACTCTCCACAATAAAACATACAGAAAAGATTCTAAAATGTGCACAAGAAAAATGCCAAATTATTTTCAGAGGATTTCCAAACTCACAGCTAACTTCTCATCAGAAACCATATAGGCTAGGAGAGAATGGTGAGATATATTACAAGTGATAAGAGAAAGAAAAACTGTCAACCCAGAATACTGTACCCTGCAAAGCTCTCATTAATGAATGAAGATTAAATAAAGACCTTCCATAATACACAGAATTTGAAAGAATTTGTCACTACCTGTCCAGCCCTACAAAAGATGCTCAAGGATGTGCTACACACAGAAACACAGAAACAAGGACATCACTATGAAAGAAGGTAAAGGCAGAAAACCGCACAGTAAAAGTACAAAGGAAATCAAAAGTAAAAAATAGGAATATTAATGGAAAAATGGCAGGGACAAGTCGTTACTTATCAATAGTCACCTTGAATGTAAATGGCCTCAACTCTCCAGTTAAAAGATACAAATTGGCTAATCCTCTGCCTGCAGCGCCAGCACACCAGGTTCTAGTCCCGGTCGGGGCACCAGATTCTGTCCTGGTTGCTCCTCTTCCAGTCCAGCTCTCTGATGTGGCCTGGGAAGGCAGTGGAGGATGGCCCAAGTCCTTGGGCCCTGCACCCATGGGAGACCAGGAGAAGCACCTGGCTCCTGGCTTCGGATCAGCGCAGTGCGCCAGCTGCAGCATGCCAGCCACAGCAGCCATTGGAGGGTGAACCAACAGCAAAGGAAGACCTTTCTCTCTGTCTCTCTCTCTCACTGTCCACTCTACCTGTCAAAAAAAAAGATACAAACTGGCTGAATGAACTAAACAATAAAACCCATCTATTTGCTGCCTACAAGAAACACATTTCACCAACAAAGATATACGAGGACTGAAAGTGAAAAGACAGAAAAAGATATTCCATGCTAACAGAAACCAAAAAAGAGCTGGTGTAGACATCCTAACATCAGACAGAATAGACTTGAACACAAAAATGGTTAAAAGAAATAAAGAAGGGTACTATGTAATGATTAAGAAATCAATACAAAAGGAAGATGTGACTATAACAAATGTATATGCACCTAATTACAGGACACCTGGCTATTTAAAAGAAATGTTAATGGATCTGAAGGGAGACATAGACTCCCAAACAATAGTAATGAGGGATGTCAATACCCCACTTTCAGCAATAGACAGATCAATTAGACAGAAAATCAGCAAGGAAACAACAGTTAATTGACATATAGAACAAATGAATCTAATGGAAATCTACAGAACTTTTCATCCTACAGTTGCAGAATACACAGTCTTCTCATCAAAGCATGGAGTGTTCTCTAGGATAAGACCACATACTGGACCATAAAAAAAATGAAATCCTGTCATTTATAACAAAATGGAAGAAACTGGAAAAAAATCTTACTTAGTGAATTAACCCAGTACCAAAAGGACAAATACCATATGCTCTCCCTGATCTATGGTAACTAACAGAGTACCTAAAAGATAATCTAAAGAAATGAAACTGACTCTTTGAGGTGCAATGATTTTGAACAGTCCTTTTCTCAACTGTTGAGGAACAGTTTTTTCATACCATTTGTTGAACCCTTTACTTAGTTAATCTTATGTATATAAATTTAGTTGAGAGGAGGAGCCAAGATGGCGGAATAGTGAGGGCGCACACCAATAGTCCGGGAAAAGATAGTTTAATAAAAGTGGAGTTACTGTAGCCTCAGGAAAAGGCTCAGGAAAAAATTGCAGAGGAAATTCTTCCAGAGCTAGTTGATGTGACACGGAGGACCTAGGGGGAGAGCAAGGTCGCCCACCGGGTGGAAGCCAAGCCACAGAAGCTGAGCCGCAGAGTCTGCGTGCCAGCACTGGAAGGGGAGATGAGACAAAAACCTCAGTAACCCAAGACATTGGCGGGGAAAGGCAGAAAGAGCCTACAGGGAACGAGGCCTGAAGCCCCACTGGGGAAAGTTCACCAGGCTGACTAGAGGAGAGAATAAAATGAATAAATAAGGGGAACCGGCACAGACACTAGCCTCTCTCTCCACTCACCTTACAAAGCTGAGCAAGACAAAGAGCAGGTGCCATTGTACGTATGCAAAGCAGCACCCGCCATTAGCCAAGCAGAAAAACCTGACTCTGGTGGGGAGAAATAACAGGAGGTTAAGACCTAGTGAAAGTGTGGAGCTAACGAACTGAGACTGTGAAAATCTGAGCGGGGGGGCGAGAGAACTCACCGAGTACACAAACTCGGTAACCTGGGCAACCTGGTGAGAGAATGCAGAGAAATTTGAGACCACACTGAGGGTTGCATAAACTCTTTGTGTGGTCCCAGGGGTAAGCAGACTAATGCCCACAGGGGCCAGATTTCATACATCAACTACCCTCAATTCCACTCAGCTGTGTGGAATTACTTCCCAACTGAGTCAAAGAGAGAGAGAGAGAGAGAGAGAGAGAGAGAGAGAACAATCTGGGTGAGTCACCTTTGGCACACCCTTAACCTTGAAGAACTAAACAGAGCTCTCTAGCCACACCCATCAAAGCCTCTAAGGATCCATCAAAAGCAGACAGTCCACTTAATTTAGAGTCATAGTATACGAGAAAAAAACACCACAGCGAAGAAACCAAAGAATATCTCCAATATGCCAAATAACAAATGCAGAAACTGAGGTAACAAGAACAATGAAGACACTATGATGCCCCCAAATGAAAAATACACCCCAATACAAGATTATGAAGATGATGAAATAGAAGAAATGCAAGAAGCAGATCTCAAAAAATTCATAAGAACATTAAGAAGTTCTCAAAAACAAATTCTTGAGCTACAGAAATCCTTAATGGACAAGATAGAAAATCTCTCTCATGAAAATGAAATTTTAAGGAGGAATCAAACTGAAATGAAACAACTAGTAGAACATGAAACTGTGATAGTGACGAGAAATCATAATGAAATGAAGAATTCAATAGATCAAATGACAAACACATTAGAGAGCCTTAAAAACAGAATGGGTGAAGCAGAAGAGAGAATATCGGACTTAGAAGATAGAGCACAGGAAAGGATACAGTCAAACCAAAGAAAAGAACAGGAAATTAGAAATCTAAAAAATATTGTTGGGAATCTACAGGGTACTTTTAAAAAACCCACCATTCGGGTTCTAGGAGTTCCTGAAGGCATGGAGAGGGAGAAAGGATTAGAAGGCCCTTTTAGTGAGATACTAGCAGAAAATTTCCCAGGTTTGGAGAAGGACAGAGACATCCTAGTACAGGAAGCTCATAGAACCCCTAATAAACATGACCAAAAGAGATCCTCGCTATTACACGTTGTAATTAAACTCACTGCGGTGAAACATAAAGAAAAAATTCTAAAATGTGCAAGAGAGAAACGTCAGATTACTCTCAGAGGATCCCAATTAGACTCACAGCTGACTTCTTATCAGAAACCCTACAAGCTAGAAGGGAATGGCAAGATATAGCCAAGGTACTAAGATAGAAAAACTGGCAGCTCAGAATATTATATCCTGCAAAGCTCTCATTTGTGAATGAAGGTGATATAAACACCTTTCAGAGCAACAGAAATTGAAAGAATTTGTCGCCACTCATCCAGCCCTTCAAAAGATGCTTAAAGATGTGTTACACACAGAAACACAGAAACATGGTCATCAATATGAAAGAAAGTAAACGAAGGAAACCTCACAGCAAAAGATCACAAGAAGTTCAAAGCATATATTAGAAAATATCTTTGGCAAATGGCAGGGCAAAATCACTACTTATCAATAGTCACATTGAACGTTAATGGCCTCAACTCTCCAGTTAAAGACACTGATTGGCTGATTGGGTTAAGGAACAAAACCCATTTATTTGCTCCTTACAAGAAACACATCTTTCCAACAAAGATGCATACAGACTGAAAGTGAAAGGCTGGAAAAAGATATACCATGCCAACAGAAATGAAAAAGGTGGGTGTAGCCATCTTAATATCGGACAACATAAACTTTACCACAAAAACTGTTAGGAGAGACAAAGAGGGGCACGATATAATGATCAAGGGATCAATTCAACAGGAAGATATAACGATTATACATGTATATGCACCTAATTACAGGGCACCAGTTTATTTAAAAGATTTGTTAAGGGACTTAAAGGGAGACTTAGACTCCAACACAATAGTACTGGGGGACTTCAATACTCCACTCTCAGAAATAGGCTGATCAACAGGACAGAAGATCAACAAGGAGACAGTAGATTTAACTGACAGTATAGCCCAAATGGATCTAACAGATATATACAGAACTTTTCATCCTACGCATAAAGTATTTACATTCTTCTCAGCAGTACATGGAACCTTCTCTAGGATTGACCACACACTAGGCCGTAAAGCAAGTCTCAGCTGTCGCTCCCCCTCTTCGTGGAGGAACGACACCAAACCCTGCCTAGGCTTCATATCCGAGTCACGGCACCATTATGTCGCTCCCCCTCTTCGTGGAGGAACGACACAGGACCCTGCGCTGTTCTTTCGTCTGCTCGGCCCTCCCCGGGTTTGCTGCTGGTTCTTCCCGGGTTGGCTACTATCCCTTCCACCTCCGTGGAAGGGCAGTTCCCCCTGGCCGCATTCCCCACTTCCGCAGGGGAGCGGCACACCGCCGGCCGGCTCTCTCGGGGGCTGCACAGGTGTTCCCCTTAGATGTTCCCCTTAGATGTTCCCCTTAGATGTTCCTAGTGCATGCCATCTCTCTCCTCCTTTATAGTCCTCCTCTGCCAATCCCAACTCGGCTGCCCACACGCCGAGCACGCTGCTCTCCTCCAATCAGGAGCAGGTCCTGCTGTTTATTGGTTGAACTGGAGGCAGCTGGGCAGAAGCTATTTTCTCCTCTCCCAGCACCATATTGTGGGAGAGCAGATGCATAGAATAAGTCTTAATTCCAGTAACTTAGTCTAGTCCGAATTGCTCCCCACAGATCCCCCTTTCTTTTTATTTTTTGGCGTTGATATGCACCTGTCTTTGGTGTCCCGCGGCACACACTCTGCTCTGCTTGCTAGAGTTGCCACAGGTTCTTACAAGTCCTATCAATCAAGCAAACCAAATCCGGGTCCTCTCTTCGCCATGTTGTGAGGAGGTTTTTAGGCGCTGATGCGTGCCTGTCTTCAGTGACCTGCAGCTCATACTCTGGTCGAGCCGCCTGCTGGTGCTTACCGCCTTAATCAGGCAGACCGAATCCAAGCCTTCTCATTGCTGTGTTGTGGGGAGGCCTTATTGATGTTAATTCGTGCCTGTCTTCGGTGACCTGCGGCGCATAAGCTGCTAGCCGCCCGCAGGTGCTCATCGCCTCACTTAATCAGGCAGACCGAATCCAAGCTCTCACATTGCAGTGTTGTGGGGAGGCCTTATTGATGTTAATTCGTGCCTGTCTTCGGTGACCTGCGGCGCATAAGCTGCTAGCCACCCGCAGGTGCTCATCGCCTCACTAATCAGGCAGACCGAATCCAAGCCTTCTCATTGCAGTATTGTGGGGAGGCCTTTCTATTTCTCTACTTCTCTATCTCCGGGCATTCCTATTTCTCCCATTTTACTTCTGTCTGCCAACATTCCTATTTCTCTCATTTTACTTCTAAACTTCTGTTTCTCTTATCCCCGCGGCCTCCCGGCGCCCGCCCCGAGGCTGCTTCTCGGCGGCTTTCCAGCTCTGAGCCGCTTCAGCCCGCGCCTCTCTCATCTGCGCGGCTCGGCTTTGAGCGCACACTCCGTGGTCTCGCACTTAGCCCAGCGTTCCCTATCTCCTTGTGCCCCGCACGCTCTGTCTGTGCGCGGCAGCCTCCGCGAGTCACACAGCGTAGCTTACGTCTCCGCCACTAGCATTCAATCCAAGTTCCCCGGGCTAGCCTGGCGAATTCAACCCAGCTCACGTCTCTGCCCCACGATTTGGCTTCCCGTCCTTTGCTCCCTGGGCTAATCAGACGAATCCCAATCTGGCTTACGTTTCCGCTTCTGGTTTCAACTTTTCGCCCCCCATTCCCGGGCTAACTTGAGAATCCCAAAGTGGCTTTCGTCTCCGCCTCGGCCTGCCCCCCGCGGCTTCAATTTCCCTAACATTTTTCTCTACCCGGTATGTTTCCCCAAGCTTTCCTCCAACAATACTCCTCCCTCATTTCTCCTGGCTTCTCCCCACAATCCGTATCTGAGTCTGTTTGTTCTAGCTTTCACTTTCGCTTTCGACCTTAGAGATTTCTCCCAGCTTCCCCCCGTAGTCCATATCTGAGTCTATGCCTAGGCTTTCAATAGCTTCTTCCGGCACCTTTTTCGTCCGGATTTTCCCTAGGCTGTTTGCTAGTCTCTCTCTCCGGTAATTTCCCACTTCTTCCCAGTTTTTCCCTCCTAAGTTTCCTATCCGTCCTAGGTTTCCTATCCGAGTCACGGCACCATTATGTCGCTCCCCCTCTTCGTGGAGGAACGACACCAAACCCTGCCTAGGCTTCATATCCGAGTCACGGCACCATTATGTCGCTCCCCCTCTTCGTGGAGGAACGACACAGGACCCTGCGCTGTTCTTTCGTCTGCTCGGCCCTCCCCGGGTTTGCTGCTGGTTCTTCCCGGGTTGGCTACTATCCCTTCCACCTCCGTGGAAGGGCAGTTCCCCCTGGCCGCATTCCCCACTTCCGCAGGGGAGCGGCACACCGCCGGCCGGCTCTCTCGGGGGCTGCACAGGTGTTCCCCTTAGATGTTCCCCTTAGATGTTCCCCTTAGATGTTCCTAGTGCATGCCATCTCTCTCCTCCTTTATAGTCCTCCTCTGCCAATCCCAACTCGGCTGCCCACACGCCGAGCACGCTGCTCTCCTCCAATCAGGAGCAGGTCCTGCTGTTTATTGGTTGAACTGGAGGCAGCTGGGCAGAAGCTATTTTCTCCTCTCCCAGCACCATATTGTGGGAGAGCAGATGCATAGAATAAGTCTTAATTCCAGTAACTTAGTCTAGTCCGAATTGCTCCCCACATCAGCAAATTCACAAGAATTAGAATCATACCATGCAGCTTCTCAGACCATAAAGGAATGAAGTTGGAAATTAGCAACTCAGGAATCCCTAGAGCATATGCAAACACATGGAGATTGAACAATATGCTCCTGAATGAACAATGGCTCATAGAAGAAATTAAAAGAAAAATCAAAAACTTTCTGGAAGTAAATGAGGATAACAGCACAACATACCAAAACTTATGGGACGCAGCAAAAGCAGTGTTAAGAGGAAAGTTTATAGCAATAATTGCCTACATCAAAAATTGGAAAGGCATCAAATAGATGAGCTTTCAGTTCATCTCAAGGATCTAGAAAAAATGCAGCAAACCAGACCCAAATCTAGTTAGGAGAAAGAAATAATGAAAATCAGAGAAGAAATCAACAGGATTGAATCAAAAAAAATTAAAAAATCAAACAAGGAGCTGGTTTTTTGAAAAAATAAACAAAATTGACACCCCATTGGCCCAACTAACTAAAAAAAGAAAATAAAAGACCCAAATCCATAAAATCAGAGATGAAAAAGGAAACGTAACAACAGACACCACAGAAATAAAAAGAATCATCAGAAATTACTACAAGGACTTGTATGCCAGCAAACAGGGCAATCTATCAGAAATGGACAGATTCCTGGACACATGCAACCTACCTAAATTGAACCAGAAAGATATAGAAAACCTAAACAGACCCATAACTGAGACAGAAATTGAAAGAGTAATAAAGGCCCTCCCAACTAAGAAAAGCCCAGGACCAGATGGATTCACTACTGAATTCTACCAGACATTTAAAGAAGAACTAACTCCAATTCTTCTCAAACTATTCAGAACAATCGAAGAAGAGGGAATCCTCCCAAATTCTTTCTATGAAGCCAGAATCACCTTAATCCCTAAGCTGGAAAAAAAAAAGCAGCATTGAAAGAGAATTACAGACCAATATCCCTGATTAACATAGATGCAAAAATCCTCAATAAAATTCTGGCCAATAGAATGCAACAACACATCAGAAAGATCATCCACCCAGACCAAGTGGGATTTATCCCTGGTATGCAGGGATGGTTCAATGTGCAAAAAACAATCAATGTGATACACCACATTAACAGACTGCAGAAGAAAAAACATATGATTATCTCAATAGATGCCGAGAAAGCATTTGATAAAATACAACACCCTTTCATGATGAAAACTCTAAGAAAACTGGGTTTGGAAGGAACATTCCTCAATACAATCAAAGCAATCTATGAAAAACCCACGGCCAGCATCCTATTGAATGGGGAAACGTTGGAAGCAATCCACTGAGATCTGGTACCAGAAAGGGATGCCCACTCTCACCACTGCTATTCAATATAGTTCTGGAAGTGTTAGCCAGAGCTATTAGGCAAGAAAAAGAAATTAAAGGGATACAAATTGGGAAGGAAGAACTCGAACTATCCCTATTTGCAGATGATATGATTCTTTATTTAGGGGATCCAAAGAACTCTACAGAGAGACTATTGGAACTCAAAGAAGAGTTTGTCAAAGTAGCAGGATATAAAATCAATGCACAAAAATCAACAGCCTTTGTATACACAGGCAATGTCACAGCTGAGAAAGAACTCCTAAGATCAATCCCATTCACAATAGCTACAAAAACAATCAAATACCTTGGAATAAACTTAACCAAGGACGTTAAAGATCTCTACAATGAAAATTACAAATCCTTAAAGAAAGAAATAGAAGAGGATACCAAAAAAAATGGAAAAATCTTCCATGCTCATGGATTGGATGAATCAATATCATCAAAATGTCCATTCTCCCAAAAGCAATTTATACATTCAATGCAATTCCAATCAAGATACCAAAGACTTTCTTCTCTGATCTGGAAAAAATGATGCTGAAATTCATATGGAGACACAGGAGACCTCGAATAGCTAAAACAATCTTGTACAACAAAAACAAAGCTGGAGGCATCACAATACCAGATTTCAGGACATACTACAGGGCAGTTGTAATCAAAACAGCATGGTACTGGTACAGAAACAAATGGATAGACTAATGGAAAGAATAGAAACACCAGGAATCAATCCAAACATCTACAGCCACCTTATATGTGATCAAGGATCCAAAACCAATCCCTGGAGTAAAGACAGTCTATTCAATAAATGGTGCTGGGAAAATTGGATTTCCACGTGCAGAAGCATGAAGCAAGACCCCTACCTTTCACCTTACACAAAAATCCACTCAACATGGATTAAAGACTTAAATCTATGAGCCAACTCCATCAAATTATTAGAGAGCATTGGAGAAACTCTGCAAGATATAGGTACTGGCAAAGACTTCTTGGAAAAGACCCCAGAAGCACAGGCAGTCAAAGCCAAAATTAACATTTGGGATTGCATCAAATTGAGAAGTTTCTGTACTTCTAAAGAAACAGTCAAGAAAGTGAAGAGGCAACCGACAGAATGGGAAAAAATATTCGCAAAGTATGCAACAGATAAAGGTTGATAACCAGAATCTACAAAGAAATCAAGAAACTCCACAACATCAAAACAAACAACCCAATTAAGAGATGGGCCAAGGACCTCAATAGACATTTCTCAAAAGAGGAAATCCAAATGGCCAAGAGACAAATGAAAAAATGTTCAAGATTGCCAGACACTTGCCAGTGAGAGTCCAGCATAGTAAAGGCACGATCGCTGCTTACTCAGTTCTCATGGAACTTTATTCATCCAGATGCAAGGCGAAAGAAAAGAAGCCAAGCCCTCTCTCCCCTACACAATACTACCCCCATTATATATCCAAGGTTCCCCTAGCAGGACGCTTCCAGCCAATGGCAAGTCTGTTCACATGCAGTCCATACAGGCACAGTCCAATCAATTTGAAGGGCACATAGTGCCTCAGGTCGAAAGTTCATATTGCTCCATCGGGGTTGTTTGTGTGTCTTCAGGACATCCTGTGGTTAGCACTTCCTTGACTTATTTTGCTCAGCAGCCAGCACTTCCTTAACTTGTTTTGCACAAGTTATTACAACAGGCCATGCAAACAGCAAAGTGAGGAAGTTCCCACAGGTGGCCAGCCTGCGGTTCCCCACACAAGATCACTAGCAATCAAGGAAATGCAAATCAAAACCACAATGAGGTCTCACCTCACCCCGGTTAGAATGGCTCACATGCAGAAATCTACCAACAACAGATGCTGGCGAGGATGTGGGGAAAAAGGGACACTAACCCACTGTTGGTGGGAATGCAAACTGGTTAAGCCACTATGGAAGTCAGTCCTGAATATAACCCTACCATACAACCCAGCCATCCCACTCCTTGGAATTTACCCAAAGGAAATTAAATTGGCAAACAAAAAAGCTGCCTGCACATTAATGTTTATTGCAGCTCAATTCACAATAGCTAAGACCTGGAACCAACCCAAATGCCCATCAACAGTAGACTGGATAAAGAAATTATGGGACATGTACTCTATAGAATACTATACAGCAGTCAAAAACAACTAAACCTGGTCATTTGCAACAATATGGAGGAATCTGGAAAACACCATGCTGAGTGAATTAAGCCAATCCAAGGGGACAAATATCATATGATCTCCCTGATCGGCAACAACTAACTGAGCACCAAAGGGGAAACTGGTTGAAGTGAAATGGACACTATGAGAAACAGTGACTTGATCAGCTCTTGTCCTGACTGTAGATGTACAATGTAATACTTAATCCATTTTAGTATTTTTTTTCTTCTAGTACTATTGGTTGAACTCTGTAATTAACACACAATTATTCTTAGGTGTTTAAATTTTAACTGAAAATCGATCCCCCTTATGAATTGGGAAAACATTATGCTGAGTGAAATAAGCCAATCCCAAAGGGACAAATATCATATGTTCTCCCTGATCGGTGACAACTAACAGAGCACCAAAAAGGAAACCTGTTGAAGTGAAATGAACACTATGAGAAATGGTGACTTGATCAGCCCTTGCCCTGACTGTTGATGAACAACTTAATACATTATCCCTCTTAGTATTTTTTTTTGTTTGTTCTACTTAATACTTTTGGTTGAATACTGTAATCAATACACAGTTATTCTTAAGTGTTGAAACTTAACTGAAAAATGATTGCTGTTAAATATAAGAGGAGGAATAAGAGAGGGAGGAGATGTGCAGTTTGGGACATGCTCAACCAGACTTGCCCCAAACGGTAGAGTTAGAAACATACCAGGGGATTCCAATTCAATCCCATCAAGGTGGCATGTACCAATGCCATCTCACTAGTCCCAGTGATCAATTTCTGTTCACAATTGATCATAATGATAGCACTAAGAGCCAAAGGGATCACACAAACAAGACTAGTGTCTGCTAATACGAACTGATAGAATAAAAAAGGGAGAGAACAATCCAACATGGGAACCGGGATACACAGCAGACTTATCGAATGGCAGATGTCCTAAACAGCACTCTGGCCTCAGAATCAGCCCTTCAGGCATTTGGATCTGGCTGAAGAGCCCGTGAGGGCATGGAAAGCCAAGACATTCTGGCAAAAAAAAAAAAAACCTAAGTGAAAGATCTCTGCGAGTGAGATCCCAGTGGAAAGAACGGGTCATCAAAGAAGGAGGTACCTTTCTCTGAAGGGAGGAGAGAACTTCCACTTTGACTATGACCTTGTCTAAATAAGATAAGAGGTGGTGTACTCAAAAGGCTTCCATAGCCTTGGCAGCTCATGACAAGAGCCTAGGGTGATTACTGATGCCATAAACAAGAGTGTCAATTTGTTAAGTCAACAACAGGAGTCACTGTGCACTTACTCCTCATATAGGATCTCTGTCCTTAATGTGCTGTACATTGTGATTTAATGCTATAACTAGTACTCAAACAGTATTTTTCACTTTGTGTTTCTGTGTGGGTGCAAACTGTTGAAATCTTTACTTAATATATTCTAAACTGATCTTCTGTATATAAAGAGAATTGAAAATGAATCTTGATGGGAATGGAAGTGGAGAGGGAGAGGGAAAGGGGAGGGTTGCAGGTGGGAGGGAAATTATGGAGGGATGAAAGCCATTGTAATCCATAAGCTGTACTTTGGAAATTTATATTCATTAAATAAAAGTTAAAAAGAAGAAAAATTAGAAATCAGAAAAAATAAATTTAGTTTAAAATAGCTCTTAGTAAAAACTAAGAATGGGAATAAGAGAGAGAAGGGTAAGAGTAAGGGTGGCAGGGTGGGTACAGTAGGAAAAATCACTATGTTCCTAAAGGAAAACAAAGGTGAAACACCCTAAGACATTTGCCCAGACAAAGGCCTCTTTGATAAGGCCCCAGAAGCACAGGCAATAAAAGTAAAAACAGACAAATGGGATTACATCAACATAGAAGCTTCTACACTGTAAAGGAAACTATTAACAAAATGTAGAGGCAACCAAGAGAAAGAGATTAAATATTGGCAAACTATGCATCCAGTAAAGGATTACTATCTAGAATATATAAGGAGCTCAAGAAACTCAACAAGAAAACAAATAAAACAGTTAATAGTTAATAAATGGGAATAGAATACAAGCATTAATTTTTCAAAAGATGAAATATAAAAGCCACACTGAAAAATGCTCAGGATCACTAGCTATCAGGGAAATGTAGACAAAGCCACAATAAAGTATTGCCTCACTCTAGTTAGAATGCTGCTATCCAAAAATTTTTAAAAATAACAAATGCTGCACATTCCTACAGACTTACTTCTAAGGGTACAGTTTAAAAACTTACCATGGGACTCCAAAACCCCTTAGGCTGGGTGGTAAAAATACCATCTGAAGTGTTAAAGTGATGATATGGATAGATTAAGTGTCTGGTAATAATAATAGATAGAATTAAAAAGGAGAGAATGCTGCAATATGGGAAGCAGTCCACACAGCAGACTCATAGAATGACAACCACTTTAAGTAGCACTCTGACCTCAGAATCAGCGGTTAAGGCATGCTGGTATGACTGAAAAGCCCATGAGAGCATTTCAGGCATGGAAAGCCAAGACACTGTGGCAAAAAAAATGTCCTATATGAAGGACCTCAGTGGGTGTGACCCCAGTGGAAACAAGTGGTCATCAAAGAAGGAGGTACTTTTCTCTGAAGAGAGGAGAGAACTTTCACTTTGCTTATGGCCTTGTCTAAATATTGACATAGTTTGTGGATTCAAAAGGCTTCCATAGGCTAGGTAGGTAATGTCAAGAGCCTCAGATGATCACTGATGTCATAAATAAGAGTGTTAATTGCTAAATTAACAACAAGAGTCACTGTGCACTAACTTCCCATTCAGGACATCTTTCCTCAAAGAGTTGTATTATAATTATGTCTAAGTGTTCACAAAAGATGTATCATTCTTGGGTGCTTCTTTAAAGTTAATTTTCTTTAAAAAATGTAGAAGTGAAATTATCTTCAAGATGCAATGACTTTGAACAGCCTTTGTCTTGACTGTTGAGGAACAGTGTTTTGTTAGTGCAAATTGTTGAATTCTTTACTTAGTATAGAATTGGTCTTCTGTGTATAAAGTTAACTGAAAATGGATCTCAGTGGAGAATGGGTCTGGGAATGGGAGAGAGAGGAGAAGGAGGGATGGGAGTGTGGGTCAGAGGGAAGGTATGGTGAGAATAATCACTATATTACTAAAGTTGTACTTATGAAATGCATAAAGTTTGTATTCCTTAAATAAAAGGTTTCTTTGGGAAAAAATAGCAAATGCTGGAGAGGGTGGAGAAGTACCCTAATACATTGTTGGTAGGAATTCAAATCAGTACAACCATTATGCAAAACAGTATGGAGATTACTCAGAAAATTAAAACTATATCTACCACATGACCCAGCTCCCCACTCCTGGGAACATATGCAAAGAAAACAAAATCAATAAATGTTCCAAGGGATATTCCAAAAGATTTTCCCTGGAAAGTGACATCTGAGTCTAAGATTTATATTGCAAGATTTATATTGGAAGACTAATACCACCTAGTTGCTAGGCTTTATTATAATGACAGAAACAGAAGAAAAAGTACAAGAATACACTATACATATATCTGGACAACTGATTTTTTACAATTCAAAGACAATTCAGTAAGGAAATGATAGTCTTTCATTCAATTGTTCTGGAACCCATGTATATTCACATGGAAAACTTTTATCTCAATTCATAATTCACATAACATATGACATTAAATAATTGACCATAATGGAAAACCATAAACAAAATTTTTGGAAGAAAACACTTCAGCCATCATTAGGTACCTCCCAGGATCCATTACTAGGAAACTGGATCAGAAGCACAGTAGCCAGGATTCAACCAGCATTCTGATGTGGGCTGTGGATATCCGGTTATGCCACAATACCAGCTCCTCAATATGAAAGTTTTTAAACACAGGAATGGTAAGAACTGATTTTAAAAGACAACTTTGGTTTTAGTGTTGAATAGAATGCAAGGATACCAAGAAGAGGTAACTGTACTAGTCCAATGGTGATATGAAGGGCTGTATTCAGGATGTATTTTGCAAGGTGGATCCTACAGGATTTAGAGATAGACTGATTATTAAGTATGAGGGTGAAGAGAGTAAAGAATAATGCTAAGTTAAATGAAAAATGGTGCATTTTACTAAGCTAAGTAATAGCACAGTGAAACAAGTTAAAGATGATGAAATTTGTTTAAGATTTTTTTTAAAGATTTATTTATTTATTTGAAAGTCAGAGTTACAGAGAGAGAGAAGGAGAGGCAGAGAGAGAGAGGTCTTCCATCCACTGGCTCACTCCCCAGATGGCCCCAATGGCCAGAGCTGTACTGATCCGAAGCCAGGAGCCAGGAGCTTCTTCCAGGTCTCCCACACAGGTGCAGGGGCCCAAGGACTTGGACCATCTTCCACAGCTTTCCCAGGCCATAGCAGAGAGCTGGATCAGAAGCGGAACAGCTGCAACTCGAACTGGCGACCATATGAGATGCTGGCACTTCTGGCAACAGCTTTACCCGCTATGCCACAGTGCTAGCCCCAAAATTTGTTTAAGATTTTACTGTTCATTAATCCTCTTATGTAGAGTAAACACAATCACTGCAGAATCCTTATTCCCTCTGCATTTTGCCAATACCATTCCTTGACCTTGTAGTCACCTTGACTTTCTTCATTCCATTCCTGTATAACTTTGGTTGTTTGCTTGAGCTCTTTTTCTCCCCATACAGGCCATGTCTTGCAAGTCCACTTATGGATTCATTCATTTGCACTATTCAAGGAATTGTAAATTATGCCAAACCACCACCAAGACATACGGGTTCTGTAGTCTTGTACATTTCAGCTATTATTTTCCCCCAAATTTCTATCATAGGTACTGTGGCATTCCAAGGTCAAAGGAGATGGATGGCCATTTGTTACCTCTGAAGTCGACAGTTGGTCACGAACTTCCTAGTACGGATAGTTACTATTTAGTTCACAATGGAGTTGATCCTCAGGCAGCTAGAAAAGAAAGGAGCTGAACTGCATTTTTTTATGTACATATGCATCAACTATACACATACACATCCATATATATTCAAGTGTACATACAATTAAATACACTCATGTATATCAACATATATTTACATATATATTGAGAGATGTTTCAGAAAGTTTTCACATCAGTAAATATAAATAAATATTCTTTTTCATGTCCTCATGATATTCCATAGCATAAGTAAGCAATAATTTAAGCATTTCCCAATTGATCAGGATTTGTTTACTATTTTTTTCTGCTAATACAATTCTTCAATGTGCATATTTCTACATGCATCCTAACTTTGGAGGGTATCTTGTATGGCTTTCATAATAATTTAGTTGAGACTTTTCATTATTATTCACAATTATCTTGAGAGAAATAATTTTTCATTGTTTTCCTAATATCAACTGAAAGACAAGCTATCTGGCTATATCACAGTCCAACCAGGACAAGGCAACCACTCTTGGTCTTTCAAATAATACAAATTTAATACTGATCTTTCTCAGTCAGAAGTTTTAAGATAGGCAAGCCAAACAGGAAAAAACAGGAGAAGGTGAGGCAATTTAGAGATCGGAAATGACAGGAAGCTATGTTAACCACTAAGAAGTAATGCCAATGGATAAGAGCTATTCCTAAGAGCCCAAGACTGGGACCACACTGAATGACCTAGAACCAAGGGTGGAGCTGGCACCATAGAGGAGGAAAACATTTTATGAGAGATGAGGTCAAGCAGGTGCTAGAGGAAGCTGAGAGAAGGGGAGAAATATTCTATCTTCTTCCCTCCTCACATTCTCCAATATTCCAGTGCCTCAGATTTGCCTAACCTACTAAAAAAAGAAAAAGAAAAAAAAAGGAAAAAGCTTCTAGGAAAGACAACTTGTTTATAATACACAATGGAACAAGGAAATGAGTTGTAGAGCAAACAGATAATTGATCAGGGCACAAATCAGGTCAAATATACCAGCTGACAGATAATTGTACCCAAAAGTGGAAAATAGAGAATTCATCAAACTTGTTGATAACTTGATTAGTTCTTGTTTCATGTTTACAAGTCAGTATGAGGGCACTTCAAAAAGTTCATAGGAAATTGATTTTTTTAAAAAAATTTCTTTTATTTACTTGAAAGGCAGAGTTAGAGGTAGAGCCGGGGAGGGGGGGGGTCTTCTATCTGCTGGTTCACTATCCAAACGTCCACAATAGCCAGAGCTGAGCTTATACAAAGCCAAGAGCAAGGAGCTTCTTCCAGGTCTCCCACACAGGTGCAGGGGCCCAAGGACTTGGGTCATCTTCTACTGCTTTCCCAGGTCATAGCAGAGAGCTGGATCAGAAGTGGAGCAGCCAGAACTCGAACTGGCACCCATATGGGACGCCAGTGCTGCAGGCCAGAGCTTTAACCCATCATGCCACCCCAGGAAATGTTTTTTGTTTTGTTTTGTTTTGTTTTGTTTTAATTTTTTAGAAAGCTTTTATTTAATAAACATAAATTTCATAGTATAGCTTTTGGATTATAGTGGTTCTTCCCTCCCATACCCACCCTCCCACCCACAATCCCATCCCACTTCATACTCCCTCTCCCATCCCATTCTTCATTAAGATACATTTTAATTATTTTTATATACATAAGATCAACTCTAAACTAAGTAAAGATTTCAACAGTTCCACAGAGAAACACGAAGTATAAAGTACTGTTTGAAGACTAATTTTACCATTAATTCTCATAGTATAACACATTAAGGACAGAGGTCCTACATGAGGAGCAGGTGCACAGTGACTCCTGTTGCTGATTTAACAACTGACACTCTTATTTATGACGTCAGTGATCACCTGTGGACCTTGTCATGAGCTGCCACGGCTATGGAAGCCTTTTGAGTCCACAAACTCTGACATTATTTAGACAGGGACATAATCAAGTGGAAGTTCTCTCCTCCCTTCAAGGAAAGGTACCTCCTTCCTTGATGGTCCCTTCTTCAGGAAATGGTTTTAAAAGATATGTTTATTTTGGTGCAAATTTTTTCAAACCCATGCATAGTTTTTTCATAAAATGTGTTTCCATGATTTTTTGAAGATCCTTCACATTTCACTTAATGATTTTATTTCTGAGATGCCTGATGCCAAGAAGACAGTTTTCTAGAAAGTCAACATAGATATTCCAATATTGGCCAGTTCTTCTAACAATTATAGATGAAGAAATGGACATTAGAATCATTAGTGCAAAAATAGAAACAGAAAATAAAGAATAGAAATTTTTGAAGGATAATGTTTCATTAGATAAAAAAAATACTTTCCTCAGACTCCAGAAGCACAGGGAATCAAAGCCAAAATTGACAAATGGGATTGCATCCAGCTGTAAAGTTTCTGTGCTGCAAAAGAAACATTCAGCCAAGTAAAGGGACAATAGACAGAACGGAAGAGCAACTGATAAAGGATTACTTTCCAGAATCTATAAAGAGCTCAAGAAACTCAACAACAAAACAAGCAATCCAGTTAAGAAATGGGCAAAGGACTCAAACAAGTATTTTTTCAAGAAAGGAAATTCAAATGACCAACAGATACATGAAAAAATTCTCAGGATCACTAGCCATCAAGGAAATGCAAATCAAAACAACAATGAGGTTTTACCTCACCCATTAGAATGGTGCTCATACAGAAATTAACAAACAATGCTGGTGAGGATGCAAGGAAAAGGGCACCCTAATCCACTGTTGGTGGGAATGTAAACTGGTGCAGCCACTGTGGAAGACAGTATGGAGATACCTCAGAAATCTTAATATAGACCTACCATATGACCCAGCCATCCCACTCCTGGGAATTTACCCAAAGGAAATTAAATCAGCATATGAAACAATGATCTGTACCCCCATGTTTAGTACAGCTCAATTCACAAAAGCTGAGGTATGGAATCAACACAGATGCCCATCAACCAAACACTGGATAAAGAAATTATGGTGCAAATAAACACTATGGAATACTACACAGTGGTAACAAAAAAATGAAATCTTGTCATTTGCAACAAAATGGATGCAACTGCAAACCATCATATTTAGTGAAATAAGGCAGTCCCAAAAAGACTAATACCATATGTTCTCTCTGATCTGTGGCACCTAATAGAGTACCTAAAAAGTAATCAATAGGAGTGAAATTGAAACTTTGTGAAGTGATGATTTTGAACAGCCCTTGTCTTGATTTTTGAGGAAAAATGTTTTTTGTTTTTGTTTTTTCTTCATACTATTTGTTGAACCCTCTGACTGTAGAGTTAATCTTATGAGTATAAAGTTAACTGAAAATAGTTCTTTGTAAAAAATAAGAATAGGAATGGGAGAGGGAGGAGGAAGAAAGGTAGGAGTATAGGTGGAAGGGAGGTAGGGTAGGAAGAATCACTATGTTCCTAAATTTGTATAATATGAAATGCATGAAGTCCGTATTCCTTAAATAAAATTTTAAAAAAGGAAATAAGCCTTTTTAACACCATGACTTAGAATTCTGAAGCCTTCACATCTTTGAGAAAATTGATTTCTATTTAAAATAAATTCTTGGGGCCAGCGTGGTGGTATAGCAGGTAAGGCTGCTGCCTGCAGTACTAAACATGGGGGTACAAATCATTGTTTCATATGCTGATTTAATTTCCTTTGGGAACAGCATCCCATATGGGAGCCAGTTCAAGTCCCAGATGCTCCACTTCAAATCCAGCTCTCTGCTATGGCCTGGGAAAGCAGCAGAATATGTCTCAAGTCCTTGGACCCTTTCACCCGCGTGGGAGACCCAGAAGAATCTCTTGGCTCCTGGTTTCAGATCAGATGTTACAGCCACCTGGGAAGTGAATCAGCAGATGGAAGACCTCTCTCTCTGTTTCTCCCGCTCACTGTCTGTAATTCTACTGCTCAAATAAATAAATAAACCTTTAAAAAAGTAAAAATCAAAATTAAAATTTAAAAAATTCCTGGTTATATCCTTCTGGAGAATTACTCTGGAACTCAAATTACTAGTTTCCCAAATATAAACAAACATAACTTCCCTAAAAGGGATGATTGTGACTGATTTGGGAAGGAAGATTCCCAAGGCCTTAGTTTACATTGGCTTATCTAATGTGTTTGTACTTGCCAAAGCCGCTTGACACACATCTTATTTTGTCTGAAGAATACTTCCAATAGTCAGCTCACCAGTATTTATTATAGGTCATTAAGATGGCTATAAACTTGCCTGAACAGTGTCTTATTTTCTTGGTTCCATGACTTCAATAGCCTACTCACCGGACAACTCATTTTTAACCCCACAGCCTCCAATTCGTAATGTTGTTGAATGACAGAAAAACTTTCTCTGACAACAATAAGCACAACTTAGGACCAGAATTCCTCATACTTTTTTGATGTTAGCTAGAAGCCTGAATTTTTTTCTTTACTATGTGAATACTCCACTGTGTAGAAACTGATGGAGGTTCCACCTATAAGTGTTGAAGGAATTATTTAGCTCCAACTTTTATCCAGCAAGAACCTGTTTCAAGAGAGGCAAACCACATGCTTCACCAGACCTCTCCTGGCTATTTAGGTATCAACAATAAGACACTCAATGGAAAGGCCCCAAAGCAGTGAATCTCAAATTCTTGTCCACAAACCTATACAGAATCAGTACTCTCATAACCATAAAGGGAACTCTTTCAAAAAGAATCAAACAAAACTGGAATGTTGGGCCCTGCTCTATTCACTCAGGCCAGAAGTTACTCACTTACTAGGGCTGGGTGGGGCTCAATAATTTGTGTTTCATAAAACTTTCATGTTTCTGACAATCAGCCAAATTTGGAAATGATATTCTGGAGTATTTAATTCAGTAAGTGGATTATTTTGGCTTATTTCAAAGACATTACTAGTATCAATAGAAAGGTAAAATCCCACATAAACAAAAAATTTCTTAAGACTGTATCTAAACTGTCATAGCCAAGAGGAGCTTAAGGGGACATGATGACTAAATGATAACATGTATATAGTAATATGGTATTCTAACTGAAATACTGGAACATAAAAGGTACATTGGGGAATCATAATAAAGTATGGACTTTCTTTTATACTAATGTATCAATATTGGCTCATTAATTGCAAAAAAAGTAGCAAAATGACTTAAGATGCTAATAAAGAGGACACTGGGTTTGGGAAAGGAGAACACACTGTACCATATTGCAATTTTTCTGTAAATCTAAAATTGTCTAAAATAAAAAATGTTACTTTAAAAAACACAACTATATGAATATAAACATATACATTGCCAAGGTATAAATCACCATTATTCATTTTGAATTATCAAAAACTTATAAGAGATATGAGACTGTTGCACAAATGAGAAAACTAAAAATTAGAGAACTTTTCTAAATACTTATTTATTTTTTTTAATTTGGAAGTTAGAGTGACAAGGAGAGATAAAAATTTTTTAAGATTTATTTATTTTAAAGAGTTACAGAGAAAGAGAGAGAGAGAATATTTCATCTGCTGGTTCACGTCCCAAATGGCTGCAATGGCCAGAGCTGGGCTGGTCTGAAGTCAGAAGCCAGAAGTGAGGCTGGCACTGTGGCATAGCAGGTAAAGCCGCCACCTGCAGTGCCAGCATCCCATATGGGTGCCAGTTCAAGTCCCAGCTGCTCCACTTCCAATCCAACACTCTGCTATGGCCTAGAAAAGCAGTACAAGATAGCCTAAGTCCTTGTTTCCCTATACCCATGTGGTAGACCCAGAGGAAGCTCCTGGCTCCTGGCTTCAGATCCTGTGTGGGAGACTCAGAAGAAGCTCCTGGCTCCTGGCTTCGGATTGGCACAGTTCCAGCCATTGTGGCCAACTGGGGAGTGAACCATTGGATGGAAGACTTCTCTCTCTCTCTCTCTCTCTCTCTCTCTCTGCCTCTCCTCTCTCTGTGTAACTCTGTCTTTCAAATAAATAAATAAATCTTTTTTAAAAAATAAACAAAATTGATACACCGTTGGCCTAACAAAAAAATAGAGGGAGAAGACCCATATCAATAAAATCAGAGATGAAAAAGGAAATGTACAACAGATACCACAGAAATAAAAATAATCATCAGGACTTACTACAAAGCTGTATGCCAAAAAATTGGGAAACCTAGAAGAAATGGATATATCCATGGACAAATACAATCTACCAAAACTGAGTCATGAAGACATAGAAAACCTAAGCAGACCAATAACCAAGGCAGAGATTGAATCAGTAATAAAGACCCTCCCAACAAAGAAAAGCCCAGGACCAGATGGTTTCACTGCTGAATTCTACCAGACATTTAAAGAAGAATTAATTCCAATTATTCTCAAGCTACTCAAAACAATTGAATGGAAAGGAATACTCCCCAAGTCCTTCAACGAGGACAGTGTTACTTTAATGCCTAAACAAGAACACAGAACAGAGAAAGAGAACTATACAACAATATCCCTGATGAACATAGACGCAAAAATCCTCAACAAAATATTAGCTAATCCAATACAACAACACATCAGAAAGATCATTTACCTGGACCAAGTGGGATTTATCCCAGGAATGCAGGGATGATTCAAAATATGCCCAGCAATCAATGTGATACAGCACATTAACAAATTAAAGAACAAAAACCACATGATCATCTAAACAGATGCAGAGAAAGTATTTGAAAAAATACATCCTTTGATTATGAAAACCTTAAGAAAACTGGGTATAAAAGGAACAGTTCTCAACACAACCAAGGCAATATACAACAAACCCACAGTCAGCATCATATTGAATGAGAAAAAGTTGGAAGCATTTCCACTAAGATCTGGAACCAGACAAGGATGCCCACTTTCACCATTGCTATTGAATATATTGAAAGTTTTAGCGAGAGCCAGGTAAGGAAAGAAATCAAAGGGATACAAATTGGAAAGGAGGAAGTCATATTATCCCTGTTTACAGATGACACGATTCTACATACAGGGACACCCATAGACTCCACTAAGAGCCTACTGGAACTCATCAAAGAGCTTGGTAGAGTTGAAGAATAAAAAAATTAACAAAAAAATCAATAGCTTTTGTATACACAGACAATGCCATGGTTGAGAAAGAACTTGTAAGGTCAGTCCCATTCACCATAGCTCCAAAAAATTAAATATCTTTCAATAAATTTAACCACAGAATAAAAGATCCCTACAATGAAAATCACAAAATATTAAAGAAATAGAAATAGATACCAAAAAATGGAAACATCTTCCAGGTTTATGAACTAGAAGATATAATATCATTAAATGTTCATACTCCCAAAAGCAATTTTCATATTCACTGCAATCCCAGTCAACATATCAATGACATTTTTCTCAGACCTAGGAAAAAACAATGCTAAATTTCATATGGAAATAAAGAGACCCAGGAGGCCGGTGCTGTGGCACAGCGGGTTAATGCCGTGGCCTGAAGCACAGGCATTCCATATGGGCACCAGTTCTAGTCCCAGCTGTTCCTCTTCCAATCCAGCTCTCTGCTGTGGCCTGGGAAAGCAGTAGAAGATGATCCAAGTGTTTGGGTCCCTGCACTCACATGGGAGACCTGGAAGAAGCTCCTGGCTCCTGGCTTCGGATAGGCACAGCTCTGGCCATTGCAGCCATCTGGAGAGTGAACCAACGGATGGAAGACCTTTCTCTATGTTTCTCCCTCTCACTGTAACTCTGGCTGTTAAATAAATAAATAAAGTATTTTAAAAAATAAAGAGACCCAGAATAGCTAAAGCAGTCTTAAATACAACAAAAACAAAGCTGGAAGCATCATAATTCCAAATTTCAACACATACTACAGGGCAGTTACAGTTAAAAACAGCCTGTTATTGGCACAAAAATAGACATGTAGATTAATGGAACAGAATAGAAACTCCAGTAATCAATCCACACATCTACAAACAATTAATATTTGATAAATGAGCTAAAATCAATCCCTGGAGAAAGGACAGTCTCTCAACAAATGTTGAGGGGAAAATTGGATCTCCATGAGCAGAAGTATGAAGCAAAATTCCTACCTTACACCTTCTACAAAAATCAACTCAAAATAGATCAAGAATCTAAATCTATGACCTAATACCACCAACTACTAGAGGAGAACGTTGGGGAAACTCTCCAAGACATTGGCATAGGCAAAGACATCTTGAATATGACCCCAGAAGCACAGGCAATCAAAGCCAAAACTGACAAATGGGATTACATCAACCTGAAAAGCGTCTACACTGCAAAAGCAACATTCAACAAAGTAAAGAGGCAACCAACAGAATGGGAGAAAAATATTTGCAAACTATGCAACTGATAAAGGATTAATATCCAGAATCTATAATGAGCTGAAGAAACTCAACAACAACAAAACAAACAATCCAGTTAAGAAATGGGCTTAGGACTTGAACAGGCATTTCTCAAAAGAAGAAATTCAAATGGACCAGACACATGAAAAAATGCTCAGGATCACTAGCCATCATGGAAATGCAGATCAAAACCGCAATGTGGTTTCACCTCACCCCAGTCAGAATGGCTCTTATACAGAAACCAACAAACCAGAAATGCTGGTGAGGATGTAGGAAAAAATGGTACCCTAATTCACTGTTGGTTTGAATGTAAACTAGTACAGGCATTGTGGAAAACAGTATGAAGATATCTCAGAAAGCTGAAAACAGATATACCATATGACCCCAAAATCCCACTCCTGGGAATTTACTCAAAGGAAATGAAATCAGGATGTGAAAGAGTTATCTGTACCTCCATGTTTATTGCAGCACAATTCACAATAGCCAAGATATGTAAAGCCCAGAACCCAGCAACTGATGACTGCATAAAGCAATTGTGGTATATATATAGTATGGAATATTACTCAGCTGTGAAAAGTAATGAAATCCTGTCTTTCACAAGAAAATGGATGCAACTAGAAACCATTAGACCTAGTGAAATAATCCAGTCCCCAAAAGACAAATACCATACATTTTCCCTGATCTGTGGGAACTAATGGAGTACCAAAAATATAATGTCCAGGAGTGAAATAGATATTTTGAAATTAGATGATTGTTATGGCCTTTTGTCTCTACTGTTGAAGAACAGTGATTTTTTTCTTCTTACCATTTGTTGAACTCTATTTTGTGTAGGGTTAATCTTATGAGCATGAAGCAAACTGAAAGTAGATCATTTTAGAAATTAAGAATGGGAAGAAAAGAGGAAGGAGAAGGAAGTGTGGCAGTGAGTGAGGGAGAGAGGGTAGGGTGGGAAGTATTACTGTGTTCCTAAATCTGTATATATGAAATACATGAAATTTGTTTACCTTAAATTTAAAAAAAATTTAAAAGAAGAAACCAATATAAAGTTTTTAAAGCAATTTTAAACATAAATGAGGTTGAAATAATGGTAAAGATTTCCAAATGAAACACCTCTTGTCTTTTCTCTAGTATATGAAAAGTAAAGTTCTTTCCTGTTTTAATAGATTAATATGTAAATAGTAAACAGCAGAAATCAATAGTCCCTTTCAATATTTTCTCTTTTGTTCTACTGTTTCAGTTTAAACCCCTTTCAATATTTTCATCTCTTAATTGCTTAACTGATAAAAAAGCACAGTTAAGGAGTCCAAGATGGATGAATAGAAAAAATATGTGCTGATTTTGATCATGGGAAAATACCAGAAATAAAGGGAAAGATCTGCATTCCTGGAAATAGTTGGAGGAAGTTTTCAGTGAAAAGTCAACAAAGAGGAGACACTCCATGGGAGCTGCAAGGATTGTACAGACATGCAGCAGTTAGTAGGACAACACAAGTGACTCCTGCAGCTAGCGGCAGGCAAGCAGACTATGTTCCCAGAGTGAGGTCAGAGATGTCTCTAGAAGCTCAAGCTGGTGATATTGTCTTGGGAACAGCCTCACATCTCCAGTGACTTTGAGTCCAGGTAAACGAGTTGGCATGGGGCAAGGTGCTCACTTAACTCTGTGAATGGAGGGCACACAGTTTCCCTCCACTCCTCCCACCAAGGCACCCAGTAACAGGTGGAAGAAGTGTCATCTTACTAGAATAAGGTGAATTGAGTCTGACCTGGAGAGTCGGCATGTGGCAGGGTGCCCCACTTAGCACACTTAGCTTCCTGCCTCCCACCAAAGCACTGTACTCAGGAACAACGCAGCTCTCTCTTTGGGTGGGAAGGTTCTCAGGGCAGAGGGTGCATCCCCTGCAGCCTGTGACTGTGGGAACCCTGAACCCTGTGACCATAGAATTCCTGTTATTGTGTGATAGGCCAGGAAACCAATGAGCGCATGAGATGTTGTTGGGTCTTTGCACAATAACTAAGTGCAACTCCACAGCTCAGAATTTCCCAAGTGCTAGAAATGGACAAATGTAGGGCTCCATGCTCACACTATGGAGAGCATAAAATATTTGTGTGGTTCATGTGCCTGAGTGAGTAGGGGATGCAGGCATAAGGAGGTTTACCATGACACAAAGAAGGGCAGAGGCAGTGATCATGCCAGCCAGGGTGATTATCACCTATCCTCTATCAACTACAGAGGGGAGCTACCAAGCATAACTTGGTGTTACCCTGGACTTTTGCCCTATCCACAAAAACTGAGCAGAGCTCCCTGGTCCCACCCAGCACACACCTCTGGATAAAGTGCGGGCATTCTATTATGCCTAGAGGCACATTCTCAAGAACAAAGATTTCAGAAGAGATATTAACAACAGTTTCTCCACATGCATAAAAATAAGTATAGAATTACCAAAAAACCCCATGAACAATGAACACTATACAACTCCCTAAAAGGAACACAATATATTTCAATATTAGACTGTGAAGATAAGGAGATTGATGAAATGTCTGAAAAGGAATTCAAAAAATGATTTTAAGATTACTCAAAAAAACAGAGATGCAATTACATGAGTTAAAGAAATCTATTTTAATGACATGGGTGAGAAATTCTGCCAGGAAATAGAAATATCAAAAATCAGACTAAAATATTTTAAAACGTATTTTTCAGGAAAGCCTGAAAAATAGACAAAGTGAGGCAGAAAAAGAATACTCAAGCTAGAAGAAAACGCTTTTGAAATAGCTCAGAAAAAAAGAAAAAAATTAGAAAAACCCAAAGTGTTCAGGATCTATTGGATACCACCAATGACAAAATATGTGTCTTAGGCATTCCTGAAGTTGAAAAGCAGAATGACCTTAGAAAACATATTCAGTGAAATAACAGCAGAAAATTTCCCTAATTTGGACAAAGATATGGACATCCAAGTATAGGAAGCACATAGAACCCCAAATAGACATGATCAAAATCATCACCACAGCACATCATATTCAAACTTTCAAAAGAAAAGAACAAAGTTTCCAAAACATGAAAGAGGGAAACACCAGATTACCTTTAAAGGGTCTCCAATTAGATTTCCAGCAGAATTCTCACAAGAAACCCTACAGGCTTGGAAAGAAAGGAGATACAGTCCAACTCCTTAAAGTAAAACAACTGTCAGCTCATAATGCTGTACCAGGGGAACCTCTCATTCATAAATGAAAGTGAAATAAAGACCTTCCAAAACAAAAATTGAAAGAATTTTTCACTACCCAGCCAGTCTTACAAATGATTCTTAAAGGGGCCGGCACTGTGACGCCCTGGCCTGAAGCAACGGCATCCCATATAGGCGCCAGTTCTAGTCCCGGCTGCTCTTCTTCCAATCCAGCTCTCTGCTATGGCCTGGGAAAGCAGCAGACGATGGCCCAACTCTTTGGGCCCCTGCACCCATGTGGGAGACCTGGAAGAAGCTCCTGGCACCTGGCTTTGGACCGGCACAGCTCTGGCCGTTGCGGCCAATTGGGGAGTGAACCCTCAGATGGAAGACCTCTCTCTCTCTCTGCCTCTCTCTCTGTGTAACTCTGACTTTCAAATAAATAAATAAATCTTTACAAATGATTCTTAAGGATTTACTACACACAGAAACAGAGAAAGATAACTAGCATCACAAAAATGTGAAGGTGGAAGACCTAATAATAACACAAAATAGATAAAAATAAACAATAGGAATATTTATGGAAAAATGGTAAGACCAAGTCATTACTTATCAATAACTTTGAATGTAAATGGACTAAACTCACCAATTAAAAGATATAGACTGGGTGAATGATTAAAAAGCAAGACCCATATATATACCACCTAAAGAAACACCTCACCAACAAAAATATACAAAGACTGAAAATGATAGGATGGAAAATGAAATTCCATACAAATGGAAATAAAAAAACAGGAATAGCTATTTTAATATCAGACAAAATAAACTTTAAGATAAAAACTTTTAAAAGATACTAAGATCATTATGTAATAATCAAAGGATAAACTCAATAGGAGTATGTGACTATAGTAAACATATTTGCACCCATGCTAGAGCACCCAGCTATTTAAAGCAAGTGTTAACAGATTTAAAGGAAGACATATGCTCCCATAAAATAATAATGGAGACCTCAGCACCCCACTTTCATCAATGGATGGATCGAGTAGGTGAAAAAAAAGAAACAACAGAGCTAATCTACATTATGAACAAATGGATTTAATTGATACCTACAGAACATTTCACCCTACAGCCACAGAATACACGTTTTTTCATCAGTGTATGGAACATTCTGTAGGACAGATTATATGCTAGGCCATAAAACAAGGCTAAACAAATTTTTAAAAATTGAAATTACACTATGTATATTTTCTGACCACAATGGAATGAAGTTGGAAAATAACAACATAAGAAACTCTAGAAAATATTTTTTTTAATGGAGACTGAACAACACGCTCCTAAATGAATAATGAGTCATAGAAGAAATCAAAAGGGAATTCAAAAAATCCCTTGAGACAAAAGAAGATGACAACATAACACTTCAAAAGTTAGGAATACAGCAAAAGCAATGTTAAGATGAAAGTTTATAGTAATTAGTGCCTATATAAAGAAATTGGAAAGATACCAAATGTATCTCAAGGATCTAGACAAATAAGAACAACCAATGTTCCTCAAGAGCATACCCAAGGGATAAAACAGGGGCTGTTGTACTTACTACTTATTGAATTATTTATTTAGTGGAGGTTAAGCCTGTGATTACAAAGTAAATAGAAAATATGTCATTGCAAAAGTTAAAAGAAAAATAAGAAAGGCAGAAGAAGGGAGGGTGGGAGAGAGGAAGGAAAGGAGGGAAGGGTGGGAAGAACTATTACGCTTTTAAATCTGTATATATGAATTACATGAAATTTGTTCACCTTAAAAAATAAAAAAATCAACACACAAAGATCAATAGCATTTGTATACACAAACAATGCCATGGCTGAGAAAGAACTTGTAAGACCAGTACCATTCACAATAGCTACAAAAAATTATAAATACCTTGAAATAAATTTAACCAAGTATGTGAAAGATCTCTACAATGAAATTATAAAACATCAAGGAAAGAAATAGAAGAAGACACCTAAAAATTGAAAAGTCTTCCATGTTCATGTACTAGAAGATTTACTATCAAAATGTCCATACTACCCAAAGCAATTGCAGATTCAAAGTGATCATGTTAAAAATACCAAACATGTTCTCAGATCTGGAAACAATGACTCTAAAATTCCAATGGAATTACAAGAGACCCTGAATAGCTAAAGCTATAGGTAAAGCTGCCACCTCCAACACCAGCATCTCATATGGGCGCTGGTTTGAGTTCCGGCTCTCCACTTCCTATCCAGCTCCCTGCTAATGCTCCTGGGAAAGCAGTGGAAGATTCAAGTCCTTGGGCCCCAGCACCCACGTGAAAGAACTAGAAGAAGCTCCTGGATCCTGACTTCAGCATGACCTGGCCCTGACTGTTGTGGTCATTTGAGGAGTGAATCTAATGGATGGAAGATTCATATTCTCATATTCCCTTTCTCTCTCTTTCTCTCTTACACACACACACACACACAAACATACACATATCATTGCCTTTCAAATAAATAAATATTTTTTTTAAAATGGACAAAGGACATGAACAGGCATTTTTCAAAGATTGAAATACAAATGGCCAACAGAAATGAAAAAATGTTTAGGATCACTTGCAATCAAGGAAATGCAAATAAAAACCACAATGAGGGTTTCACCTCACCCACATTAGGATGGTTATCATCCCCCCCAAAAAAAAAATAACAAATTCTGGTGAGGATGTGGAGGAAAAGGTACCCTAATACACCGCCGGTAGGAATGTAAACTGGAACAGCCATTATGGATACAGTACATAGAGTCCTCAGAAATCTGAAAATAGATCTACCATGTAACCCAGCCATCCCATTCCTGGGAATTTATCTAAAGGAAATGAAATCAGGGTATGAAAGAGTAATTTGTACCCCCATGTTTATACAGCTCAATTCTCAGTAGTTAAGTTTATGAAATCAACCCATGTGACCATCAACTGATGACTAAAGAAAATGTGTTATATATACATGATGGAATACTACTCAGCCATAAAAAGTGAAATCTTGTCTTTTGCAACAAAACAAACACAACTGGAGACCATTATGCTTAGTGAAATAAGACACTCTTCAAAAGACAAATATCTTAAGTTTTCTCAGATATGTGGTAGTTAATAAAGAATACAAAAGAAAAAAAAACATAAGAATGAAACTGACAACTTATGATTGATTGCTGCTTATAGCCTTTGTCTATATGTCTGTGGAACAGTGGTCTTTCTACTTTTTATCTATTAAACATTACGGTTCAGCAGTGCATTAAGCCTGTGATTATAAAGTAAATTGAAAGTATGCTATTGCAAATATTAAAGAGACACCAGCATTGTGGTGCAGCATGTAAAGCCACTGCCTGAGATTTTGGCATTCCATCCAGCACCAATTCATATCCCAGCTGCTCTACTTCCAATCTAGCTCCCTGCTAATGGCCTGGGAAAAGCAGCAGATGATAGCCCAAATACTTGGGTCCCTGTCACCCATGTGGGAAACCCAGATGAAGCTCCTGGCACCTGGCTTCACCCTGGCCCAGCCCCAGCCCTGTGGCCACTTGGGGAGTGAAGCAGCAGATAGAAGATCTATGTCTCTCCCTCTCTATGACTTTCAAACAAATTAATATTTTTTTAAAAAAATTAAAGGATAAAAGGAAGGAGAAGAAATTGAGGGGAGGAAGTATTTTTATCTTAGAATTGTATGAATGAAACATGAAATATGTTCTCTTCAAATTAATAAAAATTTTAAAAGAGATCAATCAAACTTTTGAATAATTTTTTATTTAATCTCAAAATTAAATACTGTTATATATGAAAGAGATATAAAATAAAGTATTGCTTTATGTTGCCATTTAAGCCCAAATCTAACCTTTAACACATTGGAAATAATCTGTTCTGACTGTATTTTAGATAAAATTTTCTCCAACTGATCAATAAAAAAAGTACAGTATGTAGATTATTTTGGCTACTTGTGAAGTATATAAAAGTCCCTAAAATGACTATGGAGATCATTTGATACCACCGTCATGAAGCTTGCCTCCTGTAAAAGATTCAAAGTTCTCTTCTGTACTTAATGTCAAGGTGGCAGTTGCTCTGGGAAATTATCAACTGAAAACCAAAACCACATTTACAAAACAGCTGGAAGAACACTGGGGGACAGGCAAAGGAAGCCAGAACGTCTGCTTTGATGTTGCATCTTTTAAGTGTATCTCATGGTGACCACAGACCATAGCACAGTGGATCTTAAACTACTGTGGTTCAAAGATCAGTAAAATTTCAGGAAGATATAGAGTTCTGATACAAGTTAGTCACTTTTACAATTTTTTTCAAGCTAAGACATTCCCAGCTTTCCAATGGTTTCATTTAGAATTTTTCAGCTTTACAATGTGGAAAAGCAATTAGCATAAGGAGAAACCATTTCACTTTCAGTACAGCATCTTTCTCTCTCTCTCTCACTCTCTCTCTCTCTCTGACCTTCAGATAAATTTTTTGAAAATTACATGAGATATTCAGCACTTTATTATAAAATAAGGTGCTTTGCAGTAGACTATTTTGTTCAACTGTAGGGTCCTACAATTGTTCTTAGCACATTTAAGATAGATGAGGCTAAACTATGGTGTTGGGTAGGTTAGGTGAATTAGGCTTTTTCTACTTAGTATGTGTGTATAGAGATATAACCACATCATAAGTCAAGAAGCATTTATATGGGAACGTAAAAAATCATTCTCAAGTCATTTTGTCACCCCCTAAAAGAGGATATTTTAATCACAGAAATGTAGGAATGAAAAAAAAAAATCTGTGTCTGAAGACAAGATTATTTCACAAGATGTGATAACTGTCAATTACACCATTTGTCAAACTGGAAGTCTCTCCTCTCCAACACATTGTCAAGGTTTGCCTTCTGTCACTACTTGGGAACAGTGGCTTCTATGAGACACATTGTTTAATTTGCCAAAGTGTACATTTTAGGATATGGGAATAAAATTCTATGGAGATTGTCATATATGCACGTAGAAAATTCTTAGTTACAAGGAGATGGAAAAATAGTTCATATTATTTGCTAAGAACTATCTCAGTGCACTGTATTCATTATTTCATTTAAATCTTGCAAAAGTTTATAAAATTAGAGCTATTTTTCCTCCCTGTTATGGCTGAAAAAAACTGAGACACAGACGTTAAGTAACTTTACGCAGCTGCTAAAGGGCCAAGATAATATCTGGATGCAAAGAACCCAGACCTTGCACTACGACCAAAATGGTATAAACTTGAGTCTGAATAGTTAATTTACCTTTCTCTGATGGATAAAAGACTATGAAAAAGGAAACCTTAAACAATTTTGAGTGGATAGTGCTAGTCCAAGTTGGTTATATTTGGATTTTGACACCATCAAAGAGCATAAACTTTTAACATCAACAGTGACCCTAAAAAGGGCTTCAAGGGAATCAAGACTAGAATAGTTGGCTGCCTTGTTTCTTTCAGTCCAGAAGAGAATACGTCTGATACAGATTAAGTCCTTATGGTGCCACAGCAAACATTTATTTCTCATTTTTAAAAATTACATTATTTTTGTATTTTATTTGAAAGAGAAAACAGAGAAAGTAAGAGGGTGAGAGTGAGAGAGCGAGTGCATACCCATCCACTGGTTCACTCCCCAAATGCCCTCAAAAGCTAGGGCTGGGCCAAGCCAAAACCAGGAGTCCAGAACATAATCCAAGTCTCCCACATGGGTAGCAGGGATCCAAGTATTTGAGTTATTACCTGCTACTGATGTGGTCAATGAACTCATTAATTTTAAAACCAGGCTCTTATCTCCCACAGAGATAGAACTATTCAGCAGAGACTTCTATATGTGTTCAAATAGAGACAGTTTATTCAGCAGCGATGGGACAAACATACCTTCACATGCAACTGTGGGCCGCCATACACACAGAACTATACAAAAAGAGGGGGCCAAAAAGTTACCTACAGACTAGAAAGGAAAGGCAAACCAAATGCAGTACTTTGGAGAAGGAAGGTCGGTCCAAAAACAAACGTTGCCCAGGCTGAAAAAGGACTGCTAGCCCATCTCCCACTCCTTTTAGTTCCGCCATGTGTGCAGGTCCCGGATATAACAGGTGCATTATGGGGAGGCGGACTTTTTGATTGACAAGTAGGGGGAACTGGGGTGCCTTGGCTTGGACAACCGTCTCCACAGACTTATTCAACAGCTTGCCTCAGGCCTAACTAGCAGCTTTCCTATCTGGCTCCCCAGACTTAACTAGCTGCTTGCCCATCCAGCCCACAGACCCAACAAGTTGCCTGCCTATTTATCCTATGTCACTACCTCACAGGATGCGCATTAGCAAGAAGCTGGAATCAAAAGTAAAGCCGGACTCAAACGCATTCACTCTTACATGGGACATGTGCACCACAAGCAGTGTCTTAACGGTTGTTCCAAGTGCTCACCCCATGATCTCCCATTCCTCCTCCTTTACTTGGATCAATAAATGAGCATCCACATTGTACAAGAAGAAAACTACTCACTCTGTACAATGTGAAGAAGTAAAAAAAAAAAAAATCTGGTCTCTGCTCATTACGAATAAAGATGTAGAAAAGATACATTTTGATTTCCAAAGCTGGATCCTTATTGGAATAACCTGGAGAGCTTTTTAAACATATATGTATCCCATCTCAGATTTTCTCCATCAGAAATTCCAGGTGTACAGCCCAGGGATAAGTATATTTAATAATCACCTTCATTGTTGTGTGTGTGTGTGTGTGTGTCTAAGTAGGTTTGAAATTTCTATTACTTGGATGTAACCCTCACAATTTCGTGAGATCTTTAAGAGGTGGTAGGAAGATCAGGAGAGTTCCATCCTCATGGGTGGGATTGGCGCTGTTACAGAAGGCTACATTCAGCCCTCTTTGCATTCTCTCTTGCCTTCTCACCTTCCTTTATGTGGTGATGCAGCAAGAAGCCTTTACCAGATGGCAATTGCTGGTACCTTGGTACCGGACTTCTCAGCCTCCAGAAATACAAGTCAATACATTTCTGTTCGTTATAAATTAGTCTCCAGTATTCTGTTACAGCAACACAAGATGGACTAAGAAAGTAAGGCAAGCAAATTGTCCTTTAAGGATTTAACAGGTATTCCAATTCGAATGACTTTCTCTACTATGGGTTTGTTCTAGTTGCCCTTCATGACCTGCAACAGCTGTCGCGGGTCTCCTCCCGCCACCGGCTCCCAGTAGTAAGCACTGTCATCTGCCAAACTAATGATCTGAATGCAGCGTTACCTCATCATTTCTGCATCTGTTCTCGCCATTCTCGGCTACTCTACAGAGCCCATCTGTTACTATCTTCTTAGCTGACTGGCCTACGAGTCTTCTAATTTCCTCCGCCCTTAGCATATTTCTCTTCCAATTTGGTTATCTATTCCCTTCAGAGAAAGGTAAAACCTAGAATTTCCCATTTTTCCCATGGAACTCTAGTTATCAAGTATTATCTAGTTAATAGACATTACATGAAATGAAAGGATTGATTTTTGAGGACACTAAGTTTGAGAACTATTGGATTCAAATTCTAAATCTGCTTCTTTTTCATTGCATCAACTTGGTAAAATGACTTACCTTTATGCATCTCATTTTTCCTTGTCAATGAAATGAAGCTAAATATATTAGCTATTTCAATTATTAGCTGCAATATTATATAAAATAACACATGTAAATTTCTTTGCACAGTGCTTTGCTCCTATTTCGTATTCAAGATGTGACAGCTATTTTATTAAATGATGACCATTGTTTATTATAAGCCAAGGAAGAAACATTAAAGTTGAATTGTAAGCTAGTCTGTGATCTGGCAGGGCATTTTGACCAGGTCTCACATGCAGTGGATCCCAAATACTGCTCTGTGGATGGCTGCTTCAAAATCTCTGCCAATTCTTTCTTAAAAAAAACACAGTCTTTGCCCAAGTTCTGTTTCCAGACATACTGATTTAGTGCATTTTATAATAATCATAGCTAATGCAATTTGCAGATAAATCTGGGAGCCATTAATTTAGAAAATAATATTTATATTCCCTAGAACAGCATTCAAAATCTGACTCTATCCTGCCTTTATCTTCTCAGCTTTCTCCTGCAATTGTGGGGAGCACTTTTGAAAGAGAAGTTTTCGAACCCTGAATGGTATATAAAAAGAGAAAAGTAAAATTCCTCCAGTCACCACAAAGGGTTCCAATACTCAAGTGAGTGAATGTTATTATTACCAATTCATTTTGTCCCTGTAATGCTTATGCCGATTCAAGTGGTCTTCAACAAGTTCAGGGAAAATGCACATTACAAACAAAACTGTACATAAATTTCAATTTATTTCATTTTATTTATTTGAAAAACAGAGTGACAGAGAGAGAGAGGGAGAGACAGAAAAAGAGAGATTTGCATTCACTGGTTCACGCCCCAGATGCCTGCAACAGCCAGAAGCCAAGAACTCCATCTGGTTTCCCACATGGGTGGCAGGGGTGCAGTACTTGGACCATTCTCCATTGCCTTCCCAGGCACAATAGTATAGAGCTGGATCAGAAGCAGGGTAGCTGTGACCTGAACCAACATTTTGCTATAGCATGCTGGCACCACAAGTAATGGCTTAACCTGTTATGCCACAACACCAACCCCAGGATTTTAATCTTTTTTGCACTAATATAAACTTACCTTTTAATTTCATATTTTCCAAGACCTTTTGAAGTACTCTTGCACTGTTTCTACTTGGGAAGAAAGTCTTTGGATATGCAATAAGGTCTAACAAATCAGTAATGAGTATCATGAATGAACCACACAAATGAACAAATTAAATCTGCGAGGGAAAGAATTCTAGCATTCTCCTTAGTAAGTCCTTCATGAATGTGTACACTATGAAGATATTATAAAAAACTTGTAGAAAATTGTGTTAAAAGACAAGTTCATTTTTTGAAAAAAAAATTTAGTGCATTCATACAATGAGTTTTTAAAAAGTTCATGTATTTATGAAAAAACTATTCATGAATGTCAAAGGTGTTTGCTGCACCAAAGAAAACTCATCTTCTGATTCCATTTTTGCATGAACTTTTTGAATTACCTTTGTATATTAGATTAACAGCAGGTCCCAAGTGTCATTTGTTTCCCTTACAGCCCCAATTTGAATGGCCCTAAATGCCTGTTCATGTCATTGAAAAAGTTACCACCTCATAAAGATTTTTAAGTTTGTTTTTTTTTTTTTACCTTGAGAGGCAGAGAGATAAGAGAGAGCGAGAGTGAGAGAGCAAGAGAGAGAAAGAAAACTCCCATCCAGTGGTTCACTACTCAACTGCCAAGGCTGAAGCCAGAATTGAGAATTTAATCCATGTTTCCCACCTGGGTGCCACGATCCCAAGTGCTTGAGCCATAATCACTGCCGCCCAAGGTGTACATTATCAGAAAGCTGAAATCAAGAGACAGAGCTGGGTTATCTCAACAGCAACTTAACTGCTATGCCAAATGCCCACCTCATAAAGGCAGAGCAAACATTTAAATATAATTTCTATTTATTTGATGACTTATAGTTTTCATAATCAATTTTCTAATCGTGTGAGAAAATACAAGCAGCATACACAGATACATTGTATACTAGTTTGTACATTACAAACTCCATGAGGTTTCCAAAGTCAAGAAAGAGTATTGGCATGGGGTTATTAACGCTTACACTACAGAGTGGAATTTTCAACGTGAGAAGAAATGAAGTTAAAAACTGTTGTTTCCATGTGAAACATTCATTTCAATTCCTCTCTTCAAGGCTTGCTCTCTAAAGAGTCTTTTTGAAACTCCACGTAGTAGTGCAATATTATGGGCCTGTGGCTCCATTCCCGTTAGAAGTTTTTCTTGAGAAAGTCAAGAGCATCAGAATAAACAGGTTCAATAAGCTCTGTGTACATTTTCAGGAGAAGCTCTGATATCTGATAGGAACACTTTCCTTGGAGTTAACTTTTTTTTTTTTGACAGGCAGAGTTAGTGAGAGAGAGAGAAGAGAGAAAGGTCTTCCTTCTGTTGGTTCACCCCCCAGGTGGACGCTACGGTGAGCACTGTGCCAATCCGAAGCCAGGAGCCAGGTGCTTCTCCTGGTCTCCCATGGGGTGCAGGGCCCAAGCACCTGGGCCCTCCTCCACTGCACTCCCTGGCCACAGCAGAGAGCTGGACTGGAAGAGGAGCAACTGGGACAGAATCCAGCGCCCCAACCGGGACTAGAACCCGGGGTGCCAGCGCCGCAGGTGGAGGATTAGCCAAGTGAGCCACAGCACCGGCCCCTTGGAGTTAACTTTTAATGTATTTAGGGATCAAGACTTTGGAGCCTAAAACAAAAATCTCACCTCCTACTAAGTTGTTGGCTATAGGCAAGTCACTTCCACTTTCCAAGATTTTACCTTCTTCTTTTAAAACTTTAAAGATAAAATACCTGTGTTATAGGGTGGATGTGAGTATTAAATGGTATAAATTTAGTGCTTTGCACATGTCAGGCACATATTTATTACTCAATGTAGGATAGTTATAATTATCCTTAAAAGAGTGATAAGACATCAGGGGCCAGAATCAGAATGTGATGTCAAGATAAAGTGAAAATAAGTGTTAGGGATAGAGCTCAACAGGACCAGGATAGGTTGGGAATCAAAGGAAGACTGTTTTTCAAAATAGACACCTTAAAAGTAGGCACCTTATTTCAACAATGACCATATTGCTCAAGACATGGTGGATGCTAATCTTTTAGGGCTTTCCTCAAAGCTTGCTAAGCAAAGGCACAATAAAAGGAATTCTGCCCCCCAAACTATGAGTCAATTTTGCTATTAATGAGCCTGAATACTTACTCATAACCCTGCACTGGCTACAAGTTCTTCTTGGAAGTTTTTCCAAATCTGAGCACAAAGTTTTCCCACTTGGAGACTATTAAAGCTTTGCATGACTCTAAACATAACTCCCCTTCCCCTTTTTACATTTTTCTGCCAAAATTAAAGTCCTTATTAGGTAATTTCTCTTTCGGAGAAGTGCCATTTGTGGGAAGCAGGGCCCGGCTCCCACAACATGGCACTGAGAGGGAGTAAACAAGTTCTACACAGCGGCTTCGACTGCTTCATCAATTTGACTAATGAGTTGCAGGGGCTGACCCAACCGCTGATTGGAAGAAAGCAGCGTGCTCAGCACGTGGGCAGCAGAGCACGGATTGGTGGGAGAGGACTATAAAGGCGAGATAGAAGCGGCGAGGGGGGATTCGCTTATGCGCAGCGAGGCACCGCAGACATCTCACACCACACGCAGAAAGAATAACAAGAATGCGTACACACACCAAGTGGAATGCGGTTAGAATGCGGTTAGCACAGGAGCAAACTTGAGCACACAACGCAGAGTCATTCGCTTAAACAACAGCGTCCGGTCCGGTGTCGTTCTCCCTCGAGCCCGCGGAGGAGCGACACCATCCTTCATTTTGAGCTGATTTTCAGGGTAAACCATTTGTTCGATGAAGGCAGAATAATACATGATGTGATCTGCCGTAGGACCAGTATATCCTAAGGATACAAACATATCTCTAAGGATAGTTGTTATTCTGCTAAAACAGAAAATGCAGTTTATTGTCAGATGCTTTTGTGAGTGAGGATGGAAAGCTCTAAACAGAGATGCTAAGGAAAAGAAACATAGAACATGTATAGAGAATGACAATTAGTCCAGTTTGACTGAAGTAAAATGCCTGTTGAAGCACGTTAGGAGATACATAGGAATATTGGGTTGTGATCTTCTTGCAGAAGCCTTTGAATGCCAGGCTGAGGGTCTACACTTTATTCAGTAAGCAGTGGGAATGAATTGAATAGACAAATAACATTATGATGAGTCTTTAGGAAACTTCCCTTCAATTATTTTGATTAAGTATATTAGAATGGAAAAATCCATTGTAAAACTGTTACAATAGTCCAGGAAATGTAAGCTGACTTCAGTGTTGTTGATAGAAAGGTAGAAAGATAATGTGCAAAAATGTTAGAGGTCTAATAACATCAAATATTGGGGTGAACAGAGAGAGAGAAAAAAAGATTCCTGAGGTGAAGAGGCATTCCAAGTTGAATGGCCAAATGAACTCTATGATGATGTCATTAACAGAAACTGGAAATCAGAGGACAGAAATAATATGTAGCAGGAAAAAATAATAGTTTTGAAATCCTTGGTTTGAGCTATAGGTATATATATATTTGACAACTTGAATACAGAACTGGTTCTGAAAAAAGGGAGTAGGAACTGGAGAGATACATTCCATTGGCAAAAATGCAGAAGTAACTTTTGAAACAAGATTAAAAGAAAAAGTTTAAAAATTGGTTATAGAAGGAACATATCTCCAGATATTCAAGGCAATCTATGACAAACCCACAGCCAACATCATATTGAATGGGGGAAAGCTGGAAGCACTTCCACTAAGATCTGGAACCAGACCAGGATGCCCACTTTCACCATTATTATTCAATATGGTTCTGGAAGTTTTATCCAGAGCCATTAGACAAGAAAAAGAAATCAAAAGGATATAAATCAGAAAGGAGGAGGTCAAATTATCTCTGTTTGCAGGTGACATGCTCCTTTAAAAAGGGGAGCCAAAAGATGCCACTTATAGAGAATATTGAAACTTATAAGAGAATATGGCAAAGTTGAAAGATATAAAATTTTCTTTGAATTTTATCTATGAAATACACAAAATCTATCCTCTTTATATTAATAAAAAATTTTAAAAATCAACACACAAAATTGATTGCATTCTTATACACCAACAATGCTCTGGCTGAGACAGAACTTAGATCAATCCTATGCACGATAGCTACAAAAAAATTTAAATGTCTTAGGGTAAATTTAACCAAGGATGTGAAAGATCTCTTCAATGAAAATTACAAAACATTAATAAGAAGAAATTGAAGACACAGAGAATGTTAAAACTCACATGTTCATGGATTGGAAGAATTAATACCATCTAAATGTCCATACTATCCAAAGTAATTTACAGATTCAGTGTGATCCCAATCAAAATATCAGGGACATTCTTCTCAGATCTAGAGAGAAATGATACTAAAATTCATATGGAAACCTAGGACAGCCTGAATAGCCAAAGCAATCTCTCTCACGCGCTCTCTCTCTCTCTCTCTCTCTCTCTTAGATTTGTTTATTTGAAAGGCAGAGTTACAGACAGAGAGAGTGAGCGGAAGAGACAGGTCTTCCATCTGCTGGTTCACTCCTAGATGGCCGCAATGGCCAGAGTTGGGGTGATCCGAAGCCAGGAGTCAGGAGCTTCTTCTGGGTCTCCCACGTGGGTGCAAGGACCCGAGCACTTGGGCCGTCCTTCACTGTTTTCCCAGAACACTAGCAGAGAGCTAGATCAGAGGAGGAGCAGCTGGAAAATGAACAGGTGCCCAAATGGGATGTCAGTGCTGCAGGCAGAAGCTTAACCTACTACACCACAGTGCCAGTCCCCAAAGCAATCTTAAAGAATAAAAACAAAGCCGGAGGCATCACAATACCAGATTTCAAGAGATACTACAGGGTTATTACAATCAAACCAGCCTGGTACTGGCACAAATATAGGCATGTGCACCAATGGAACAGAATAGAAACCTCAGAAATTAGTCCACACAAGTACAACCAACTAAAATCTCTCCCTGGAGAAAGGACAGTCTTTTCAAAAATAGTGATGGGAAAATTGGATCTCCACAGGCAGAAGTATGAAATAAACCCCTACCTTACACCCTATGCAAAAATCAACTCACAGTGGATCAAGGATTTAAAAACTAGAGTTTAAGGTAAAAAATATCATTAGATATAATAACTAGTATTTCATAATAAAAAGGTACTATATGCTCATAAACACAGTAAAAAAATTAATTTGAAAAAAATACTAACTTCCTCAAGCCCGAGGAGAAACCAGTCACAGGACTGCCCCTTCCCAACCCACAGGCAAGTCACTCTAGAAATGGTGCACCCATAGGAAATGATCATGTCAGTAAATACCCAAGAGATCAACCTGTGTGGGGATCTAAATATAGATGCATACTCAAATGCCCTGAGGAACATATCAAAAATGTTTACTCCAGGGACTACAAGATCTGACTGCCCAAGAGCTTTTTGACAGCTGGGGTTTAATCCTTTCATTTTACAAGTGAGAAAATGTTATTGCTAATGCACGGAATGCTGGCTAATTTCAATTACTCTTTTCCTTGTTATAATGTAATACAGACTTACTGTGGGGAAAAAATAAAAAAAAAGAAAACCAATTACATCTCCTAGACAATTTGACAATCACCCCCAATGTTGAATGCACTTCCTTCTTGTCTTAATTCTTGGCAGAGGAGGTGATAATGGATGTATTACTTGAATCCTGGCTTCTCTTCACTTAATAATTTTATCTTAAATATTTTCTGGATGTAGTTACGAATTTATAAGAACAAAAACAAAGATGTTAGAAACTGAGATTTTAAATGTTATCAATATATTTTTTAAAGATTTATTCATAGCCTTGGCAGCTCATGACAAGAGCCTAGGGTGATTACTGATGCCATAAACAAGAGTGTCAATTTGTTAAGTCAACAACAGGAGTCACTGTGCACTTACTCCTCATGTAGGATCTTTGTCCTTAGTGTGCTGTACATTGAGATTTAATGCTATAACTAGTACTCAAACAGTATTTTTCACTTTATGTTTCTGTGTGGGAGCAAACTGTTGAACTCTTTACTTAATGTATGCTAAACTCATCTTCTGTATATAAAGAGAATCAAAAATGAATCTTGATGTGAATGGAAGGGGAGAGGGAGTGGGAAAGGGGAGGGTTGCGGGTGGGAGGGACGTTATGGGGGGGAAGCCATTGTAATCCATAAGCTGTACTTTGGAAATTTATATTCATTAAATAAAAGTTAAAAAATTTAAAAAAAGATTTATTCATTTATTTGAAAGGTAGAGTTACACAGAGAGAGAGGAGAGGCAAGAGAAATCTTCCATCTGCTGGTTCACTTCCCAATTGGCCATAAAGGCTGGAACTGCACCGATCCGAAGCCAGGAGGTTCCTCCAGGTCTTCCCACATGGGTGCAGGGTCCCAAGGACTTGGGCCATCTTCTACTGCTTTCCCAGACCATAACAGAGAGCTGGGTCGGAAGAGGAGCAGCTGGGACTCAAACCGGTGCCCATATGGGATGCCGGCACTGCAGGCGGCGACTTTACCCGCTACGCCAAAGCTCCGGCTCTAATATGTTACCAATTTAAACCACTTATGAATGTCAAGGGCAGGGCTGGGGATCAACTAGCTTGATCCTGGCTAATACTTGCTTGTTAAGCAAAGAAGTTTGCCATCTGCCAACTATCTAGATCCTAATAGGAAGTCTAGGTCAGATGAAGATGCACTGAGGTCAACCCATGAGTGATGGGTGACTAGAAAAAAGGGATTGGTCTCACAAGGGCCAGCTTAGGGAGTCAACAAACATAAACTAAGAGATTGATTAGGCTGCACAATAGAATAATTACAGGACATTTTGCTCCCAACAATATAAGATTAATTTTGAGTGGGCATTTGACCTAGTGTTTAAGATGTCTGCATTCCTTACCAGAGTGCCTAGGTTTAATACTTGGCTGCAGCTCCTGACTCCAACTTTTTGCTAGTGCAAATCCTAGGGAGGCAGTGGTGAAGGGTCAAGAAATTGGGTCTCTGTCACCTCCATAGGAGACCTGGATTGTGTTCCTAGCTCTCAGTTTTAGCCTGTTCTAACCCCAGGTCATTGTGGACATTTGAGGAGTAAACCAACATGTGGGAACACTCTCTCTCTCTCTCTCTCTCTCTTCTCTCTCTCTCTCTCCCTCCCTCTAGCTCTCATAAATAAATAGAAATTTAAATATATATTTTATATATGTCATATATATGATATATATTAGGCTTATAAATGTATATAAGATATATATCAGGTTTATTTATTTATGCAGCTTATATGACATTGGACAGATATCCTGAATAAGGATTTTTTTATATCTTATATGTATCTGGAATATCTTGCCAAAAAGCCCTTTCACACCACAGAACATGAGCCAGAAAGCAAACTTTTCAGGCTATGCACAGTAGGGAGTATCTGCTAGCTACTTGGAATTTTAGTCTAAACTCTAAAATTTTCTGTCACACAGGCACAAATACAGATCCAAGTCCCAACTATAAATACATACAAGATCCTACATGGGGCAGGCACTGTGGCATAGTAGGCTAAGTCTCAGCCTGTGGCACCAGCATCCCAGATGGAAGCTCCCATTTGTGTGCTGGTTCATTTCCTAGACAATCCTCTTCCAATCCAGCTCTCTACTGTGGCCTGGGAAAGCAGTGGAAGATGGCCCAAGTGCTTGGTTCCCTGCACCTTTGTGGGAGCCCTGGAAGAAACTCCCAGGTCCTGACTTCAGATCAGCTCATCATTGGCCATTGTGGCCATTTAGGAAGTGACTCAGCAGATGCAAGATCTCTCTCTGTCTCTCCCACTCTCTGTCAGTAACTCTATCTCTCAAATAAATAAATAAATCATTAAAAAAAGATTCTACATGATCATACAATGCTTGTTTAGCTCTGAGTCTGGCACACAATTAGTGCTCAAACCTTGCAACAAATGTATAAGGCAGCTATTTCTACTATCCTCAGTTTATAAATCAGGAGACTGAGGTTAAATGACGGGGCCAGGATCACACAGCAAGCACGTAGCAGCCATAAGATTCCAACTCAGACAATCTCCACAGGCTGTACTCCTAACCCTGAAACTACCCTTAAATAACTCAATAATAATTAAAAACAAAATACACCCTTAATTTTACTCATTCTTTCCATTTACTGAGTACATTCACAGACTATTTCACATAGAACTCAGAAAGACATTCAGTGAAATATCCCTCAACTTCCATTTGGTTTGGGGTAACCAAGGCACATATAGCACAAAGAAAAAAAAATAACAGTCAAGCTAAATTTGTTTCAGGAATAGAAGATTGGTTTGATGTCAAAATTTGATCAATGAAATTCACCATAGTAACAGAATAAAGTGGGGAAAAAATCATGATTATCTCAATAGATGCAATAAAAATCTTAAGATTATTCAATTCACATTTTAGAAAAAACTCTTAGAAAATTAGAAACAGAAGAGTAGAAATACATACACACAAATTCACACACACACATGTGTATAAATATATACTCATGCACATTCATAGACGAACACATAAAATAAAGTACTTAGGGGTGAAATATTTCCCTGGGACTTGGGAAAGACTAAAAAATCCTATAATCTCTACTTACGTGTAGTATACTATACATAATTTGTACAAGAATTGAAAAGAAGGGCAAACATTTTGCCTAGCATTTAAGATGACTATTAAGATGCTCGTGTCCCGCATTAGAGTGCCTGATTTTTATATCTAGTTCTGGCTCCTGACTTCATGCTAATGCAGACCCTGGGAGGCAGTGATGATGGCTCAAGAGACTGAGTTCTTCCTACACATATGGAAGAACAGGATTGGGTTTCCATCTCTCATCTTCAGGCTGGCCCAGCCTCAGCCATTGAAGGCATGTGGGGGGTGAACCAGCAGATGGGAGTTCCTTATCTCTCTCTCTCTCTCTCTCTCTCTCTGCCTCTCAAATAAATAATAAATAAAATATAAAGTTAAATATCTGCTAAAAGGTCTACTGAACAATATGCAAAAATTCTACACAGAAAACTGTAAAACATTTTTGGAAAGAAATGAAAGAATAACTAAATGGGATGTTACACTATGTTAATGTATTGAAAGACTCAATATTATACTAATGGGACTCCTTTCCCAAAGTAATTTATGCATTCAATTCAATCCCAATAAAAATCACAGCAAGTCTTATTATAAAGATTGGCAAACAAGTGTTAATGGAAATTCCAAGGTCCAAGAATATCTAAACAAAGCTGAAGGACTTACATAACCAGATATCAAAACTCATAAAGCTGTAGTAATTATTACAGCACAGTATTGCACAAGGATAACAAAACAAGTCAAAAGAAAATAAAGAGTCCAAAATAAAGTCACATTTCATCACTGAAATTATGACAATGATAGCACTGAAAAGCGGTGAAGAATGGAATTTTGTTTTTCAATAAGTGGTGCTGAATTAGTTGAATATGAGAAATGGAAAAATCCTGAGCTTCCAAGACACAGAAGTAAAATCTAAGTAGACTGTGGGTCTAAATATAAACAAAAGTAAAGCCTATATCTTTGTGAACTTGAGATAAAGAACTTTTTCTTAAACAGGAAGTGTAAAACACCAACCATAAAGAAAATTAAGGACATCTGCTTACTGATGTCACAGCAAAGAAATTAAAAAGGCAACCACAGTGCAGTAAAAGATAATTATAATACATAACCAGCAAACAATATCTAAAACATATTAAAGAACAAATAAAATAAATAACAAATGACAGGTAAACCATCAAAAAATTAGGAGGAAGAATTCAAAAAGTATTTTTGCAAAAGAATATGACCAGCAATTGTATAAAAAGTCATCAACCTCATTATTAATAATGGAACTGCAAAATAAAAACATGAGATACTGTTATAAAAACATCAGAATAGAAAAAATTTAAAAGATTGATAAAACCAAATGTAGGTGACTTTGTAGAATAACTAGAACTCTGATGCATCACTGGTGGGAATGTTAAATGTTACAAACAATTTGGAAAAGATACTGGCTGTTTTTATAAAATTAAACATATATTCATCATGTGACACAAAAATCTACACCATGATATTTACCTAAGAGAAACAAAAACATCTGCACACAAATATGAGCATTCATTCCAACTTTATCAATAATAACCAATACATGAAACAATTCAAATGTCCATTAACCAATGAATGACTAAATACATTGTTGTTCATCCAAAGAATGGAAGACTATTCAAAAATAAAAATAAACTGCTTATATATAACAACAACATGGATGAATTCCTAAATCATTAAGCAAAGCAAAAGAAATCAGACACAAAAGATAACATGTTCAATGACTTCATTAAAATGATGTTCCCTAAGAGGCAAAACTATAGGATCAGGATACAAATCAATGAATGCTATAGGTTGGTATTGGAGAAGGGAGTTTGACTACAAAAGATTATCAAGAATCTTTGCAAATAATTACAATATTTTATGTCTTAATCATGATAGCATTTGCATGGGTAGTAATACTTTCAAGTCTCATCTAAATGTACAGTACAAATGAGTGCATTTTACTGTGTGTGAATTCAACAAAGTTGATTTTTTAAAACAAACATGAAAGTGCTAAAAAAGATGAAAAACACGGACATCTTGATATTAAATGCTATTTGGTTAATCAACACTGAATAATTCAGTGTTCATTAATAAAAAATGTACCTCAAAAGAAAATATTCCTTATGTCTGTTCATCAAAGACACAATTGAGAGGCTAAAAAGACAAGGGAGTAATATGGGAGAAAATAGTTCCATAACATAACCAGCAGGGTGACATCATTAAAAAAATCCCTTCCCCATGAAAGTAATGAGAAACTGGCATATATGATCAGAATCAACATTTTCAGAATTCTGCAAAATTAACCAAAGGCTTGCAGAAATCTAGGTCAGATTTATTTTTAAAACTAGCAGAATCCTGATAATAGTGAGTTTGAGGTATTTTGACTTGCACTATTCTGTTCTCCTATCTCCAGTTCTGTCTTATCCTTGAAATTTACAGCTCACTATCATGATGAAAATCCAGGCCTTCCAACCACACAGGGACAGAACAGTATTGGAAGCCTTTCAAAGCCTTGTTTCCAGAGACCTATAATTATTTCACACGACTGCAATTGCAGACTTTTTTCATTGGCCCTGACTCAGAGCTTGCTTTTCACTAATGGGCTTTCCCTCAGAGAAGTTTGATGAAAGCATTTGGAGCTAGTTGTTTGAATTTAAAGCTGCCTGAGAAGGTTGATAAGAGTTGGAACAAATGTTCAGTTAAACAGAAACTTAAAAAGGAAAAAATGGGGAATGTAATATCCATAGGGGATTTGAGAAGCTCTGTCATATTCCCGGGTATTAGGAATACCACAAGCATGTGGAAGGCCATGCACATATGCAGAGATGTGCACATGCCCAGATAAAATCTGGAAAGTTCTAAGGTGTCATGTCCTATTGGCCTTGAATCTGCAGAAGCAAAAAATAAAAGCTCAATCAGTATCAGTAGTATCCTTTGAAGCATAAGTATTCTTAATGTTGATGAAGTCAAATGATCTATCACCTATCACTTGTGATTTTAGTTTCGTAAAGATTTATTCAACCATTGCCTTTTGAGATTTTTATACTTTTAGCTCTGGCATTTAAATATATGATTGATGTTAATTTCTGTGCATGATGGTTCAATTTCATTCATTTAAACATCAGTTACCTGGCTGAGTGTTCTAGGTGTACCCCTACATATACACAAACCTCCAACAAGGACCCCAAGACTAATTGATTGCAGGATATTTAAGGAAATTTTTGTCAGTTCATCAGCTAAATGAGCAGAGACTTCAGTAACTCCACACAACAAAGAACATAGAGAATTAGGTAAAGTAACTAAGAAACAATAAAGAACAACATAAAAAAATAATCATTGGAGAGGAACAAGTCTTTGAATTCCAGAGTTGATACCTTCTATTAATTAAAATGTCCAGTGTTGAAAAAAAATTGGAGGCAGGCGCCGCAGCTCAATAGACTAATCCTCCACCTGCGACTCCGGCACACTGGGTTCTAGTCCCGGTCGGGGTGCCGGATTCTGTCCCGGTTGCCCCTCTTCCAGGCCAGCTCTCTGCTGTGGCCCGGGAGTGCAGTGGAGGATGGCCCAAGTCCCTGGGTCCTGCACCTGCATGGGAGACCAGGAGAAGCACCTGGCTCCTGGCTTCGGATCAGTGCGGTGCACCGGCAGCAGCGCACCAGCCGTAGCGGCCATTGGAGAGTGAACCAACGGAAAAGGAAGACCTTTCTGTCTCTCTCTCTCTCTCACTATCCACTCTGCCTGTCAAAAAAAAAAAAACAAAAAATTGGAGACATGGAAAGAAAAAAAGGAGATATAACCCAAACACAGGAAATAAAAGGAAATCTGATATTTGACATACTACACAAAAATGACAAATCGGTTATTTTAAATACAATCAAAGAATTTTAAAAACTAAAGGAAAATATGGAAATGATGTTTCACCAAATAGATACAATTGATTATGAGACATAAATTATAGATGGACCAAATGGAAATGAAAAAATTGAAAAGTATAATTAAACTAAAAGTACATTTTTTTTTGCTTTCAAACTTTTATTTAATGAATATAAATTTCCAAAGTACAGCTTATGGATTACAATGGCTTCCCCCCCATAACGTCCCTCCTAAAAATTAAAAATTCACAAAAATGTCTCAACATCAAATTTGAGCTGCTAAACAAAGAATCAACAAACTTGAAGAACAAAGTTGGAGGACTCACATTTCCTGATTTCAAAACTTGCTACAAATCTATACAAATTAAGACAACGTGGCATTTGTATAGTGATAGACAAATAGATCCATTGAATTGGATTAGAGTACAGAAATAAGCATCACATTTATGGTCAATGTTTTTCAACAAAGGAATCAATATAGATCAATGAGGAAAAGAAAAGTCTTTTGAACAAATGAGGTTGGGAAAACTGGATGTTAACATTTAAAAGAATGAAACTGAACCATTATTGAAGCTTGAAAACATTATAAGTGAAATAAGCCAGGCACAAAAGGTCACATAGCTAGTTGATACAATTTATATGAAACCTCCATAAAAAGCAAATCTGTAAGGACAGAACATACATTAATGGTAGCCTGGGGCAGAAGGAGGAGCTAGAGGATGAATGGGGAGTGATTGCTAAGGTAAAAAGGTTACTTTTGGCATGATGAAAATGGTCTAAAATCAGATTATATGATGGTTGCACACTGTAAAATATACTAAAACTATTAAATTGGGTACTTTAAAAGAGTAATACTTATATAAATTGTGTCAATACAATCTAAATGCTTAAAACATTTAATTTTTTTTTAAATAAAGATGTGCATATTTATAGAAGCTGTGGAGACTTTAAAAACAGTAGAAGGTATCAGTTAAGACTTGGAATGCCTGCCTTCCATATCAAAGTACCTGTGTTTTAGTGCTGGTTCCACTCCTGATCCCCGCTATCTGCTAATGTGCAACATGGGAGGCAGCAAGTGATGGCTCAAGTACTTGTGTCCTGTCACCTTGCAGTAGATCCAGATTGAATTCCTAGGTTCCTGGCTTCAGCCTCGCCCAGCCCTAGCTGTTGCAGGCATTTGGAGCGTGAGTTAAAGGATGAGAGATCTGTTTCTCTCTGCCTTTCAAATTTAAGAAGTTTAAGATAATAAAAAAAAAAAAAGAAAATAACATGAACAGTTTTATGCCAATAATCCTGACTTTCTCAATTGAATTTTTGACCTACAAAAATAAAAACCTTCTCAAACTGACTAAATATGTTATAGGATGTCTAAATAGTTCCGTAATTATTAAAGATTTGAAATAGTAGTTGAAATCTTTCCTACCAAGTAAATATTAATCTTAGATAGTTTCTGAATGTGTAATATTACAGTTTCAAAAAACAGATTATTCAAATATTGTTGAAAATCCTGGGACAGGCATTGTTGTGAAACGGGTTAAGCCACGGCTGCCAATGCCTGCATTCCATGTTAGAGTGCCTGTTTGAGTCCCAACTACTCTGTGCTTCTGATCCAATTCCTGCTAATGTACCTGCAAGACAGTAGATAATGGCTCAAATACTTCTGTCACTCATGGCAGAGATCCCTGTGGAGTCCCTTATTCCAGGTTTCAGCCTGGTCCAGCCCCGGATGTTGTAGGCATCTGAGGAATTAACCAGGAGATGGACAATCAGTGTGTGTATGTGTGTGTGTGTGTGTGTGTGTGTCTTTCCTTGTCTCTACTCTTCTGTCTCTGTCACTTTATATTTCAAATAAATAAATACACAAATCTATGAAGAGTCTTCCAAGTACCAGAAGAGAAGGAAATAAAGTGTTACTTTACTTCTGATTTTATAACAAGAACAGAATAAGTTAGAGAATTTATAGGCAAATATCACCAATGATCAGGTTCTTTAAAAATGCAAGCAGAAACCAGTGACTCATAAAAATAATGATATTTTATTAAATTAGGTTTATCTCTGAAAAACAAGGCTCATTAGCAAACTCATAAATGTAATTTATCTTTTTAATAGACTAAGAGAGAAATTATATATAATAATCTCTCAGTAGATACAAATTTTTAAAAAGTTCAAAATAAAAGAAATAAAAATCCTTACCAAATGAGAAATAATACAGAATTTTGCTAACCTGATAAGGAGTACCTATCTAAAAAAAACCCTATAGTATCCCTGTGATTAAAAGTTTGAAGAACTTCCTTTAAAATCAAGAAGAAAAGAAGGATACCCATTATTTTGAATTTAATTCAACAATGTACTTCAGTAATTAAGCCAGAGCAGTAAGCAAGAGAAATAAATAGAAGGTAAGAGGTTAAGAAAGGAAAAATAATACTTCTAGTACTCACCATGACATACAGTTAACTGTCTGGCAAAGATATATGCTTCTCTATAGTATACAATTTTCCCAGTTCGCTTTCAATTATTTGGGGCCATATGACTAATTCTCACTAAGAGAATCTGAGTATAGGTGATTTGTTCATGTCATTTCTTGGTTAAAGTGGTTAAGAAATACAAAAGTACCTCAAAAAACTTGTAGAAAAATGAAATTAAAAGGTAAATTAATTTTGGAGCAAAAAATGTGAAATCTTTGCATCTGAGGGATCTTTAGAAAGTTCATGCAGATGTGTATTCTGGAGAATTGTATGAATTTTGAAATTTTTGTACCAAAAGAGATCTTTTTTCATTTTTACTTATTTATAAATCAATGGAGAAATGACTGATTAAGATGTACTGGAGGGGCCAGCAGTGTGACACAGTGGGTTAATGCCCTGGCCTGAAGCGCTGGCATCCCATATGGGTGCCGGTTTGAGTCCCAGCTGCTCTGCTTCCACTCCAGCTCTCTGCTATGGCCTGGGAAAGCAGTGGAAGATGGCCCAAGTCCTTGGGCCCCTGCACCTGCATGGAAGATCTGGAGGAAGCTTCTGGCTCCTGGCTTCAGATCAGCACAGCTCTGGCTGTTGCAGACATCTGGATAGTGAACCAGCAGATGGAAGGCTTCTCTCTCTTGCTCTGCCTCTACCTCTTTGTAACTCTGCCTTTCAAATAATAAACATATAAACCTTTTTTAAAAAAAGTTGTACTGGAATAATTGGTTATACATTTAGGTAAAAAGCTGGATCCCTATCTTACTTCATACATTGAATTTAAGATGGATTGAAGATTAGTGTAAAAAATAAAATTTAAAACTTCCAGAAGAAAATACAAAATGAATTCTTGCACAACCTTGGAATAGGGAGTGATCTCTTAAAGAAAACAACACAAGGAGTAGCCATTAATGGGTTCCTATAGCATATATTCCCAAATTCTATTGCATCTACATTTATGTAAGATTGTAACTGCTTACTTGACTTTTACTCCACTGACCTGTCAACAACTTGAGAATAGGAATTATATCCTATTAATTTTCTCACCTCCCTGCTCCTGGACTGTGTTAGTTGAGACTATTTGACACCAAAAGAAAGAAATTTTCACAAAGAAGTGGGTAGGCTTTACTTGTCCTTTGATTTGGCATTCTAGTACTTTTCCTTCCAGAACAATCACCCAAGTGTTTTCTTCCTAAAACATCCTCTTCAACATCATCCAAGCTATGTTTTCCGTAGCCAGCTCTTGACCATCTTTCCCATTTTGTAAATCCTATTTCCTTGTGGCTGGAGTTTCTGGACTTTCAAAGTGAGCAATTAAGTTTAAAAAAAAAAAAAAGAAAAGAAAATCCATAAGACACCTTTACCAGTATTATTTGTTCATTTGTAAATTGGATCTATGTAGGCTAAACTCCAAAGGAGAAAGTTGAAGTGTGCGTTTACAATTCAGAATGAGAAGATAATAGCGACATAGATCAGTCTTAGATCTGGAAGAGACTTGCCCAAGGTAAACCAGTTTAAGTCTCCTTCCAACATGAAAATTTCTTCGTCATAGTCCTGACATTTAGTGAACCTGTTCAGCTAAATTCTTCAAACAGATTACATCTGGTGACGAGATACTCATTGTTTGAGAAAGAAGTCTGATCCTGATTTGGTCTAGCTAATCTTTCTAAATCTAGAAAATGGAACGTGAAGCCTTCAGGCAACAGAAATTCATGTGCATTGTAAAAAATTCCATATTTCTGTAGGTGGTTTCCTAAGGTCATTTCTCCAGAAAGATTTTCAACATGACACCCTGCGTTGCATAACTAATGATAAATGCAGAATATCCTAAAGCCTATTGCATAAAGAAAAGCAACTAGTCAGGGCTAGCTCAATTCCCCTAAAGTCTGCATTCCAAAAATGTCGACGCATTTGAAAAGACACACGAAACTAAATTATGAAAATTGTATACCAGCAGCTCTATGGGGTGTGTCAATAATGGAATCATCAATGAATCAGCGAGGAATGCTTAAGGCTTCTTTGGAAAAGAGTCTACACAAGACTTAGGGGAAGCGTGTCAACAAATTTTATTAAATCAAGATATGTCAGAATTGGGAAAGCCCCCTAGAGAGTGTTTCATCCATCTGCAAAGAATACTTGTCCGACAGGAGGTCGTGAATCAGAACCATGTCACGATTAAGACATGTAGAAAACATTTTATACCCAATTCCAATTATAGATGACATTAGCGTGTTACAGAATCATGATGAATGAACAAAATCTACTGAGCACTGTTTAACTTACCACATCCCACGCACATCTAACCACACCCCCTTAAATAACAATCAGTAAAATGTTTGTGCATCAAAAATACACTCCAAAAAATTTGAAGCTAGATAAATTTTCTCATTTCAAAAATGAGGAGAAAAGACCCCCCACCTCCGATATTGACAAAGAAAAAGAAAGACCTACTAATTTGTCAAAATGACGTACGGATAGAGCCAAGACTACAACTCAGGTATGACACCAGCTCATAAGTCTGGAGCTTTCTTCTCTTCTTCCTTTAGTGTCTCTGAATCCTTGGGGAAAGACATCATTCCAAGCATAACCACAAATTGGTTTATTGGCATGCTCCTTAATTCCTTCTTTAACCACATGGGTGGGATGATAAATGAAATCAAGATGGAATGTTTGTGCAATCCCTGGGGCATGGAGAAGTATATTTTAAAAACACATTAAATGGGGCTGGCACTGTGGCATAGCAAGTTAAAAACACATTAAATGTTAAGTATGCTTTCTTTTATTTGGAAGAAAAAATCCCTAATATTGTTTTATGTTTAAATTACAAATAGAATACAACATTTTTTATACCAGAAGTACATATAGATTTTAAATGGCGGAACCATCTGACAATAAGAACACACAAGTATACTTCAAAAGGTTCAGGGACAGGCAGTCATTTAGGGAAGCTATTAAGTGGCCACTTGGCATACTTGCATTCCTCACGGGCATGCCTGCACTAGAGTCCCAGTTCCACTCCAAATTCCAAATCTGCACCTCATGGGAGGCAACAGGTAATGGCTCAAGTAGTTGAGTCCCTGTCACCCAAATATAAGAATCTGATTGAGTTCCCATTTCCCAGCTTCTCTCTCTCATTCTCTCTCTCTCCCTGCATATAAATAAAATAGATAAAAATGCTCCTTTATAAAAATTCATAAAAATGAATTAGCAGGTAAGTTTATTTTGTGCAAAAAAAATTTTCTCATTTACACATAAAAGAGCTTCAAAAAGTTCATGAAAATGCATATTATGAACAAATATTCATGAATTTCAGATTTTTTTCCACCAAAATAAAATCATTTTAATTTGAGTTTTCTCTGAATATTTTAAAGTGTCATTGTATGTGAAGGGAACATAGCTTAGCCTTCCACAAGGCTTTTTAACAGAAATGACATTTAATTCCACAAAGGCAAAAAAAAAAAAAAAAAAAAAACAGTAGTCAAGCAACCAAGCCAAAGCAGGAGGAGTTGAAGGGCGTTCTGGACAGAGATGATAGTAAATTCTAAGCACCAGAGGCGTGAGAAATCGTGTCTTGTCTGGGAAGCTGCAACTAGTTCTGTGTGGATGAAAAACAGAGGGGGAGAAAGAGAAGGGAGAGGCAAAAGGAAGGAGAGAGGAGAGGGGAGAAGCCAGATTTTCTCTAACAGAACAAAGATTTCATTGTACTCCAATTTTTCTGTTGCTTAATTTCAATTGATTTAACCAATTTGTTCTCTGTTTCTAAGTGCTAACTGGCTCATCTACAAGGGATAAGGAGAGATTTTGACAATTTAAATCACTCATGGATTAAGTGTCAAAGATTAGTATGCAAAAATGACACTGCTGGCTCATAAGAAGGACCATAAATAGCCAAAGTAGTGATCATTTCAGTTGGGGTCACTGAGAGTATAATTCAGCAGGCAGTTTGTACTTGTAATTTCCATAAGACAGTAGATTCAACAAGACCATTTTATTTTACAATGTGTTTACATGTATAATATTATAATCAAAGAAATGAAAATTTCAGGGCTGGTGTTACAGCACAGAGGGTTAAAGCCACTGCCTGTGATGCTGGCAACCCATATCAGAGGGCCACTTCAAGTCCCAGCTGTTCCATTTCCAATCCATCTCCCTGCGAATGTGCCTGAGAAAACAACAGAATATGCCCCAAGTGCTTAACACCCCATCACTCAGGGTGTTAACACCCCATCACTGGGTGTCACTTAACCCAGATGTTGTTCCTGGTTCCTGACTTCAGATTGGTCCAGCACTGGCTGTTGCAGTCATTTGGGGAGTGAACCAGCAGATGGAGGATCTCATTCTCTCTCTATCTTTCTCTCTTTATCACCCTGCCTTTCAAATACATAAAAGTAAATCTTTAAAATAAATGAAAATGTTCTGATTTTCTTTCATAATTTATCCAAATTTCTCATTATCTTGGAATAAATTGTACACCATGAAGTCATGTCAAGCACGCTCACCACATGACCTATATAGAAGAAGCTCATTATCACAACTTTCCTGAAGATCTTGAGGTAACTGCAATGTGGTAATGTTCCTGGTCAATCTACCTGAACACATCCATTTCATAAGCAATTATTTCCATCTGCTGGTTCACTGACCAGGTTCACTGCTGGTTCAATGACCAGAGCTGGGCCAGGCTGAAGCTGGGAGCTGGAAGCTGGGAGCCAGGAGCTTCATCCAGGTCTCCCACATAGGTTCAGGGCCCCAAGTACTTGGGCCATCCTCCATTGCTTTTCCAAGCATATTAGCAGGGAGCTGGATTGGAAATGGAGTATCTGGGACTTCAACTGGAACCCATACGGAATGCCAGCACTGTAGGCGGAGGCTTAGCCTTCTATGCCACAGCACCAGAACTATTTCATAAGAAATCATTTCAATGAAGGTGCCCAAGTATACTAGAGCCCTGCTCCATTTAATTGTCATGGGATCTACATAACTCCAATGTCTTATGAGCAATCATTGGCATCTTATTTACTTGCCATTAAGTCACATGGATATGAAAATAATTATACTAAAAACAAAAATAATAATAGATAGAAAAACAATGCAATATTTTCCACATGCTAACCACTACATGCAGGTATAAAATTCTTTACAAAATTTCATGAATTGAATATTTTTAATTTCCAAGTTTTACAGAGGAGAAAAGTAACCCTTAGGAGATAAAGTAAATTGTCCATGGTCACATACCTGTTACATAGCACTTAATATGTACCTGGAACTGTGTAGTCAATTTAAAAATCATTATATCATTTAACCTTCAAACTAATCTATTAAGAAATAAAATTACATCCATCTTTTACAAAGGAAGAAACTGAAATCCAGTGAATTTGTTTAAATTATCAATGGTTATACAAATACAGCAAAGCACAGGCTGGATTCAGAATTAGATTTGTCTTATTCTAAATCTGTGTTTTTTAATTTTAAATTTTTTAACATTTTTCCACATTTACTCCCAATGTAGATATTATATACATACAGATATGTGCAAATTTTCTTAAAAGCAGATCTATTAATATCACAGAGTGAGGGATTCATGACAATGATCATAATGTGGGGAAAGAATAACATATTCATTTACATGGCATAGTGCACTGCAGCAAAACTTATAACTAAATAACAAATGATAGGACATCCACACAATTTTTATACTCTAAATATTAACTACCACAAACAAGAGAAAATGTGATATTTGTCTTTTTGAGTCTCATTTTACTGAGCATAATAATCTCCAGCTACATCCATTTTGTTGCAAATGTCAGGATTTCATTAATTTTTGTGGCTGAGTAATATCCTGTTATATATATATATATATATATATATATATATATATATATCACATTTTCCTTACACATCATCAGTTGATGGGCATCTGGGTTGATTCCATATCTTGGCTATTGTGAATTCAGCTACTATAAACGTGGGAAAGCAGGTATCTCTGTCACATGCTGATTTCATTCTCTTCAGATATATTTCAATGAGTGGGAAAGCAGGGTCATATGGTAGACATATTTTCAGTTTTCTCAGTAATCTCCATAACATTTTCCATAATGGTTGCATTTTCACCAACAGTGTATTAGGGTATTTTATTTTTCACATCTTCTCCAGCTTTTGTTACTTAATGATTTTTGGATAACAGCCATTATAACTACAGTAAGATGATATCTCATTGTGGTTTTTAATTACATTTCCCTGATAGCTAGTGATTCTAAGCATTTTTAAATGTATCTGTTTGCCATCTTTACTTCATTCTGCTCAAATCTTTTTTCCAAATCTTAATTGTATTGCTTGTTTTGTTGTTGTTGAGTTTCTTGAACTCCTTATATATTCTGAATATTCATTGTTCTGATGCATAGTTTGCAAATATTTTCTCTCATGTCAGTTGTCCCTTCACTTTGTTAGCTGTTTTCTTGGCTATGCAGATGCTTCTTAGCTAGATGTAATCCCATTTGTCTATTTTTGCTTTTTTGTCCTATGCTTCTGGGGCCTTATCCAAGAAGTCTTTGCCTAGGCTAATGTCTTGCAGAATTTCCCCTGTGTTTCCCTCTAGTCATTTGATGGTTTCAGGTCTTAAGTTTAGCTCTTTGAACCATTATAGTTTGATAGAGTTTAAGGTAGGGGCCTTGTTTCAAACTTGTTTCTGCATGTGGAAATCTAATTTTCCCAACGCCATTTGTTGAAGATACTGTCCTTTCTCCAGAGAATGATTTTAGCCCATTCTTCAAAGATTATATGATTGTAGATGTATTAATTTATGGAGTTTCTATTCTGTTATATCTGTCTAACTGTCTTTTTTAATGCCAGTACTATGCTGTTTTGATTATAACTCTGTAGTATTTCTTGAAATCTGGTTTTGTGATGCCTCCAACTTTGCTTTTATTGTTTAAGATTGCTTTGGATATTCAGGATCTTTTGTGTTCCATGTGAATGTTAAGGTTTTTTTCTAGTTCTGTGAAAAATGTCCTTAGAATTTTGATTAGAATCATCCTGCATCTGCAATTGGTTTGGGTTGTATGGACATTTTCATGATATTAGGTCTTCCAATGCACGAACAAGGAAGATTTTTTTCCATTTTTGGTGTCTTCTTCTATTTATTTTATTCATGTTTTATAATTTTCTTTTTTTAAGATTTTATTTAGTCATTTGAGAGACAGAGTTACAGACAAAGGGAATGATAGAGAGAAGGGTGTTCCATCAGCTGATTCACTCCCTAAATGGCTGCAACAGTTAGAGCCAGGCTGATCTGAAGCCAGGAGCCAGGAGCTTCCTCCAGGTCTCCCACATGGGTGCAGGAGCCCACGCACTTGGGCCATCTTCCACTGCTTTCTTAGGCCATTAACAGGAAGCTGAATTAGAAGAAGAATAAGCAGGACACTAACCAGTGCCCAAATGGGATGATGGCAACGCAGGGGGAAGCTTAGCCTACAACACCACAGAACCTGCCCCAATGTTTTATAATTTTCATTGTAGAAATCTTTCAGATCCTTGATTATATTTATCCCAAGATATTTAAATTTTTTCTAGCTATTATGATCTTATAAGTTCTTTCTCAGACTATTGTCGGTGTATAAGATTGCTATCGATTTTTTTTTATTTGACAGGTAGAGCCATAGACAGTGAGAGAGAGACACACAGAGAAAGGTCTTCCTTCCATTGCCTCACTGCCTAAATGGCCGCTACGGTCTGTGCTGCACCAATCTGAAGCCGGGGGCCAGGTGCTTCTTCCTGGTCTCCCATGCGGGTACGGGAGCCCAAACACTTGGGCCATCCTCCACTGCCCTCCAGTGCTACAGCAGGTAGCTGGACTGGAAGAGGAGCAACCAGGACTAGAACCTGATGCCCATATGGGATGCCGGCGCCACAGGCTGAGGATTAACCAAGTGAGCCATGGTGCCAGCCCCCAAGATTGCTACTGAATTTTGTGTGGTGGTTTATATCCTGCAACTTTGCTGAGTTCTCTTATGAATTCTAATAGTTTCTAAACGTAGTCTTTTAATTCCCCTATATAAACAATCATGTCATCTGCAAACAGGGATAATTTGACTTCCTCCTTTCCAATTTGTATGCCTTTGATTTATTTTTCTTGCCTAATGGCTGTGGCTAAAACTTCTAGAGCTATATTGAGTAATGATGGTGAGAACAGGCATCTTTGGTTTTGGATCTCAGTGGAAATGCCTGTAACCTTTCCTTATCCACTGTGATGTTGGCTGTGGTTTTGCTATATATTGCCTTTATTGTGTTGAGGTATATTCCTTCTATATGCATTTTTAAGAATTTATCATGAAAGAATGTTGTATTTTATCCAATGTTTTCTCTGCATCTATTGAGATAGTCATGTGGCTTTTATCCTTCATTTTGTTAATGTGATGTATCACATTTATTGATTTGCATATGTTGAACCACCCTGCATCCCTGTGATCCCATTTGGTCCAAGTCATTATCTTTTTGATGTAATATTGAATCCTATTTGCTAGCATCTTGTTGAAGATTTTTGCATCCTTGTTCATCAGAGACATTGGTGTATAGTTCTCTTTGCTGTTGTATATTTGTCTCATTTTGAAATTAAAATGATGCTGGTCTCATAGAAGGAGTTGGGAACACTTCCCTTTAAATTGTTTGGAATACCTTAAGAAGCATTGGTATTATTAGTTCTTCCTTTTTAAGATTTATTTATTTTATTTGAAAGAGTTACAGACAGAGAGGAAGAGACAGAGAGGGAGAGAGAATTTCGAGATGTTCCATCTGCTGGTTCACTCCTCAGATGGCCCCAATGGCCAGGATTGGGCCAGGCTGAAGCCAGGAGCCAGGAGCTTCTTCCAGGTCTCCTACATGGATGCAGGGGCCCAAGCACATGGGCCATCCTCCACTACTTTTCTCAGGCCATTAGCAGGGAGCTGGATTAGAAGTAGAACAGCCAGGACTGGAACTAACACCCATACGGGATGCTGACATTGCAGGTTTGTGCTTGGTGGAGCCAGGGAGCTCAGGCCACCATTTCTTCAGTAGCACAACAGTGACACCTGAGATGGGTGTGGTGGAGCACCTCTGGCTATGGTCAGTGGCAGGAGGGTAGTTAGAAAACCAATGTGTGTGTTTGAAGTGCCAGCTTTTCTCTGTGCCATGATGAACTAGCTGATTCACAGCTTAGAGTCAGCTCACTCTGTCAGTGCACTTCTCCACCCAGGCATGTGCACTGTCCAGAGCAATGATTTACTCCAAAAAGTGTCCCCCAACCCCACTGTAAAACCCATCCCCAGTAAGCAGGGAGCTCTGAGTCTCCAAAGACTGGACAGGTGCACAGGGATCCAGCCTCAACCTTTGATTTTTCAAGTAGTCAGGGGTGGGGGTCGGGGAAGACCAGGGGAAAGAGAATGGCTCTCAAACCCAATGGGGCTTGCCTCCTTATTTTATGAGTACTAGGGATTACCCCAGCTGCCATGCTCCCACTGTGCCATAGCACAGAGCACTGTGTGGGCCTGGACTCTGGGCCACCTTCAGCCCTGCTGGTCCCAGCTGTACCTGTGAGGTTCACTCTGCCCTGCTAAAATGCAGGAAAGTCTAGGGGGATCCCTGGAAACTAGGTAGGCAAGAACTTCTTTTGAGCAGCTCCCCTCTCACAATGGCACCTCTCTGCCACGATGGCTCTGATGAGTCAGGAAGGGAACTGAGTATGTTCCCGCTCAGAACTCTGGGAGCCCCAAGTTCTTGAGGGACCACTCCATGCAGAGCTCCTGGTGTGTAGCAGCTGAATTCCTCTCCAGAGAGGATCACTCAGGTGAGAAGTCTGCAGAGATGTGTTCCACCTCTGCTCACCTGTTCACCCTCTCCTCTACAACAGGGAATTCCCTGGCCCTGCGGCCTCAGATACCACCTCGTGCCTCTTCTCTCTTTAAGCTCCTATGCCTGTCATGGATGTCCCGCTGTATTCCCATTTCTCTCCTACCCCCTCTGGTGTTCTTCCTCACACACTGACCTATAGACACAGCTGCTCTGGAGTATCTCTGTGGGGGAGGAAGCAAACACTTGACTTCTGTATACAGCCATCTTGGAGAAATGCCAAAAGCTGTGGTTTTCACTACCAGCAGTTTCCATGGCTTAGAGGATATGAAGCAAGGGTTACCAAGATAGAGGAAGGAGTTGGCAGGAGGAACAGAACTGAGACTAAGAGGGTATGCATTCTTTTTCATTCCTCCTGTAACTTCACTTTTATCTGTTTTACATTTCAGGGTTTCAGATTTCCTATAAAATATTTCTCCATTGTTTTAATTGAAGAGACAGAAAGAAAACAGCGAAAGAGTGAGACATCCCATTATCTGTTTTACCCCTCAATGCTTGCAATGCCCAGAAATGTGCCAGGCTGAAGCTAGGGCCAGAAAGTTGATCCAGGTCTCATATGTCTGTGGCAGAAACCCAGTCTCATGAGTCATTACCTGCTACCTCCCAGGATTTTCATTAGCAGGAAATGAACTGGGAGCCAGAGCGTGGACATGAACCCAGATACTTTGATATGGGATGCAGGCATCTTGACTACTAAGCCAAATGTCCGCAAAACGCTCACCCCTCACCATTTTTTTAGAGTTATAATCCATTGACTTATATTTTTTCCATTGACACCTTAACAGGAAGAGCTGATGGTCATCAGTGAGCTGAGGGAATGGGAGTCCTGACTGGCACAGAGAGCAGCACAGCCATGAGAAGCTGGCACGGACGCTGGCAGGGAAATGTAGGGAATGGGGATCATATATGAAACACAGAGATCTGGGGCTTTTTCCCACGCTCTCTTCTTCCATGGTGATTTCATTCTCTGGTTCTACAAGTAGAGAGAGAGAAGAGAAGCATCCTAAAGCTCAGTTATTTACTTGAAACGTAGAAAGAAGAGAAACAGACAGAAAGACATCTCACACACACACACACACACACACACACACACACAGATCTTTCTGCCAGTTCACTCCTCAACAGCCCCAGGCCAGGGACCCAAACTGCAAGCTGGGAGCACGATCCAGGTCTCCAATGTGGGTGGCATAACCCCAATTAATGCATCCTAGCATCTGCATTAACAAGAAACTGGAGTCGAGAGCAGAGCCAGGACTTGAACCCAGGCACCACAATGTGAGAAGTGGGTGTGAGTTTGTAAAGAGTTATTTATTTATTTTATTTTGAAAGTCAGAGTTACACACAGAGAGAGGGACAGAGCTTCACTCCACTGGTTTACTCCCTAGTTGGCAGCAATGGCCAGGGCTCAGCTGGACTGAAACCAGGAGCTTCATACAGGTTTCCCACACGGATGCAGGGGACCAAGCACTTAGGCCCTCCTCCACTGCTTTTCCCAGGCCGTTAGCAGGGAGCTGGATGGGAAGCGGAACAGCTGGGACTCATATTGGTGCCCATATGGATAACAGAGTCAAAGGCAGCAGCTTTTCCCTCTACACCACAGTGTAGAGTTGGGTGGTTTAATTGATGTCCTAACCACTAAGTCAAATGCTCACTCTTCTCAGCCAGATTTCTTGCCTTTCACTCTTTTTCTCTTCAACTATCCTACTGGTAGGACGTCATAAGATCTCTGATTCTGTGCTGTCCCTGATGAGGGATTTCTCAGTATCAACTGAAAGGCCTACCCGTTGTTGCTTTCACATTCTCACTCAGAATATGTGCTCAACACCAACCCATCTACGCTCTGTAGAGAAACATCCCTTCAACACAGCTCCAAGCACAAGTAGTAGCAGCAGATTTGAAGTACAAAGAAGCGGTAAGTCAGATTTTGGAGAGAATGAATTTGGGGTACCTGTGAGACATCTGAGAAGAGATGCAAGTCTGAGAAGACTTGCCAAAGACACAGGAATGAGAGGTGGTACCCAAGGCCAAGAGAATAGATAAGGTGACACAAGAAAAAAGGCAAGGAAAATAAAGAGAATGAAAGAGTTGGAAAGGATGGGAGGTGTTCAGAAAAGAGGTCTGGGACATGACTACACAGCCAGACCAGGGACATGGAGGCTGTGTTTGTCTGTTTTCTGTTGCTATAATAAAATGACTGAGGCTGGGCACTTTGAAAAGAAGAAAGTTCTGGGGCCAGTGCTGTGGCACAGCATGTTAAGCTGCTGCCTGTAATGCCAGCATCTCATATTGGAGAACCAGTTCAAGTCCCAGCTACTCTGCTTCAGATCCAACTCCCTGCTAATGCACCTGGGAAAACAGCAGAAGATTGTGCAAGTATTTGGAAGTATGTGGAAGACCCAGGCAGAATTTCAGACTTCTGGCTTTTGAGTAAACCAGTGGATGGATGATTCTCTCACTCTCTCTCTCTCTCTCTCTCTGCTCCCTCTCTATCTTCCCCCCTCTCTCCCTCTCTTTTTTTAGATTTATTTATTTGAAAGGCAGAGTTTCACAGAGAGAGAAGGAGAGGCAGAGAGAGAGAGAGAGAGGTCTTCCATCCACTGGTTCACTGCCCAAATGGCTGCAATGGCCGGAGCTGTGCTGATCTGAAGCCAGGAGCCAGGAGCTTCTTCCAGGTCTCCCACGTGGGTGCAGGGGCCCAAGGACTTGGGCCATCTTCCACTGCTTTCCCAGGCCATAGCAGAGAGCTGGATCAGAACTGGAGCAACCAGGACTCAAACAGGTGCCCATATGGGATGCCAGCACTGCAGGTGGCAGCTTTACCCACTACGCCACAGTGCCAGCCCCTTCAAATAATTAAAAGTAATCTTCAAAAAAGAAAAGAGGTCTGTTTAGCTCACAGTTCTGAAGGATTAAGAGCCCGGCACAAGCATCTTCTCAGCTCTGATGAGGGCCACGTTACCTGTGTCACAACATGGTGGATGGGTCATTGCAGGAGCACGTGTGACAGAGTGAGATCACGTGGACAAACAAGAAGCTGGAGACTGGTGAGGGACCAATTTTGCTCTTTCTATAATCCCCACTCTCACAGGAATGAACTCACTCCAGGAGTTAACCTTTGGGAGGGCAATGCCCCTGTAACATAATTATCTTACACTGAGCAGTCTCATCAAAGTTCCATCACCATATTTGGGACCAAGCTTCGAGCATATGAAGCCCCGGGGACACATGCAAACATGTGTAAACCATAGCAAGGAGGAATACTTGTTAGGGAAGTAAAGAGACGCTGAACCACCCATCCGTCTCTTTAGCTCTCTGTCTACAGTCCAATCAGCTGTTGACTAGGTGGTACTTGAGGAAGTAGGCATATTAATTCTGCCTTCACCAATCTATCATTGTCTCGTAAGCTGGCTATCATCTTATTTCTTACTTGTTTTTCATCCCTGAGGACTCTGAAGGACAGTTTGTTTTTCACTCAGCATCATACTGAATCATAGATTTTCGGTTAAGTGGGCAGAAAACAAATTTAACCCTCATGGGTCCAGGACACATATAAACACCACCCCTTTATAACTATCTCCTCTTAGTTGGTTCTCTAGTCCTCAAAGCAGCATCATTTTTTAGATCAATCAAAGTCATTAATATGTCTCAAACTGTTTTTTCCCTGGAATATTCTCTTAAGAGATAGAAGTAGCTGTGGTGTTAAAAAAGTGATTGCTCAGTGAAATAAATTTGGAAAATGCTGACAACTACAATGTGGAAGTCATGACACATTTTTAGTTTAATAAAGTCTGCCAAATCCTCAGTTAAAAATAAAAGATACGACTTCCCTTAACCCAGATTGCCCCAGTCATTTGATCCCGGAATCTGGGAGGAGAGTAGTCCGTGGAATACTTACTGACGTCCAGAGGAACAAAGTTCCACAGAGCACATATAGGTGTTTTATTAATCCAAGGACTCCTTTCCAATGTGGACCTCAAAATCCATCTTATACCTGGGATACTATTCCTTACTTAAAACTGTTTCATTTTCAGGAGGATTGCAGATAACATGTCGAGCTATATAGTACGCTCAGTGGCACACACTGACCAGATAGTTGACGAGGGTTGGATGAAAGTCTATACTGTGAAAAGAGTGAAGTTCCTTGGGCCATACTGGAATATGGCTTTTGCCTTGGCCTTATTAACACCACATTCTCAACAGGTGAACTGAACAAACCTACCTCAGACAGGATAATACATACTTCAGCAATCTAGACTCCTTCTGAGATCTTCTCTCAGTGTTTCCACATTTTTTTTATTTATCTATTTTCATTTTACTTGAGATACAGACCAGCATTTTCCAGACCAAAGCTAGCAGCCCAGAATTCCATCCAGGTCTCCCATACAGGGAGCAAGGGCTCAAGTCCTTGAGTCATCACTGGCCACTTCTAGGGAAACTGAATCAGAAGCAGAGCTGGGACTTGAACCCAGCCACTGTGCTATGGGATGTGGGCATCCCAAGCAGGCTCTTAGCCACTGCACCAAATGCCCATCTCTTCTAGTTTTTTGTTTGTTTGTTTGTTTTTTGACAGATAGAGTTAGACAGTGAGAGAGAGAGACAGAGAGAAAGGTCTTCTTTCCATTGATTCACCTCCTAAATGGCCGCCTCAGCTGGTGCTGCACCAACCCGAAGCCAGGGGCCAGGTGGTTCTTCAGGGTCTCCCACACGGGTGCAGGAGCCCAAGCACTTGGGCCGTCCTCCACTGCCTCCCAGTGCTACAGCAGAGAGCTGGACTGGAAGAGGAGCAACCAGGACTAGAACCGGCGTCCATATGAGATGCCGGCACCGCAGGCGGAGGATTAACCAAGTGAGCCATGGCGCCAGCACCGTCTCTTCTGTTTTTATTTTAAAGATTTATTTATTCTATTTGAAAGGCAAAGTTATGGAGAGAGAGGGAGAGATAGAGGCTGAGAGATATTCCATCCACTGATTAACTCCCCAAATGGCCACAATGGCCAGAGCTGGGCCAGACCAAAACAGGAGCTTCTTCTGGATCTCCCACATGGGTGCAGGGGTCCAAGCACTTGGACCATCCTCCACTGCTTCCCCAGGCACATTAGCAGAGAGCTGGATCTGAAGTGGAACAGCCAGAACTTGAACTGGCACCCATATGGGATGCTGATGCCTCAGGCAAGGGCTTAACCTATGCCACAGCACCAACCTCTGTTTTTGAAACGTGCAATTAATATTAGTAGAGCAGCTCTTGTTCTGAAAAGCCATCTTCCAAACTGATGGGGCCTGCTACAGAAAATAGCTGCAGACATTTATTCATTTAGCTCTTGAAGCAGTACAAATCTGAACTCATTTTATCTTTCTTAGCTGACACTATCATGTGTCCCCCAAATTTGTATGTTGAAACCTGAACTCCAATGTGGTGGTATCAGGAAATGGGGCCTTTAGGTGATTAGGTCATAGAGTGAACCCCTCATGAATGTGATTAGTGCCCTTATAAAAGAGGCCCAAAAGAGCTTGTTCATCCTTCTCCGAAGCGAGGACACAGCAAGAAGAGCCATCTGTGAACAAGGAAATGGGTCCTCACCAGATACTTGATCTACTGACATCTTGATCTTAGACTTCTGAGCCTCCAGGACTATGGAAAATAACTTTCTCTAGTTTATAAGCCGCCCAGTCAATGATATTTTATTATAGTATCCCAAAGGTACCAAGACAGCTAGTATAATATTTTAAGCACTAGTTTGCCTTAAAAATAGTGTTTTAGTTTACTGGGTTGGGACTCTATTTGCCTACAGTAAACTCAATATTAATTGAGTTGCATACTAAGTTCTTCAGTAGCTGAGTTAATTGTTCAATGTAACAAATTAAGAAAACAAACTATAAGAATTTCTTAAAAGATTGATTTGAAAGAGGAAGAGAGACAGAGAAGAGAGGAGAGGAGAGGAGGGGAGGGGGAGGGGAAAGAAAAGGAGAAGAGAAGAGGGGAGTGGGAAGGGCGGGGAGGGGAAGGGAAGGGAAAGGAGGGGATAGGAGTAAAGGGGAGGAGAGAGGAGAGGAGGGGAAGGGAGAGGACTGGGGAGAGGAGGGGAGGGGAGAGCAGGGGAGAGGAGAAGAGAGGAAAGGAGGGGAGGAAAGGGGAATTAAGGGGAAGGGAGAGGAGGGGAGGTCCTGTTGTTCTTCCAGATGTCACCAGTGCAGGGAACTGGGTGAAAGGTACATGGGACCTGTTTCGGCATGAAGCTTTTTGTGAATCTGTAACTACTTCAAGAAAGCTCTTCTTAGAAAGATGTCAGAACACTTCCAATGGAACACAAGACCCTAGAGTCGCTGTCTCCAACCTCGTTGATATCATGTCACAGCACTCTTTGCCATGAGTGACACTCCAAGAGCACTGAGGCATTCCTGGTTTTGAAACACCAGCAGTTGCCACTCCAGATACGTTGGGTATGCTTTGTCCTCTCCATTGGACTCTTCCCTGTCGTTTTTTCCATGGCTCATTCCTTTACATTTTGCAGGTTTCCTCCGAGAAACGTTTCCTGAATACTCTATTCAAAATACTACTAGACACAAACAACCACACACATGTTCATGGTACACTGTTTCTTTCTAAATACTTCTCTACATTTATCTCATTTTTAATTTAGATTTCTATCTTGCTGGAATACAAGCTCCATTGAGCAAAATCCTGTTTATTTTTTATCACACTGGATCCCTGGATACTAGTACAGTGTCTGACACATTGAAGGTACTCATGAATTGTTGTTGAAAAGAGAATGTAAAAAGATGCCGTCTAGCTTGGGGCCAGCAATGCACAAAGGTTGATCCGGTGATACCCAGTGCTCCTTTATGAAGGTCATCTTCTCTGCTCTCTTAAGAAGTTACTATAGGGATGGGGCTGGCACCCTGACGCAGCAGGTTAATCCTCCGCCTGGGCGCCGGTATCCCATGGCATCCTGGCTCCTGGCTTCGGATCGGCGCAGCTCCAGCCATTGCAGCCATTGGGGAGTGAACCAATGGACGGAAGACCTCTCTCTCTCTGTGAAACCATAAGTCAATACTTTCTCAGTTGGCTTCTAAGACCTCAAAAAAAAAAGTTACTATAGGAGCCGGCGCTGTGGCGTCGCAGGAAAAGCCGCCGCCTACAATACCCTCATCTCCTATGGGTACTGGTTTGTGTCCTGGCTGCTGCACTTTCTATTCAGTTCCCTGCTAGTGCACCTGGGAAAATCAACGGAAGATGGCCCAAGTGCTGGGCCTCTGCAACCCATGTGGGAGACCTGGATGAAGCTCCTGGATCCTTGTGGTCATTTGGGGAGTGAATTAACAGATGGATGATCTCTCTCTCTCTTTGTCTCTCTGTCTCTGTTACTCTGACTTTTCAAATAAATAAAAAAAATACACCTTTTTTTTAAAAAAAAAAAAAAAAAGAAGTTGCCATAGGGGTGGGTATTGGCCTAGGTTAACCCTCCATCTGCAGTGCCAGCATCCCATATGGGCATCAGTTCATGTCCTAGCTGCTCCTCTGATCCAGCTCTCTGCTAATGGCCTGGGAAAGCAGCAGAAGATGGCCCAAGTGCTTGGGCCCCTGCACTCACATGGGAGACCTGGAAGAGGCTCCTGGTTTTGGATTGGCCCAGAGGCGGCCATTGCAGCCATTTGGGGAGTGAACCAGTAGATGGAAGACCTTTCTCTCTCTCTCCTTCTCTCTGTCTGTAATTCTACTTCTCAAAGAAACAGTTTTTTTTTTTTTTAAAAAAAAAAGGAAGTATTTTTAAATGTTGGTTAATACATTCACATCTCATACTAGAGTGCCTTGGTTTAATACCTGGCTCCAATTCCTCACTGCAGCTTCCTGCTAATGTACACCCTGGGAGGCAGCAGATGATGGCTTGATGGCTTGAGTACTTGGGTCCCTGCCACCCACACCTCACATAGGAGACCCAGATTGAGTTCCAGGCTCCCAGATTCAACCTGGCCCAGCTCTGCCTGCTGTTGCAGGCATTTGGGGAGTGAACCAGAGCATGAAAGATGTCTGTCTCTGTCTCTCAATTATTTTTTTAAAAAAATTAAGCTGCCGGGTCCAGCACTGTGACATAGTAGGTAAAGCTGCCTCCTGCAATGCCAGCATACCTTATGGACGCCAGGTCAAGTCCCAGCTGCTCCAATTCCAATCAAGCTCCTTGTTAATGCTCCTGGGAAAGCAGTGGAAGATGGCCCAAGTCCTTGGGCCCCTGCACCCATGTGGGAGACCTGGAAGAAGCTCCAGGCTCCTGGCTTCAGTCTGGCCCAGCCCCGGCCATTGTGGCCATTCGGGGAGTGAACCAGAGGATGAAAGATCTCTTTCTTTGTCTCTCTCTGCTTCTGCCTTTCCTTCTCTGTAACTCTGAATTTCAAATAAATAAATAAATCTTTAAAAATAAGCTACCATAGCACTGATGTGAGACTGGCTAATATTTGAGGATATAGGACCCTGGCCAAGGTTATTTATTTATTTACTTATTGTCTTTTCATCTCGACATGAAGTAAATCTTACATACCTTTTGGGTTTCTTATGAGAAACAATTAGGGGCATGTTAAAGACCTACTCTGAAAAGTACAGAAAGCAACTTCATCATTACTACACAGGGTTGATTTGGTGATACACAAAATAAACTGAGGTAGTTTACGGGGCTCTGAATTTCTATGCTAGATATATCCCAAATTGAGTCAGCAATTGCATATTACAAGGATCCCTGTCCTATAGGAAAACACATCTTAGTGAACAAATAGACCTGAAATTTTGATTATTGGAAACAAAGGGAGCTTTATAACTGAAAACTACAATCATGGAGAAAACAAATTTATTCAAGGCCACAGTCCAGGGAGAATACTATGTACTATTTTATATGCCCCTCAAAAATCCAGCCAGGAACATAATTATTTAAATTTCTTATCAAAGGGGTTGTCCCCGAGATGAAGCTCCTGGCTCATGGCTTCAGAGTGGCCCAGCTCCAGCTGTTGTGGCCACCTGGGGAGTGAACGAGCCGATAGGGGACCTCTCTCTCTCTCTTTCTCTCTGTCTCTCTCCCCCCACTCTCTGTAACTCTTTTAAATAAATAAAATAAAGGGTTGTTCCAAAGTTTGAGGCTTGATTTATAATTGGCATGACCTTCCATTTCTCATTTTATGCCCCCTTCTCCTCCATATACAACTCTTAGAAAATGCCTCATGCTGCTTTCTGGCTGCCCAGGATCCCAAGCTGCATCCAATTCTGTCTCCAGCTGTTCTCTATCCTTCTGGGTTAAATAAAAATAGTGTGAAGCCACACAAAACACAACGGGGTAGGAATCCATAGATCTGAATCTAGTTCAATTACTTTCACTGACTAGGTGAACTTGGACTCATTGGTTTCAATGTCAAAAAGTATTTTCCTGGTGCCAGCACTGTGGCATAGTGGGTAAATCTGCTGCCTGCAGTGCCTGCATCGCATACGGACGCCGGTTAGAGTCCTGGCTTCTCCACTTCTGATCCAGCTCTCTGCTGTGGCCTGCGAAAGCAGTGGAAGATGGCCCAAGTCCTTGGGCCCCTGCACCCACGTGGGAGACCTGGAAGAAGCTCCTGGTTCCTGGCCTCAGATCGTCCCAGCTCTGGCCATTGCAGCCACTTAGGGAGTGAACCAGCGGATGGAAGACCTTTCTCACTCTCTCTCCCGCTCTCTCCGACTCTGCCTTTCAAATAAATAATAATAAAAAAAATATTTTTGACAGGCAGAGTGGTTAGTGAGAGAGAGAGACAGAGAGAAAGGTTTTCCTTTTGCCGTTGGTTCACCCTCCAATGGCCACCACGGCCGGTGTGCTGTGGCCTGCGCACCGCGCTGATCCGAAGGCAGGAGCCAGGTGCTTTTCCTGGTCTCCCATGGGGTGCAGGGCCCAAGTACTTGGGCCATCCTCCACTGCCTTCCTGGGCCACAGCAGAGAGCTGGCCTGGAAGAGGGGCAACCGGGACAGAATCCGGCGCCCCGACCGGGACTAGAACCCGGTGTGCCGGCACTGTAAGGCGGAGGATTAGCCTAGTGAGCCGCGGTGCCGGCCAAATAAATCTTTTTTTAAAAAAATGTTTTCCTATCCACAATACACTGGAGTTGAAGTGCAATAGAATCACTTAAGAGCCTATAAACTCTGATATTTGGGTTTGATGCTTAAAACACTTTACTGACACATGTTTCATTCTTTTGACGCTTCTCTTGGCTGTGTGAAAATATGTGCCCCCAGGTTAGTTATCAGGTGAATCGAGACCTATCAATAGACTGCTACTGACTGAGCAGCCTTTGCCCAAGAACAGAATGTGTTCACAAAGTGAGAGTGCTATCTCTTTCATGAGGCTTTTGTCTTGAGGAATAGAACTATGGGTGGGGATTTCAAGGGATTTCATATTTTGTGGGAGATGTCTGGTAGCAGGGGTCTTCTGTTGACACTTCTTGAGAAGTAAGCATGTACTTTAGGATTAAAAAGAATACCAATGGTCTAGATATGATGTCAGTGGAATAGCGCCTCAAATATCATAAGCATACAAAACCCAATAATGCTCTCAGTAAATATAAATGACTTATAAATATACTCTCAGTAAACATAAATGATTTGGTCATACAGCCATTATTGTTACAATTTAATAGAAACAAAAGGATAGTTGACCCATTGTTTGGCTCCCTGGCCCTAGGTTTTTGTGAGAACAAAGAATTTCTGAGACATGCTCTGCAGCAAGGGCACTGCCTACACATCTAGGCAGATTTATGGATTGAAGCTGTTGATTGCCACTTTTATGTCCCTGGATGACCTGTTAATGAACTAACCCTTTATGTAGTCATCAGTCACCCGTTATCTTCATGGGCATTGATTTGCTGAAAAGTGAAGTGTTTGGGCCAGCGCTGTTGTGTAGCAGGTAAAGCTGCCGCCTGCAGTGATGGCATCCCATTTGGGCACCGAGTCAAGTCCTGGCTTCCCCATTTCCAATCCAGCTCCCTTCTAATGCATGGGAAAGCAGTAGAAGATGGCCGAAGTGCTTGGGCCCCTGCATCCACATGGAGACCTGGAAGAAGCTCCTGGCTCCTGGCTTCAGATCGGCTCAGCTCCAGCCAATGCGGCCATCTGGGGAGTGAACCAGTGGTTGGAAGACCTCTCTCTGCCTCTGCCTCTCTGTAACTCTGCCTTTCAAATAAATAAACAAGCCTTAGAAAGAAAGAAAAGTGATGTGTTCAAAGTCACACAAAATGTGTCATCAAAGTATCCCAACTCTTCTTTCTAAAATCACTCCCTCTGTAAGCATAAAGCCTACATACTATCTCATACGTATATAGAAACACCTGAACCAGAGTCCCAATATGGCCTATATTCCCTCTCCAGCAATTGAATTTCCCTTTTCTTCAGTACAAAGCACTGCTAGAGAAAGAAGAAAGCACACAAAATATTATTTAATTTATACCATGATACTAAATACTGATAAATGCAAGATGCTCAGGAAACCTTCCCAAGGGTATTTATATTTTCCAAAAAGAATGTAAACTGCACACCCAGCATGTATGAATTTCACTGTACATGAATTAGTGAAAAAGAGAGAGAGAGACTAGCCGGTGCTGCGGCTCACTAGGCTAATCCTCCACCTTGCGGCGCCGGCACCCTGGGTTCTAGTGCCAGTTGGGGCGCCAGGTTCTGTCCCGGTTGCCCCTCTTCCAGGCCAGCTCTCTGCTGTGGCCCGGGAGTGCAGTGGAGAAGGGACCAAGTGCTTGGGCCCTGCACCCCATGGGAGACCAGGAAAAGCACCTGGCTCCTGCCTTCGGATCAGCACGGTGCACCGGCCGCAGCACGCCGGCCGCGGCGGCCATTGGAGGGTGAACCAACGGCAAAAGGAAGACCTTTCTCTCTGTCTCTGTCTCTCTCTTACTGTCCACTCTGCCTGTCAAAAGAGAGAGAGAGAGAGAGAGAGAGAGAGAGAGAGAATAGAGAGAAGGGGTATGGCTGAATACAGGTGCAGGTAATTTGTAGTAAAGGAATGAGGTGACCTGATTGACCCTTCAAATTAAAGCAAATAAAAGGACTGAAAAAATTCTTTGTAAGTCTCCATAAGTATCCACATGTTTACAAACAATTTGAGGAACAGTCAGGACAAGAGCTCAGTGAGTGTAAAACCCCAGGGCACTGAAACCGGGTTTACTTTTGAGGAAATTCAATGTGCTCCAGTTTACGTGCAGAGTCACAGGAAAATCCAAGTGAGAGAAGACCACTAGAAGCCCTCACAGAAAACTGTGATAGCAAAGCCTACCCCCAGCGTGAGGGCAAGCTAGAATTAAACTCACTCCAACACCGCAACCCCTGGGGAGATGCGGCTGGGGGACTCCAATTTAAATCACCTCTCATGGACTCAGTGATTAAAAGGAGAAACTCTGAGGATTTATCAGCACAGCCAGCCCTATACGGATAAGTGGCCTCCATTCACATTAACTGGGTAGTCTCGCAAAATCTCAAACCAAGTGTTTAATTTTCAGCGGCCTCTGCCTGACAGAAGAAAATTAAAAATTTCCTTTGAAGGAATGTCCTTTATCCTAGCCCTCAACATTTTTCCACAGAAATATTTCTGAGAAAAATGAACAAACCATAAAAAAATCATAAGTGTTTTAGTAAATGCAATACTATGACATCAAAGACAATGGTCAGAAAAATTGAACAAGTAGAAAATAAAACAATTGAGGGGCCAGCGCCATGGCACACTAGGTTAATCCTCCGCCTACAGCGCCGGCATCCCATATGAGCGCTGGGTTCTAGTCCCGGTTGCTCCTCTTCCAGTCCAGCTCTCTGCTGTGGCCTGGGAGGGCAGTGGAGGAGGGCCCAAGTGCTTGGGCTCTGCACCCACATGGGAGACCAGGAGGAAGCACCTGGCTCCTGGCTTCAGATCAGCACAGCGCCGGCCGTAGCAACCACTTGGGGAGTGAACCAACAAAAGAAAGACCTTTCTCTCTGTCTTTCTCACTGTCTGTAACTCTGCCTGTCAAATAAACAAAAAAATAAAATCTTTAAAAAAAAAGAAAAAAACAATTGAACTATTAGATATAAAATATGAAATACAATTTTTTGATATAATTTAATGAAACAAAAAGATGCTTAAACTTAGGAATAAAGAACATGCAAATAAAGAAAAATATAGAATCCCTCAGATAGTAAGACCTAAATAACCTTAAAAATTGAAGAACAGATATTAAATACATATTTATTGAATTAATAAATGAATACAAAGAAGTGTCTCCTGGAGCCAGTACTGTGGCATAGCGTGTAAAGCTGTGGCCTGCAGCACCTAGCTGCTCCACTTCCGATCTAGCTCCCTGCTATTGTGCCTGGGAAGCAGCAGAAGATGGTTCAAGCCCTTAGACCCATGCGTCCAAGAAGATCCAGAAGAAGCTCCTGGCTCCTGACTTCAGCCTGTCTCAGTCCTGGCCATTGCAGCCATTTGGGGAGTGAACCAGTGGATAGAAGACCTCTCTCTCTCTGTCTCTGTCTCTCTCTCTGTCTCTGTCTCTCTCTCTCTCTAACTCTACCTTTCAAAAAAATAAAATAAATATTTTTTTAAAAAAAGAAGTGTTTCCCTGAGCACTGAAAAATTAACCAAGGTGACAGAGGACATGCAAGAATCTAGCTGTGGCCACAAATCACATGCAGGGACATGTATATCACCCAAATTAGTGTCATGCCTTGAAAGGTAAAGTCACCTTAATCTTGTTTATATCTAGCCTGGGCTATATAGGATGTCCAGGCAGTAAAGACTTCCCAAACTCTACCAACATCAGAGAGTAGCAGGAAGTCAAGACTAAATAAGACAATAGGACCACACATCATATTTTCAACTATGATGCAATGTGGAGAAAATTCTGTGTGATAGGAAGCATTTCAGCTGCTGATCTTTACCTGCTAAAATGGAAGAAACCTTACACTGGATGACAATATTGAAGTTAAGTTGCTATTAATCTGAACTAGATTGTCTTAAAATGACATATTAATTATAAAACCAATACAGTGTCTAAGAAAATAACTAAACATAAAATAGAATAAAAGAGACAAGAGAATTGTAATGACCTACTACAAAATATTCATGGGGCTGACGCTGTGGCATAGCAGGTAAAGCCACCGCCTGCAGTGCCAGCATGCCCTATGGGTGATGGATCAAACCCCATCCTGCAGCGCCGGCATCCCATATGGGTGCCAGTTCAAGTCCCAGCTGCTCGACTTCCAATCCAGCTCCCTGCTAATGCATGGGAAAGCAGTGGAGGATGGCCCAAGTGCTTGTTCCTTGCACCCACATGGGAGACCTGGAAGAAGCTCCTGGTTCCTGGCTTCGGATCGGTGCAGCTCCAGCCATTGCGGCCATTTGGGGAGTGAACCAGGGGATGGAAGACCCCTCCGTCCCTTCCTCTCTCTCTCTCTCTCTCTCTCTCTCTCTGCCTCTGCCTCTGCCTCTCTGTAACTCTGCCTTTCAAATAAATAAACAAATCTTAAAAAAAGAAAAAAGTCATCATAAAATGGAAAAGAATAAAAAAGTTAGAAAGAAACTCAACTTTGTAAGACATAAGTAGGGCATCCAACACTTACTCTATTGATTTCCCAGAAGAAAAAAAAAGGCCAGAACAAATTAGAATAGAAAGATTATTCAAAGTAATGATATAGGAAAATTTCCTGATATCCAATGAGTTATTTTTAGTCATAGTTTGAAGGATACATCATACCAGGACAAATAGACAATAAGACTCTCTTAGGGGCTGGTACTGTGGCATAGTGGGTAAAACCACCACCTGTGGCACCAGCATCCCATAGGGGCACCGGTTCTTGCCTCATCCCCTTCACTTCTGATCCAGCTCTCTGCTATGGCCTGGGAAAGCAGTGGGAGATGGTCCAAGTCCTTGGGTTCCTGCACCCACATGGGAGACCCAGAAGAAGCTCCTGGCTCGTGGCTTCGATTGGCCCAGCTCTGGCCGTTGCGGCCATTTGGGGAGTGAACCAGCAGGTGGAAGACCTCTCTCTCTCTCTCTCTGACTCCTTCTCTCTCTGTGTAACTCTGACTTTCAAATAAATAAATAAATCTTTTAAAACAACAGACAATAAGACTCTCCTAGTAAAAATCATGGATTTCAGATACAAAGATCTCTTTGGAGACTCAAGAAAAACAACTAAAAATAAAAAGGGACCGTCACGCAGATCTTAAACTGTTATGCAGAAGACAAAGCAACATGCAGGAAAGGGAATGTGGCCAATGTTGTTCAGTTAAAAAGACAACCATTTAGAAGTATACATGAAATCAGGGCATGAGTCCTTCAAAAAAGAAGAGTATTGGAGAATTAATTTAGCAAACCAAGAATTATTGAATAAATAGCAGCAAAAGCACTAGTCGGTACTGAGTCTATTTTTTTTTTAATTTGACAGATAGAGTTACAGACAGTGAGAGGGAGAAACAGAGAGAAAGGTCTTCCTTCACTTGGTTCACTCCCCAAATGGCTGCCATGGCCAGCGCTGCGCCGATCCGAAGCCAGGAGCCAGGTGCCTCCTCCTGGTCTCCCATGCGGGTGCAGGGCCCAAGCACTTGGGCCATCCTCCACTGCACTCCCAGGCCACAGCAGAGAGCTGGACTGGAAAAGGGGCAACCGGGACAGAACTGGCACCCGTATGGGATGCCAGCGCCGCAGGCAGAGGATTAACCAAGTGAGCCATGGCGCCGGCCCCAGTACTGAATCTATTTAAACAGAAGATTAAAATGAATTACCTGTGGATATTATGGCATTAAAACACAATATAAATCTACCAACATGGCAATATATAACAGATAAGGTAAATTTTCAAAGTATATTGATATTGAAATAATGAAATGCTATTAAATATAAAATGGTACAGCCACTTTGGAAGTCAGTTTAACAGTTTCTTACAAAGCCAAGCGTAATCTGACTACATGATCTAGCAATCATGTTCCAAGCCACTTACTGAACTAATGTGGAAACTTATTCTCCCACAAAAGCCTGCACATGAACTTTTTATACAAGTTTATTATATTTGCAAAAAAAAAAAAAAACTGGAAGCAATACCTGAATGGATAAACAAACTTGATAGATCAATAAGATGGAATATTTTTCAGCAATAAAAAGAAATGAGTTATAAAGCCAGGAAAAGATATGGATAAAATTAAACGCATGCTACTAAGTGAAATAAGTCAGTCTGGAGAAGGCTATACACTACATGATTTCAGCTATGTGACACTCTGGAAAGGTAAAACTACAAAATGAATGAAGAGATCCACAGTTGTTGGGGATTCAGAGGGAAGGGGGTGAGGGTTGAATAGATGAAACATAGTTTTTTTTTTAGGGCAGTGAGATTATTCAGTATGAATTTTATGGTACATACATGACACTACTCATTTGTTAAAACCCATAATTTATTATTTTATTTTGTTTACTTTTTATTTACATAAAGGAAATAAATTTCATGTATTTAATATATACCATTTTAAGAGCATAAGGATACTTGCTACCCTACCTTCATTCACTCCCACCCTCCCATGTCCTTCTTTACTTTTAATTTTTATAATGACATGCTTTGAATTTACTTTATCATCACAAACTTAAATCCTCCACTAAATAAAGAATTCAACAAGTAGTAAGTAGAAAAACCACAGTTCCTCAAGAGTATAGACAAGGGCTATAAACAATAATCAAATTTCAAAATGTCAATTTTGCTCATATATTATTACATTTTCTGGTACTCTGTATATTAATTACCACACTTCAGGGAAAACATACATTTATCTTTTGGGGACTGGCTTATTTCACTAAGCATAATGGTCTCCAGTTGCATCCATTTTGTTGCAAAAGACAGCATTATATTATTTTTTACAGAATTGATGTATACTAAAAAAATCATTTAAGAGGTCAGAGGAATGTCAAAATGGGATGAAGATTGTCACAAACAATATGACTTATATATGACAATATGCACTACAAATATATGAAACAAGCCTACCGAAGTGGGTGGGGAAAAACAGGGCTGACTGTAGTAACTTTGGAAATGAGTAAGATGAAAGACAAAAGAAACTGTACATAAACACAGTGGTCTAGGTAATGAAGTTTCCTATAAAGGTACAAGTTCATAATTCTGATACCACTATATGTATATATTTGAACAATTAAATAGATTTCTCATTGGGAGAGATTTCTCATTGTTGAAGTTGTGGGTGGGGTGGGGAAGGTCACAAATAAGCAAAGGGAAAAGGCAAGAAGGATCCGTGTGGTAATGGGATATCATTGGATACACTGAAAGGAATTCATGTTTAATCTTTATAGATACAGATGGATATATATACAAATACTTATATGTATGTGTATATGCAAGAATGAGTATACATAGCTATACAAGGGTACATCAAAGTGCAGGCTCCTTCCCTATCTCTCTGTCTCAAATAAATAAATAAATCTTCCCAAAAAATGAGAAAAGTGCAGGTCTACATAGAGAAAGACTGGTGCACCCTATAATTGATTACAAGTGATAGTAAACACTGATAGTCTGGTGTTCACCTCAGTTATAGAGTTTTATACCCTTTAAGAAATGAGCAGCAATGGGGCTGGCGCTTTGGCGTAGCAGGTAAAGCCACCACCTGCGGTATCAGCATCCCATATGGGCACCAGTTAGAGTCCCAGCTGCTCCATTTCTGATCCAGCTCTCTGCTATGTCCTGGGAAAGCAGTGGAGAATGTTCCAAGTGCTTGAGTCCTTGCACCCACGTGGAGACCTGGAGGAAGTGCCTGGCTCTTAACCGGCCATTGCAGCCAATTGGGGAGTGTACCAGCAGATGGAAGACTCTCTCTCTCTGTCTCTCTCTCTTCCTCTCCTTCTCTCTCTGTGTAACTCTGAGTTTCAAATAAATAAATCTTTAAAAAAATGAGCAGTGTAAATGTTAGTTATAGCTATGTAGTCTGTATATGAGCTTAACTCTACATTATATGAGGGAAGTTCAAAAAGTTTGTTGGGGGTGGGGAGACAGAGTTGTGGAGCAGTGGGTTAAGCCACCACCTGCAATACTCCTTGGATGCCTGGTCGGAACTTGGCTGCTTGGGCAATGGCAATGTTAGTCATAGGTATGTAGTCTGTCTATGAGCTTAACTCTACTTTATATGAGGGAACTTCAATAAGTTCCTGGTGGGGGGAGGGGCAGAGTCGTGGAGCAGTGGATTAAGCCGCCATCTGCATTACCATATGGGTGCCAGGTCGGAACCTGGCTGCTCCACTTTTTTTTTTTTTTGACAGGCAGAGTGGACAGTGAGAGAGAGAGAGAGAGACATAGAGAAAGGTCTTCCTTTGCCATTGGTTCACCCTCCAATGGCCACCGCAGCCGGTGCACTGCGGCCGGCGCATTGCGCGCTGATCCGAAGGCAGGAGCCAGGTGCTTTTCCTGGTCTCCCATGCGGGTGCAGGGCCCAAGGACTTGGGCCATCCTCCACTGCACTCCCTGGCCACAGCAGAGAGCTGGCCTGGAAGAGGGGCAACCGGGACAAGAACCCGGTGTGCCGGCGCCGCTAGGCAGAGGATTAGCCTAGTGAGCCACGGTGCCGGCCACTGCTCCACTTCTGATCCGGATCCTTACAATTGCACCTGGGAAAGCAGTGGGAGATGGCCCAAGTCCTTGGGTCCCAGCACCTACATGGGAGACCTGAAAGAAGCTCCTGGCTCCTGGCTCCTGGCTTCAGCCTGGCCCTACACCAGCCATTGTGGCCACTGGGGAAGTGAACCAGCAGATGAAGATCTCTGTGTGTGTGTATCTCCCTCTCTCTCTGTAACTCTACCTTTCAAACGAAATAATTAAATCTTAAAAGAAGGAGGAGTGGAGTCTTAAGTGCTAGGCCAAGTACTAACCCCTATTTTCAGCCTTTTAAGCACTGTAGTCCTACTCTTTTTTTCTCATGAAATTACAAAACATACACTTAGGATTATGAATGTATTTAAAACTTCTTGCTTCCTATTAACCTTCTCCACACATTACATTTAAAGCCAAACAATCCTATTCATGGTTCAATTTAAACATTCATGGTGAAATTTAAAACAAACAACAACAAGCTAGGATGTCATCTTCCAGCATTTGGCAATATCTCTTAGTGGAATTTGTGAAATCACACTGTTCTACTAATATACCATTGAATAAAATTTGATCCATCCCTCAACTTCTCTACGTGTAGCACTCTAACCTGTGAAGAAACTCCAGTCAGTTTACTTCTAGCTGAGGGTCTGAGTACTCTAAAGCCCAGTTAAACACAACAATGCTTTAAAATAAGGTGCATCCACCATTTGAAGAAAAAAATCTGTTTAATAACACTCATGTTTAATACTTGACCACATTAGTAGAAATTAGTAAGTCAACAGAGTGGTATTCAATGAGGAAAAGTTTCCTTTTTCGCATGAAAAATCTGAAATTTAGAAAGAGCACTAATTAGCAAGTCATCATTAACAACACAAACTATTGCATTAAGAATCAATAACACAGAGAAAGGCAAAAAATGCATTCCGCAGACACATAAAGTGAAGCTTCCCATATGCACCCATATTTCTATCTTTAAAAGACTGGATATTAAGATATTTTATCCTTGGCCGACGCCGTGGTTCACTTGGCTAATCCTCTGCCTACAGCGCCAGATTTTGTCCCAGTTGCTCCTCTTCCAGTCCAGCTCTCTGCTGTGGCCCGGGAGGGCAGAGGAGGATGGCCCAAGTGCTTGGGCCCTGCACCCGCATGGGAGAACAGGAGGAAGTACCCGGCTCCTGGCTTCAGATCGGTGTAGCACCGGCGTAGCACAGGCCGTAGCGGCCATTAGGGGAGTGAACCAACAGAAGGAAGATCTTCCTCTCTGTCTCTCTCTCACTGAACTCTCTCTCTGTCTCTCTCTCCCACTGTCTAACTCTGCCTGGCCAAAAAAAAAAAAAAAAGATATTTTATCCAAGTCACAATTCTGCCTTAAAGCCCACAAACTCATAAAACTCCTCCCATCTTCTGACATTCCATAACATTATCTGTACAACTCAATTCACAATCATATAAAATCACCTCTCAGGTTATGTTTTTGGTAATGATCCTGTCTTCCCCAACTGGAGTGCAAGCTCTGAGAGAAGGCCTCATATTTTATCACTATATTTGATCAGAGCCTGTGGCTCACTGGTAATATGTGCAGCTCCATGACCATTTTAAGTCATTCTTTCGTTTCTGTCAATCCTGATTTTTCCATGACTCTGTCCTTATTCTGTTCTCTAGTCTAGAAGTCATTCTATAGTATTATTCTTCTGTTTTGATGAAGTAAATCCCCTCTAAAATGTAGCCTGTAATTTTTTTAATTACTGTGTTTGCTGAAGACATAATCATAATCTAAACAGTGTCAATTCTGCACCCACAGTGAACAGGCCAAAATTATAAGATGTAGGCCCATCAGAACAACATTCTCTCATTACCTACTGTCTCAGAGTAAACTTCAGGTTATACAACTTACCATTTTCAGTACAGATTTTTGCTTATACAAAACCAAACAGGTTGTTAACAAAATACAAAGTGACACAACAGAAAATGGTATCACAAAAAATGACAAAGTTTCTTTCCATGTTTCACCTAGGATTAAAAATCACAAAAAAGGGAAGCATTAGAAATTTTTTAACTCTTTATGAAACTAAATTATTTTATAAACGTCTAGTAAATGGTAAATAACTGAGTTTAACTTGGCAATCCCTAACATATTTATCAGTAAATAGGAAAGCACAGTTGTGCTTGAGGTTAACATTGTTTTCATTTGTGCATGTTTTGTATAGTATGACTACACTACTGAACTTGTGGCACCTCTTAATTTCACTACAAAAAAAATGACCCCTCAAAGCATAGTTCTTATTTCCTAATATGAATTTGTTTAAAATTTGACCTTGTAAATTTTTCCTTAAAAATGGTATATTAGCCATGTGATTAAACATGTGCTATATATCTCCTAACTCTCAATAAGCCTTATGTTTACTTATATTATGCTTAAGTGAACATGAGTTGGTCTTCAATGAAAATTCCCGTGTGAGTAATGGAATTGGTCTTTAAAGGTCACTTTTAAAAAAATAAAGATTCATTTACTTGAAAGGTCAAGTGACAACTAGGACTGAGCCAGTAAAAAGCCAGGAGCCAGGAACTCCATCCTGGACTCCCACATAGTCTGTAGGAATTTAAGTACTTGGACCATCCAGTTAGATTAGCAGGAAGCTGGATTGGAAATGGGATGCAAACTAGCACTCCAATATGGGATGTAGGCTTCTGAAGCAGCAGCTTAACACACTGCACACAGCACCAGCCCCTAAGGTCACCTTTTTTTAAGATTCATTTATTTACCTGAAAGGCAGAAATATAGAGGGAAAAGGAGAGAGAGAAAGAGATCTTCTATCAGCTGATCCATTCCCCAAATGGCCACAACAGCCAGGGCTGGGCCAAGCTGAAGCCAGGAGCCAGGAGCTTCCTTCAGGCCATCTTCTACTGCTTTCCCAGGCCATTAGCATGGAGCTGGATTGGGAGTGGAGCAGCCCGGATTCGAACCGGCACCTATATGGGATGCCAGCAGTGCAGGTGCCCAGTCCCCAACACAACAGCACTGGCCCCTAAAGTCACCTATTTAAAAGGTAGCTCACATTTTAGAAACTAAAGGGAAGAAATACATTTTTCTTTTCTTTTTTATTTTGTTCTGTTATTGTAGGGATGAAGTTGTAATCATTCTTCTGTAAAGCAAGGAATCACCAATCACTAGTCAGACTTAAAAAGCAGACAAAGTTTGTCTTTTCTAAACTAATATCTCCTGCTTATTTGGGAATAACGTAGAACATCTTGAATCTTAGACCCAGATCTACAAACCTCGCCTGATTCTACCTTTTTCTTTGTTTTATTCCCTTAGGATCTTATTTTCTACCAGTTAAATTCCTTTGCTCAGCACAGTTAAGATTTGCAAGGAAATAATCCAAAGTAATGAACAATAATGCAAGTTTTCTGGAAAGCAAAATTAACAACGAGAGGCAGAAAGTTCCTTTGCTAAGGTTGTACCTTTGTTATTTCTCGGCAGAATCAGTTCTGAAGAGGATGTATTTTTATTTCTGAGAACATTATTGTCCTAGTTTTCTATAATTTGAAACATCCAGTAAGAAATATCCTCAAAAACTGAGACCACATGTGGTTGTATAAACTCTTTGTTTTCAATTTCAAAATCATGAAGATTCCACTGGGAGTGGTCATTTAGCCCAGCAGTTACGTGGCCCACATCCTAAGTTAGAGTGCCTGGGATCAATCACTGGTGCTGGATCCTCACTCCAGCTTCCTACTAATGCAGATCCTGGGAGACAGCAGTGGTAACTCCAGCAATTGGGTTCCTGCCACCTACACGAGAAACCTGAACTGAGGTCCTGATTCCTGGCCTCTTTAATGGCATTTGGGGGGTGAAGTAGTGGATAGGAGTGTACTCTCTCTCTCTCTATCTCTCTCTCTCTCTCTCTGTGTGTGTATGTGTGTGTGTTTCTCTCTGACTCCCAAATAAATAACATTTCTAAAAAAGATTCTGCCAAGAGATATTCATCAGAACAGAAGAAACCTGTTCTCAAATATCACTGATAAGATTGTCTGTAAAACACATAAAAGGATGTATATTTTGAAGATGTGGCTAAAAACATCATATTGAGGTTGAAGCTGTGGCATAGTAGGCTAAGCCTCTGAGTGTAGTGCTGGCATCCCATATGGGTGCCAGTTCATAGCCTGACTGCTCCACTTCCTATCCAGCTCCCTGCTAATGCACCTGGGAAAGCAGTAGAGGATGGCCCAAGTCCTTGGGCCCCTGCACCCATGTGGGAGACCCAGAAGAAGCTCCTGACCCCTGGCTTCGGATCAGCCCAGTTCTGGCCATTACAGCCATTTGGGGAGTGAACCAGTAGATGGAAGAATTTTCTCTCTGTCTCTCCCTCTCTGTAACTCCACCTCTCAAAAAAAAATCACTTACCATTTTCACTATATACCAAGCATTGACTAATGACAAGATTTAATACAGGACATAAGTTTCCATAGTCTCCAGATTTCTTATAGTGGAACAAACATGAAAAAAGTGAAACCAGTAAGTGTTCTTTCTAATTTCATCTATCTTTTGGTCATAATTGAGTTCTCCCTTGACCTGCCTATTTTCTTTTTCTCTATAACCCTTAGTGCTTTGGTTATCGCATAACCTTGGAGTAAAATATGTTTCATGAGGGTAGGGATTTCATTACTGCTATATCTCCAAAACCTGGAAGAGTCTGAAACATAGATGTTTAATACATATTTGACAAATAAAAGGAAATAATGTTAGCACTATATTCATAGGGAGATAATTATTCTACTATAGTAAAATCACATGAAAGGAGATGAATGATTGATAGAAATGATAATATTTGTCTGTACATACATTTGTATATGTATTTACAGCAGTAGTATCCATATATACATGAAAGAGCAATGGTGAGGTATTTTTCTTCAATTTTAAACAATTATTAGTAATTTCTAAAAATAAAGCTAGTATACTGGGAAGCACAATTATATTTTCCTCCCTCTCTAGGCTTTTTAATTTATACTGCTATATAATTTAAATTTTTTTTATCATAAGTCACTTTAAATCTGTGTTGGCAGCCAATGGAATATGAATTTTACTAATCATGACAGCTTACTTAGAAAAATCTTAGTTGGGCATAGTACTAGATACTCAGAGACAAGTGTATGCTGACCTGTTTTTGCTTTAAAATTTTTATTCTCTTGAAAACTGAAAACATAAGAAAATATTGATTAAAATAGGCTTCTGAGTTGGGCATGGTGTGCAGTGGGTTTAACTACACCTTGGGATGCATACATCCCTTACTGAAAAGCCTGATTTGAGTTCAGCCTACTCCATACTTCCAGTACAGCTCCCTGTTAATGGTATGAGAAGGCAGTAGAAGATGACCCAAGTGCTTGGGGCCCTGCCACCCACGTGGGAAACCCAGATGGTGTCCCTGGCTCCTGGCTTTTCCCTGGCCCAGCCCTGCCTGTTGCAAGCATTTGAGGAGTGAACCAGCCATGAAAGATGCCTCTCTCCTGGGAAAGCAGTGGAAGATGGTCCAAGTTCTTGGGCCCCTGCACCCATGTGGGAGACCCAGACGAGGCTCCTGGCTCGTGGCTTCGGATCAGCTCAGCTCTGGCCGTTGCAGTCATTTGGAGAGAGAACCAGCAGATAGAAGACCTCTCTCTCTCTCTCTCTCTCTCTGGCTCTACCTCTCTCTGTAACTCTGTCTTTCAAATAAATAAAATAAACATTTAAAAAAAAGAAGAAGAAAAGAAAGATGCCTCTTTCTCTCTCTGCCATTCAAATAAATAAATCTTAAAAGAAAAATTGGGCTCCTTCTCTCTCCCCAGAAAGAATTAGCATATTTTCTTTCCTGACTGTTATAAAAATAAGAATATTGATAACAGAAGTATAATAAGACTCCTAGTTCTAACTGAATATTAGACATTCAATAAATCTATTTTAGGTATTAGCTAATTTATCTTTTTCTATTTCTAGAGTACATGCAAAAGCCATTGATTTCCACAATTACAAAACACACTGACAGAAAATAAACTTTCCTAGAAAATAGTTTCTGTTATTTAGCTACTGTTCTTTGAGTTCATACCTTTCCAACATTTTTCATTACTCCACTCACTCCAAATCCCATCATCTGCACAATAAATGTTCACTTTGCTTCTTGTTGAAAAGCATAACTCATGACTTCCATTTGATGTTCTCATGATGCACATTTCATTATCAAATGTGGTGGTCTGAAGGCCAAGGAAAAAATAAGATGTCATTTGATCTAAATGCAGCTATACAAATTCCATCTGTCACTTCCAAAATAAATTTTATGACATAAAGTAAGTGCATAAAAAACTAGAAAGGTGTAATCTACCAGTAATTATCTCCCTGTGCTGTTTTTTAGAAAATCTTTGTTCTTTTTCTCTTTTTTTATATATACTTGAAAATATTTCTATAGTGATAATGGATCACTTGTGAAAGAGGGCAGAATTCCTCAGTAACTTTGGTAATATCTTGATTTGGAGTAGAGTCAATTTCCCAGATTCCATAAACTGGAAAATGCTACATACACTGAATTAGCAAAAGACAGTGCCATCATGTGAATGTCATCTCTATGGAAACTGTAGAGTTCATATACATGAAGCTTTTTTTTTCATCTTATTTTGGTTAACCTGCTTTAAGACCTGTGTAACAATGCATGACATGAAACTGCTTCAGATATGAGAACAACACAATGCTGGGTGATCTCAAAGGAAAAAAAATCACTGAGGTAATTACTTCAATTTTGCATTTCAAAGAGCTGAAGAATTTTCCTCATCCAAAATAACAGCTTTAATTTTGTTTTAACTTATCTTGGGAAACAGCATAATATAGTATAGACTTAAGTGAACTGGGATTCAGATCTGGATTCTAGTTGGGAGTGGTGTCATTTGTAAGTCAATGCATAGCTCCATAAACCAATTCAAGAATCAGTTTTCTCATCTGTATATGAAGTGAATGAATTAGTACCAGTGGCCCACCTGCTGGTCTCCATACTCGGTAAATTGGAAACCAATGAATAAAATTAACATATAGCAAGGTGGAGAATTAAAGACATCCCTATTTTGTTGGTGCTAGTTTTACAACCTTTGAGTGATTCCCCAGTTATCCAGCCCCTCTTCCCTGGTACAAGCAATTCTCCTGTATCCCTGCCTTTCGACCTGATGATTACTGCTCAAGTGGTTTTGTGATTTGTTTTGTTTTTACCTGAGGCCTCTCCACTATTCATTTTAGGTCCCTGGCAACGTCAATTTATTGACACACAAAATTGCAAACAAGGAAATAGATTATCTCCACAGTCCTATGTAACCTTAAAATTGAAGTGCTTGGAGTGGGTATGTGGCCTAGAAGTTATGCTTCCTGGCTCTGGCTCCTATTTGTTTGTTTTAAAGATTTATTTTATTTATTTGAAAGGCAGAGTTACAGAGAGGCAGAGGCAGAAGAGAGAGAGAGAGAGAGAGAGAGAGAGAGAGAGGTCTTCCTTCTGCTTGTTCACTCCCCAGATGATCACAACAGCCGGAGCTGTGCCAGTCTGGAGCCAGGAGCCAGGAGCCTCCTCTAGGTCTCCTATGCTGGTGCAGGGGCCCAAGGACTTGGGCTTGGGCCAACTTCTACTGCTTTCCCAAGCCAGAGCAGAGAGCTGGACTGAAAGTGGAGCATCTGGGACTCGAACCGGCACCCACATTAGATGCCAGTACTTCAGGCGACAGTTATGCCACAGTGCCAGCCCAGCAGCTTTCTGATAATGCACAGCCTGGGAGGTAGCAGTGATGACACAAATGATTAGGTTCTGGCTGTACAGACAGGACACCTAGATTGAGTTCCTGGTTCTTTGCTTTGGCCTGGGTCCAGCCCCAGCCATTGAGGGTGTTTGGTGAATGAACCAGCAAATAGACTAGCTAACACTCTTTCACTTTCTCCCCCTCTTTCTCCCTTTCTTTCTTTCTTTCTTTCTTTCTCTCACTCTCTCTCTCTCTCTCTCTCTCTTTCTATCTCTCTCTCTCTCCCCCTTCCAAACAAATAAAAATTTGAAAATAAATAAAATGTGTAAGATTACACTTTCAGACTGCAAACATTTTTCTTTTACCAACTAGATTTTTTGGCTTCTGGAAATTAACATGCATATTTTTCATATAACTGATCTTGATGCTCAAATTTACTATTTAAAAGGCTGTGTTGAAAAAAATTAAAAAAATAAAAAAATAAAAAAGGCCGGCGCCATGGCTCACTAGGCTAATCCTCCACCTTGCGGCGCCGGCACACCGGGTTCTAGTCCTGGTCAGGGCGCCGGATTCTGTCGCGGTTGCCCCTCTTCCAGGCCAGCTCTCTGCTGTGGCCAGGGAGTGCAGTGGAGGATGGCCCAAGTACTTGGGCCCTGCACCCCATGGGAGACCAGGATAAGTACCTGGCTCCTGCCATCGGATCAGCACGGTGCGCCAGCCGCAGCACACCTGCCGCGGCGGCCATTGGAGGGTGAACCAACGGCAAAGGAAGACCTTTCTCTCTGTCTCTCTCTCTCACTGTCCACTCTGCCTGTAAAAAAAAATTTTTTTAATTTAAAAAAGGCTGTATTAGTTATTCTTAAGTGTTGAAACTTAACTGAAAAGCAATCGCTGTTAAATATAAGAGTGGGAATAAGAGAGGGAAGAGAAGTGCAATTCCGGACATGCTCAAGCTGACTTGCCCCAAATGGTAGAGTTAGAAATATACCAGGGGATTCCAATTCAATCCCATCAAGGTGGCATGTACCAATGCCATCTCACTAGTCCCAGTGATCAATTTCTATTCACAATTGATCATAATGATAGGACTAAGAGGCAAAGGGATCACATAAACAAGACTAGTGTCTGCAAATACTAACTGATAGAATAAAAAAAGGTAGAGAACTATCAAACATGGGAAGCAGGATACACAGCAGACTCATAGGGTGGCAGATGTCCTAAACAGCACTCTGGCCTCATAATCAGCCCTTAAGGCATGCGGATCTGGCTGAAAAGCCCATGAGAGTATTTCAGGCATGGAAAGCCAAGACACTCTGGCAAAAAAAAAAAAATGACCTAAATGAAAGATCTCTGTGAGTGAGGTCCCAGTGGAAAGAACAGGTCATCAAAGAAGGAGGTAGGTACCTTTCTCTGAAGGGAGGAGAGAACTTCCACTCTGACTACGACCTTGTCTAAATATGATCAGAGTTGGTGAACTCAAAAGGCTTCCATAGCCTTGGCAACTCATGACAAGAGCCTAGGGTAATTATTGATGCCATAAACAAGGGTGTCAATTTGTTAAGTCAACAACAGGAGTCACTGTGCACTTACTCCTCATGTAGGATCTCTGTCCTTAATGTGCTGTACATTGTGATTTAATGCTATAACTAGTACTCAAACAGTATTTTACACTTTGTGTTGCTATGTGGGTGCAAACTGTTGAAATCTTTACTTAATGTATACTAAACTGATCTTCTGTATATAAAGAAAATTGAAAATGAATCTTGATGTGAATGGAAGGGGAGAGGGAGCGGGAAAGGGGAGGGTTGCAGGTGGGAGGGACATTATGGGGGGGAAGCCATTGTAATCCATAAGCTGTACTTTGGAAATTTATATTCATTAAATAAAAGTTAAAAAAAAAAGGCTGTGTTTATGACTTTCTCAAATAAATGCAATATTCTTACCACCCAAGCAATATCGCCTTCAGTGAACTCAATTTCATAAATAAAGCACTTGGCTGGGATAGATCCTCTTGGTATGCTCCACTGCAGGTTAACTTCAAGTAAATTCTTCACGTTAATACTAAGATAGTCTGGTGGCAAAGGTTTCACTGGAAAGCAAAAGGAAATCATTTCAACGTGGTGATTGTGAAGTTTCAGCAACAGTTCTCATCCAAAGTTAGGGTTACATGGTAACAAGCCTCCAGGGACAAATCCGGGGTTTCAAGACCATTTCCTCTGAAAGGAATTAAAATCAGATCCGCTTGCCAACCAAAATGATTCAGAGACTTGGTTATTCTGGAAACTAAGATTCTGATAAGCCACACATTGACAAGTATTTTAGTTCGAGGGAAAGGTAAGAACATCCATATCATTACAATCATTTTAATATTTTGTAGCACTGGAAACACAAACACAACCAGTACTACTAATACTTTTACTATCACCTTATTTAATGCTTATGACACTGTACCAAAGATATTGCACCATATCTCATTTATGTCTCACGACAAACCTATGTGGTGGTCCTCTGAAACCTTCATTTTCCTGATAAGGAAATTGAAAAATATGTGAAATAATTTACACAAAGTCATACATCTAGAAAATGGCAGAGCCAAGATTCACACCCAGATCTGGCTGACTGGAGAAACTGTCACTCTTTTAACTGTTAGTACTGAGAACAGAGGCTCACAAAATATCCACTCATTTGCCTATTGAGGTCTAGGAATGACCAGACAAAAGTACTATATAGCTGATGGACTCTGTGAAGCTGAGAGATAAATTACAAGTTCTAAATGAAGATGACACTTGATCCTCCATTCACTTTCTTATCTTCCATTCTTTCATGTTTAATAAGAGCTTGCTCATACATTATATGGGCCTCATACTTTGTTCTGGTTGCATTCCCATACCTATCTATCTATCTATCATCTATCTAACTAATCATCCTTCTTTCTCTGGTGATTATAAATAATTATAAACAAAAAAACAATGAATTTGAAGTTGATATATCACCTATATTCTGAAGCTGAAAAATGAAATAGCTGGATCTAATAGACTTGGATTCTGATGATCCATTAACACAGACATAGAAATCTTTATAGTCTGGTGACTCCAATTGGGGAAACCTGCATCCGACATTTTTTCCATTAGCCTTGATATAATCAGTACACTGTAATGCATGATCCAAGCCCTCATACCTGTAAAAAGAAGCATTATGAGAATTGTATTTAACAATATCTTCAGATATCATGGTACTCCATTTTCAATTATATTAAGACAACACATGGATTTTAAAAATCACTTAATAATATGCAATATTTATTGAGCACCTACTGTATGACAGTCCCTATGATAAGTGCTAGAGATTCAACAGTAAGGAAAGCAGACATAGTCGATGATTAAGAGAAGCTGAGATTTATATAAATAAGAGTGCATGGTGCTGGCGCTGTGGCTTAGTAGGTTAAGCCACCGCCTGCAGTGCCGGCATTCCATTTGGGCACCAGTTAGAGTCCCGGCTGCTCCACTTCCGAGCCAGCTCTATGCTATGGCCTGGGAAAGCACCAGAAGATGGCCTAAGTCCTTGGGCCCTTGCCCCCACATGGGAGACCTGGAGGAAGCTCCTGGCTCCTGGCTTCGGATCAGCACAATTCCAGACATTGTGGCCAATTGGGGAGTGAACCAACGGATGGAAGACCTCTCTTTCTCTCTCTTTCTCTCTCTCTCTCTTTGCTTCTCCTTCTCTCTTTGTGTAACTCTGACTTTCAAATAATTAAATAAAAATCTTAAAAAAATAGTGCATTATACCATCTTTAATATTTTACTGGGGAAGTTATTTTAGAAGAACTCTGACTTTCAGATAAATAAACCTTTAAAACAAAATCTCAGAGAAGACAAAACACATCCCTATGATAAAAATGTAGATACCGTCTGGACAATAAAGAGTTATAAACAGTCACAGTTCAGAGAAGAATTGAACAGAAGCTGACGTGATCAGGAAAGTGTTAATGAAACTGGATACCAGATGGGCCCTGAAGAACGTATAAAAGTTCATGAAAGAAATAGACTGTCAGGGGGCATTCCAGATGGCAATGCACACAAAAGGCATTAAAAGTCATAACACGGGTGAGAAAAAAATGTAGAGATGGATCTAAAAAGAGTAGAACCTTCGCACTGGTCATGATAGATGACAGTGCTGGAAAGGCAGTGATAGAGTGAAGCACAGACTTGAATGGCAGCTAGATTTTGTCTTGGGAGCAATGAGTTGCCACTGAAGGTTCTGAACAAGGGAGTTGCATATGAAAATGGCAAAGTAGGAGGATAAAGATGGCTTCGACGTGAAGAATAAATAGGAGCGGGGGGAGACTAAAGCAGAATGACCATCATTTGGTAGGCCACAATAATTACCCAGGTGCAGAATGAAGGGAGCCTACAATGGAATTCTTACAGTACAAAACAGAGATGCAGCCTTGCAAAAAGAGTCAAACACGTTGACCACACTACTGTGAAATAAGTATGGAATGAAGCAAATAGAAGAGCCACGATGGCTTTAAGTATAAAAGCCTCAAGGACAGTTAACAAAGGTAAGAAGTCAGAAAACAAGATCCATTTTAATAATTTCTTTCCTCAAAAGGCAAGAATGTAAAATACGCTACAGTTTCTGTGTGTGTGTGTCTCTCTGCCTTTCAAATAAACAAAAAAAATACATTTAAATATGTCAAAAAAAATTTTAGGTTATAATTTCCTCAATCTAAAGGATCCAAAACTTAATCCAGTACAAGATATATAAAATATATATATGTATAAAATATATATATATATAAAATATATATATAAGGATTCCTTATTTTACTCATTGAATACTTCCCACTGTATATAGCTTAAAACCACTTATTCCCATTGAAAATTCCAAATAATTGTAAAGAGCCAACATAAGTATAACTGGTAAATGCAATGAATGTAATTTAGGAAAATATAGTTAATCATACTGTGGATTAATGCTGGTAGATGTTTTCCTAATATTTAATTCCAATTATGCAATTACTTACCAATAAAACAAGTAGTAATTGGCATCAAAGTGTACACCCTTGCCAGGTTCCCAAGAACAGAGCAAATTTTGCCAGTTGTAATATATGCAATCCATATCTTTAATTTTGGTTTCCAAATTTCCTAAGAAATGAATGAAATATGAATCCTTGAAAGGTGTGATGATGAATAATTCGTGAAATTGCTATGCAATTTTACTTCATTTCCTTTGACTTCTCTACTTCATTTAGCATTCAACATCATAAAGAATATTTCAAAAGAGAGTTATTGGAAATCACTTCACTCTTAAGTGGGATATGCCAAAGCAAAAACATTTGGAGGATTCATGATGCCAGTATAAGCATAAAACACGGATTAAAAGGATTATTCTAGGATGTTATGAGCAGTTGAGCAAATACCAATGCATGTTTACTAAGATGACCCCAAACTTGGGAATTATATTAATATAAGAAATGTGGGTTTTGCAAAACACATTTGCTAATTTAGAGAATTCAAAAAGGCCAATCACCCACTACTATTTTGTGTCACATTGTCAGAGAATCTATTGTACACATGAGTACACTATAGTGCATAAGAGTTAAGAGACTTATTCCTTACATACAGTATTCCGATAGTATTAAATTTAAAGAGATCTATGATTTAACCTTGTTCTGGCATCCAGTAAGTAGCTTCTGACCACAAACTTCGAACTTCTGATCCATTCGTGCATTGCTTTGGCAAAAGCGTGTGGATTTTGGCTTCAATGCCCTTGTTTAGATCAAATCCATATTTGTAACGTAGATTCTTAGTAATGACAGTCTGATAAAATGATGACACAAAGTCAAGCTTGGAAACAGGTATGGTATGATAAGCCATATTAATAAGACTAAGAAATCATTAATATTCTGGAGAGTTCATAATATCTAAGACACTCCTGAGGATGATTATCTGATACAATGCCCCGAATACATTTCTGGCAGAGCTTACCTATATATCACATCATTCCATACAATCGTTTGAATAACATCTCACTCAAAACAAAACCAAAAATGAACTACTAGAAGGGAAGAAGGTTCTAGAGCAGAAACTTGACCTTTAACCAACTTGGAATTAAATAGATAATTCTCACTAACCATATGCACATTTCATGGCAAATAATTTGTTACCTTTTAAATATAATGAGAAACCTTGAGAAATCACATAAAGTGATATTCTGGAGGTAACCAGAGAAAGTCAGACAAATTACGAGCTCCTAGAGAATGAAAAACATAAATTCACTGCACCACAGCACCAACCCCTATGTTATTTATGCTTATGTACCTCCTACCCCACAGAGTGTGGAGCACAAAATGCGCCTCATTCAAATTGTCCCTGGAAACCACAAAGCTCAATTAAGGAGATAAAAGAATGACTTCTACGACCGAAATCCTTGAATGAGCACGTTTGTTGAAAATCTGAATTGCTAATGATTCGGTAAACTTTCATTAAACACTTAGTATAATACACATATGCAAAGAACAATGCCGTGTCTTTTGTGGAAGTGTATAGATAAATAAGGTTTGATTCCTACAGAGACACACCTCACAGTCCAATAGCATTCATAAGACTCATGTCTAACTATATAAGTAACCGTAAAGCATGCTAAAATGCATAAGTGCTCTCTTTCAAGTCCATATTCCATGGGACCAAGTATCTTTTCTGTGCACTTCCAATAGTAGACCTTACAATGGATGGGATGAAAATATATGTGACAGGATGCTTAGAAAATAGAAGCAGGCATGAAAGCTTGCTACAAACTAATTAGAACCACTGAGATTTGGGAATTGGAGTGGGGCATTGAAGTGAGGACTCAAAAGAAAACACCTAATGATCACTCTGATGGTACAAGTATATGCTTTACTTACCTTCCATCTTCCACCACCAATGCTTCGAAACTTTAGTTCATATTCTACTGCACATGCCTTGAAATTTTCCAGAGATACTGGAGGTTGCCATTGTAAATACAGGAAACCTAAATATCCAGGATCAACTATCTCAAAATCCTCAGGGGGATTAACTGAAATAAAATCACCAATATATTTTGATTTTTCCCCATGGAAAAGATTGTTAAATACAGATATATAGATTTTTTTCTAAATGCTGATCAACCGAGGAATACATTTAAAAATGTGCTACATCTATGATATGGGATATTAGTAAGTCATAAAAGGGAAAGAAGTACTGACCCATTCTACAACATGGAAAACACTGTGCTAAATGAATGAAGCCAGTCACAAAAGATAAAAAAATTATATGGCTCCATGAATATGAAATAGCTACAATGGTAAACCCTTAGATAGAAACTAGATTTGTGGTTGCCAAAGGCCAAAGGGAAGTGGGAAGTGGAATGGAGTATGACTGCTAATGGACAGAGGGTTTCTTTCGGAAGTGATGAAATTATTCCGGAATTTGATAAAGCTTTTTTTAGAAATCCAGATTACTGCTATCCAAAGGGATCTTCAAAAGTTCATGGAAAATTCTCATTTTAATTACATTTTCCCATGCATTTTTTTTAAAAAAATTTATTTATTTATTTACTTATTTATTTGAAAGGCAGAGTTACACAGAGAGAGAAGGAGAAGCAGAGAGAGAGAGGTCTTCCATCTGCTGGTTCACTCCCCAATTGGCCACAATGGCCAGAGCTGCGCCAATTTAGCCAGGAGCCAGGAGCTTCTTCCGGGTCTCCCATGCACATGCAGGGGCCCAAGGACTTGGACCATCTTCTACTGTTTTCCCAGGCCATAGCAGAGAGCTGGATTGGAAGTGGAGCAGCTGGGACTTGAACCAGTAGAAAGCAGTAGAAGATGGCTCAAGTGCTTGGGCCCCTGCACCCACGTGGGAGACCCAGAAGAAGCTCTTGGCTCCTGGCCTCAGATTGCATCAAAATAAACATCTTTTCATCCATTTTCTACAAACTTTTGAAGTATTCTTGTGTGTGTGCAAATAAATATATATCTATGCTTTAGATATTTATATATAATTTATACAAATATTTGTATAATATATAATATTTTATAATAAATATGTTTATGTGTATGTATTCTGCATCTATTCACATATATTACACATCTATACACATCAGTTCACACACACATCCTATACAAGGAGTCTACAAAGTTTGTAGCTCCAGACATTGTAACCATTTGGGGAATGAACCAGTGGATAGAAGATTTCTGTCTCTCCCTCTCTCTGTAATTCTGCCTTCCAAATAAATAAATAAGTCTTTAAAAAAAAATGCACACTTCTCACAAACTTTGTAGACTCCTTGTATAGGATGTGTGTGTGAATTGATGTGTATAGATGTGTGAGTGTAATATATGTGAATAGATGCAGAATACATACACATAAACATATTTATTATAAAATATTATATATTATACAAATATTTGTATAAATTATATATAAATATCTAAAGCATAGATATATATTTATTTGCACACACACAAGAATACTTCAAAAGTTTGTAGAAAATGGATGAAAAGATGTTTATTTTGATGCAAGAAAATTTTGAAATTCATGCATAGCCATTTTCATAATAAGAATTTTCCACAAACTTTTGAAGACTGCTTGTGTGTTTGGCTGTGAGTGTGTGTATGTATGTGTGTGCATCCTAGTACATAAATATACACATTTAATAATTCTATAAAATTTCCTACTAATAAATCAAATAGTACTATAACATTCCCCTCTTATTCTCTTACTAGCAATTTCCACTCATTTCTGCCAAATCATTTACTTTAATAGTTCACTTCATAATTTACTGAGGTGAGACAAATATGGCACAGATTATTTTCTGAGCCAGGACTCCATCTCCTCTAAAGAAGGTCTCTGCTGAGGATGAAATGAAAATCCTGTTATTTCAGTCCTAAAGATTAGAAATTGCTGTCAAATGCACTATTGTAATCACCTTTTTTGATAAGAAAAGTTCATTAGACATGATTTAATAATTCTATAGTTATTTGTTAATTTTATTTTAAATTTTGTAATTTTTTCTTATTAATCTAGCTATCATAAAAGGTAAGGATAATTATTAAGAAAAGTTTCCAATTAGTTAAGTACCAGGCAATGACCTTTTTTTTTTTTTTTGACAGAGTTAGACAGTGAGAGAGATAGACAGAGAGAAAAGTCTTCCTTCCATTGGTTCACCCCCCAAATGGCTGCTATGGCCAGTGCGCTGCGCCGATCCGAAGCCAGGAGCCAGGTGCCTCCTCCTGGTCTCCCATGCGGGTGCAGGACCCAAGGACCTGGGCCATCCTCCACTGCCTTCCTGGGAAAGCAGACAGCTGGACTGGAAGAGGAGCAACCGGGACAGAATCCGGCACCTCAACAGGGACTAGAACCCGGGGTGCTGGTGCTGCAGGCGGAAGATTAGCCTAGTGAGCCACGGTGCCGGCCAAGCAATAAGCTTTTAGGTATTTAACCTATGTGGATCCTTTAAAGAGTTCATCGAAAATGCTTATTATGAAAAATTATGCATAGGTTTTGAATTTTTGTCTGACAGTATACTTAACTTTTCATTCCATTTTCAATAAACTTTTTGAAGTATCCTTATATCTTTTGTGCATGAGTTTCTGGAATATCTCTAATAACAATCCATCTACTAGTTATGCACTTCCATAGGGCAGGTTGAAAGGACAGTTATTATCCCTAATTTTAAAACTCTTCTAGGGGCTGGCGCTGTGGCACAGCAGGTTAACGCCCTGGCCTGAAGCGACGGCATCCCATATGCGTGCCGGTTTGAGTCCCAGCTGCTCCTCTTCCAGTCCAGCTCTCTGCTATGGCCTGGGAAAGCAGTAGAAGATGGCCCAAGTCCATGGGCCCCTGCACCCACATGGGAGAGCTGGAAGGGCCCCTGCACCCTCATGGGAGACCTTGAAGAAGCTCCTGGCTCCTGGCTTCAGATCTGAGCAGCTCCGGCCGTTGTGGCCAATTGGAGAGTGAACCATCGGATGGAAGACCTCTCTCTCTCTCTCTCTCTCTCTGCCTCTCCTCTCTCTGTGTAACTCTGACTTTCAAATAAATAAATAAATCTTTATAAAAAACTTCTAATATTAAGTTTATTTAGATTTTTTTAAAGATACATTTCAATAGAGTTTTGTTTTGTTTTCTGTTCATTTTTAATTACTACAAGCTTTGCATGCTCTAAGGCTCAAGGCCTTAGAGAAAACACAACTTTCAATTATGTAGGCTTTTTATAAAGCTTGAGTTACATAAGGTTTAAATAAAAGTTTATTTCTACAATAGCTGAACAACAACAACAACAACAAATCTATGCCACTGGAGCATGTCTTTGATATAGTAATTAGGATGTTGCTTGGGACACCCACAATTCCATATTAGAATGTTTGGGTTCAAGTCTCAGCTACATTCTGGATCCCAGCTTCCTGATAATGCACACCCTGGGGGGCAGCTGATGATGGTCCAAGTGTTCAGGTTCCTGCCACCCACAAGGGCAACACAAATAGAGTTCCCAACTTGTGGCTTCAGCCTGGCCCAGCCCTGGCCACTGCAGGCATTTGGAATGTGAACCAGCAGATGAGAGATTTCTCTCTCTCGCCCACTCCCTCCCTCTCTCCCCAACTCCCTCCCTCTTTGCCTTTCAAATAAGTAACAGTATAAAAAATTATTAAGGGACATCATTAAAATCCATATAAGGTGTAGGTTTACCTTTTATCTCAAGATCTGAAGACGAAGTATAGCCAAATGCTATGCAAATGAGAAAGATAGCCAGGCATCTGTTATACAAACAAATGAAAGCCATTTCTCCAAGGTTTACTATCTTGATATCTCCTAAGAAAGAAACATATAACATTGTAATTTTGTCTTACTTCAAGCAATCAAATGGCTAAATGCTATTAAAATACTTTGAGCAACTCAGCACCTCTACCAAGCAATAGGAAAACTGTATTCCCTTGAACCATGAAAATAGAAATAATCAAGTTTGGAACAAATACAATTAGAAAGGGAGGGTTCTAGTTCCATCATTCTAATGAGAGATAAAATAAGGCAAAAGAAAAAAGCCCTGTAACTCTTCACCTGCACACATATACTTTTCTACATGCTACGAGCAGGACACAGTACTTAAAAATAGCCTTCAACCTGTCAGTGGAGTCAGATCCACCAGAGTGTCCTTGTTGGTGCATAAAGGGAATTATGACATCATTAGTCTCCATAGCAATGCTCTCTCCTAGCAACAAAGACAACACACTGACACATTATACTCTTCTAAAGGGAAAAAAGGTATTTGAAAGTTATCTGACCACTGAGAAAGTTCAAAGCCTACATCAGAAAGCTCAGATAACTCAGAATTTTACTTTATTTCTCCAGAAATATAAAATAATCATCATCTATTCTTATATCTGTCCACTTCTGTCCCTACTTCCTGTATTAGGAAATGACATCATCACCCTCCCAGTGGCCCAAATGAGAAACTTGCGAATATTTACATCATTCCTTTTGCATACAATCTCTCCATTTTCACTACCACTTCCTGAATTTAAGATCTCAACCTCAAGGATCTCCTTATCTAGTCTTTGCTGCCTGCAAACTATCTTCCATATCACCTACAGTGAGAATAACCTTTCTAAAAGGCAAACCTGGGACAGTGCTGTGGCATAGTGGGTGAGGCCACCGCCTGCAGTGCCGGCATCCATATGGGTGCCGGTTCGAGTCCCAGCTGCTCCCCACTTCTGACCCAGCTCTCTGCTATGGCCTGGGAAAGTAGTGGAGGATGGCCCAAGTGCTTGGGCCCTTGCACCCTAGTGGGAGACCTTGAGGAAGCTCCTGGCTCCTGGCTTCGGATGAGCTCAGCTCCGGACATTGCAGCCAATTGGGGAGTGAACCAGCAGATGGAAGACCTCTCTCTCTCTCTCTCTGCCTCTCTCTGCCTCTCCTCTCTCTGTGTAACTCTGACTTTCAAATGGATAAATGAATCTTTAAAAAAATAAAAAATAAGCCGGCGCCGTGGCTCAATAGGCTAATCCTCCACCTTGCGGCACCGGCACACCGGGTTCTAGTCCCGGTTGGGGCGCCGGATTCTGTCCCGGTTGCCCCTCTTCCAGGCCAGCTCTCTGCTATGGCCAGGGAGTGCAGTGGAGGATGGCCCAGGTGCTTGGGCCCTGCACCCCATGGGAGACCAGGAAAAGCACCTGGCTCCTGGCTCCTGCCAGGATCAGCGCGGTGCGCCGGCTGCAGCGGCGGCCATTGGAGGGTGAACCAACGGCAAAAGGAAGACCTTTCTCTCTCTGTCTCTCTCTCTCACTGTCCACTCTGCCTGTCAAAAAAAAAAATAATAAAATAAAATAAAAAATAAAATAAAAAATAAAGAGCAAATCTGAATTTTTCACCTCTTAAAACTATAACACCATTTCACTGCCAAAGAATACAATTTATCCATCTTTTTACTCCTGAAGAATATTGGCTTTATGATTACAATTTAAAGGAGTCAGGCCTACACAACATACTAGATCAAAACAACTATTGGTAAAGCAAAAACACCACATAATATACTCTGAGTCTATATTCCTTGAACCAGTAACTTCACAAAAGTTTAAGGATTAAAGATCAATTATCACAACATTCAAGGACTACCTTTATCTATCCTTTATGGACTAATTCAGCAGGACCTCCCTCTCTCCCCACCCTACCCTCTTCATCCTACCTGGTCCATCTGCAAAGTTCTAATGTTGTAAGCATCAGTTATTACATCATAGAATCTTGAGGTCAAATTTTTGAAATCATCAGGTATACTAAAGGCAATGTTGGTCACACTCTCCTTTAATATACTGGAAGGTCAAACTCAGATTTGCCCAAGATTATTACATAGCAAGTTGTTGAAAGAGTTGGAAATAGGGCAGAAATATTTTGATTCCCAGTCCTGTGTATTTCACCCTGCTATGCTTGATTTAGCATTATGAAAGCTATTCCTCCAGGACCCCACTGTTTAAGTTTTCCTTCGGTTAATTAACCAGTCTAAGTCAACATCATGTTATATTTCAGAAGTCTACGCATCATAATACCCTATGCCATTTCTCTTACTGAGATCCAGCAAATTTCTCTTCTCAATTCCTCCTTCCCCATCCAGCAGACCATGGCTGCTCATTAATGCATCTGTAAATGCTAGGTAGATTGGGTTACCACAGATTACAAATCCTCCACAGAGCTACTCTAATAGATTAAAATGATCTCACTGCTTACTGTTGGGCCCAAAGAAATAGATCTGACAAAGATGCAGTCTCACATGTTCCCTATAATGACTAAAAACCTCTGGGGCTGGCATGGTGGCATAGCTGGTTAAGCCACTGCCTGCCACACCAGTATCCCATATGAGTACTGGTTGAAGTCCCAGTTGCTCCACTTCTGATCCAGCTCCCTGCTAATGCATCTGGGAAAGCAGCAGAAGATGGCCCAAGTACTTGGGTCCCTGCCACCAACGTGGGAGACACAGATGGAGTTGCAGGCTCCAGACTTTGGCCTGGCCCAGCCCTAGCCATTTGTGGCCATTTGTGGAGTGAACCAATGGATGAAAGATCAAAGATTTCTCTCTCTCTCTCTCTCTCTCTCTCTCTCTCTCTCTCTCCCCCTGCAATCCAAATAATTCTTCAAGGAAAAAATTCATTCTATTTCATTTCTACAGTATTAAAACCTAACTCAGACTATTCTGAATCAGCCCAACACATTTAAGGAAAGGTAGGAAATAGGTTTCCAGAGTCATTTGATGGATTAACTCACATAAGGAGTTCCTAAATTACATGTAAGCATCCAACCTAGACTTTCCCCAACGAACATAAAAACAGTTCTATTCTGGGTTGCAGGATTTTTAGTAATACAATGAGTTTTTTTTTTTAAAAAAAAAGGTTTATTCACTTATTTGAAAAACAGAGTGATGAAAGAGAGAGAGAGAGAGAGAGAGAGAGAGAGAGAGGGAGGGAGGGAGAGGGAGAGGAAGAGAGAGAGAGAGAGAGAGAGGGAGAGGAAGAGAGAGAGAGAGAGAGAGAGAGAGAGAGAGAGAAAGTGCTTCCATTTGCTGGTTTACTTCCCAAGTGCCCACAATAACCAGGACTGGGCTAGGCCAAAGATAAGAGCCTGGAACGCCATCCCAGTCTTCCATGGGAGTTAGAGGGACTATAATACTTGAGTGATCACCTGCTGCTTCCCATGGTGTGCATTAGTAGGTGGCTGGATAGGAAGTGGTGTGGCTGCATACTTGAATCGCCACTCTGGTATGGGATGTGGGAGTCCCAAGTAGGGGCTTAACCTGCTGCACTCCTACATCTACTCCAAATTAGGGGCTTTATATACTGTATAGTTACAAAGGAGACCTGAGTTTTTCACAAGTGGGAGGAACCTGAGGACAAAAGGAAGGTGAGAGGGAGGAAACACAGACAATATTTTTTTTTAAGTTTCCAATATACTCCACACCCCCAGGCCACAGTGGACAACCACTCATCTGGTCTTTTTTTAAATATTTATGTATTTATATGAAAGGCAGAGTTATAGAGAGAGAGGGAGAGGTAGAGATAGAGAGAGGGGAAGAGAGAGAGAGAGAGAGAGAGAGAGAGAGAGATCTTCTATCTGCTGGTTCTTTCCCCAAATGGCCACAACAACATGGGCTGGGCCAAGCTAAAGCCAGGAGCCAGGAGCTCAACCCAGGACTCTTACCAGAGTGCAGGTACCCAAGCACTTGGGCCATCTTCTGCTGCTTTTCCCAGGTGCATTATCAGGGAGCTGGATAGGAAGTGGAGCAGCCAGGAATTGAACTGTCACCCTTATAGGATGCAGGCATTGCAGGCAGCAGCTTAACCTATTATGCCACAAGACCGGCCCCCATTCATCTGGTCTTAAGTCTGTATTATGAGAAAATAATAGCAAGTTGTCCAAGCTCACACAACTCATTGGTGGCAAAGCTAGGACTAGAAACCTGGTTTCTTAAACTCTTTCAACTACTTAACAAATACATTTTCTTGCCATAAGAAGTCTGTCTTGTACCTGTTTTACCAATAATCCTCCAGCCCCCAACCTTCCCCAACTTACTATCACTATCCATATCATCAACCCACCACACAATTTATCACCATATTTCTGACATAGCAATAATTTAATAAACAATCATTGAGCATTTCCTTTTGTCATATAGTATCCCAGCTAAATTATTTTTTTTAGATTTTTTTATGTATCTGTTTTTTTAATATTTATTTATTTATTTATTTGAAAGTCAGAGTTACAGAGAGGCAGAGGCAGAGAGAGAGAGGTCTTCCACCCACTGGTTCACTCCCCAGATGGCCGCAATAGCTAGAGCCAGGCTGATCTGAAGCCAGGAGCCAGGAGCTTCTTCTGGGTCTCCCACATGGGTGCAAGGGCCCACACACTTGGGTCATCCTCCACTGCTTTCCCAGGCCATAGCAGGGAGCTGGATTGGAAGTGGAGCAGCAGGGATTTGAACTGGCACCCATATAGGATGCCGGTAGGCAGGTGGTGGCTTTACCAGTTACGCAACAGCACTGGTCCCTTATGTATCTATTTGAAAATCAGATTAACAAGGAGAGAGGGAGAGACAGAGAGCAAGAGAGAAAGAGATTTTTCCATCTGCTGGTTCACTTCCCAGATGGCTGCAATGGCCAGGGCTGGGCCAGGCTGAAGCCAGGAGCCAGCAGCTTCTTCTGGGTCTCCCACGTGGGTAAAGGGGCCCAAGCACTTGGGCCATCTTTTGCTGCTTTTCTCAGGCCACTAGCAGGGAGCTGGATCAGAAGCAGAGCAGTCAGGACTCAAACTGCCATCCATATAGTATGCTGGTGTCTTGCCGGTGGGTTAAGCCACTGTGCCACAACAAAGGCTCCACCAGCTAAATCCTGAGTAAGATGCAAGGTGCAAGTAGCAACAGTCATAGTATCTATAATAACATGGAAACTTCCTACCATTTCTTCAGTATTCACAGCATCCAAGGCACTGCCTGATACTGAGCACTGTGCTTGCATTATCTCATACAAGCCTCATAATCAGCCTTGGGCATAGGTATTACTTTTAGTCCCATTTTAAAAAACCAGAAGCAGATGTTAACCTAGAGAAATTAAACAATTTCGCCCAAGTCACACAGGGCCTAACAGTTCTTTGTATTTGAAGCTAGGCAATCTAGTGCCAGAACCCTCAATGGTAATGACTACAATAGGCATTTCCATGCCTAGGATCACCGTAGAGGACAGGTCTTAGTTTCTGCTTGCTTAGCTTCATACAACACTAGTTCCGAGATAGTTTCCCACTGAGGATGTCCTCTGAAATGGCAAACCAAAAGCTGCTTCTTTTCATCCTCCCTTTCCTACCTTTTCAAAATCATGCAACATTAGATCCTCTCTAAGAGTTGGCTGCCTAACCCTTGCATCTTTGGAGAAACTCCAGGTACTTACCAATTATATGGTTTCTCAAGAAATGGGTTATCATGAGCAGGTATCACAGGCCCTCTTTTTCTTCCCTCTCTACTTGAGAGACATGATTAGAATTGCCAATATTTTCTTCCTGTCTGATAATCAAGTGTGGTGAAAAAAAAAATGAGATAGATGTTCTTGAAATAGCCAGAGAGCCAGGACAAGTCACAAGATAGGGGAAGTTTTGGGTGGGGCTAAAATCCATGTAAAGCAAATTTAGAATCATAGCAAGCTAATATGGAAGCTGACAGGACTAATGATCCTTTGGATAAAGAGGCAGATACATAGGTGAGGTGTTTATTATAATAAAAGGCACAATGGCATTAGTATCAATCTGGGTTTCACTCCTGCCTCAACCACTGTGCTCAGAGGCAAATTATATCACAATTTTCATCCACATTAAAAAAAAAAAAAAAAAAACGGGGGGCATGGGACTGGTGCTGTGGCAGGTTAAAGTCCTGCCCTGCAGTGCTGGCATCTTATGTGAGTGCTGGCCCGAATCTCAGCTGCTCCACTTCTAATCCAGCTCCCTGCTAATGCACCTGGGAAAGCAGTGGAGGATGGCCCAAATGCTTGGACTCCTGCACCCATGTGGGAGACCTGGAAGAAGCTCCTGGCTCCTGATTTTGGGTCAGCTCAGCTCCAGCCAGCCATTTGGGAAGTGAACCAGCAGATGGAAGACTTTCTCTCTCTCTCTCCCTCTCTCCCTTTCTCTGTAACTCTGTCTTTTAAATAAATAAAATAAATCTTTAAAAAAATGTTTAAATGACCATGTTACTTATATTGCCTCTGGGTGAAAAAAAAAAATCAGTCTTATAAAATTTGATACTTTTAGCCGGCGCCGCGGCTCACTTGGCTAATCCTCCACCTGCAGCACCGGCACCCTGGGTTCTAGTCCCGGTTGCTCCTCTTCCAGTCCAGCTCTCTGCTGTGGCCCGGGAAGGCAGTGGAGGATGGCCCAAGTCCTTGGGTCCTGCACCCGCATGGGAGACGAGGAGAAACATCTAGCTCCTGGCTTCCGGTCAGCGCGGTGCACTGGCCGCAGTGCACCGCCGGAGCGGCCATTGGAGGGTGAACCAACGGAAAAAGGAAGACCTTCCTTCCTCTCTGTCTCTCTCTCACTGCAATGCCAGCATCCCAAATGAGCTCGAGTTCAAGTCCCGGCTGCTCCACTTCCAGTCCAGCTCTCTACTAATGCACCTGGGAAAGCAGGGGAAATGGCCTGAGTGCTTGGGCCCCTGCACCCATGTGGGAGATATAGATGGACTTCCAGACTCCTGGCTTCAGCCTGACCCAGCACTGACTGTTGTGACAATTTGGGAAATAAAACGGCAGATGGAAGACCTCTTTGTCTTTCTCTCTCTGTAACACTTCCTTTCAAATAAATCATAATTTAAAAAAAAATTGGCCAAAACATAGAGAATAAGGTTTAGGGAAAAAGAAATTAAGAAAATAGAAAAGTAGAGGTTACATAAAGGAAAGTAGTGTAATTGCAGACTTAAACATCATCTGGAAGTGAAATGATAAACTGACATGGTCTTACCTAGGAAGACATTGGCTAAGAGACCTAGCCTCCAGCACCAGATTTTCCAGGTGATCTTGGAAAATAATAATAACAGGGAATATAGTTTATTTAGCCCTTACTAGACATCAAGCTTTGTGCCAGATGTTTTATATGGATTAGCTCATTTCAATCTCACCACACTGATAGCCAGTATTATTATTCCAATGTTACAAATGAGGCATTTGGAGTTCAGAAAATTTAAGCAAATTTCCCAAAATCAAACCACTTAAGCAAGAAAAGATGGCTATATATGATTCAAATGATCATGTTCCTTTTAACATAATAGTATTGTCTTTCAACTAATCTCATTCTATGAAGCTCAATTTCCTCTTATACAAGTTATTCCTAGGATGGCATTCCAAATTTCATCAGTTAATCTACTGTATATCCATCCATAGTTTCAGGATGGGACTCAAGAGCACTTCCTGGAAAACCAATTTTGTTTCAAAAAGACCATCCAACATGCATAAATGTCTAGTCATAGTTTCTGGAGTATAGCCATGACTTGGCATCACACTCAGAAAGTCGGTAACCTGCCAGGTCTTAAGTCCTGAAAATGTGCTGAGATCAAAACATGGCTCATTTATGCTGTAATCAGCCTATGACCTGGTGATAAGTCAAATCTAATGTAAATGATAACTAACAAATAATATGCCCTGCAGTGGAGTAGCTTATAAAGAATGCTGAAGATGATTTTGCATGCCTTCAAACACAAAAGGGCTTTGAATCAGACAGCTTCACCATGTTTGCCACTAGTCAAGTGGTGTAAGGTATTTCCTACCAAATAATCAAGAAACTTAAGCACACGCTGAATGATGAAAATCATCATGTGCATATGAAGTACAGGCATGATTTCTTTTCAACAAATACCACTTTAACATCCAGTTTTATATGTTTATATTTACATTCCTGCTAAGTTTACATACCAGCATGGAAATTTATGAAATATGCTTGACAAAACTTGTAAAATCATAGGAGGCCATACTATTCCACAATTTTTAGGTGGTTTCCTATATTAGTTCATCTAGCTAATAAGTTTTTTGAAGCACTGTCAAAGCTAGAGAATTCAGTTTTCAACTACCATAGCAACATGCAACTTTACAATGCTAATTTATGAAGCCGTTTACATATTTCAGAATGTGTCCTTACTCTGGGCAGATCAGAGCTTTATTAGTCTATAATCCAATAAATCACCAATAAGCCTTTAAACTATAGCCCATTAAAAATGTTTTAACAACTCTTTTTAAAAAGTCCTAAGTCATCAATTAGGAACTATTTCTTAGAACAATCAAATTGTTATTATTAAATATACTTTCTATTGTATTCTAAGCAAATAAAGTCAGCTGAAGAGTAACACACTATCCTGAAAGACAATACTGCTCTGGAACTAGCAAAACAGTTACTCTTGTTTAACACTCTTCTCCACTCTCTCATATGCTTCCAAACTGTGCATCCAAAACTTTCCCATCACGTAACCTCTTCAAAAGTAAGTGAGTGTACCCTACCCTCTTACTACACAGAATAATAGAATACAAAATGTAAAATAACAAGTTTTATAGTACTTTAAGCTTATTCTATCTGTATGTTCTTTCATAAGGTATAGATTGCAAGCACGTGGAAATAGTATTTTATATAGTGTCATTAGTCATGGAAAAGAATGTTAACAAAATAACAAAATATTTCTATCATTGTATTCATTATTCAACAATTATTTGGGGGAGCCTACTACACACCAGGCACTGTTGTAAGTACTGAGGATCTATCAGGGAAGTAGCCAAAGTATTTACTCTCACTTGTGGTGTGGGAGGCAGACAATAAACACATCATATCATTAGAAATGCATAAAGAAAAATAGAGCCTGGTAACATGAAAGGGTGACAGGTGTTCATTTTGGACACAGTGGTCAGGTAATGCCTCTCTGAGAAAGTGACATTAAAGGCCTCAACGAAGTGAGAAGATAAACCAGGTAAAGACACAGGGAATCTTCTAGGTATAAGGAAGGGTACATTCAAAAGCCCTGAGGTGGGAATCAGCTTAGTAGATCCAGGAATAGCAAGAAAGGAAATAGAAAAGATTAAGAGATGACTAGGCAGAGAGTAAATAGTGAATTTACCATTTAATTTCAGTGAAATGGGAAGTAATTGGACAATTGTGAGCAGAGTGATGTGATATAAACTATATTTTAAAAAGGCTATTGGGCCGGCGCCGCGGCTCACTAGGCTAATCCTCCACCTAGCGGCGCCGGCACACCGGGTTCTAGTCCCGGTTGGGGCGCCGGATTCTGTCCCGGTTGCCCCTCTTCCAGGCCAGCTCTCTGCTGTGGCCAGGGAGTGCAGTGGAGGATGGCCCAGGTGCTTGGGCCCTGCACCCCATGGGAGACCAGGAAAAGCACCTGGCTCCTGGCTCCTGCCACCAGATCAGCGCGGTGCGCCGGCCGCAGCGCGCTGGCCGCGGCGGCCATTGGAGGGTGAACCAACGGCAAAGGAAGACCTTTCTCTCTGTCTCTCTCTCTCTCACTGTCAACTCTGCCTGTAAAAAATTAAAAAATAAAATAAAATAAAAAGGCTATTATATCAAAGGATACGGTAGAAGCAATGACTCAGACTGGAGTTGATAATGACTGAGACCAGGTAGATAGCAGCAAAGACACGTGATAGAATTTACTGGTAAATTGAGTGTATGGTATCAGAAGATGACACCTCTACGTTTGACATGGCAGTTAATTGTTTATGAGATCTGGGGACAATGGTGAAGACCTCAGTTTTAGATGTTTAAATTTGAGCTGCCAAACTAATATCCAAGGGGAAAGATGAGTACCTTGACTCTGGAAATTAGGGGAAAGACCAAAGCTACATGGAGACAGGACACAGAAAAATGATTTAAAGCCATGAGATCAATTAAAGTCACCTAAAGTTGTGCAGATGAGATAAAGAAAGGAGGACCAATAATATAGAGGCTAAACAGATGAGGAGGTGCCAACAAAAGAGAATAAGGAGAGCCAGACAGGCAAGAGAAAAACTCAGAGTTTGTGTTGTCCCAGAAACCAAACTGAGAAAATGTTTCAGGGATAGAGTGCTAGACAGTGGAGGGATAAGCATCTGGCACAGTGTTAACATGCCACTTGGGACGTCCACATCCCACGTTATAATGTTTGGTTTCAAGTCTCAGCTCTACATCCAATTCCAGCTTTCTGATATTCCACACTCTGGAATGCAGGAGGTAATGACTGTAGTTGGGTCCCAGCCACCTAACTGGGTCGTTCTGATTGAGTTCCCACTCCTGGTTTTGGCCTGTTCCAGTTCCAGCTGCTGCAGGCATTTAGGGATTGAATTAGTGGATGGAACATCTCTCTCTCTCTCTCTCTCTCTCTCTCTCTTAAATAAATAATTTTTTTGAAAAAAGAAAGAACTCAAGGGTAAAAATTCCAGACAATGAATATAAATAACTTTTAGAAATAGAGTAAAAACCAAAATGTTTTTCCTGTTCTCACAGTCAACTCAACACGGTATACTTCACCTCTGGCCACCAAAATGTGTGAGGATTTCAACCCACCAACAATCAATCAGTTCTCTAGTAGATCCCAAATGGGTTCCCTCCAACTCAGTTCAATTCTAACAATGTACACCTAGAGATAGCGTCAGATCCCACAGTTGAAGGGCTCAGTTCCACAGACTCTGCCTCCCATTTTGGATGCCTGTCACAATTACTAGGTTGTCAGTTATACTTCTGGGTGACTGGCTATAAATCAGGGGTTCCCATGGCCTCCTCTTTAGTTTCAACTTATTTGCCAGAGCAGCTCACAGGACATAGAGAAACACTTACTAAGGTTTACTCGTTTATTATAAGAGATGTTATAAAGGTTATAGATGCAGCCAGATGGAAGAGGTGCATAGGGTAAAGTCTGGGGATAGGGGTGTGGAGTGCAGTTTCCAGAAGCTGTGTGCCAGAAAACTTGAATATACATACATACATACATATATACACACATATATCTCAAAAGATACTGAAACATTCCTAGGACTCCATTCAGTCATTACTGTATCTATGAGCGTATTTTCCAGGGCAAACTCACTCGGGCATGCAGGCTTCCAAATCTCACAATTACTCCTTTGAGAAGTTTGCTCTGAAGGGGGCATAGGAAGCTATAGCTTAGAGGATATTTCTCATTTTCTCCTCTTTAAAACATGAATGTAGAGCATTTCACATGAAGAGTTGATCCTGCTCTGCCTTAGATTGTTGCCATGCAATTCATTAATGGCAATGTTCTTATTTAAGGGATGTAGGTCAGAGGTCTTTGGGTTTGTACTTATCAAAGAGTACCCTACAAAGAGCATTTTTCTAAGGCAATTAAAAACAACCAATGTTTAGCTTCACCTGTGATTGCTATAACAAAGGTATTATATCTGTTCAAATTGTTGTTGCAAACCTATCTCCAATTTCTTGCATCTCCAAGGAAATATTAGCTTTTAAAATCCTGCCATTTCTCCAGACTCCAGAACATCTCTACTTTCTGTGTGCAATTTGAGGCTTCATTTGTTTTCTTCTAGACTTATTTTCTGCAGTAAAAGTCATCAGAAAGAACTTTAGCTATCTATTCATAAGGCAGTTTAAAACCATCATCGTTTGTCTGGAAACATGACTGAAGATCTGAATTAAGGGAAGGCCAGGACTTCTAGTGCAGGTCCCAATTTCAAATGCAGAATGGGAAGAAAAAAAATATTGTATTTTGAAAGCATTCAATCTAAGTGAGTCAAACAATATATCCATGCATACTCCCTAAGAGTTCCAAGTACCTCTCTCCTGGCAAGATTATTTTTCCTGGCCTACTTAAGCAGCCTATTTGGAATGCAGACTGTGGAAGGTATCAATTTCATCATTTCAGTCTCTTACTGTCAGCTTCATGCTCATGCCCCTCTCTCATCTGGTTTCTTCCTCTTCTTCTTCTCACTTTTCCTCTTCCTCACTGATGTCTCTCTTTTCCATCAAGTTGATATTAAGATATTTTGGGACCACAAGCTGTCTTTAAATATCACGGTGGGGCCTGCGCTGTGGTGTAGAAGATAAAACTGCCACCTGCAGTGCTGGCACCCCACTGCAGTCCTGGCTGCTCCACTTCTTTTTTTTTTTTTTTAACTTTTATTTAATGAATATACGTTTCCAAAGTACGAATAATGGATTACTATGGCTTCCCCCCCATACCGTCCCTCCCACCCACAACCCTCCCCTTTCCCACTCCCTCTCCCCTTCCATTCACATCAAGATTCATTTTCAATTATCTTAATATACAGAAGATCAGCTTAGTATACATTAAGTAAGGATTTCAACAGTTTGCTCCCACACAGAAACATAAAGTGAAAAATAATAGATGATTTTTTTTAATGATGATGAAATCAGATCAGACCTATTGTCATGTTTAATCCCAGTGAGAGTCAAGTTGGGAGTTGATAGTTTCTTTTTTTTTTTTTTTTTTTTTTTTTTTTTTTTTACAGAGGATCAGTTTAGTATGCATTAAGTAAAGATTTCAACAGTTTGCACCCCCATAGAAACACAAAGTGAAATATATTATTTGAGTACTCGTTATAGCATTAAATCTCAATGCACAGCACATTAAGGACAGAGATCCTACATGAGGAGTAAGTGCACAGTGACTCCTGTTGTTGACTTTACCAATTGACACTCCTGTCTATGGCATCAGTAATCTCCCTATGCTCCAGTCATGAGTTTCCAAGGCTATGGAAGCCCCTTGAGTTCTCCGACTCTTATCTTGTTTAGACAAGGTCATAGTCAAAGTGGAGGTTCTCTCCTCCCTTCAGAGAAAGGTACCTCCTTCTTTGAAGACCTGTTCTTTCCACTGAGATCTCACTCACAGAGATCTTTTGCCAGAGTGTCTTGGCTTTCCATGCCTGAAATACTCTCATGGGCTTTTCAGCCAGATCTGAATGCCTTTAGGGCTGATTCTGCTGGCTGCTCCACTTCTAATCCAGCTCTCTGCTATGGCCTGGGAAAGCAGTAGAAGATGGCCCAAGTCCTTGGGCCCCTGCACCCACGTGGGAGACCCGGAAGAGGCTCCTGGCTCCTAGCTTTGGATCAGCCCAGCTCCAACTATTGCGGCCAATTGGGGAGTGAACCAGTGGATGGAAGATCTCTCTCTCTCTCTCCCTCTCTCTGCCTCTCCTCCTCTCTCTGTGTAACTCTGACTTTCAAATAAATAAATAAACCTTTAAAAAATAAATATCAGGGCAATCTCTCCTCTCAAAACATTTTTCATTAGTTCCTTGGTTTCGGAATAATGTCTTATGTGCAACAGTCGAAGATTCAACCCATTTTGCAGACTTGTAAACATAATGTTTCAAAGTTCTTATGAACCAAAGTTATTTTTGCTTGCATGTGGGCAGAGCTTTATTGTTTTTCAGTGAATTGATTGCACTTCATAATAAATTAATCTCAGGCTTTAAGATGACTAATCCCTTTTAACCGGCCATTTAAAGACTAAATCCATCCCTTAGTCCTATATGGTAAGTCTATTTACCTCAGCCATCTTTTCACTGTTTTTGATAGACTAGACAGCATTTCTTCAAGTGACCTTAGAGTCTTCTCATTGAAAGAACCTCAGAATTTCTATTGTTTATACCCCATGCCTGACTTCTGCCTTTGCTTGCTATATTGGTGCTGACATGGTCGGAGGCACCCATCCAGATCTTTCCACAGGCATTTCCTGACACAATGCTGCCCAGATGAAAAGACACAATGTTCCCTGCCCTGGAGTCTGTTGCCAGGGCAGACCAAAAAATAGCTATTATAAAGTGTGGCCTTTCTCTCAGGCCACTGGTAGAATGGGGAATTGATACCATCTTTTTGGAGATGGTGTGGCTGAGATTACGAGTTGTTCCCCGACATTTATTCTCCCTTTCTTCACAAGTAATGGGACCCCCAAGTGTTAGCTACGAACATAGCTACACACAATAGACTATATTTCTTGGAGTCCTTTCAGTAGCATTGTGATTACAGTCTAGCCTCAGAGATGGAAAGGTTGGGCTTATTTCCAATCGTTGAGACAGTCCTCCAAAGAGAAAGGAGTTTTTCTCTCCTTTCTCCCTTTTCTCTGTCCTGCTTGTCAAAATGTGGGTTTGGGAATGAGCTACCTTTGATCAAGCGGATGATAGGACAACCTGGACATGGCACAACAAGAAGTCTAGAGTAACCCAAAGCTCCTTTGACTTTCATAAAGCTTTGGATTAGCTGCCCCAGACAGTAATGTGACAGCAAAATGAAGCACTTTCTTGCTTAAGCAAAACTTGTCACCTAAAATTAATTGGAGAGGTATTTAGCAATGTGTATCAAAATCCTTTAAAAGTTTATATTCTTTTGCACTGAAATTTTCCAGCAATTAAGGAAGTATGTATTTAGACAGCCTGGTCCCTCATTTTCTAAATATCCTCTGTGTCTGAAGCATAACTGCAGAGAGCTACATTTATATAGGTTCGTAAACATGTAGCACTTCACTTGGCTGAAGCTTCTGACCACGTACATGGAAAATAAACCATACGGAACTAACCTGTTTGCAAATATTGCAACCATAACATGCTGAAGTGGAAACTTTACACAGTGACAAAATACAATGTGACAATACTTCAAGTGTCCAGCTTTGAGTCCTTCAAAGTCTATACTTTGTTTACTATATAAACATGAGGGTGGATGTGCTAGAGGAGCCTCTGTGGCCCTGTGGTAGTCCTGCTCACAGGAGTTGCTCACAGGTACCACAACACTTCTCCCATCCTGACATACAGTCACAGTTTTCTTTTCTTTTCTTTTCTTTTTTTTTTTGACAGGCAGAGTGGACAGTGAGAGAGAGAGACAGAGAGAAAGGTCTTCCTTTGCCGTTGGTTCACCCTCCAATGGCCGCCGCGGCCGGCACGCTGCAGCCGGCGCACCGCGCTGATCCGAAGCCAGGAGCCAGGTACTTATCCTGGTCTCCCATGGGGTGCAGGGCCCAAGCACCTGGGCCATCCTCCACTGCACTCCCTGGCCACAGCAGAGAGCTGGCCTGGAAGGGGGGCAACCGGGACAGAATCCGGCGCCCCGACTGGGACTAGAACCCGGTGTGCCGGCGCCGCAGGCGGAGGATTAGCCTAGTGAGCCTCGGCTCCGGCCTTGTACTCTTTTTTTTTTTTTTTTTTTCAAAAATTTTATTTTATTTATTTGAGAAGTAAAGTTGCAGAGAGAGAGAGAGGCAGAGAGAGCAGAGCAAGAGTAATATCTTCCATCTGCTGATTCACTCTCCATATGGCCACAACCGGCTGGAGCTGGGCTGATCTGAAACCAAGAGCCAAGAGAGAGCGTCTTCCAGGTCTCCCATGTGGGTGCAGGGGCCAAGCACTTGAGCCATCTTCTACTGCTTTCCCAGGCACATCAGCTGGGAACTGGATCAGAAGCGGAGCGGCCAGGACTCAAACGGGCACCCATATGGGATGCTGGCGCTGCAGGTGGAAGTTTAATTTACTATGCCACAGCACCGCCCCATCCCACTGGACTCCTTTGAATTGGGAACTCCTAACCTGTTTTGATTTTCTCGATACTGCCTACCAATGACAGTGAGGTTTATGTACAAATTTACACACACAAATGTATTCTTGCTTCCCGAAGTCTTTCACCGCAGCTTATATACAGATGCAGAAAGAGGTCAGAGATGTCACATGATGTTCCCACGGCCTTCTTTCATTCCAGCTTGTGTTTTTATTGCCAATGTCAACACTTTCAGCTTTGCATAACTTTCAGTTCACAGAGCTGTCTGTTTTTTCCAAATGCATCATCCAGATTTTATTTTCTTCCCTTCTTTATTCAATCCAGATCAGCTTCCTTTCCCCAAACTGAACTTGCCTTTCTGCTTTTTATCATACACTCCTAACAAAATCCCAACTCTGGATGAGCCTAACTCTCAGTTTTCTCTGTGCTTATACCTGAACAGATGAGAGCCAATAAAAGAAGTCCCACAATAGTTAAGTCCCATGCTAAATTCATAATATGCCAGTTTAAATATTCACATAGAACTACTTAGAAACCCTATTACATGGCTCCACTTAATCTCACCTCATTTTTGACAATTAAAAATCTTTTCCACTCTTTTTAATCCTCACATCCTTCTCTCCCAATCATCAGCACAAGATTTATTTGAAAACAAAATCGAAATTATCAGATTGGGGGGGGGGGAGGCTGGCACTGTGGTGTGGTGAGTAAAGCCACCACCCACAGTGCAGGTATCCCATACAGGCACTGGTGGTTTGAGTCCTTTTGCCTAAATAAATCTTACAAAGAAAAAAAAGGAAAAAAAAAGAAAGTATCAGATGGAATTTCCCTCATTTTCCTGATTTGAAATGAGAATATTTCCACATGCTCCCTTCTCTCCTGCTGTATTAAAGGAAGCATATTTCCTGTTATCTGGTACAATTTCTTCATGTGTTTTAAATTCCAACTCTGCTCATTTTTTCAGGAGTCATACACCTAAATATTTTATTCTCTCATATATCTTCAGTAAATGTAAGATGTGTATATGGGATCCAACTGAGGCCAGCACTGTGGCACAGCAGGTTAAGGCTGTTGCCTGCAATACTGGAACCCCATATGAATACCGGTTCAAGTCCTGATTGCTCTACTTCTGATCCAGATCCCTCTGAACGAACTTGGGAAAGCAGTGGAACATGGTCCAAGTTTCAGACTTCTAGCTTCAGCCCGGCCCAGCCTACCCATTGAATCCATTAGGAGGGAATCAGCAGATGGAAGAGTCTCTCTCTCTCTCTCTCTGTATGTATGTGTGTGTGTGTATGTGTGTGTGTCACTCTGCCATTCAAATACATAAATAAATATTTTAAAAAGATATATGTATGGGACATTTAGCCTGTCGGTTAGAACACCAGTTAAGATGCAGACATCAGAGTGCCTGAGTTTAATTCCCAGATGCAGCTTTGAACTCCAGCTTCCTGCAAATATAGACTCTCTGAGAGGCAGAGATACTAGATGGCTTTTTTAAAAAATATTTATTTATCTATTTATTTGAAAGGCAGAGTTACAGAGAGAGAGTGTGTGTGAGAGAGATGCAGAGAGAGAGAGAGAGAGAGAGAGAGATTTCATCCACTGTTCAACTGTTCACTCCCCAAATGGCCACAATGGCCAGGACTGGGCCAGGAGCTTCTTCCAGGTCTCCCACATGAGTGCTGGGGTGTAAGTACTTGGGCCATCCTCCTCTGCTTTCCCAAAGGCATTAGCGGGGAGCTGGATTGAAAGCAGAACAGCCAGGACTCGAACTGGCACCCATACGGAATGCTGGCACTGCAGATGGCAGCTTAACCGGCTGTGCCACAGCACTGGCCCTGATGGGAGAATGGCTTAAGTAGTTAAGTTCCTGCCACCTACATGGGAGACCTGGATTGAGTCCCCAGATGCTGAGCTTGGCCTCTTGCCATTGTAGTCATTCTATCAGTCTCTCTCTCTCTCTCTCTCTCTCTCTGTTCTCTAATTAATTACTCTTAAAAAGGAGCTTCATTGTCTTTTAAAAATGTGTATATGGATACATCCCACTACCATCTGAACATGCTAATTTATCCCCAAACTTAAAAATAAAAACAAATTCCTTGTCCACGTATTTGTCTGCAGTTACTGCTCCAATACTCCTTAATACTTCTTCATAGGCAAATTTCCCAAAAAGAGCTGACTATTCTAGCTATTTTGACCACAAGGCCCCACCACTCTTCATCATTCCCTTCCCTTCTGGGTTGTTCATTCACCTTACCACCAATTCATGACTTTCTGAAACTAGGTCCCACTGGAATAACTAATAACCTCCATGCTACTGACTCCAATTGAGATAGATAGAGATAGAGATTGATATATCATAGATATTTATAAAGATTTATTTATTTACTTAAAAGGCAAAATTACAGAGAGGGGGAGAGCAAGAGCAAGTGAGAGAGAGAGCTCTTCTTCCATTGGTTCACTTCCCAAATGTCCACAACATCTAGGGCTGGGCCAAGCCGAAGTCAGGAGCCAGGAGCTTCACCCAGGTCTCTCACAGGGATACAAGGGCCCAAGCACTTGGGCCATCCTCTGCAGCTTTCCCAGGCACATTAGCAGGGAGTTGGATCAAAAGTGCACCAACTGGGACTCGAATCAGCACCCATACAGGATTCCAGCACTGCTAGGTTGTGGCTTAACCTGCTACACCACAGTGCTGGCCCCTCCATTAATATTTAATCTCAACCTTGTCTACCTCTCAGCAGCATTCACCTCTTTGCCATTATCCTTATTGAAACCCTCTTCCCTTGGCTTTTCTGACACTAGTTTGACAGTTTTCCTTCAATCTACCTGGCCACTCTTTGTATTTCATTTACAAACAAACTCATCTTGTAATTATCCTAACAGCAAATGTCAGAGCTCTTTGCAGTTTAGTCCAAGTTCTTCCTCTTCTCATTTGATATTCTCTAAACGTAATTGTATCCACCCCCATAGCTATCATTGCCATCTGTATACCAATGATTTTCAAATGTGTATCATCCACCTAATTTACTATTTTGTTGATTTCTCAACATCTTCGCTCAGAAATCTCAAACATACATCAAATGCAAAATGCCAAACACCAAATTTATTTTAAAAAGTCATGGATAAAAAAGTGTTTTCTCTGTTTCAAAGAACATGAAATACATGTGGATTACCAATATTCAAAACATCAATCTACGGCTGGTGCTGTGATATAGCGGGTAAAGCTACCACCTGTGAAGCCGGCATCCAATGTGGGCCCCGGTTCCAGTCCCAGCTGCTCCACTTCTTATCCAGATAGCTGCTAATGGCCTGAGAAAAGCAACACAAGATGGCCCAAGTGCTTGGGCCCCTACACTCATGTGGGAGACCCAGAAGAAGCTCCTGGCTTCAATCTGGCCCAGCCCCAGCCACTGCAGCCATTTGAGGAGTGAACCAGCAGATGGAACTGTTTCTCTCTCTCTCTCTCTCTCTCTCTCTCTCTCTCTCTCTCTCACTCTGCTTTTCAAATAAATGAACTACATCTTTAAAAAAATCAATCCAACTTACAAGGGATCTAGTATGGTTTAGACATTGCAAGGATAGCAAGGAACGGCTCAACATTTGATGGTAGCAGCTTAAGAAAGGGACAGAAGCTCAGAGGAATTTCAGTAAGGGTTCTGGGTCCCAGACAGAGGAGTCAATCTCAGCAATGATCCAGTGGCCCAAGCACAGCACAGGATGGAACACAATGGTATATCAGAGAGTCTATCGGGGAGATGACAAAAGATTAATGACCAAAAGGGCTTTCCAGTATTTTCACATTGCCTTAGGTCTCAGAATATTTGCGTAACCCAGCAGAAGGCTCCAGTATTGACTAAAATTGTATATCTTACTTTCCTAGAACTATGTTGAATATAGATAGCTTAAAGTTTCTAAAATGTGAAATTTCCTGAAAAGTCAAGTCTATGGGCTAGATACATACTAACATCAATTATAACAATAGATAGAATTTAAAAGAGGAGAATGTTCCAACATGGGAAGCAGTCCACACAGCAGACTCATAGAATGACAAACGCCCTAAACAGCACTCTGAACTCAGAATCAGCCTTTAAGGCATTCGGATCTGGCTGAAAAGCCCATGAGAGCACTTCAGGCATGAAAACCCAAGACACTGTGGCAAAAAAATGGTCTACATGAAGAATCTCTGTGAGACCCCAGTGGAAAGAAGGGGCCATCAAAGAAGGATGTACTTTTCTCTGAAGGGAGGAGAGAACTTCCACTTTGCTTATGGCCCTGTCTAAATACTAATAGAGTTTGTGGACTCAAAAGGCTTCCATAGCCTTGGCAGCTCATGTCAAGAGCCTCAGTTGATCACTGATATCATAAATAAGAGTGTTAATTGTTAAATCAACAATAGGATTCTCTGTGCACTTACTCCCCATGAAAGACCGCTGTCCTTGTAGTATGAGAATTAACTGTAAAACTTATTTTCAAGCAGTACTTTAAACTTTGGGGGGGTTGAAAATTGCTGAAATATTTACTTAGTATAGAGCTGATCTTCTGTATATAAAGATAATTAAAAATGAATCTTAATGAAGAATGGGATGGGAGACGGAGTAGGAGGTGGAATGAGAGTGGGAGTGGGAAGGTGGGTATGGGGGGAAGAACCACTATATTCCTAAAACTGAACCTATGAAATTTGTATTCATTAAATAAAACTTTCTTAAAAAATAAAGAAATAAAATAAATAAATGAAGAAGATGTGGTAAGTTCCAGGAAGGAGACAAGCACTTAGAAGTTCAGAGGAGAGGTATTCAATCTGGTCTTGGGAGTGGCAGTCAGGTAAGAGTCTTTAAAGGATGTAGTACTTAAGTTATCTCATAAAGAGGAAGTGTTTGCCAAGGAGGTGAAGGGGAATTTTCAGGAAGGATTTCTTCTAATAAGATTTGATTAAGCAAGTGCTGGGAATTGATACAGCTTAACAAATTCAGGGATCTATAAGTAGTTTGTTTGGGCCTGAGTACAGTATGTACACAGACATGCATGCCTTCTGAGCTATGTTCAAAAATTTGGAGCTATGTTTAATGACTTTTGACTATTATAGGCAGATACTGAGGGACTTTTAAACGTGAGGGTTATGCTCTAATAGCCCAGGATAACGCATACAAACTAGAGATTTGGCTTTTGCCACCCTTAGAATAGATCTGGGAAGTGAAAGAAGAGGGACAAAAGCAACAAGTTAGGAAACTTTTGCAATAGTTCAGGACAGACACAATGATGGTACATACTATGATAATAATAATACCCTGAAAAAAAAACATATAAAATATATTAGTTGGAAGGTAAAGTAGACAGCCTTAGTGACCAGTTGAAAATGCAATGAGAGAGATTGTAGAGAGACTGGGACAATTGAATTTACAGATAGATTTTCAATCTAGTAGCTCACAAACAAGACTGAAGAGTAATGAGGAAAGCAGGAAGGACAGGAGAAAGTGCTATCACAAAAACTAGCAAAGCAGATGATTTCAAAAAAAGAATATTAGAAAGTAAAGTACTTCACGTGCCAAAGGCGGAGGGGTACATGGAGGGAAATAAATGGAAATATGTATGTTGCAGTTGGAAATAGGGAGTAATCAGTGGTGTTGGTAAAGGCAGCTGTATTTGCAGACCATTTTTTATTGAAACTTAGTTATATAGGTTGTATGGGACTTGGTTGTACAGGAAAGGGTCAAGAAAAGAGGTCCCTTTTTAGTTGTTTCTGAGAACTCACTGAGAGGAAAAAGTCAAAAATACAAAACAGGAAGGAGGAAGTTATGTAAAGGTATCACTGAGAAAGCAAGATGGTGGAACAGGGTCTAAAACACAGGTTGAGAGATAGGATTTGGACTAATGTAGGACTAGTTTTTCCTCTGAGAACAAAAGCACGGGTGAAAATCAAAGTCAATATGTGTGTAAAATATAAGCAGGTGTGTGGATAAGAGGTCCAGGCACACACAATATCTATGATTTTCAACGTGAAACAGGAAGTAAGCCAACCTCCTAAGCATAAACATGTAGTAGCTGAGTAAGAGGCTTAAAAAGAGAGTATAAAGTGTGCAATAGTCACCAAAGACAATGTAGAAGATCCAAGAAAAATCCAGAAGAAACTGAGTAGGATCTGCATAGCACTGATTCATTCTTCAACTCTCAGATGATACTTGCTGAAGCTGAAGTAAGCACCTTTCCTTTAGAGATACATTGTGGTTTTAATCTTATATTAATTCGTGAACTTATTTGATTAATTTCTACTATACTAGACTGTAAACTCAAAGAGGTCAGGGATAATGTTTATTTTGCTCATCACTGCATCATTTAAGCCTAATATCCCATCTCTAAAATGTGAAAAATATCAATCCTTCTCTACATGATCAGGATATGCATGTAGTTGGATTCACACTGAACTAGAATTTACTATATAAGAAAGCAAGGACTTCAGATTGCTCATTGCCGTATCCCCAGTGCCTGGTATAGTGCATGACACATAATACAAGTTCAACAAATAATTCCCTGAGTGAATGAAACAAATACAGCAGGACTCCAAGTCTCCAAGTGATTCCAGTGTTGTTCCCACACTACCATAGCTACTGATAGCAGGTGTTCCAAAATATTATGATTATTATACTAAGGGCCTCAGCATATGCATTATCATCTGTTTTGCTCAAGAAGAAAGCCAAGTTCTGTGAGATGACATATCATGTGCAAGTTCAAAAAATGGAATCATAATACAATCCCAGGTCTGCATCACTCCAAAATCTGAGCTCTTTATCCTATTCCACACTGCCTACTAAAGTATTATGTGATAAAAGGTTTTATAAATAAGGGCCAGCACTGTGTTGTAAGCAGGTGAAGCCACCGTATGCAGTGCCAGCATCCCGTATGGACACCAGTTCACGTCCCAGCTGCTCCACTTCCAATCCAGCTCTCTGTTATGGCCTGGGAAAACAGTAGAAGATGGCCCAAGTCCTTGGGCCCTTGCACCCACTTAGGAGACCTGAAAGAGGCTCCTGGTTCCTGGTTTCAGATCTGCCCAGCTCTGGCTGTTGCACTCATTTGGGGAGTGAACTTGCAGATGAAAGACCTCTTTCTCTCTACCTCTGCCTCTCTGTAACTCTTTCAAATAAAGAAATTCTTTCAAATAAAGTTGAAAGGCAGAGTTACAAAGAGAGAGAAGGAGAAGTAGAGAGAGAGAGAGAGAGAGGTCTTCCACCCACTGGTTCACTCCCTAATTGGCCGCAACGGCAGGAGCTGCGCTGATCCTTAGCCGGGAGCTAGGAGCTTCCGGGTCTCCCACGTGGGTGCAGGGGTCCAAGGACTTGGGCCATCCTCTACTGCTTTCCCAGGCCATAGCAGAGAGCTAGATGGGAAGTGGAGCAACCGGGACTTGAACTGGCGCCCATATGAGATGCCAGTACTACAGGCAGCGGCTTTACCCACTATGCCACAGCGCCAGCCCTAATAAATAAATATTTTTAAAAAGATTTTATAAATGAACTTTTCTAGAAATACATGCATTAGAAAGCGACCCCTCTCCTGCAAACATCTCCACTTGCAAACAAAACAAGACAAAATCTCTTCCCAAAAACTCTTCCAACGTAATGACTATTGATCAAATCTCAGGCAGGGGTCTCTGACAAGTCAATAAAGATAAGTGTTGTAGGCAGGCATCTGTCAATGGCTGTTGGCATCTGCTGAGCTGTTCCACGTGACCCTGTACGTTTTCTATCTCCACAGCATAAGTCTTGATTTTACAGACAGAATGGAAGACATGATTCCAAAGAGCTTTTCTTCTCACCATTGCTTTAGAATGACTGTAACATTAGCATGGAACAATGGAGAAAGCCCCCATGGACCTGGGCAAGACACTCCAACTCTCTACCTCCATTTCCTTATCTATAAAACAAAGGCAATAATGCTTGCCACCATAGGGCTTAGGAAATGATTAAATGGGATAGGGATAGAGCATGTAAAATGTTTTTAGCACCGTGGGCATAATAGCTCAATTTTTAGGAGCCCTCTGCTTCTCCCATATCTAGGAGCCACCTCCTCACTTCCTTGATGACACTGAAAAATATATGAAAAGGAACAAGCCACGCACCTTACTCCAACTCTCCCAACTTGTAGCAAAATACAGATGATATACTTTACTTATCTCCAGAAAAAAAAATAATCCTGAAAATAGCTTTTCATTTAAGGTAAGATCTTAGCATTGAAAAAATAAAATCAATTGAATAGGTGTTCTGCCTCTCCTTTGTTGTATCCTACTGTTTAATTCATCATTTCTAACATTTTATTGCCATTTTTTATCACAATAGGCAGAGTCAGGATATCTGGCCCATTTTTCAGATGAAGAAAGTAAGACAAAGTGGCATGTCCATCCGAAAGCCACAGACTATGCAGAAGAGACATAGAACTGAAAACCAAATTGCTTGGCTTTAGTTTGGTATTCTCCCCATTTAAAAAGTAATAATAAGTACATAATAAATGCATGGAATTTATTTCAATCTTGAACTCTCTAAAACATCCTATAATTTCATAAAATTTCAATCAAAAGTTGCTGGGAAATCAATGATATCAGTGTCCTGGTTTTGTGTACCTGTTTTATATTAAAAGAAGAAAACTACTCTGGAAGCATCCAAAATGAGTGCAACATGTCAAAGTGATATTCATATTTAAGTGATGCTTGATTCATTTCAGAGCAAAAGCAGGGGAAATTAGAATGTGCGTTTAATAATACTACTCTACATGTAGCCATAATGCTCTTCTAAATTAAGTCAAAACACCAAATGAAATCATTCATTTCAGAAAAGCTCTCCGGCCATCTTTGAGTTTAATAAAGTGAAGCTGCTGCAAAGTGGAAGGTTCTCATCTAGAGAAAAACATCACACAGAAAATAAACCTCAAAGAATGTCCTAACTCTAAACTACAACTATGCTTACTGTCTCCAAAGGACCAGATTTGCTTAAAAGAGGAACAATTTTATAGGAATTAAAGGATAATAGGAAAATAGCACTAAAAATTAAAGCAACAGTGCTAGCCATACTGATGATCCAGCACGTTTAATGAACTTCATACAAGAATGTAGTTTTTCCCCAAATTACTTTTATACAAAATCAAACAACTACTTTTTATCAAAAAGATTCATGAGCCCATTTTAAACATATGGAGAAAATGAACCAATGACTCAAAAATAAGTTATCTATCAACGTCAAACTCCCCTCCCCCCCGCCCCGCCACTGCCAAGTGAAAGTTCCAGACTTACTCTATGTGAATATGTCCAGTTGTAATTGAATTCTTCTGCAGTAGCACTGAACTTTGCCTCAAGGAACAGCTTCTCAGCTTAATGGATTTTCAATAACCTTAGGACTAAAGCCTTTGTTTTATGTAGGAGGAGCTCTGCTGGATCCACGAAAAGTACCAACTGTCAAGAGAAAATTTGCATTGAAAGCAGGTCAGCATTCAAGGTTACATTTGTCAAAAGACTGAGAGGAAATTACAAAGTTCATCCAAGTGCCTTTCTTTCCCTTTTAATTAGTTCCTGATATGGCATCTTAATACGCCAGCTTTATTTTACTATGTGACTCACCACACTGGGAATTAAAAAATAATCCAAAGGTACGTATGTGATTGCCAGGTTTATAGCTGTTTCTTCGGAGTGTGTGAGACACTACACAAAGGATCATTGTTTTGAGATGTAAGTACCTTGAAGTATGAAAAGAGTTGTAAATAGATAAGGAATCCTAAAACCTGGATTCTACTGGAAACTCTCACTCCCACAGTCAGCTCTGTATCCTTGGGCAATTTCCTTAACCTCTTTAGGCCTCAGTTTCAAAAACGTATTGAATAGGACCCTAGAAGTAAAATAATCTATTCTCAAACAAAATAGCCACTGTGCTTTCCCTAATGGTCAGTTTCTCATGTGTAAAATGAGCTGATAGAACTAGATGATGTCTGAAGTCCCTCTGATTTCTAAGATCTCTGGTGTTGTAACTAAAACTCAAAGTCACGTATACATTTCTTTACTCATTGAAGTTTTAACAAATCTTTCTTTCTATAACCGAATGAGACTTTTATTTCATCCCAGATAAACTGAAATAAAGAAGAAACTCAGGCCACCACCAAATTGTCCCTCATCATTGAAGTCTCCACACTTTTTATTGACTTCTGATTTAATTTCCATGTCCAGAAAGCATGCAAAGAGAATACTTTCCTAGAATATATAAGATGTTGTCAATAATTTATTTCAAAGAGAGAATGGACTGAGGGTCAATTCAGTCTCTATACCACCTAATATTGAAATATATAAAAATATCTGCTTCTCTTTGGAACATAAGTTCAGATTTGACAACTTTCCTCAGATTCTAAACATGTATTTTACACTAAATTTGTGAATAAATAAATAAAAGGCAAAGAGCATGAAGAGGGCACCATGTATGTAGTCTTGTCGACGGCACTAACTTTGCATTTTAGCTCAAGCTAATTCTTACCCTTAGATGCCTTTTCTTTTTTATTCTTATCCACAGTTAATTCTCTTCCTTAAACTTAGGAAAGTGGGAAAAAAACTGACAATTGCTTAGAGTTCGGCATTTGTTTTTCGGATATCAGCTGGTTTGGCTGGTTCGCAATCATTTTTGTCAAAAATTATTTATGAGGCCTATTTGAGGAATTTTACAATTAGTATTTGCTGACATAATAAGAAAAAGGAGACCTAGATACAAAATCTTCTTTCCTTTTCCTGAGATTGTAATTCCAATAACTCACGTGTCTTCTTCTATTTAAAAGAAAAACAACCACCAGGGAGTTTCTTCAACCTTTCCATTTCCCAAGGTCTTCTGGCCCTTGCAAATATTTGACTATGCTATCACTTATTATGCAATGCCACTGATCAATCTCCTTAATATATATACCAAGACTTTTGAGAGCTATAATTAAAAGAGATAGAATCATAATAATATCTGGGAATGACGTACGCCGTTATTTATAGATATTCAAACTGCAAGTTAAATTTAGTTTATAAAATACAGTTGGTTGGGGCCAGCACTGTGGTGTAGCAGGTAAAGCTACCGCCTGCAATGCTGGCATCCCATATGGGCGCCAGTTCTAATCCCAGCTAGTTTTCGTCCCATCCAGCTCTCTGCTATAGCCTGGGAAAACCATAGAAGATGGCCTAAGTCCTTGGGCCCCTGCACCCATGTGGGAGACCCGGAAGAAGCTCCTGGCTCCTGGCTTCGAATCGGCTCAGCTCCAGCCATTGCAGCCATCTGGGGAGTGAACCTGCAGATGGAAGACCTCTCTCTCTGTCTCTACCTCTCTCTGCAACTCTGTCTTTCAAATAAATAAAATGAATCTTAAAAAAAGAAAAAAGAAAAAGATTTTGGAGTTAACGGTGCAGAGAAAGAAGACCAGACTAATTGGGGCAGCCTCTCCCCAACTGGAAGCTAGTCTACAATAAAATCAAGACACATTGTACACTCAAACTTGATGCAGACCAGGGTCAGTGTCACATAATGGGCATAAAGTATAAGAAGTACACCAAAACCTCGGGACGGGGAACTTCTTCAAGACAGTTGAGATCAAGTGTTGTTCCCGGAGAATTGGGCAAGATGACACCAATGACTCTGCAAGCAGTCAGCAGTCTCTGGAAAGGGGCCGGTAGAAACTAGGCAAAAAGATTTAGGCTTGTGCTATAATTTCATCAGAGGCAGAGAAAGAATTGAACTTCTAACATTACAGTCAAACAGCCAATCGCGCAGGGTAGGGAAAGAGGTAGAACTAAAGCCTGATGCTTACAAAGGATCCCAGCAGGCCCAAATCAATCCCAAAGGCATAGCATACAATAGGCTATTTCCAGACGTGCACCTGCTAATAACAGAGAGGGTTCTCACTGGACCCGGTCTGTGTCAGAGCAGAGAATTCCTAAGCTAACACCAGTTAGTACTGTAGGATAACTTTAGGTAGACAAATACTTTCCATGGGCTCCCTAGCAGGAACAGATACACTACTTTATGTTATCTACCCCCTCCTCAATTAGCCAAGTGGATAGTGGTTCAGTTTTTAAAATGGATATAACTCACCTTTCAATAGGTTAAGTTGCTTTCCAGAAATAAAAAATTCAGGAGAAACAAAATCTAGATCACCTAGACTTGACACTAGTATTGCGCTCTTCCTGTAGAGTCGCTCTATTGCTGAGAGTTTTTCTTGATACCCCAGTTGCTAAAACTGTTGACTGGCATGGATTATGACATACCTTTCATTGTGTAAAGCTCTATATACTTCAAGCATTCTCTTAACCATTGAAACAAGCAAAAGAACTTTCCTGAACTGCCATTCAAATTAAGCATCAGCAAAGACAGTACAGTCATCCTTCAGTATCCATGGGGATTGGTCCTAGGATATCAGCAGATACCAAAATCTGCAGATGCTTTCGTCCCTGATATAAAATGGCATAGTATTTGCATAGAACCTACACACAACCTACTGTATACTTTAAATCATTTCTAGATTACTTATACTATCTAATACAATGTTAATTCTATGGAAATGGTTGTTATACTGTATTCTCTAGGGCATAATGACAAGAAAAAATGTCCGTACCATGTCCAGCACAAGTGCAATTGTTTTTTCAAGTATTTTTGATCTGTGGTTAGTTTGCATCCACAGATAAGAAGCTTGTGGCTATGGAACCCGTGCATACAGAAAGCTAACTTAAGTTATTTATTTACTTATTTACTTGTTATTTATTTATTTATTTATTTTTGGACAGGCAGAGTGGACAGTGAAACAGAGAGAGAAAGGTCTTCCTTTTCTGTTGGTTCACCCCTCAATGGCCACTACGGCCGGCGCACTGCGGCCGGTGCACCACGCTGATCCAAAGCCAGGAGCCAGGTGCTTCTCCTGGTCTCCCATGCGGGTGCATTTTTATTTGAAGAGCAGGCACACACAGAGAGACAGACAAATGAAGAGTGACAGCCATCCTCCATCTGCTGGTTTACTCCCCAAAAGCCCACAACAGCCAAGGCTGGGCCAAGCCAAAGCCAGGAGCCAGGAACTCAATATGGGTCTCCCACATGGATGGCAGGGACCCAAATACTCAAGCCATCACCTGCTGCCTCCCAGGGTGAGCATTACCAGGAAGCTGCATCAGAAGAACAGCAGGTAGGACTTAAACCCAGGAACTCCACTATGGGATGCTGGCAGCCCAAGCAGTGATTAATCACTGTGTCAAATGCCCACCCCAAAGTGTATTTAATGCTCCAATGTGTTATCTTTTTTGTAAGGTTAAAAGGCATCAAATAGGCAAAAACCAAGAAAAGTAAACAACTGCTGACTATTTAGCATATATGTATATATAAATGTTCACACATACTTTTCTACTTTTCAACAAAATTCTCTGAATTTGTTAACAGTTTTGAAACATTCATGCAAATGCCAAACTTCTAAGGTTTTGATGGCTTCTTTATAAATCATAACACACCCCGAAAACTGACTTGAAAAGTTATTTGGTAGAATCAGCATATTATCCAAACCAGCAGAGTCTGTATAACATGTTCTGTGAGACAGATGGTGTCAAGATCACCTACTTTTCCCCAAACCCCGTTTTATTTTTCAGCTGAAACCAATCAATGATTTTTCATTTCCTTTCAACACTGCAAACAGATTCAAGAGCAGGATACCAGAGCTGAGATTCTCAGGAAACCCTCATGACTGGGAAATACAGTTAACAAAGTCCGGGTTCAGGCCCCAGACGCTTGTTAGAACTAGGAATTAACACCAGACCGGCTCGAACACAGACCACAGATGTCAGCATCCCCAGGCTCTGCTTTCTGTTCTCTCAGTCTCTATCAACAGTGATAGAGCAATGATAATGTGCTAGATGCTGGGGAACAGAGGCGAGCTAAAAACTACTGAACAGTGTGAAAATGGCACACCACGATAGGGAGAATCACTGGTGCCCGAGGGGACTCAGAGAGAACAACTAATTTTACCTGAGCTATGGAAAAAACCAGCATCTTTGGGCACAGATGGTTTGGGCCAGAGATGGTTATGTCTAGTCCTGATAATATCACCCTGTGGGATTAAAAAAAAATAGATCTTCTGTCTGTGGATCCCTGCACAGAGCTCCTAAAAAATCTGAGATTTCATGAGTGATAGGAATGGGGTTTTTTGTTGTTTATTCATAATGAGCCCATTTTACCCATTCCAGAATTGATGAAAATAAGTTGATTCTGGGAAGGTTGGAACTTTGAGCCCTACCCCTAAACTCCAGGGCAGAGGAGCAGGAGATCAAGTCAGTGGCCAATGATCTGATCAGTTGTGCCTACATCATGAAGCTTCCAAAAAAAAAAAAAAAAAAAACCCTTAAACAAAAGAGGTCAGGGAGCATCTGGGTTGGTGAAGACATGGAGGTACTGGGGGAGCAGCATGTGCCTAGAAGGGGCATGGAAGCTCCATGGTATCCCACTGCATACCTACGCAGCTCTTCCATTTGCCTGTTTCTGAGTTGTATCCTTTATAATAAATGAATAATAGTAAGTAACCTTTTGCCCTGAATTCTATGAGTCATTTTAGTGAATTATTGTACCAGATTGGGGGGGTGGTCACGAGAGCCCCCAAAATATAGCCAGTTTGTTGGTCCAAAGTCCTGGAGCTTGGTACTGACATTTGAAGTGAGAGCAGTCTTGTGGGATTGAGTCCTATTGGGCATTGCCTAAAATCTCCACTACAATATGGCATCTGTCGGATGTTCAAGGGGCGTGTCTGCGGCTGCTGTGGTTAAGCTACGTAAGATCAGACCACCGACAGGGATAGGTCCGCTCTAGTTCCGGACACGTGGACAGTGCATGATCCCTATACTTTGCTTAAGATGCCCCTGTGAGTGGTCCACCCATGCCTGCATGACCTTTTCGCTGATTGGCTCCACTCTTGCGCATGTCTTTTGCAAGCCTTATAAGCCTGTACACTTCCTCAATAAAGTAGTTCCTGCTTCTACAGTACTCACGGGTGCTTGTGGTGTGTTCATCACCCATTGACCTTACCTCTCCCGTTCGCCTTGTTGGGGAGTGCTTGCGCTGCCCCTGCTGCTCAGGGGCCAGCCTCGGGCTTGAGACCCAGACAGAGTCCCTAATCTGTGGGGCCTGCATTAATTACAGATAGTTACCCTCAGGATGAAACTGAATTCTTGGATGCCCAGTTGGTGTCAGAGAATCTGAGATTTGGAGGATTACTTGGTGTCCGAAAACACCCCAGACAAGTCAACCTTCTCTATAACAGCTTATCAGCCCTATAGCCAAATATTTTGTAAACATCTTGGTGTTTTACAGTGCTAATCAGGGTAAAGCTATCTGATAAACTGTGGCTGACTAATGTTTTTCCTAGTATCTCTGATGTTTCTTCTTAGTAGTAAAACACATGAATTCTAGTTATGTTCACTGCCTCCCTAGCTAGAGACTACATTTTCCAGACTCCCTTACAGCTTGATATGGAGATATGACTGAAATTTAGATAATGCTTTGCAAGAAGTGATCTGTGCAATGTTTGGATCATGTTTTCATAAAAAAAATCACTTGTTTTCTTTCCTTCACCCAGCCAGAAGGCTGTAGTTCAAATATGATAGTGGAGCACACACAAGGGAGAAAGACTCTGGGCCTTGGGTGACCTCTTGCAGATGTGCTACCAGCCCACTTTTATTTCTTTATTTTTCTTTATTTTTTTATCTCAAAAACATAGAGACAAAGAGATCTCTTCTGTCTGTTGGTCCCCTCCCCAGAAGCCCACAACATCCAGAGCTAGGATCAGGCCAAAGCCAGGAGCCCAGAACTGGGTCTCAGGGACCCAAGTATTGACCAATAACCAGCTGCTTCCCAGGTGCCTATTTGCATGAAATTGGATCAGAAATGGAGCAGCCAGACTCTAAGCAGGCTCTCCGTTATGGGATGCAGGCATCCCTAATGGTAATTGTTTTTAAAGATTTATTTATTTATTTGAGAGGATGGAGAGAGGGAGAGACAAAGAGATCCTCCATCTGGTGGTTCACTCCCCAAATGGCCACAACGGCAGGAGCTGAGCAGATCCAAAGCCAGGAGCCAGGAGCCTCTTCCAGGTCTCCCACACGAGTGCAGGGGCCCAAGAACTTGGACCACCTTCCACTGCTTTCCCAGGCCACCAGCAGAGAGCTGGATTGCAAGAGGAGCAGCCGGGACACCAACCAGCACCCATATGAGATGCCAGCGCCGGCCCACCTAATGGAGATTTAAGTGTTGCTCCAAATGCCTGCTCCAAGTCCAACTTTTTATCTATTACTTGATCTGTCACATTTTGAGATCTCTTGATTATAGCAGCTTACCCTGTACCTTCACTAACACATAAACAAACCTTCATTAAAGAGTTAACTGCTCTTACTTAAAGTGTTATTCTTCCCGAGGATATTTGCAAGTGAGATCCAAAAAATAAGGAATGTACTAAATCCAAAGGGAAAATATGTTAATGGTATGTCAAATCTAGTGATAGACCAGAGATTTCTGGGTTTGGTGTTTGCTTTTACCTACTTTTAAATCCTAACATAGCAGCAGTTGCCTACTCTGTTATTCCTTTAGGCTCAGCCTGACCAAACTTTCACATGTTAGTTTGGGCTCTTTTTTTTTTTTTTTTTTTTTTTTTTTTTTTTTTTGACAGGCAGAGTGGACAGTGAGAGAGAGAGACAGAGAGAGAAAGGTCTTCCTTTTGCCGTTGGTTCACCCTCCAATGGCCGCCGCTGCAGCCGGCGCACCGCGCTGATCCGATGGCAGGAGCCAGGAGCCAGGTGCTTTTTCCTGGTCTCCCATGGGGTGCAGGGCCCAAGCACCTGGGCCATCCTCCACTGCACTCCCTGGCCATAGCAGAGAGCTGGCCTGGAAGAGGGGCAACCGGGACAGAATCCGGCGCCCCGACCGGGACTAGAACCCGGTGTGCCGGCGCCGCAAGGTGGAGGATTAGCCTATTGAGCCACGGCGCCGGCCTAGTTTGGGCTCTTATTATGTGATTTCCTCAGTGACAGGGACTGTGTGTGCCTGTATAAATTCACTTCCTGGAATATAGATCATTAAGAAATATTTGTCAAAAACAACCAAATTTCCTCATTAAAAAAAAAAAATTCTCCCAAGGCCAACACAGTGCTGGCATCCCATTATGGGTGTCAGTTTGAGTCCTGGCTGCTCTACTTCTGATCCATCTCCCTGCTAATTCACTTGGAAAAGTAGCAGAAAATGGCCCAACTGCTTGGGCCCCTGCACCCACGTGGGAAACCTCAATGAAGATTCTGGCTCCTAGCTTTGGCCAGGTCAAACTGTTGCAGCCATTTGGGCAGTGAACCAGCAGATGTAAGACCTTTCTCTCCCCCTCCCTCTCCCTCTCCCTCTCTGTAACTCTGACTTTCAAATAAATAAATAAAATCTTCAAAAAAGTTCTTCCACATGTAACGGTTACTCTGATAATACAAATAACTAAATGATAAGGTTAATTATGACAGAATGAGTTGATATTGGTCTTTTAAACTGCATGCCAGGCAACACTTTCAATGATTACTCGAGTTCTTTCGTCCTCACAACAACCCCTGGAGGTAGATGTTATTACAGTGGTTGGTTCCCCCCTCACCCGTGGGGGAACCATACCAAGAGCCTTAGTGGATGCTTGAACCCACGGACAGTACCAAACCCTATAATATGTGCTGTTTTGTCCCCACACATACATACTTATGACAGTTTCATTTATAAATTAGGCAGAGTAAGATTAAAAATTATTAATGATAAAATAGAACAATTATGATAATATAATTCTGTGAATGTTCTCTCTCTCTCTCAGACACACACACACACACACACACACACAATGCCATATTTTAATGCCTTCATCCTTAACAGAAAGTGTGGAAAGCAAAACTTCAGGTAAGGGGAGTGACTACTGTACTGATATTCTCTTTTCCAGAAGAGAAAACTGAGGCCCAGAGAAGCTGAGTAACTTTTTCAAGTTCTCACATTTAGGAAATCGCTGAAATTGGAATTTGATCCAGGACTACTTAACATCAAAAGGCATTTTCTAAGCTACCACAGGGTCTGCCACATTATCTTTCAGAAACAGTTTGGCAGTATGAAGAGTGGCAAGGGTATAAAGCATCCTGGCCTTAGGAATTAGTCACAGATAGTTAAGTCAATCTAAATTTCATGTTTGAGTTACCAAGTCAATATAAATTGTCTTATGCTATAAGAAAACTTTGCTAATCTCCTGGTCAAGAATACTTTCACCTTGAAAAATGTGTGCAGGAAAATTTTTTAAACTAGTTTGAACGTTTGCAAGGTTAAAAACTGAAGAAAACGTCTCAGTAGACTCATTATAAGGACTGCTATTTTGCATAAACATTTTCAGAGAACAATGGAAGAAAATATTGTATACACAAAATAGACTTCACATCATCAGTTTCAATGTAGTCAGTTACCTATCAAGCAATCTGTTTATCAATTATATTTCTAAATTTGCTATTATACAAATATTCAAACACACACAAAAGTAGAATTAGTACAATAAAATCACCATGTATTTATTTAGAGTCAACAATTATCAAGATAACAAAATATTTCTCACTCTATTGTATCATGAGAAGTGATATTCCTACTCTCAAAACCAGGAAGTATAACATTCACATAATCTTTAACTGGCAAGATTAAAAGGTAAGACTGAAATAAATCTAAAGGTTCTAGTCTGACTTCCTCTTCTGCAGACAAGGAAAGCAGGGTCCTGAAAGGAGAGATCTAATCAAATTCATTTAGTTAACTAGCGACAAAGCCTACACAAGAATCAGTTTGCACTATATCATACCAACATTTAGTATTAAATACTCTTTATTTGAATTCCTTGAAATTAATTTGTGGAGTATGGCAAAATCTTTTCTCCATAAATTCACTAAAACAACTAGGCTGTTCTTCAGCATTACTGGATATGAATCTTTTCTATTTATTTTTTCCAAAATAGAAATTATGACTCCCATTTTTCTCTTTAGTATCTAAAGTGTATTATAAGGGACCAGCACTATGACATAGCAGGTAAAGCCACCACCTGCAGCACCGGCATCCCATATGGGCGCTGGTTCAAGTTCTGGCTGCTCCACTTCCGATCCAGCTCTCTGCTATGGCCTGGGAAAGCAGCAGAAGATGGCCCAAGTCCTTGGGCCCCTGAACCCACATGAGAGACCCGGAAGAGGCTCCTGGCTCCTGTTTTCGGATCAGAGCAGCTTCAGTTGTGGTCATCTGGGGAGTAAACCAGGGAATGGGACCCCTCTCTCTATGCCACTCTGTAACACTTCCTTTCAAGTAAATAAATAAATCTTTAAAAAAATAAAGTGCATTATAAAATAAAGTTATTCAATTAAAAGAATTTAGAGAAGTAAACACATAGAATTTTATCATAGTATCATGGTCTTTCTCATTTTCTCCTTGGTCATGCTGAAACAGGAACAGAGGCATCAAGAAGTTATTAATGATGAATTATTAACAGGAAGCCAGAGTGTACACATATGAGTCCTTGGATTGAGCTTTAATAAAATTAGGAAGTTAAATCCAAGCTGGAGACTGGACGGCAAGCTAAAAATTCCTAACAGGTCACAGTATAATTTCAAAAAAAAAAAGGTCAAAAATGCTTATTAATTTTCTGAAGCTGTTTTATTTGTGGCAAGTGAATTTTAAAATGCTTAAGCAAGACACTAAGCATGGTTTCAAAATAATTTCATCTATAAACCTCTTCATTTCAATGAGAAAAAAATCACAGACTTTATGGATCATATTCACTGCATATTCACATTGACTTTAAAGTGGCAATGTTGCCAGGAAAGAGAACAGCTGGATCTTTTACAGAAATATTGGGACTATCTTGTGAACTACTTTAGATAAGCAGTATATCTTGGAAGGGATGTTTCTGTTCTTTATTCAGACTAAGAATACTGTCTCCCTACGTTACTGCTATTTAGTGATTCATTTATTCAGTCAGTCACATACTCAATAGTTACAAAACTCTGTACTAGGTAACTAAGATATGAGTGAACAAATTCTCACACTCATTCGGCTTACACTCCAGTAACAGAGATAGACCAAAAACAAATAAGCAAAATTATATTAGATCATAATAATGGCATTTTAAAAACTGCAGGCAATAAGAGGCTAGAAGGTTAGTGGTACAGAGTGGGAAAGAGACTTATAGAAACGATGATCAGGATGCCGTCTTGAGGAAGAATCATGAAGTAACCTAGCAGGGAACGTTTCAGGGAGATGAAACAACAAGCACAATGGCCCTGAGGAAGGACTAGAACTAGTGAGCTGTGACAGCTGAGGCCTCTGTTGCCAGGACAAAGTAAGTAATGAGAGAAGTAGGAGAAACAGAGGTCAGAGATGGAGGCGGGCAACTTGTATGGTGCCTCATAGGCCACCTGGAACACCTGGCTTTGGGGCCTGTGTTGTGGCTCAGCAGGATAAGCCACCACTGTGACACTCACCAGCATATCATATCTGGGTCAGATCCCTGCTAATGTGCCTGGGAAAGCAGCAGAAAATGACCCAAGCACTTGGGCCCCTGCCCCCTATGTAGGAAACCTGGTTGGAGTTCCAGGTTCCTGTGCCTGGCTTTAGCCTGGCACAGCTCAAGTCGTTGTAGCCATTTGGGGAGTGAATTGGTAGACAGAAGATCAATCGATATCTCTCTCTCTCTCTCTCTCTCTCTGTGTGTGTGTGTGCGTGTGTGCGTGTGTGTGTATGCATGTCACTGCTTTCAAATAAACTTTTTTTTTACAAAATACATAATTCATGGCTAAAACATTATTTAATATTTTAAAAACTACATTTACGTGACAACTATTGAGAAACAACTGACGATTTCCCTGAAGAGAAAGTTAGTACAAGTTAGGTGTTATAATCTGAGGATACAAAAGATGCCTTTTTTAAAAAAAATCCTCCTTCTACATCATACATAAGAGTGTTAATTGTTAAATTAAAAACAGGAGGGGCCTGCGCTGTGGCTCAGTAGCTTAATCCTCTGCCTACGGTGCCTGCATCCCATATGGGCACCAGTTTGAGTCCCGGCTACTCCTCTTCTGATCCAGCTCTCTGCTATGACCTGGGAAAGCAGTAGAAGATGGCCCAAGTCCACGTAGGAGACTCGGAAGACGCTCCTGGCTCCTGGCTTCAAATTGGTGCAGCTCTGGCCGTTGCAGCCATTTGGGGAGTGAACCAGCAGATGGAAGACCTTTCTCTCTCTCTCTCTGTCTCTCTCACTGTCTGATAACTCTGCCTCTCAAATAAATAAATAAAATCTTTTTTAAAAAATTAACAACAGGAGTCACTGTGCACTAACTCCCCATGCAGGACTTCTGTCTTCAATGAGTTGTTTTATGAGAGTTAACTGTAAAACTAGTTCTCAAACAGTTTGTGTGTGTGTGTGTGTGTGTGCAAATCATTGAAATCTTTACTTAGTATAGAGTTGGTCTTCTGTGTACTAAGTTCATTGAAAATGAATCTTAATGGAGAATGGAACTGGCAAGGGGAGAGGGAGGAGGAGGGGTGGGAGGCTGGGTATGGCGGGAAGAGTAATTACATTTCTAAAGTTGTACTTATGAAATTTGTATTCTTTAAAAAATAAATTTAAAAATAAAAAAATTTAAAATTCTTCTTTTCTGTGACACCAGATTTCTTGCTACTACTAGTTTAAGATCTTTTTGGTACATTCTCCATTATGTACCACTTGTATGCTACATTTAAATGCTGAGAGCAAAGCTACATACCACTTTCCTTGGTTCTGAGCTGCTCTCTACCATACAGATGTGGCCCACATGTAAAAGAAGACTTGGGCAGAAATAGAGATTTACACACTAAATTAATCAAACAAGTTTGATAGTATACTATAGTGGCTAAGAGCATTAAATATGGAGATGGATTGCATGGGTTTGAATTTTTGGCTCCATTATTAACTAGCTGTGTGGACCTGGAGAATGGACTAAAGTTCTACATCCCTCAGTTTTTATCCTTTTCAAGATTTACTTATTTATTTGAAAGTCAGAGTTGCAGAGAGACAGAGACACAGAGAGAGAGGTGGTCCATCCTCTGGTTCACTCCCCAAGTGGCTACAACAGCCAGAGCTGAGTCAGGCCAAAGCCAGGAGCCAGGAGCTTCATCTGCTCCTCCGATGTGGGTGGCAGAACCCTGAGATTTGGGCCATCCTCCGCTGCTTTCCCAGGCCATTAGCAGGGAGCTGGATCAGAAGTGGAGCACCTAGGACACGAACTGGCACCCATATAGGATACCAGCGTCACAGGTGGTGGTTTTACAGGCTAAGCTGTTATGCTACAATGCCAGCCTCAGTTTCTTCATCATTAAAATAGGGATAGTAACAGGATTTACTTCACAGGGTTGTAGTGAGAAATAAATGAATATGTGGAAAGCACTTACAATGTGCCTACATATAGTAAACCATTGTATGAATTGACGGTGATGAATATTTTGAACAGAGGAGTGAGCAGCAGAATACATGAGACAAAGCTCCACATGTCCATTAACTTGCCAGAATTCACCTTCTGCCTTCTACTAGGGTTGTTAAGTCCTAATACTGGCATCAGTTCTTGGTGTCTGACTCCAAAATATTAATTAACTATTATTATTATTACTAATTATTATTTAGAGAATTATTTTCTCTAAAAATCCTCGGATAGTCACACAGTCAAGAGGGCTATGTGGAGAAGGAGCAGGCATGTGTTAGTCATTTAGCTCTCTATTTTTATGAAGCATGAATAATTCTTATTTTGAATATTTTGCAAGGCACAGAGACTATGGCAAATTTTAGCGATGTGTAAGGAGTGACTTGTGAATACAAAGAGACATGAATAAATGAGATAATCATTCTCAGAAGAGGGAGAGGAAACAAAATGACAAAACATTAAAAAGGAGGGGGATAGGAAAGCAAGATTTGCTAAGCCCACTAAAGACCTCATTGCCACACTTAGTAATGGTGCTGAGGCCACATGAATTTTTTAAAGGAATCGTTTTCTGTAAATGCTGAACTGAAATGTCTCAAGTTTCCCTTTAGATGTCTAGGCGGTCCCTCTGGAGAAAATAAAGCAGGAAATATCTCAGGATACAGCACCTAAAGATAATTTTAAGTCCCCAAACATCAGATGACAATGATCAGATCACTTCATTTGTTTATGAGTTCCACATGCCAGAGTGGGTTGCAGAATCTCAGAAACTCAAAAGCTAAAATAATTAATTTTGGGGGCCGGCGCTGTGGTGTAGCAAGTAAACCTAGCCCTTGCAGTGCCAGCATCCCATATGGGTGCCAATTCGTGTCCGGGCTGCCCCATTTCCAATCCAGCTCTCTGCTATGGCCTGGGAAAGCAGTAGAAGATGGCCCAAGTCCTTGGGCCCCTGCACCCGCATGGGAGACCTGCAAGAAGCTCTGGGCTCCTGGCTTTGGATTGGAGCAGCTCCAGCCATTGCATCTACTGGGGAGTGAACCAGCAAATGGAAGACCTCTCTCTCTCTTTTTTTCCTCTCTCTTTACCTAAGCCTCTCTGTAACTCTGCCTTTCAAATAAATAAATCTTTTTTAAAATAAAATAAAATAAATAAACCTTTAAAAATAAATAATTTTAGGGAAGCCAGTATAGAAAAGCAGTTATCACTTCCACTTCTCCCAAAAGGTTCTAAACCCTAAACTATGGTAATATAGAGAATATCCTACAAATCTTTCAGGTAGAATGGGTACCACAGATAAGCCTAATTTGTGCTATTTGTTAAGTGAGGTGTTTACAAAGAGTTAAATGATCCTTGCACTCTTTAATAAGTATTAAGTTGTCAATTTCTTGCCCTGAATGATCTCAGTGGTAAGGCAGCCAAGTGCAACTTTTCATAAGCTTTTAAAAATTCTCCACTCATGGCCACAAGTGAGTTAAGCATTGCAAAAGGTACAAACAGACATAATGATATCTACTTTTGAGAAGTATAAGGAAACCAGGAAAAAGAAACAAGTGAGCCAGGTTAGTACAAAATCCAGCAGTAAGTTCTTGAGGACAGAAAGGCATTCAGAAGAGGCAAGGAAGGAAGACTATACACTACCACCTTTTATATAAAATTGTTTAATAGAAATTTTCAGGGGCCAGCGTTGCGGTGTAGTGGGTTGGGCCCCAACCTGTGACCCCAGCATCCCATATGGGCACTAGTTTGAGTCCCAGCTGACCCAACTCTGTCCCTGCCGATGTGCCTGGGGAAAGCAGCAGAAGATGGCTCAAGTTTTAGGAGCCATCTCACACCCACGTAGGAGCTCCAGCCTCCTGGCTCCGGCCTGGCCTGGCTCCGGCCTGGCCCAGCCCCGGCCATTACAGCAATCTGAAGAGTAAAACAGCCGATAGATCTCTCTCTGTGTCTCTCCTCCTCGTTCTATAACTCTGCCTTTCAAATAAATAAAAATAAATCTTTAAAAGAGAAAAAGAAATTTTTACCTGGATGTCTTAGGCAAATCAAACTCAACGGGTCCAAATCTGAACTCATCATCTTACTCCAATCAGAATGAGTAATCTTTTTATGTCCCATATTTCAGGGAATGGCATAACTTTCTAGTTGCTCAAGTCAGATAAGAAAATCCTTATCATCTCTCTCCCAGTCATCCAACACAATCAAGCACCAAGTCCTATCAATAATATGTCCTAAATATCTCTCGAATCTGCCTACTGCTGTCTATTCCCACCACCACTACCCTAGTTGAGGCTGTCATTTTTCCTCTCAATGAGGAGGACTTTTTCTTAAAAATTTATTTACCTGTTTATTTGAAAGACAGAGTAGCGGAGAAAGCCAGAAAAACCTTCCCTATGCTGCTTCACTCGTCAAATGGCTGCAACAGCCAGGGCTGGGTCAGCCCAAAGCCAGGAGACAGAAACTCCCTCTGGGCCTCCCATGTAAGTGGCAAGAACCAAGCACTTGAGTCATCATCCACTGCTTCTCAGGTACATTAGCAGGGAGCTGGATTGGAAGTGGAGTAGCCAAAACTGGAACTGGCACTTGGATATGGGATTTTGGCATTGCAAGCTGCAGATTAACCTGTTCTGCCCCAATGCCAGCTCCTCCAAGATGACTTTTAACAAGGCTTCCTGCTGTCATGCTTATCCTCCTCCAATCCAATCCATTTTCCACTTAACAGTCATAAGATAAAATGCAAAGTAGATTGGGATAGTCTTCCACTTGCAACATATTCAACTGCTCTTCAATTTTTACATGGTATGCAAGGTACCTACTGATTTAGCCTCTGCTTATCTGCTTTGTTTGGATTCCTTCACATCTCAATAAAGTCATCCCAAAATTTTGCTTTTCAATGAATTCTTATCCTCATTGCTTTTATATTGGAAGTTCTCTCAAAATGTAGAAGGGAAAGCATAATGGTAAGAAGTCACAGTTAGGGAGTGATTTCAATAATTCAAGAAGAAAATAATGAGAATTTCCTATCCATCATTGAAAAGTCCAGTTTTCATCCCCTTTTTGAAACCCATAATATGGGTTTCCAAAGATCATTTAAAAAATGTCCCCTCTTTTTCATAGTCTGCATCATAACTATATGTTTACTTATCTAACTCCTGATCTAGACTGCTTAGATTCTGAGAACATTTTCATTTTTTACATATTTATATTCATATTTATTTTATTTTTATATATTGCATATTTTTATTAATCTATTCATCTTTTTTGATAATTTTTTAACTTTTATTTAGCAAATATAAATTTCCAAAGTAAAGCTTATGGATTACAACAGCTTTTTTCCCCCCATAACTTCCCTCCCGCCTGCAACCATCCCATCTCCAGCTCCCTCTCCCCTTTCCATTCACATCAAGATTCATTTTCAATTATCTTTATATACAGAAGATCAGTTTAGTATATATTAAGTAAAGATTTCAACAGTTTGCACCCACACAGAACATAAAGTGTAAAATACTGTTTCAGTACTAGTTATAGCATTAAAGCATTAATTCACATTGGACAACACATTAAGGACAGAGATCCTACATGAGGAGTAAGTGACTCCTGTTGTTGACTTAACAATTTGACACTCTTGTTTATGGCATCAGTAATCACCCTAGGCTCCTGTCATGAGTTGCCAAGGCTATGGAAGCCTTTTGAGTTCGCCAGCTTCGATCTTATTTAGACAAGGTCATAGTCAAAGTGGAGGTTCTCTCCTCCCTTCAGAGAAAGGTACCTCCTTCTTTGATGGCCCATTCTTTCCACTGGGATCTCACTCGCAGAGATCTTTCATTTAGATTTTTTTTTTTTTTTTTGCCAGAGTGTCTTGGCTTTCCATGCCTAAAATACTCTCATGGGTACTTCAGCCAGATCCGAATGTCTTAAGGGCTGATTCTGAGACCAGAGTTCTGTTTAGGACATCTGCCATTCTATGAGTCTGCTGTGTATCCCACTTCCCATGTTGTATCGTTCTCTCCCTTTTTTATTTTATCAGTTATTATTAGCAGACACAGTCTTGTTATGTGATCCCTTTGACTCTTAGACCTATCAGTATGATCAATTGTGAACTGAAATTGATCACTTTGACTAGTGAGATGGCATTGGTACATGCCACCTTGATGGGATTTCCTCTATTCATCTTTAAGTTATTTTAGTGCATATCTGGTGGGGCCCGAGAGGATGAGTGAGAAGGAGAAAAAATATGAGAGAGAAAAGAAAGAACAAATGAGATAAAGAGGCATAAAGGGAGGCCTAGAGCTGTCTAGGAAAGCACAACTTGTCATAGGCCCAGCAAGTATGGTTTTTCTTCAGGAGAAAGTAGTTGATGGTATGTCAATTTGGATTCTCTGCTTTTTCCTTCTTTTAATTTATCAATGATATTGGCCTTTCACATTACCATTAGGCTTTTCTTCTACAAAACTGTTTGACAATTCTTATTTGCAATGTTACCCAAACACTCGATGACATAGATACACTCCCCAGTTCCAAGCTACATAGATGCTACTACAGAGATTTTAAAATAGAACTCAGCAATTGTGGATAGTCCTTTTAATAATGTTTGGTGGCCTTTTGCTGTGGCCATATTTGCCACTGTTGATTTCTTAACTATCATCTATGTGGTTTAATATGAGGCAGATTCTGATGATATCAATCATTTGCATATATTTCCATGCATGGTAAAATATCTCCTCCTCCTCTGCACCCCAAGAGTTCCAAAATGAAAAGGTTGTCTTTAAAGCCATAAGAAATCTCTGCTATATGAGGCTCACTCTGCCATGATAACCTTCCTGTAGCTCTCTACTTTACTCTTCTGAATCATCTCTCGCTTTCATTTGGGTATCACGCTTCCATGCACCAGAAGATTCTTATCCCTAACAAACATGCACAAACTCATGCTACCACATCAGACAAAAAACTACTCAAACAAAGCAAGACAGACCAATATGTGTTGTAAAGATCTCCAGACTATGAGGTAGGGGGCCTAAATTTTTGCCCTACTGCTACCATTATTAACATAGAAAATCCCCTTCATTTTCTCAGGACTTCAAATTCCTCAAGAGATGACCTTCACAGTCTTACCAATTCTAATTTCTGTCCAAAAACTACCTTAAAATAAATTTTGCTTTATTACAATACATTTATCTTATATGAAGGCACTTCAAAAAGTTTGTGGAAGAATGGAATAAAAGATCAAATTTATTTTGGTGTTAAAAAAATTTGAAATATTAACATAGTTTTTTTTCAAAATACACATTTCCATGAACTTTTTGAAGGCCCCAATACAATTTTATTATACATTTTAAGAAAATTAAAACTTACCTTTCAAAACGTGTCTGATACTCGAGCCACTTCTTATGAATTACCTCTACATGCCCTATGTAAAAAGAGTAATATGGGTTAAAAGCAAATTAGTTTACAGGGAAAAAAACCTCTTAATCTGATAACCTCCCTATGATATTTATGGAAAGGAAATAATTCAAATAAATACTGTTTTCTTTTGTAAAATGCTTAAGGTAAAAGAATTTGTGTGGACTTGGAAGAATTTACATTAGTGCCTCTCATTCCCTTTTGGGTAATAGTAAACCTAATCACCAGTGATGCTATAATAATTACGGAGACAGTAAAGAAACATACTGAGCATATCAGACTGTCATAATATTATGTTTATAAATGAGAAGAGACAGCTAAAGATTATAATTTTTTATAGAAGATGGATTTTTGAATACACACACACACACAAGTATATAAGCTTAACCAATAGTTTCAATGCACCATCATACCAGTCCACTCAAGTGTTACAGAACGATAGCATGATTCTAAAAAAGCTGGCATACCAAATCTAGTCTACAGAAGAAATCTTAGGATCACTAGGTCTTACTGCTACACTCAACCTATCACAGACAGATAAGACTCTCCCTATTTATAAATGTGTCTAGGAAAAGGTTCCACAACTTTCTTCAGGAACTATTTCCACTGTTTCACAATCAAGATTTCTCCTTAATTCTCATTAATATCTCCCATGGCCCTTCAAGAGTCTATTTAATCATCTCAGAATAAAGAGTGTATTTATTGACTGTCTGCTGCATCTGAGTCATTAAGACAATTAATAAACTCTTCCCCCAGGCTCATCTTTTTCTGAATCAATGAATACAGTTCCTTCAACATTCCCCTCAGAAAGCATCTCATATTCTGTGACCAGTCTTCTGTTTCTCTAGGCAAATGCCTAACTTCAGAACTCTAGTAAGATCTGCCTGGATTTGAGTTTCTCTTCCTAGGCTTTGCATTTTAGACTTAGTATTTAGAATCATTTTGGGATATACAGAACAGCTCCTTCCCTAAGATTTTATCTCTCAGAATAGTATCAAGCAATATTGCTCAGATTATCCAAAATATAGCTTTAGTGTAGAAAAAAATACAAGCAAAAAAAAATTAAGTCCAGGCTCCAAACCAAAAAGAAAATAAGGGCAATGCAATTTTAGTGTTGTGGTATCCTGTCCAGAGGCCAAGAAATTATTCAAGTGGTATTTCTCAAGAAACAAATGTTTAGACTCCTGGGAGGAAGCCAGAAAGCTGGAGTGGTAATGCAGCTCTTGACTTCCCAGTTCTTATGTCACCAGAGAAATATTTTAGCTGAACAGTAGATACTTGCCCTCATTTCCAGACCACTTCAGCTTGTAAAGTTATATTTTTTGCAGAATTACATAGTGTATCCCAAGGCGAATTTTTATGGTTTGTCAGATGTTATCTATTTAAACTCAAATTTTTGAAATTTATGAAGATAATGCCAATATAAAAGCTGTCTTCTTACATGATACTCAATAACATGAGAACTACTGCCTCTCTAAGGCTTCTGAATTGAATTGGACTCTCAACAAGAGAAAATGGTTCTTTCTGGATTGAATGTTTATAGGGCTTACAACTGGGACTAACTGTAAACATAGGCAGAATACATGTCACCTTAAAAGTAAGATTTGGGGGAGCCTAAAAGATCAGACCTAACTTGCCTCTTAAGGGTCTCAAATATCTATTCCATAAGACAGCCTGCACCAAGTCTCCCCACTAGCAGCACACCTACTATTTTTCTCTCTTTTTGAAAGTATTCATTTAGTGAATAGTTTTTTAGTATTTCAATGAATTTTAAGTGACAAATAAAAATTGAATATGCTTATGTTCAAATACATTGTTTTGAAATATGTATGGGTTGTATAATCACTGATTTGCACTAATATCTGCATTACCTCACAAGTGTAAATCAATTTTTGTAGTGAAAATATTTAAAATCTACTCTTTCAGCAACTGTCAAAAATACAATAAATTGTATTACCTATAGTTACCATATTATACAACAGATCTCTAGAATTTTTCCCTCCTATTTAGTTGAAAGTGTGTACCTTTTGATCAACATGTCCACAACCCTCCCTACTCTGCCCCTGGTCATCACCATTCTATTCTCTGCTTTTATGAGTTCAACATTTTAGTTTCCACATATAAGTGGGATCATGCAGTATTTGTCTTCCTGTGCCTGCCTTATCTCACTCAACATAATGTCCTCATGTTGTTGTAAATAACAAGATTTCTTTCTTTCTAAAGACTGAATAGAATTCCATTGTGCATGACCACATTTTCTTTATCAGTTCATCCTTCAGGGTAAATTCAGGTTGTTTCCATTCTTTGTTATGTGTGACTAGCACTACAGCAAACATGGGGGTGCTGACATCTCTTTGATAGACTGATTTCATTACCTTTGGACATATTTATAGTCAATTGTGGGATTGCTAGATCATATGATAGTTCTATTTTTAATTTTTTGAGGTACCTCCAAAATTGTTTTCCATAATGGCTGGACTAATTTATATTCCAAATAACAGTATACAAGGAAACCCTTCTATCCACATTCTCCCCAACAATTTTTTTCATCTTTTCGATAATTGTCATTCTAAAAGACACCTGCTATTTCTATTTTTTAACAGCATATATTGCCTTCTAACATACATTTTTTGCTTTCTTGTTGTTTGTCATTTATTCCCTGTCCCTCTCTTCTAGACTCTAAGCTCTATGCAGAAATATTTTTGTCTATTTTGTCCACTGACTGAATCCCCAAGTACATAAGAAAGTGCTGGACAAACATTACATGCTGAATAATTTTGCTTTAAATGAATGAACAATTCCTATGAGAGATACCTAGCGTAACAGATTGACAGTATAACACATTTTATTTTGATTAACTAGTAAAGGCAGAAATTATCATTAATTAATTGAAAGCAGAAATACAAAGTATTTATACAAGTTGATAGAGTTGCTTTCATTCATTTATTTCAAAGCATTTATTCAATTCTTACAAGTTGCACTTCACCATCATGTAAATAGATATATCTATTCATATACACAACCACATTTAGACTCAGATCCACATGCAAGAAACAAATTAGGCAAAGGAGTATATTAGAAGGTGTGAGAGTAAAAATTAAGACAGGCACAGGCTGGTTTGTGAAGTGGTAGGACAGCTACTGGCTTGTGAGGAGCTAAAGACGAGAGTACAAGAATATTCAAGAAAAAAATGAAAGGTGATGTCAGACTATAATCAAGAAATATCTCCCTTGGGTCTCCACTCTACTTTAACTTTGATCAGGTAGGCTAGGTCAGCCCCATTCTACACAAAACTCACGCTTTTTATTCCTGTTGCTGAGATTCCCTTCTATTTAAAATCTTCTATTTTCATACCAATCTCCTTTCTCACAAAGTACTACATCTCCCTAGCTTCATTAAATAAATATAGAGCAGCTCTTGAAACAAACAAAAAACCAAAGATATTCACTTACTTAACAAAATGGAAATGAAGTATTAGACTGGCGCTCTCTTGTGACTGTAAGCCTTCACATTCTCAGAAAATGAGTTCCCAACCAGATCAGGGCAGCTGCCCCATTGGTTTCCCTTAAGTGCTTTTTTTCTTATCTCTAAATGAGATCTTTTTAAATAGAATTGACTGAAACAGGAACAAAGAGAATGCTGATACCATTTAGACTGTAAGAGTTATTTGGAAATGTCTAAACCTCCCTCTCTGTCCATTAAAAAAAAATCCTGTTAAAATTTAAAGCAAGGTCATTGAAACGATTTATTTGTTTGAACAATTGGAGGAAAGTGTCAGCATTCCAAAGGCTGAGTATGCCAAAATGCATTTATCTTAATGTTCAGGATATATCTAACATTCTCCCCCCCTGCCATTCTCTTTTCTTAGCTTTTCAGGATACTCAGCTTCCAAAGAAGGCTATATTTGAAAAAATATTGTTATCAGAGCTGTACATGGCTCTAAAATATAAATTTTTCTGTGTGACTTTGTTCAAAATTATTGAAATAGGTTAGAAAAGAAATTATTCATCCCTTTCTCTAGATGAAGAAAAATAAAAGTGTATTTTTGAAGATTGGATGACCAAAATTTCCCTTTGGTGACAAAAATCAGGCTGTCTTATTCTTCACTGCTTTTTAATGTTGGCTTTGAATTTATGTCCTTATGTAGTAGATACTAATTGAGCACCAACCACTCTGCAAAACCAAGATTTACCTACTCTAGACAAAGTCCTTCTCCCCTCAAATAAATTAGTATCTAGTATAAAAAAGAGACATGTACATGTATGTTGCCAATATTGCAAGATAATAGGTTGTATTAATACACTTTGTCTCTAAACTTTGCTGGTAGCATACCTGCTGGGTTTTTTATTTTAAACACATCCCCTCAGTGGATGAACATTTATAAATTATATACAAGCAGTGTCATATTTTTCAAGGCACAAAATATAGTTAGGGTGAAGTTTATTGATGCTATGTAGGCTATAAATTTACATATCAAATTCTCCCAGCTTATTTTGAAATTTATAGGCCAACATGCTAGCATATTTGATTAGATTAGCATGGTTTTAGGATTTCTTTTGTATTTATCCTAAGAATGTGGCAGACAAAGTGTGTTATCAACTTGTTATTCGTTTCTGCTTACATTACAGGTAATACCTTCAATGTTCTTTGCAGGCATCTTTTAGACTCCTTTTATCAAAGTTAGTTTATTTCAAACTAGATAACGTGATCAGGAAATTTAAGTGGGAACATGTTAGCTGCAATATCTTGCAAAACTTATATGGTAAAAGTAAACTAATAAATGAGTGTTTCTGGCTCTGCCTTCACACTTCTATTGCAACATATATGAATATCATATGACATTCCATGTGGTCCTCTATCATCAAACAGACCAAGTGATGATAACCTCAATTTTATACATGTGTGAGTTGTTATCACTTATATATATTTCATTATTATACATGATTGAAAAGAATCACTTATAAAAATACATTCTTATATTTCTACTCATAACCCTACTGTCCATCTAAAACTCCTGGATACATATTGCTAGTTCCGGATACCCTTGCATTAGTCTGTTCTAGGACTAGAAAATGAATTTCTGAATTTTGAATTATTTCTCAGAAAAGTAAAGACTCAAATACAAAATGTTTTTCATTACTTCCTGATCCTTAACCAGAAAATCATTTAGTCATGTCATCCCAAACTCAATCCTCAAGTCTTCTAACTAAGCTTTTTTCTATATTTATGCTTTTAGAGATCATTTAGAAAGGATGTAAGAAAGAAAAGGTCTTAAGTTGAACACCAGACTAATGAAATGGTTCTATGCATTAACTAAGATTACATAGTTCATATGAGATAACTTCACTGAGGGGTTTACTGAGTTACAGTGATTGCATTGTGCTCTGAATCACATTATATACTCAAGATTATAAATGTAAACAACAAACAGGATATAGTACACTGAATATATATTTCAGGAAGTATGATATACTGGAAAGAGTTTTTTAGGTCAGGCTTGAATTTGAATTCTAACTCAGCTATTTAGGAGTAGTGCAAAATTAGGAAAGTGGCTTAACTAAGTCTGTTTCCCTCGTGTGTTAAATGGAGGACTTTTTATGAGTAGAATAGCAATCAATAGGTGTTCAATACCTGAGTATCAATCATCATTTAAAATGAATGAGATCATGTGAGAATGAAGAAATTGTGCAGTTTGGTATTCCATAGTAATTCTATGTCCTTAGAAATATTTCCTAGTTAGGCTAATGTAGTGACTCATTAATTCAATAATTATTTCTTAGGGCAGGTGTTTTATGCAGCAATTAAGATGCTATTTGGGAGGCATGCAATGTGGCATAGCAGGTTAAGCTTCCACTGATGCCGGTCCGAATCCTGGCTGCCTCACTTCTAATCCAGCTCCCTGCTAATGCACCTGGGAAAGCAGCAGATGACGACCCAAGTCCTTGGGCCTCTGCACTCATGTAGGAGACCCGGAATAAGCACCTGGCTCCTGGCTTCAGATTGGCACAGCTCCAGCTGATGTGGCCATCTGGGGAGTGAACCAGCAGATGGAAGAACTCTCTCTCTCTCTCTCTCCTTCTGTAACTCTGCCTTTCAAATAAATAAAAACAAATCTTATTTAAAAAAAAAATGCTACTGGGATGCCTGCATCCTATGTTGTAGTGCCTGGGTTCAAGTTCTGGCTCCATTACTTTTTTTTTTAACTCTTATTTAATAAACATAAATTTTGAAAGTACAACTTTTGGATTATAGCAGCTTTTCCCACCATAACCTCCCTCCCACCCACAACCATCCCATCTCCTACTCACTCTCCAATCCCATTCTTCATTAAGATTCATATTTAATATCTTTATATACAGAAGATTAACTTAGTACATACTAAGTAAAGATTACAACAGTTTGCACTCACACAGGCACACAAGGTATAAAGTACTATTTGAATACTAGTTTTACCATTAATTTGCATAATACAACACATTAAGGACAGAGATCCTACATGGGGAATAAGTGCACAGTGACTCCCATTGTTGATTTAAAAATTGACTCTCTTATTTAAGAAGTCAGTAATCACCCGAGGCTATTTTATTTTATTTTATTTTTTAAAAGACAGAGTTAGAGAAAGAGGTAGAAGACAGAGAGATGTGTCTTCCATCTGCTGGTTCACTCTCTAATTGGCTGCAAAGGCTGATTCAAAGCCAGGAGCCAGGAGCTTCTTCCAGGTCTCCCACGTGGGTGCAGGGGCCCAAGGACTTGTGCCATCTTCTACTGCTTTCCCAGGCCAAAGCATAGAGCTGGATTGGAAGAGGAGCAGCCAGGACTAGAACTGGCACCCATATGGGATGCCGGCACTTCAGGCCAGGGCTTTAACCCACTGTGCCACAGCGCCAGCCCCAACACCCGAGGCTCTTGACGTGAGCTGCCAAGGCTATGGAAGTCTTTTGAGTTCACAAACTCCAACCTTATATAGACAAGGCCATAATCAAAGTGGAAGTTCTCTCCTCCCTTCAGAGAAAGGTACCTCCTTCTTTGATGGCCCGTTCTTTCCACTGGGACTCCCTCACAGAGATCTTTCATTTAGGTCTTTTTCTTTCTTTCTTTCTTTCTTTTTTTTTTTTGCCACAATGTCTTGGCTTTCCATGCCTGCAAAACTCTCATGGGCATTTTAGCCAGATCAGAGTGCCTTAAGGGCTGATTCTGAGGCCAGAGTGCTGTTTAGGACATCTGCCATTCTATGAGTCTGCTGTGTATCCCACTTCCCATGTTGGATTGTTATCTCCTTTTTAATTCTATCAGTTATTATTAGCAGACACTGGTCTTGTTTATGTGATCCCTTTCACACGTAATCCTATCTTCATGATCAATTATGAACTTAAACTAATCACTTAACTAATAAGATTGCAACTAATAAGATTGCATGTATTGGTATATGACACCTTAATGGGATTTGGAATCCCCTGGCACGTTTCTAGCTCTACCATTAGGGGTAAGTCCAAGTGAGCATGTGTCGAACTGTACATCTCCTCCCTCTCTTATTCCAACTCTTATATTTAAAGGGAACAATTTTCAGTTAAATTTAAACACCTAAGAATAATTGTGTGTTAATTAAAGAGTTCAACCAATGGTATTAAGTAGAAAAAGAAAATTCTAAAAGGAATAAAATAGTAAGATGTTCCTCAACAGTTAAGACAAGGGCTGATCAAGTCATTGTTTCTCATAGTGTCCATTTCATTTCTATAGGTTTCCTTTTAGGTGCTCGGTTATTTGTCACCAATCAGGGAGAACATATGATATTTGTCCCTTTGGGAATGGCTTAATTTACTCAGCATGATGTTTTCCAGATTCCTCCATCTTGTTGCAAATGACCAGATTTCATTGTTTTTTTTTTTTTACTGCTGTATAGTATTCTATAGAGTACATGTCCCATAATTTCTTTATTCAGTCTACTGTTGATGGGCATTTGGGTTGGTTCCAGGTCTTAGCTATTGTGAATTGAGCTGCAATAAACATTAAGGTGCAGACAGCTTTTTTATTTGCCAATTTCATTTCCTTTGGGTAAATTCCAAGGAGTGGGATGGCTGGGTTGTATGGTAGGGTTATATTCAGGTTTCTGAGGAATCTCCAGACTGACTTCCATAGTGGCTTGACCAGTTTGCATTCCCACCAACAGTGGGTTAGTGTCCCTTTTTCCCCACATCCTCACCAGCATCTATTGTTGGTAGATTTCTGTATGTGAGCCATTCTAACCAGGGTGAGGTGAAACCTCATTGTGGATTTCATTTGCATTTCCCTGATTGCTAGTGATCTTGAACATTTTTTCATGTGTCTGTTGGCCATTTGTATTTCTTCTTTTCAAAAATGTCTATTGAGGTCCTTGGCCCATCTCTTAAGTGGGTTGTTTCGTTGTTTTGGAGTTTCTTGATCTCTTTGTAGATTCTGGTTACTAATTCTTTATCTGTTGCATAGTTTGCAAATATTTTTTCCCATTCTCAATTTGATGCAATCTCAATTGTTAATTCTGGCTTTGACTGCCTATGTCTGGCTCCATTTTTAACTCTGCTCCCTGCTAATGTGCATCCTGGAAGGCAGCAGGTAATGGCTCAAGTAGTTAGGTCCCTGCCTACCATGTGGGAGACCTTGATTGAGTTCTTGCCTTCCACCTGGCCCAGCCTGCCTGTTGCAGGCATTTAAGAAATGAACCAGTAGATGGAAGATCTCTCTTTGTCTGCCTTCCAAAAATAAATACAAAAATTTTAGGCACTGGCCTTGTGGCCCAGCATGTTCAGCCTCTGCCTGTGATGCCAGCATCCCATAAAAAAGATCATTTTGTGTCCCAGCTGCTCCACTTCCTATCTAGCTCCTTGTGAATGCAACTGGAAAAGCAGCAGAAGATGGCCCAAGTGCTTGGGCCCCTGCCACCCATGTGGCCCTCCCACCCATGTGGGAGACCCAAATGGAGTTCCAGGCTCCTGGCTTTCATCTGGCCCACCCCAGCCATTGTAGTCATTTGGGAAGTGAAGCAGCAGATTAAGATTTCTCTTTCTCTCTCTGTCTCTCATCTCTCCTTCTAACTCTGCCTTTCAAATAAATAAATCTTTAAACAAGTTTTAAAAAAATTATGATTTTTGAGTACCTACTCAATGCTCAACAGTGTGCCACATATTGTAGTGAACATAGTGCTCTCAAGGAGCCTAGTAGACTAAACTGCCATAGCAATTAAACCTAAATATGTAATGGTACAAGGCAACAGAGGGTCAGTTCTTCCTCATCTAGTAATCTGGAGTAAGTATTCTGGTCACCAGATAGCCATTCTACTTTCAACATGTGGTTTACAATGTTGATTCCTAATTGGAGGCAAATGAATCTTAAAAATACATGTGTGGAGATTCTATGGATAAGTCCTAGATTAATACATGTAACTTCTGCTACCCTTCCATTGGAGATAACCAAATGGCTTAACCTAATTTCAAGAGGGACTGAGATTTGTAGACCAGCTGTGTGTCCACTCAAAGGGAAGAACAGAGATTAATAGTTATGAGTCTGCAGTTGATGTACGGTGTGTGGGGGAGTGAGGGAAAATATGAGACAAAATGTTTTTATGCATGAGGGAGCAGTTAGTGGAAAAGCTAGGGGGACATATTCAATCCTGCTATTGCAGGAAAGTCTCACAATACAAATCACTGTGTTTGCATAGTTTCCAGTTTATTATAATCCTACTGTTCTTTAATTCATTCAAACCATTCATTTCCAAAGGGATCACAGAATCTAATACTAAAGCAGATGGCTTCCTCAATCTCAGGCAAAATTTGTATTTTCTTTTTCTTTTTTTTTTTTTTCAGTTTAAGATCTGGGTGGCCTTAAAAGACTTAAGCCTCTGTGTGTTCTCTCTCTCCTCCTACATTTCCCAAAGCTACCTTGTTTGCCTCTTATAATTCTAGGGACAAGAGACGGAAGTACCCTTGCATGGTGTACTGGTCCCCTGCACAAGTGGAGAAAAGTCAATTCAAAGAGAACACACACACACAGAATAGACTGCAGCTAAAAAAAAAAGCTTATTTTCAAGCCTGTATCACAGATCTGATAATTATATGTTGGTGGAAAAGAATCAAAAACAAACTAGCAATCAAGTGGTCATAGGTACAAGTAGAACTTCCTGAAATAAATTGAAAATCTTTTCCTGGATGCAGCAGTTTAATGATGTACCCCTTGGGAGAGGTTCTCATGCTGGTGTAATGATTGAGAGTCTGCAATCCTCTGAGTCTACAATTACTGATCTCCGTAAAGTATGCAAACCTGTCGTCCATGTGTGTGTATTTGTGTATGTGTATACATTTAAGCATTGCCCTCTCTCCTCCAACCCCCTACATACACTCACCACACTACCCTTTGACTATCCTGATGAATGTACTAATACCTTCTGTGAGAACTGACCACATCCAAAGCTTGGTCAGATTGAGGTAGCTGGCAGAATGAGGTTTGGGAGGGAAGCAGATATGAAAGTGACAAGTATGGAAGTAGAGACACAGACAACACCCTTATAGAAATGTTGATTCAAATTCCATTAAACCATTAGGAATTCATTCTTTGGGCCTAGAAAGCATTCTAGTGTGTAATAGACTTACTAAATGCCCATGGGAAGAATAGACTTTTAAATGTGCCTTCTAATATTATCTATTATAAGAAATAAACTGAAAAAGCAGCAAGAGACAAGGCCCTATAAAAGGAAAATCGAGCTAGGTATCAAAGGAAAGAAAGAGCAAAAGTAGGATAATGGGAGTGAGAAAGCGGGATACATTTTTAAAGAAAAGCATCTGAGAAGATTGAGTTCTAAATCCTGACCACAAGGTTGAATTCTAAATCCTGCCATGACACAATATAAACTAAATTAAACAAAGAGGAAATTGGTAATAGAATTTCTGGAAGAAGGAACTTGTTTTGGATTAAGGGGAAAAAACACACACGTCTTAAAATGCCTGAGTATTTTAAAATTAGTGAGATTTTATTTAAAGTTTCTTAAGTCTATCATTTCTATTAAAATATTTTCAAACTGATCAAGATAGTAGAGCTTAATGACTCCTCATCTCATTTTCTTAGGAATATACAAGATAGACATCTTCGTTTACATGCCATGACCTGAAAAACAACCCTAAGGAGACATCTTGCTGCCAATGTCTTCTCTACCCTTGTTAAAAGACAGTGCATACTATATTATTCTTGGAAGGCAAAGATCATGACCATAATTAAGCAAATGTTCTGAAGAACCCAGAGTCTTTTTGGATGTTGTTTTTTAGTAATCAACTGTGCATGCTGCTTCATGTCATACTGTTGGCTTATTTTCTCTCTTTGTTCATTATTTCTTTTCCTCTAGAGAGTTTAATTTTAAAATCTATTGAAATTAGAGAGTTCAGTGGAATTGGTTGTAATAAAAATAGCTTTGATATAAAAAAGAAACTCAAGAACAAGAAAACACTTTATCCTTGTTGTAGCAAACCTATGGCTTCTTAGGAAACAGAAACATTTTATCTAATTAACCCTTACAAATCCTTAAGAGTTAATCTGTGGGGTTGGTTATTCTTGTTGACTGAGAAATTAAATGGCTCAAGACACTTCACAAAGCCTATCAAAGAGGGTACACAGATTCTTTGAGAACAGATCTTCCCTAGAGTTTTTTTTAAATACTTGCTTATTTATTGATTGATTTATTTGAAAGTCAGAGTTTCACAGAGAGAGAAGGAGAGGCAAAGAGAGAGAGAGGTCTTCCATCCGTTGGTTCACTCCCCAGATGGCTGCAATGGCTGGAGCTATGCCAATCCGAAGCCAAGAGCCAGGAGCTTCTTGTGGGTCTCCCATGCAGGTAAAGAGGCCTAAGGACTTGGGCCATCTTCTACTTTTTTCAGGCCATAGCAGAGAGGTGGATCAGAAGTGAGCAGCTGGGTCATGAACCAATGCCCATATGGGATGCCAGCAGCACAGGGGGCAGCTTACTAGGCCACAGTGTGGGCCCCAAGACATTGTTCTTCAACTATCAACTCAATGACCTATCTACTTCAACCAAATGAACTTTCCTTTGTTTTTGATTTGCTTTTCTATTAAGCTTATGACCTATCACTTCAACCTTCTTTTGCCAATACCCTTAACTGCTGTATTTTGTGGCCAAATACTTGCTCAGTGAAGTCATCCATATAAAAGTGCATTTAACCACACATATGCATTGTACTGTTAAAATTGTTCTCCTTAGTTTTTTTTGTCTGCATAATGAACCAAACACTGAGAAATATATGATAATATATAATAGTAGATTTGCTCATCTTTTGTTTCTATATTTTAAGACAAAGATATTGGAAGCATATAAGTTTAGACTTATAATTTAATGATGAGTTGAAATATTGATTATGTGATAGCTGTTTCTAGGCAGGTTTCATACTCATTATTTATTTTCCCCTAAACAGTATGATATATAAGTTTTATTATTTTTAAAAGATTTATTTATTTATTTGAAAGGCAGAGATAGGAGAGAGAGAGGGATCTTCCATCTGCTGGTTTACTCCCCAAATGGCTGCAAAGGCTGGGGTTGAGCTAGGCTGAAGCCAGCAGCCTGGAGCTTTATCTGGGTAGCCCATGTGGGTGCAGGGTCCTAAGCACTTGGGCTATCCTAGACTGCTTGCCCAGGCACATTAGCAGGGAGCTGGATTGGAAAGTAGGGCAGCTGGGACTCGATCCATCGCTCATATGGGATGCCGGCACTGCAGGCTGCGGCTTTTACCTCCTACACCACAGTGCTGACCCCATAGATATTTTGTAGTAGGTCATTTCAATTCTCTTGTCTCTTTTATTCTATGTTTATTTTCTTAGAAATTGTCTTGATTTTATAATTAATATGTCATTTTAGGACAATCTAGTTCAGATTAATAGCAACTTAATTTCAACATTATACCAAAACTTTGCTCTAATCCAGCTCTTTGGTCTGTCATTGTCACACAAGTTATATCTTTATAACCTTCTATGCCCATCAACAGTTTCTTAATTTGTTGCTTTATATTAGTATCTTTCAAATCAGTTCAGAGAAGAAAAGAGTTATAAATAGAAATGTGCTTACATTGACTTTGACTTACCTATGCATTTACCTTTAATGGTGTTCTCTATTTCTTCATGTATACTCAAGTTACTCTCTAGAGTTCCTTTGTTTCATGTTAAAGAACTACCTTTTAGTATTTCTCATACAGTGGGCCTGCTGGTGATAAATTATCTTTTGTTTATTTTAGAATATCTTGATTTTTCCTTAATTTTTGAAAAATAATTTTGTTAGTTACAGAGCTATAATTTTAGTCTTTTTCTTTCAGTGTTTTGAATGTTGTCCTACTGTCCTATGGCTTCTATTTTTTCTGATGAGAAATGAGTTGCTAACCCTATTGAGGGGGCCGGTATCACGGTGTAGCAAGTAAAGCCACTGCCTGTGGTGCTGGCATCCCATATAGGTGCCAGTTCCAGTGCTGGCTGCTCTACTTCCCATCCAGCTCCCCGCTAATGGTCTGGGAAAGCAGTGGAAGACGGCCTAAATGTTTAGGCCCCTTTTACACACATGGGAGACCTGGAAGAAGCTCCTGGCTGCTGGCTTTGACCTGGCCCAGCCCTGGCCATTGTGGCTATCTGGGGAGTAAACCAGCAGATGAAGATCTCTCTGCCTCTATCTCTCTCTATCTCTGTAACTCTTTCAAACAAATAAATAAATTAAAAAAAAATCTTATTGAGGATTCCTTGTAGTTGATAGTCATTTTCCTCTTTCAGCTTCCAAGTTTCTGTCTTTTGACAATTTGACTATGATTTATGTTGGTGTACATCTCTGAGTTAATACTACTAATAACTTTTTAAATTGTTGACACATGGTTTCCTTGAGTTTTTTCAAATAATTACTTATTTATAGGTTTTGCATGGCAGGGCATATAACTGGGCTTCCTGAGGAATTGCTTCTATTGACATTTTTTTTCTTGTGTTTGCACCACACTTTTGCAATTATTTACGTGTCTGTTTTGGTGAAAATTGGACATCTTGAGAAATATAACTTGGCAACTATGGAAATCAGTTCTCCCTCTGCAGGAGAGAGTTTGTTGTTTCTATTTGCTTACCGACTTCCCTGAACTAATTCTTTAAAATCTGTATGCTTTATTGTGTTCAGCCACTGAAACCTCTGCTTACAAAGTTTAGTGGTGTGCAAGTAAACAAACAAAAATTACTTTAAAGTCTTTAAGTCAGTAAGTCTCCCATCTTTTGCTGGGGGTTCTGTTTTTAAGTTGGGCCATGGCCTTTATGCTATGGCAGTTGACAATTCTGCCGCAGCTTTCATTTCTTGCTTGTGCAGATCTTCAGGGTCATACAGAGGTGAGAACTGCGGCTTCTAGTCTTTCTTGGGTATGCACCTGACCCCGCACTTGTGGTATCACCAATTTTTGACTTTTCAGGAATACACCACAACTTGAAAAAGTTTGCTATGGAAACTTCATTCCCCAGATTTTTAAGTTTTGGGGCCTGCTGCTTGTTTGACTCAATTGTCACTGCCACTCACAGCAAACTGTGATGTTAAACAATTGCCTCTGGCTTGCATTTTAATGAGAAATATCCTGGGGACAGGCCTTTCCTCACTCAGGAAGTCATGAAGCAGATCAAATGGACATCAATTCTAATCAAAGTTTCTCCAGGGAATGGCCAGAAAGGTCATTCTTTTGGAAGTTCCAAACCCATTCTGCCACCTTTGTGTGCCTGTGAGATTGCACATACTCACAGGTACATATGATTCTAAGACTGTTGGTTTTCAAAGCTATTAGAGAGCTAAGAGGAAGACGGCAATAGTGCAAATTAAAACATCATAATCCTCACTATGCCATTTTTCTTAAATAACTGTTAGACTGTTGTAGCCTTTGGTTAATTTCCAGAGTTGCAAGTTAACTTTGATGATTTTTGCCAGTGATATTGCCTTTATGAAAGGCATGGATTTTTGGAGGCTCTTCTCCACCAACACAGATTTTAAAAGATTTATTTGAAAGGCAGAGTTACAGACACAAAGAGGGAGAGGGAGAAGGGAGAGGGAGAGGTGGGGGGTGGGGAGAGAGAGAGAGAGAGAGATCTTCCATTCCCTGATTTACTCCCCAAATATCTACAATGGCTGGGGTTGGGCCCAGTGGAAGCTAGGAGCAAAGGAGCTTCACGTGGGTACAGGGGCCCAAGGACTTGGGCCGTCTTCTACTGTTTTCCCAGGTGCATCATCAGGGAACTGGATAAGAAGTAGAGGATCCAGGACTCAAATGGGTGCTTATATGGGTTGCCAGCATTGCAGGCAGTGGTTTAACCTGCTGTGCCATATGCCAGCTCCAATATCCGTTTTTTTTCTTTAAGACCACTTCCCCCTCCTATTTCATTATACTGTTTTTAGTATTTTAATGGTTACTCTAGGCATTTTTAAGCATAAAGCCTAAAGTTAGTTATCTTCCCTTTTCCTGAAAAGATAAATCTCATGGAGCCTTAACTCAGATCACTCCTCCCTCACAAAGTATATAAACTTGTTCTGGTATTTGAGTTTTATCTTATGCTTTCTTCAATGCCTCAAATTAGCAATTGTTAGGGCCAGCATTGTGGCATAGCAGGTAAAGCTGCAGCCTGAAACACTGGCATCCTATATGGGTACCAGTTCCAGTCCCAGCTGCTCCACTTCCCATTCACCTTCCTGCTAATGGCCTGAAAAAGCAGTGGAAGATGGCCCAAGTGTTTGGGCCCCTGCACCCAAGTGGGAGACTTAGAAGAAGCTTCTGGCTCCTGGTTTTGGCCTGGCCCAGTCCCAGCCAATCTGGCCATCTGAGGAGTAAACCAGTGAATGGAAGATTTCTCTGTCTCTCCCTCTCTCTCTCTGTAACCCCAACTTTAAAATAAATCTTTAAAAATATTAGCAATTATCTTCACTTAACATGAAGATAGCCAATGTTTGTTTTGATTTACTCACATGCTTACCCACATCCTTACTCAGTTTTTGCATCTCAATAATCTCAGGCCTTTTTCCTTCGGACAAAAGTGCTTCCTTTAAAATTTTTATGAAACTCTATGAGTAATAAATAACAATGGTTTTACAGTGCTATGAATACCACAATATAAAGGGACTTGGATGAAAGCACAAAATGTGTGCTTATGAAATTTGGGCCTGATAACTGTGATAGTTATGCTAGGTTACAGAATTAAGATTCAAAAATTTCTGGAAAGATATAACAATTAACAAAACTGAGTATATTGAAAAAACTATAAATATTCAAGAACTAAATTGTACAAATCAAACACAGTATGGGAGTATCTAACTCAACAGCAGTTCATATATAAAACACCTAAGGGAGACTTCCAAAGATTCTGTCAATGGTGGAAAACTAGTAAAAGCTACTGGCTCTCTCCCCCAAATTAATCTTAGAGAAACTATAAAGGACACACAGGTCTCAAGATGTAATAAACTATTCTTGAAACCTGGCTATTAAGACATAAATGTATGTAAGACAGAGGGTAGTAGCATAGTGCAAAAGTTAGCTCGAGGGAGCAATGAGAATGGCTAGGAAAAAAATAGTTTACATTTTGGTTTTGACTTTACACTGCATTTTCTTGGGACACTTGACATTACAGTAATGAGAGTAGGTGTAACATGACCATAAAGCTAGTATCACATTAGCTAACTGAAATTTAGGATATTTAAAAATCACAAGCAGGGCTATGCATTTGGTTCAATGGTTAAGACGCCACTTAGAATCTCTGCAGCCCATGCTGGAGTACCTGGGTTCATGTTCTGGCTCTGCTTCCAATTCCAGCTTTCTGTCAACGTGTATCCTAGGAGGCAGCAGGTGAAGTCTCAAGTACTTGGGTCTCTGCCACCCAGACTGAGTCCCTAGCTCCTGACTTCAATCTGCCAAATTTGGTGAGCTGGGAAGAGGAGTTGAAGGAATCATTTCATACAGTTTTCTAGAGATACTAAATTTATTTATTTATAACTCAAATTTATACTAAGCTTCTATTAGTTACAAGGCAATGTGTGTTAGCTGCTAAAGATACAGTAATAAAATTAAGACCTATTACGATACCAGCCCTAAAGAACCTTATAATCTTGTGGGAAAGTGTTATAAACATGTAAACTGTCACACTGAGAAGTGCAATCAAAGGAACAGACTGATGTTATAAAATAGGAGAGAACTCTTGAGCACGGGAATTTCCAGCTGAATGATATAAAGCAAGAAGTGTGGCAATTCAAATTAAGACAGATACAAGGGGCCAGTGCTGTGGCGAAGTGGGTTGAGGGGCTGTTTGCAACGCCAGCACCCCATATCATAGGGCAGCACCATCGTGTGCTGGGAGAGATTAAGTAGAGTTGAAGTTGGAGTGGTAAACCAGGGTCTTATTAAAGTGAGAGTTTCAAGCAAAGGGATTACATGACAATTTATATCATTAACAGGTTAAGTTTTCTGTGTGGAGTACGGGTTGGAGAAGAACTGTGAAAGTAAGGCCACATAGGAGACCACTGCAGCAGTCCAGGTAAAAGCTAAAATAAAAGTGCTAAGACTATAGATTAGTGGTTCTCAATTTGACTGCGTATGGGAATAAACTAGGAATTTTTGAAAGTACTGAAATTCTGAGGCTGGCACTGTGGCATAGTGGGTAAAGCCACCACCTGCAACACTTGCAACCAATATGAGTATTATTTCAAGCTCTGGCTGCTCCACTTCCAATATAGCTTCCTGCTAATACACCTGGGAAAGCAGCTGAAGATGGCCCAAAAGAACTTGGGTCCCTGCCATCCCAGTGGGTGACCCAGGTGGGATTCTAGCTTCCCTGGCTTCAGCCAGGGTTGCATCCATTTGGGGAGTGAAGCAGTGGATGGAAGTTTCTCTCTCTCTCTCTCTCTCTCTCTCCCTCTCTCTCTCTCCCTCTCTCCTTCTCTCTCTCCCTCTCTCTCTCCTTCTCTCTCCCTCTCTCTCCCTCTCTGTCTTTCAAATAAATAATTAAAAAAATACTGAAGTCCCAGTTCCATCCCTGCAGTTTGTGATTTAATTGGTGTGGAATTGGAATGAGCACTCTTCTGAAGCTCCCCATATGTCTCTACATGCAGCCAGGATTGAGAAGCATTGACACAGAAATGGATGAGCTCTCCAACAAAGTGCACACAGATGAGAGGCACAAGAATGAAACATAAGGAGCAAAATTTCTCAAAAATTAGATTCACAAGCCATTGTATATCATCAGCTTTGGAGTGCTGACTATAGGTATAGATTCCAAGGCTTCATCCAGAACTATTACATAAGAACCTACAATGATGAGGCCCCCAATTCCATACTTTAGCAAGCTTCTAAAATGATTTTAATGTATTTCTTAAAGATTTATCCATTTATTTGAAAGGTAGTGTTAGAGAGAGAGGGAAAGATAGAGGTCTTCCATCTGCTGATTCATTCCTCAAATGACTGCAACAGCCAGAACTGGGACGATCCAAAGCCAGGAGCCAGGAGCTTCTTCTGGGTCTCCCAAGTGGGTGCAGGGGCCCAAGGACTTGGGCCATGTTCTACTTCTTTCCCAGGCCACAGCAGAGAGCTGGATCAGAAGTGCAACAGCCAGCACTTGAACTGGTGCCCATATGGAGGCTTAATCAATTACGCCACAGCACTGTCCCAATTTTAATGTATATTAAAGTTTGAAAGTTCTTTATACGGGGGTGGGAGGGAGACCCTTTTTCTTCCAAGGGTCATTTGGATATTTGTAACATCATTCATGGGCCATACAAAATCATCAACTTAAAAATTAGCCTGCTATACATTTACTGGGTTTTGAGTACTGCCTGCAGTTGCCTTGGCAGGGCCAGACCCAAGGATTTTGCAGGTCTTATATGGACCACGGGTCAGGTGTTCCCCACTCCTGATTCAGAAGTAGGGTAAGAGTAGCCAGAGACATAAAGACACAAACACAAATTAATGTCACAAAAACCTGAGAGAAGAAGAGATTATTTCAAAGAGGGAGTGGTCAACTATGATGAACCTGCTGAGAGGTCAAAAAGTTGAAAACAAAGAACTGACATTTCTGGCAATATGAAGTTCATGGTGATTTTGGTAAAAGTGATTTCAATGACAAAATGAAGTAGAAAAGTAAAATACAGTGGGTTTCAGAATGGATGAGTGGTGATGAAGTGAAGTCAGTACATTTAGAGCATTCTTCTAAGATCTGGGTTTGGGGGCCAACGATGTGGCATAGAGGGTAGGGCCACCGCCTGCAGTGCCAGCACCCTATATGGGCGCCAGTTCATGTCCCAGCTGCTCCACTTCTGACCCAGCTCTCTGCTATGGCCTCAGAATGCAGCAGCAGATGACCTAATTCCTTGGACCCCTGCACACATGCGGGAGACCCAGAGGAAGCTCCTGGCTCTTGGCTTCAGATCAGTGCAGCTCTGGCAGGTGCAGCCAATTGGGGAGTGAACCAGCGGATGGTCTTCCACTCCCCACATGGTCATTAATGGCCAGAGCTGGGCCAGGCTGAAGCCAGGAGCCAGGAGCTAGGAGCATCTTCTGGCAGGGCCCCAAGCACTTGGGCATTTCTCTGCTGCTTTCCTTGGGCACATCAGTAGGGAGCTAGATCAGAAGTAGAGCAGCTCGGAGTTGAATTGGTGTTCATATGGGATGCCAGTGTACCTGATACAGCACAGCAGTGGCCTTGGACATTTCTTTTTTTTTTTAAACTTTTATTTAATAAATATAAATTTCCAAAGTACAACCTTTGGATTATAGTGGCTTTTCCCCCCATAACCTCCCTCCCACCCACAACCATCCCATCTCCTATTCCCTCTCCAATCCCATTCTTCATCAAGAATCATTTTCAATTATCTTTATATACAGAAGATCAACTTAGTACATACTTACTAAGTAAAGATTTTAACAGTTTGCACCCACACAGAAACACAAAGTATAAAGCACTGTTTGAATACTAGTTTTACTGTTAATTCTCATAGTACAACACACTAAGGACAGAGATCCTACATGGGGAGCAAGTGTATAGTGACTCCTGTTGTTGATTTAACAATTGACACTCTTATTTATGATGTCACTAATCACCCGAGGCTTTTGTCATGAGCTGCCAAGGCTATGGAAGCCTCTTGAGTTCACAAACTCCGACCTTATTTAAACAAGGCCATAATCAAAGTGGAAGTTCTCTCCTCCCTTCAGAGAAAGGTACCTCCTTCTTTGATGGGTCATTCTTTCCTGGAAATTTCTTAGAACATTAGAAATAGACTTGCCGTATGATCCAGCAATCCCACTACTGGGTATATACCCAAAAGACATGAATCACAGAGATATCTACACTATCATATTTATAGCAGCACTGTTCACAATAGCCAAAATTTTGAACCAATCAAGATGTCCATCATCAGATAAATTGATAAGGAAAATATGGTATATATACACAATGGAATATTTTTCAGCTATAAATAAGAATGGAATTCGACCATTTGCAGCAAAATGGACACAACTAGAGGACATCATGTTTAGTGAAATAAGCCAGACCCAGAAAGACAAATAGTGCATGTTCTCCCATATAAGTGGGAGCTAAAATTTAAAAAGAAAAAAAGGAAGAAAAAAGAAATGCCTGTGTGTATCAGAATTGCGGCAAATATAGTTTTGTAAAGCTTTGTTTACCTTTGTCAAACCAATCGTTGAGAATGTTATACTGCTATAGTTTTAATGATCTCTGATTACTTTAAAATGTACTATATATGGGTGAAATGGTCATTTTTCCATTCAATTATTGTTTATAGCCATTGTCTATATTTCTACTAATCTAGGGTCTTTCTGCATTTTACTTGTTAAACTTCTTATTTGGTGACGTATTAAGCCTCTTTAATGTAATTTTAAAATATATTATGTCAAAAAAAAAGAAAGGGAGAAAGGGAGGGTGGGAGAGAGAGAGAAGGAGGGAGAGAGGGGAGAAGGGAATATCATTAGGTTCTTAAAATTTTATCTACAAATCACATTGAATCAGTTAAGAAAACTAAATTTAAAAAAAATAAACATGCATCAAAGTTTAGGATATAGAGATTATAGATCTGCTTGAGATTAGGGTATGAGTTTGACTTTTCTCCATTGAGGCAAGTCCTGCATCTCTAAAAGTAAAGGAAGAAATGGGAGACAATCAAAGCAAATCTGGTAATTTTTGTTTCTTATCACGTTCCTGCCTCATTTAAGGAACTAGAAACTACACTGAACCAGAAAATAAGGATCAGAGTAAAAACTGGTAGCAAAAATTGGTTTCTAAGTTGGCCAACATGAAGATCAAATAGTAAGGCCTCCTGGAAAAGTAGTAAGATGGGAATCTGGGAAATGAGCTTGAAACTCATCTCTGTTGTTAATTACCACATCTGTGCAATTTAGTCATTCGCTCTATAAAGTGAGGTTTGAGGCCAGATAATGTTTCTCATATATGGACTTCAAGCCATCTACACTGTACTCATGCAGAGGTACTCAAGACAAATACAAACTGTTGGAACATACCACAGAGCTATGAGATTTGTATGCATTGACCAGACTAACAAAATTCAATTTTCAACACTTCTCTGTGAACCTGTGTATGCACTTTGAGGTCAAGTATTGAATAAATAAGATCTTAATTTTTTAAAAAATGGATAAAAGACCTGAACACACATTTCTCGAAGGAAGACATACCAATGGCCAACAGGTATATGAAAAAATGCTCAACAACACTACTCATCAGGGAAATGCAAATAAAAGCCACAATGAGCTGTCAACTCACATTTCTTAGGATGGCTATTATAAAAAGGACAAAAGATAAATACTGATAAGGATATAGAGAAAAGGGAATTTGTGCAGACTAAAGGTGAGAATGTAAATGTATAGCCATTATGGAGAATGGAAAACAAAACAAAACAAAACACTGCATGATCCAGCAATCCCCGTTCTAGGTACACATACTCAAGGAAAATGAAATCAATATTTTAAAGAGATATCTGCACTCCCATGTTCAGTCCAACATTATTCACAATAGTCAAAGAAGCAAATTGACCTAAGTGATATCAACAGATGCATGGATAAAGGTGGTATATGCAGACACATGGAAATATTATTCAGCCTTAAGAAAAGAGAAAGTTTGTCATTCCTGAAATATGGATGAACCAGGAGGATATTATGCTAACTTAAATAAATCAGGCACAGAAAAACAACTATTGGGGGCCTGTGTTGTGGTGCAGTGCAGGTTAACCCACTGCCTGTGATGCCAGCATCCCATATGGGCACCAATTTGAGTCCCAGTTGCACCACTTCCAATCCAGTTCCCCACTAATGTGCTCAGGAAAGCAGAAGACGATGGCCCAAGTCCTTGGGTGCCTGCAGCTCTTGGGAGACACAGATGGAGTTCCATGCTCCTGGCTTCATCTTGCTTCAGCTTTGGCCACTGCGGCCATTTTGGAATGGGAAGATCTCTCTCTCTCTCTCTCTCTCTGTAACTTTGCCTTTCAAATAATTAAACAAATAAATATTTTTTAAAAGAAGACAATCACTGAATGACCTCAATTACATGTAGAATCTAAAACAGTCAAACTCACACGCAGAGGGGGCTGGCGCTGTGGCGCAGTGGGTTAAAGCCCTGGCTTGAAGTGCTGGCATCTCATATGGGCACCTGGTTCTAGTCCTGGTTGCTCCTCTTTTAGTCCAGCTCTCTGCTATGGCCTGGGATAGCAGTGGAAGATGGCCCAAGTCCTTGGGCCCCTGCACCCGCGTGGGAGACCTGGAAGAAGCTCCTGGCTCCTGGCTTCGGATCAGCGCAGCTCCAGCCATTGCGGCCATCTGGGTAGTGAACCAGCAGAAGGAAGACCTCTCTGTCTCCTCCTCTCTCTGTAACTCTTTCAAATAAAATTAAATAAATACTTTTTTTAAAAAAAACCCTCATATGCAGAGTATAAAATAGTTGTTGCTATATTCTGAGTATTTGTTTCTGCCTAAAATTCATATTTTGGAACCTAATCCACAACGTGACGGCTCTAAAAGGTGTGATTGCTGAGAGGTGACTGGATTATGAGGATGAAGCCAGCAGAAAAGGAATTAGTTCCTTATAAAAGAGGCTCATGGGTAGGCATTGTGGCACAGAATAAAGAGCTGCCATTTGCAGTGCTAGAGTCCCATATCAGAGTGCTAGTTCAAGTCCCAGCTGCTTCACTTCAAATCCAGCTCTCTGTTAATGCACTTGAGAAGGCAGCAGAAGATGGCCTAAATACTTGTGCTCTTGTCACCCACATAGGAGACCCAGATGGAGTTCCAGGCTACTGGTTTTGGATTGGCCCAGCACCTGCTGTTGTGACCATTTGGGGAGTGAACCAGAGGAAGGAAGATCTCTTTTTCTCCTTCTCTGTCACTCTGCCTTTCAAAGAAATAAGATTTTTTTTAAAGAGACTCAAAGGAATTTGTCCCTTCTGTCATGTGAGGACACACTGACAAGGCACCACCTTTCAGGTAGAAAGTATGCCATTACCAGATACTGAAACTGCCTGCACCTTGCTCTTGGACTTCTCAGCCTCCACAACTGTGAAAATTAAATTTCTATTTAAAAGCTGCCAACTTTATGGTAGTCTGTTATAAAAGAACGAATGGACTAATACAGTTGTTGCCAGAAGTAGAGGTGGGGGAAATAGGAAGATGCTGGTCAAAGGTACAAACTCTCAGTTGTGCAGGATGAATAAATTCTAGAGATATAATGTACAACATGGTGACTGGAACCAATAACACTACATTGCATATATGAAACTTGCCAAGACAGATATCTGATGTCCTTACCACAAAAAATAGGTAATACGGTGTTGTGGTGGGTATATTAGCTTGACCATAGTCATTTCACAATATAGACATTTATCAAAACATCACATTGTACACCTTAAATTTACACAAATTTTGTCGATTATGCTTCAATAAAGTTGGAGAAAAGTGAAACACGAAAAAAATAAATAGGAGTGTTTTTCAAAGAACCAACTATTGGACCCATCTAGCAGCAATGAATAATCAGGTACAAAATTTAGTTCTGAGAAGTAAACTTAAAAAAATTGCTTGTGGGACGGACGCAGGCCACGTCCTGCGTAGCCATGGCGTCTAACGCTACTACGAACCCATCGCAGCTGCTGCCGCTAGAGCTTGTGGATAAATGTATAGGATCCAGAACTCACACTGTGATGAAGAGTGATAAGGAAACTGTTGACACCCTTCTTGGCTTCGATGACTTTTGAAATCACACCAGAAGGAAGAAGGATCACTGAATTAGATCAGATTTTGCTAAATGGAAATATTACAATGTTGGTCCCAGGGGGAGAGAGGCCTGAAGTGTGAGCAGATTTCCTTGACTTTCGTTAGATCCTGTGTTGTCTTCTAGTGGCAACAACACGGTTTGTTTTTAACTTTTAATGTTTAGATCCCATAAAGCTAAGCTTCCCGTTAAAGGGAAATGCTTTGAAGATATATTGTATAACCATTTTGTAAGTTAATCATGATTATTTTGGAAAAAGAAGCGAAGAGTTTGTTTTTGGAAAACTAAGACAATAAATGTGTCTTTGGTTAAAAAAATATTGCTTGTGGGAAGTGAGCAATTGTGTAGTGGTTATGCCGCTGCTTGGGATGCCTGTAGCCTATATTATAGTACCTGGATTCAAATCCTGGCTCCTCTCCCAATTCCAACTTCCTGAAGAGGCAGTGGGTGATGACTCAAGTGGCTGGGTCCCTGCTGTTCAAGGGAGACACGGCTCCCAGCTTCAGCTTGGTCCAACCCTTGTTGTGGGCATTTGGGGAATGAACCAGGGGATTGAAGATCTCTCAATCTGTCTCTTTCTCTCTGTCTCTCAAATAAGTAAAACACACATACAAATTGCAAAATGTGAGAATGAAAAATATATTTCTATAGTAAAACTTAATATTATACATGTTGATTACATATTTATTTTAATATAACAGCCAGAAACCAAGGACTGAATTACTTTTTAAAGTTCTCAAGAAAAGATTACATCTTATTTATCTCCATATCCTTACAACCTACATTACCAATGCCTGGTATGTAGTAGGTACACACAAATGTATTTTAAATTAAATAATTTATAATTACTTTTTCAAGGCATTATTATGTCACCATATTGTGAATAAATGGTCATACAAAGAAGTCTTAAACTGAAGGAATTAGAAAGCATACACCAAGGTGAGTTTTAGTACAATAGGTAAATAATCCAGGGATGGTTATTAAATTTAATTGTTTTTATCTGATTCTGTGCCTCAGCTTCTTAGTCTGAAGAATGAAAGAGTGGTAATAAATTCTAAAATTATTTAATACTGTTAAATTTGTCTATGACTATACGAGGAGTATATCATGAACTCTTCTTTATCTTACACATAGAAAAATTTTATTGACTCATGAACACCATTATATCCAAATATGTGAGATTTTGTAACTTTAGTTACAATATAATAGTTGTTAGTCTTAGTTATTAAACATTAGGAAAGACATACAGATAAAAATACTGTATTATTTATAATTCAATTATAATGAAAGGATCCATTTCAATACTTTATGTGCTCCTGCTTTAATTTTCCTATGTTTAATTATTAATCTTTCCATTTCTTCATTGACCTAAATGAGTCATTCATCCCATACAAGACATTTGGCTGCCCTTGGTGTTTAGACTCACTTGGATTTTAGTTTGATTTTTAACTAACAACTTATCAAGTATCTTTGTAAGGCTTTAAAATAACTAAAATGATTCCAAATATTTTAAATCAAAATATATTTCATAAAACAAGGAATAAAATAAAGAAAAATATTTCATGGCAAGGAAAAAATAATCTGTATATCAGACTTTGAGATCTGGAATCAGATCATAAACATTTAAAATTAAATATAGATTTGTATATGACCCACATTTTATGCTTATAATGGTAATCTGAAACGATTATGCTTTTTGAACCTAAAACAAAAGGGAAAGGTGCTTTTTAGCAAAGAATGGACTGATACAGAGACCACAAACATTAATGTCATTTTCTAAACTTTCTAAAAAGGAGGTGTTATGCTTTAATATTTACTAATTAACATATTTGGATACATAAGTAAACATTTTACAATCACATAATATTCATATGACTTCATCTTAAAAATGTACAACTGTCTATGTAAAATATTTTTAAAAGCAAACAAAAATATGAAATAGTACTAATCACAACATAAAGTACAATTTTTAAAGTCATAAAGAATACCCCAAGGTCCTTAGTAAAGTAGAATCCATTTCAGAACAGAGACCAATTACTACATTTTAAGTATTTTTTATAAAGATCTTAGAAAATCAATTAAAATTCTAAGCTACTGTGAGTACTGTAAAATAAATTGATATTACTATGAGGCTAAAGTGACTAGAAGACCTTATTACTACAATTTGTCTTTGGACCAGCCTTACTCTTGACCTACTGAATCAACTGTATTTGTTTAATAAGATACTCAGGTGATGCACATAAGTATTAAAATTTAAAGAATCATTGCCCTAGGGCCTAACTTTCATTACTACTTCAGAAATATTTTGCATTTATTTGTGCTAGGAATAACAGAGATATCTGAACCAAGATTTAGTAAATTCAGTTTGCTACTGAAAAAACTATTTCTCTTTATGTATTTACATATGTAAATACCCAACAAAATTTCCCATCTATTTAGGTAGATAATTGATACATATAAATCAAATAATTTAAAAATAAATTCCTTTTTCTCTAACTTTAAATGACAGGATAATCCAAATTATGCATTTGAGAAACCAAGAAAATATTACATTAATAATTTAAAATTTTAAATAATCTTTTTGAAATTTTTATTTATTTATTTTTATTTGACAGGCAGAGTTAGACAGTGAGAGAGAGAAAGAGAAAGGCCTTCCTTCCATTAGTTCACCCCCCCAAATGGCCACTACGGCCAGTGCACTGTGCCAATCTGAAGCCAGGAGCCAGGTGCTTCTCCTGGTCTCCCACGCGGGTGCAGGGCCCAAGCACTTGGGCCATCCTCCACTGCCTTCCCGGGCCACAGCAGAGAGCTGGACAGAAAGAGGAGCAACCAGGACTAGAACCAGGCGCCCATATGGGATGCTGGCGCTGCAGGCGGAAGATTAACCAAGTGAGCCACAGCGCCGGCCCTTAATTTTAATTTTTTTATACTTTTATTTAATAAATACAAATTTCCAAAGTACAACTTTTGGATTATATCAGCGTTTCCCCCCAAAACCTCCCTCCCACCCACAACCATCCCATCTCCCACTCCCTCTCCTATTCCATTCTTCATTAAGATTCATTTTTAATTATCTTTATATACAGAAGATCAATTTAGCACATATTAAGTAAAGATTTCAACAGTTTGCACCCACACAGAAACACAAAGTGTAAAGTACTGTTTGAGTACTAGTTATAGCATTAACTTACATTATACAACATAAAGGACAGAGATCCTACATGGGGAGCAAGTTTATAGTAACTCCTGTTGTTGATTTAACAATTGACACTCTTATTTATGACCTCAGTAATCATCTGAGGCTCTTGTCATGAGCTGCCAAGGCTATGGAAGTCTTTTGAGTTCACAAACTCCAACCTTATTTAGACAAGGCCATAATCAAAGTGGAAGTTCTCTCCTCCCTTCAGAGAAAGGTACCTCCTTCTTTGATGACCCGTTCTTTCCACTGGGACTCCCTCACAGAGATCTTTCATTTAGGTCACTTTTTTGCTACAGTGTCTTGGCTTTCCATGCGTAAGAAACTCTCATGGGCTTTTTAACCAGATCAGAGTGCCTAAGGGCTGATTCTGAGGCCAGAGTGCTGTTTAGGACATCTGCCATTCTATGAGTCTGCTGTGTATCCCACTTCCCATGTTGGATCGTTCTCTCCTTTTTTATTCTATCAGTTATTATTAGCAGACACTGGTCTTGTTTATGTGATCCCTTTGACACTTAATCCTATCTTTATGATCAATTATGAACTTAAACTGAAAAATGATCACATTTTAAAGAATGCTCTCTTACTTTGGTAACTTTCAAATGATTCAGTCAGCAACTTCTCATCCTAAACTACTTATATCAATATTCTGATAACCTCTAAATTCTCATTTTCCCACAGGATTCACTTTTATTAAAAGAGCTGAAGCCCTGTACCAAATACACACAGAAACACCTGGAAATTCTGAGCTTTTTAAACACTACAAGCATAGCTTTCATTCATGTTTTAAACATAGGAATAGAAAAGATAACACCTGAAAAACAGATGGTGAGGCCAGTGTTGTGGCATAGCAGGTAAAGCTGCCACCTGCAGTGCCAACCTCCCATATGGGCACTGGTTCAATTCCTGGCTGCTCCACTTCCAGTCCAGCTCCCTGCTAATGTTACTGGAAAGCAGTGTAAGATGGCCCAAGTCCTTGGGCCCCTGCAATCACATGGGAGATCTGGAAGCTCCAGGCTTCTGGCTTCAGATTGGCTCAGCTCTAGCCATTGGGGCCATTTGGGGAGTGAATCAGCAGATGGAAGACCTCTCTCTATGCTTCTACTTCTCAAATAAATAAAATATTTTAAAAAAGATGGTTTTTGATATTTTCTAATTTGTCAATTTGCTATCTAGGCCTTTCAAAATTAATCTAATATAAAGTAATACATCTTCTCTTGTAATGTTGTGGATGATGGGATAGGTTCCTGCACATTCTAGGACAATTTCATGGAAAATATTAAAAACATACGTTTCCTGGGGCCAGCGCTGTGGCATGGTAGGTTAAACGCCACTTGCAGTGCCAGCATCCTATATGGGCTGCAGGTCAAGTCCCTACTGCTCCACTTCAATCCAGCACTGTGCTAGTGGCCTGGGAAAGCAGCAGAGGATGGCCCATGTCCTTGGTCCCTGCACCCATGAGGAAGACCCTGAAGAAGCTTCTGGCTCCTGGCTTCCAATCGGCCCAGCTCTGGCCATTGCAGAAGTGAACCATTGGATGGAAGATCTTGCTCTCTGTCTCTCCTTCTCTCTGTCTGTAATTCTGTCTCTCAAATAAATAAATCTTTTTTTTTTAAATGTACTTTTCCTAAAGCAGAGAACAAACTCAGTGCCATTATTTAAACATCATTCAAGCTTCCATGATAAACTTAGAATAGTTTTCAAACAGTTTACTCCAAATATTTACTTACTTACTTATATACTTTTTTAAATTTCAGGGTTTAGGTTGAATAACTCTAAAACAGACAGAAATATCTTTTTTAAAAAAATATTTATTTATTTATTTATTTGAAAGGCAGTGTTACTGAGAGGCAGAGGCAGAGGCAGAGGAAGAGACAGAGGCAGAGGCAGAGGGAAAGAGAGGTCTTCCATCTACTGGTTGCTCCCCAAATGGCAGCAATGATCAGAGCTGGGCAGATCCAAAGCCAGGAGCCAGGAGCTTCCTTGGGGTCTCCCTCGTGGATGCAGGGGCCCAATCACTTGGGTCATCTTCTACTGCTTTTTCAGGCCATAGCAGAGAGCTGGATTGGTAGTGGAGCAGCCGGCACTTGAACCGGTGCCTATAAGGGATGTAGGTGCTATAGGCGGTGGCTTTAGGTGCTATGCCACAGCGCCGGTACTGAGAAAATATTAACTTTAATAACATTTACCTGAATGATCTTCTGCTTTTTGGATGCATCAATAAGTTATTTTAATAAAATATGTGAATATTTAAATTAGACTTACTTGAAGATGAAAGATTTAAAATGTCTATTAGATAGCCTAAGGGCAATTCAATCATACAGAGTATCAAAATTTTCAATAAAAATAATCATATAATCATCATATAAATAATATTTACCATTTATTTATGTAAAGTTTTCTCCTATGTTTATATTACACAAAATGAGTTTATCTTATAAAAGGTAACATTATATTGTGAGGATTTTTAGAAAAAAATCTTTTTTCAACAGAAGACATTACCTACTAAAAATTACATGCTGTAAGGAGAATCTGGAGTCTTAAACAACTTAGTTTGAACATATCCTCTCAAAGTCTAGTTTTTCATACTGGGGAAAATAGACACAAGCTATCAAATACTGACAAAAAAATGGATGCCATGATGGATGGTGAGAAAGGAGGTAGAGAAGGAGAAAAGACATCCAAGACTTAAATTTTTTTCATTCAACTTTATCCACAGTTTGCATCGGTAATATACATTTAGTGTTCCATTTATTTTTAAATGCATCAGAAAATCAATTGATAGATCTGTGACCAATACAAACATTTCTGAATTCTTCAAAAAATTCATTTAGAAAAGTCATTAAACTAGCATTCTATAAAGATAGTTATTAAACAAACAGTAATGCATTTTTACTCATTTCAATTCTAACATATCCAACATCACTTCTTTCTTGTGCCATACAGTGGTAAAATTTAACAGAAATAGTTATCTTGAATTTTTAGGGCCTGATAAAATATTTTAGCTTGATTATTTACCTCTCATCAAATCACAAACCCATTTGAATAATGATAATTCTTAATCCAATAACTGATGAAGTAAATATATAATAACCATAAAACATTTAGAATAAATGTCACACTTAACTACTAAAAGAAGTACATCAGAGCCTTGGTGCAATATTGTCCTCGGAGACTATACCATGAAACTGCTTTAGAGGTGGCGTTGCCTTTTGGCACAATAGTATTGATGAACTGCTATGGTATCCACCTCAAATGGACCCGTGTTACATGGAATTTTGCTCTTGCAGTGAAGAATGGCATAGTGTGGTTCTAGTGTATTTTCTCTATAAAGAATAATTAACTCACAAGTGAAATGAGTAAGAAGATGACCTATAATTTTACTACTATTTCAATGATATGAAACAGGAAAATACTTATAAAAGAATTAACAGATTAATAAGGAATTCTATAACATGATAACTGAAAGAAGTATGAATGCTGCAGTTTTACTGGTCACTTAATTTGTAAGTCAAATTTTTATATTAAAAAGTCATCAACTAAGGTATTTAACATTTCTTACCCTTATTATCCAAGTTTTCATTAGGGAGATTGACTATGTTACTGAGATATATGTGTGTGTGTGTGCGCTTAGGTCCAACTGAAAAATAATAACTAATTAGCTCAAATATTTAAAGTAATAAATTACTAATAATTTAATTTTTTAACTTTATGGTAATAAGAAGCTTTAATTCTTTACAAGCTCCAATTTTACTTTTGGGGAATGTAAAGAACACATCTGTGTTCCAAAGCCAAAATATAATTATATGGCTTCATGGCAATTCATCAAAAAATGTAGAGTTGTCCCTAAAGCAACCCTTACTATACCATTTGGCACACTAATTCTACCTTTTATGTATACCCTTTGAAATACCAAGGCCAACATTTTTAGTAAGTTGCATCCATATTAAGAGGTAACAAGTGCAAATGATCACATATTTAAGATATGATACTTGCCTGGCTACTATAAAAGTAATTATTAAGGTTCTCCTATAGGAACTGAGTTATTCATTACAGTAATGGTTTTGAAAAATTCCTGCACAATTACCAACATATATTTATCCATCTCTAAATTAAACAAGGACTTTATGTAACAAAGTATATTATGAAAAATATTTATGGAATGGTCTGTGTTTACTTCAACACCAAGTTAATTGAGAATCATAAGGTGTATAGGATCCACAAATGGCCAGATTTCAAATAAAAAATCTATTCTCATTTGCTACTTTCTGAATATAGCTAAAGGCAGGACTGACATAATGTTTCTAAAAATCAATATATAAACCCAAACTTTGGCAGTTGTATCAAAATGTCCTTGATAATCAGTACTTCACTAGTTCTCAAAAATGTTACTGTTTTGTGTAACATTTTCATTACAGAAATAAAATACTCTTCAAATAATACATTTTAAAAGATGATTAAGTTTTGCAAAATTAAATAGCATAAATTAAGCATATTAACATTGCTTTTTTGACAACATGAAATAACCAATTTAAGGAAAACTGCAATGGACTAACTAAAAATCACAAGTGTCCAATTGTGATGGATAGTTAAATCCTCACATATTATTGACCTTACAAAATCTACTAAAATATTTTAAAGTTCCATTGAGTCTATTAATACATAAAAAGAAAATTGCAAAATTGCTTAAGACTATATAAGAGTCATCAATTACACAGGCACTTCACATGTAAACAATCTACAATACAACTTAAAATATTTTGGCACCAACCTATAATACTAAAAGAATTTAATATAAAGCCAGAGTTCTGTTTTTTCTACTACTTTTTTTCTAGAAAACTAAGACCAAAGTTTGAAGAAATTGTGTATAAACCAGAATAGAAGCATATTAAATAACTCAAATATAGAACAGTTTTAAGTTGCTTAAAAAAAAAAGGTTTCCTTTATCCAGATGTTTGCTACTATGCTTTGATGTAAAAAAAACTAAACCTAATGTGGTTATTAAATTGAAAATACATTTAAGTTTAGTATCAATTGGCATTCTGAAAAAAGCTAAAGGTTATCAACTGACTTAGTAAAAAGAGAATTTGAATTTATCAAAAACTCTTATTAAATTAATCCAGTTTTCTCCCGAAAGAAATTTGGGCAACTCAAAGTTCAAATTTGATGTTTTAATATATATTTTTTTAAAACCCTAAGGCTCTACCTAAGGCAAACTATTTTTGATGTGAGGTGACACTCTTATTTATAAATTTGAGAAATCTGAAATTACTTCAAATAAATTAAACTAACATTAAAATTGTAAAATGTTGTATCAAGCCATAGAAAGCTGGGATGCCTTGATTGTAGGTAATTCAAGGAGTGCCTGAACAGTGACACCAACTTTCACAAGACCTCGTTCTTCCAAAATATGATGAGGCAAACACAGTCTTTCCTGAGGGGGAGGAAAAAGGATATTTGAGCACTTATTTTTTTAGTAGTATAATAAAACTTCAGTCAGAAACAAATTTTTAAAGCACATTTTCTGTAAAATTTCAAGTAAAAATACACAATTCTAAGGTTTCAATTATTAACTTATACTAAGAAAGGGTAGCGTTGGCCTTGTCTGAAATCTGTCATTCAACACTTAAACATCTTTCTCCATATAGAAAACGTTCTTAAAAGAATAGGTCAGGCCGGTGCCGTGGCTCACTAGGCTAATCCTCCGCCTTGCGGCGCCCGCACACCGGGTTCTAGTCCCGGTCGGGGCGCCGGATTCTGTCCCAGTTGCCCCTCTTCCAAGCCAGCTCTGCTGTGGCCAGGGAGTGCAGTGGAGGATGGCCCAAGTCCTTGGGCCCTGCACCCCATGGGAGACCAGGAGAAGCACCTGGCTCCTGCCATCAGATCAGCGCACAACGCGCTGGCCGCGCCGGCCGTTGGAGGGTGAACCAACGGCAAAGGAAGACCTTTCTCTCTGTCTCTCTCTCTCTCACTATCCACTCTGCCTGTCAAAAAAAAAAAAAAAATAGGTCACCCCTTCTGCCTTTCCCACTGATATCTTTTTTAAAGATTTATTTATTTATTTAAAAGTCAGAGTTACAAAGAGAGAGGGAGAAGCAGAGAGATCTTCCATTCGTTGGTTCATTACCCAATGGTTGCAATGACCAGGACTGGGCCAGGCAGAAGCTCGGAGCCAGGAGCTTCATCTGGGTCTCCTACATGGTAGGCAGAGGTCAAGCACTTGGGCCATCATCTGCCGCTTTTCCCAGACCATTAGCAGGGAAAGTGCAGCAGCCAGGACTTGGACCTGAACCAGTGCCCATATGAGATGCCCCTGTTGCAGGCAGTGGCTTAACTCACTGTGCCACAGCACCGGCCCCAATCACTGCTATCTTATACTTATCCTTGAAGAATCTGCTAAAATTACTTCAATGACAATCATCAATACTTTCTTAAATGCCAAATTGTACACATTTCCACTTGACTACCATATCACAGCATGCCATTACTTACCACATTTCTTCAGACCTTATGCCTCCCTTGTCTTCTGGGGCATCAATACTTTTACTTCTTCAGTTTTCCTGATAGCAACTGTGCATTAGCTTTTGTTAACCTTCACTGATCTAATATCCTAAAAGTTTCTAAGATTTCACTTAGACTTTTCACCCTTTTCTCTTTTTATATGATATCCTCTGCTTGGTATTTTCATCCATTCCCATAGTTTTAAATATCCTTCCATATGGATAAAGATTTCTAAGTCTTTATTTCCTCCCAAGATGTGTGTATTAAGCCCCAGATACAAATGTCAACTGATACAGTCAAACAGATGTCAAAAAGACACTTCAAAAATCAATGTGTCCAGAGCAGGAATATCTCTTCATTAAATAAACTCGTCCAGATTCTGTATTCTATATTTCATTTAGTAATACACTATTCACTCTCCATTGGCATAAATCTGGGAATCACAACAGTTTTGTCATTCTTTCTTACTTCCATAATGAAGTCACAAATAGTACTAATGATATCCAATAGTTATCAAAAAACATCTCATCACCAATTTCACTGCTACATTTGCTACCTTTCTGATACTCTGTTTATTCAAATAACCACTGAATTTACATTAGAAATGAAGAATGATTTCAAATCAATGATTTCTGCCTCCACCTTGGAAACCAGAAAAAGAGTAAATTAGAGGTGAGTGTTTGGTGCAGCAAAGATGCCACTTGGGATACCTGCACCTCATCAGGGTGCCCAGGTTCAAGTTCTAAATCTGTTTCCAACTCCAGCTTCCTGCTAATGCACACCCTGGGATATAGCAGGTGGTGGTTCAAGTACTTGAGGCCCTGCCACACAGACAGGAAACACAGATGGAGTTCTTGGCTCCTGGCTTCGGCATGGCCCAACCCTGGCTATTGCAGGCATCTGGGGAGTAAATTATACAATGGAAAAACACACACTCTCCCTTTGTGTGTATATGTGTGTGTGTGTGTCTTCCAAATAAAAAAAATTTAAGTAAAAAGAAGAGTAATTCAACTGATGGAAAAATGGGAATAATGAAAATGAGAGGAAAACAATAAATAGCAGAAAACAAAACAAAATTCAGTGGTAAAATTTTAAAAAATTCATACACCAATAGCTAGGTTAAACAGGAAAAAGGAGACTGCACAAATTACCAGTATCAGGAATCAGAGAAGTGACATCAGAAGATATTCTATAATTAATAAAAATGGTAACCAGGAGACATTAAAAATAACTATGAAAATTAAGCCTGGCAGATAGAATAGACTAATTCTTTCAAAGACACAACATACCAAAACTCATATAAGAAGAAATAGATAACAAGAATAACCATATATTTATTAAATAAATTGAAATGGTAGTTCAAAACCTTTCCACAAAAAAAAATTCCTGGCTCAGATGGATCACTAAAGAATTTGACTAAATATTTAAAAAACAAACAATATTGAATTTGAGACAGGAACTTCAAGGAAAGTAAAGGAGAAAATACTTCTTGACATTTCATTAGGTTGGCATTACCTTGATACCAACAGGCAAAGAAATTAAAAAAGAAAAATATCTCCATGAACACAGATGCAAAAAGTCTACACAAAAGTTTAACAAATTTTGGGATGGACAGAAGGTGCAGTGGTTAGGATCCCACAGGGATTTATACCACATCAGAGTATCTGGGCTGGAGTCCTAGTTCTGCTTCCAATTCCAGTTTGCTGGTGATGCACACCCTGGCAGGCAAGAGATTAGATAACTCAAAGAATTGGGTTCCTGTTACCCAGGGTCCCGGCTTGAGCCTGGCCTAGTCCCAGCTATTATGGACATTTTCAGAGTGAACTAGTGGCTGGTAGATGTCTGTCTGTCTCTTTTAGTCTCTATGTCTTCCAAATATAAATAAATATCTAAAAAATAATTTAACAAACTGAATCCAACAACATATAACAATCACAGTAACAACAAAATCCACCATAACCAAGTGGCCCAGCAATCTAGTGTTAACATCTAAAAATCAGTGTTATTTGTAACTCAATAATTAAAACTAAAAGCACCAAATCACCTCAATAGATGTAGAGAAAAATATTTTGTGAAATCCAAAATCCATTCCTGATAAGAAACTTCAGCAAACTAGTAACAGAAAGGAACTTCTTCAACCCGATTCAAGTCAACTATGAAAAATCCTCAGCTAACATCATCTTTATGAGTGAAGTTCCTCAAAAGAATCAACAACAAGATAGTGACCTCTACTCTTAATACTTTTATTCAACAATGTACTAGAAGATATGGGAAGAACAATTGTGAAATTTACATGGAAGTGCAATGGACCCAGATTAGCCAAAACAGCTTTAAAAAAAACAAATTTAGAGGGCTAGCATTACTTGATTTCAAATCTGTAGTATAGTAAGCAAGATAGAATATTATCCAAAGTGCACTCTCTCGCTCTCTCCATCACTCTGCCTTTCAAATAAATAATTAAAGAAAGAAAAAAACAGATTTAGTATAATAATAAATGATGAAATAGTAAATGGTTTCCCTAAGATCAAGGACAAGATATCAATTGTTATCATCACTAGTCAATATCATACCAGAGATTTTAACCAGGATTAGGCAAGAAGAAATGAAATGCATTCAAATTGAGAAGAAAGACATAAAATTACTTCTATTTGCAGGTTACATGATTTTGTATGGAGAAAGTCATAAAGAAAACACAGTAGAATTTTAAGTACAAATAAATGAATTCAACAAGATTTCTGAATACAAGATCAGTAAAAGAAAATGACTTCTATCTCTACACAGTAGCAATTAAGGAAATAATTTTATTCAAAGTAGCAAAAAAAGATAAAACACTAAGGGATTAATTTAACAAAATAAGTAAAAGCTTATATATTGAAAATTACAAAATGCTAAAATAGATTTAAGCAGATATAATTAAATGGAATGGCATCTCATTTATGGATCAAAAGACTAAGTATTGTGAAGATGACAATATTCCCCAAATTGTTCTATAGATTCAATGCAATCCCTAAATGCAATCCCTAACAAAATCTCAGCTGGATGTTTTTCAGAAATTGGCAAACTAATTCCAAAAATGATATGGAAATGCAAGAAGGCATCCAGTAAAATGAAAACAACCTTGAAACAGAACAAAGATGGAGCACGCACACTTAAAAATTTCAAAACATATCACAGAGACATAGTAGTCGGATAGCGTTATACTGGCATAAGGAATTAAATGGGAAAGAACTGAGTGTCCAGAAATAAAGCCTTACATTCTCATTTAATTTATATTCAACAGGACTGTCAATATAATTCATTGGTGAAAAGAAGAGTCTTAGCAACAAATTGTGCTGGGGAAACTGGACATCCAAATGCAAAAGAATAAATACGGAAACCTGCCTCATATCATACACAAAACTGAAGTTAAAAAAAAGAACATTTGAACCATATGACTTTTAAAAAATATATAGATGTAAATCTCCATGATCTTAGACTAGGCAATGTTTTCTTTGATATAATATCAAAATCATAAGCAACAGAAGAAAAAGGGATAAATTAAACTTCACCAAATTAAAAACTTCTATGGTGCAAATGGTAAATCAAAAAAATGAAAAGGCAAGACACAGAATGGGAGAAAAACATCTGAAAATCATATACCTCATAAGCAACATGTACCTGGAATGTAAAAAGATCCCCTAGAACTCAGTAACAAAAGGATAAATAAACCAATTAATAAATGGACACAGGATTTGAGTAGAAACTTCTCCAAGGACTGTGTGTGTGTGTGTATGTGTGTGTGTGATACAAACATGCGAAGGTGCTAAACATCACTTACTATTAGGGAAACAGAAATAAAAATCACATTGAGACATCATTTTTCACCTGACAGGTTGGCTATAATCAAAGAGATAGACAGTAATCACTGTTAGTGGGAGGTTAAAATGGTAATGCCATTTTAAAAACGCTTAGCTATTCATCAAAAAGATAAAAATAGAATTACTATAAGACCTAGCAATTCTACTCCTAGGTATATAACCAAGAGAACTGAAAAGTGTTTAGATAAAAACCTATTCAAGAATGTATATCACAGTATTATTCATAATAAGCAATACACATGCTAAATGACTATTAACTGATGAATGTAAAGAAAATATGGTTTATAAACAGAATGGAATACTATCCAACAATAAAAAGAAATGAAGTTCTGATTTATGCTACAACATAGATGAATCTTGAAAACATTACACAAAGTTACATAAGTCAGACACAAAAGAGCTATATTGTATGATTTCATTAGTCCAGAATAAGAAAATCCATAGAGACAGAATATGGGAAAGATTGCTAATAGGTTAAAGTTTTTTTTTTTTAGAGTGACAAAAATACCCTAAACTTAGATTATTCTTAACTGTTGCCCAACTCTGTGACTACAATAAAGATCATTTAATTGCATACTATATCAGTGAATGTGATGGTATGATAATTATGTCTCAATAAATGTTTATCATATCAATGCATATATCCAATTATAGGCTTTAAATAGGAGAATTTCAATTCTTTAACTCAAAATGGATCATAGAACTAAATGTAAAAGCTAAGATTTTAAATGTTCTAGAAGTAAACATGGAAAAAAATCTTTGTGACTTTGGGTATATAAAGATATTTTAGGTCTGACATGAAAAGTAAATCCATTTTAAAAACTGATAAACTGTACAACAAAAACTTTAAAACTCCTACTCTGTGAAAAGAGAATGAAAAGCCATCCAAAAACTGGGATGAAATATTTTCAAATCACAGATCTGAAAAAGGATTTTATCGACAGCTCCTAACAGCCTGGTACTTGAACAAGAATAGACATGTGGACCAATGGAACAAATTAGAGACCCCAGACACTAACCCACACATCTAGAACCAGCTAATTTTGGACAAAGGAGCTAAAATCACTCAAAGGATAGTCTCTTCAACAAATGATGTTGGAAAAATCGGATCTCTGTGTGCGAAAAGTATGAAGCAAGACCCCTACTTTAAACCCTATACAAAAACCAACTCATAATGGATCAGAAATCTAAAATTAAGACCCAAAGCAATTAAATTACTAGAGGAACACATAGGGGAAGCACTGAAAGACATTGGTATGGGCAAGGACTTCTTGGATAACATCCCAGAATCACAGGAAATAAAAGCAAAAATAGAGAAATGGGATTACATCAAGCTAAGAAGCTTCTGCACAGCAAAGGAAACATTCAACAGAGCCAAGAGGCAACTGACAGAATGAGAGAAAATATCTGCAAACTATACATCTGATAAAGGATTAATATCCAGAATATATAAGGAACTCAAAGAACTCAACAACAACAAAACAAGCAATCCAGTTAAGAAATAGGCTAAGGATATGAACAAGTATTTTTCAAAGGATGAAACACAAATAGCCAACAGACAAATAAAAAGATGCTCAGGGGCCGGCGCCGCGGCTCAGTAGGCTAATCCTCCGCCTAGCGGCGCCGGCACACCGGGTTCTAGTCCCGGTCGGGGCGCCGGATTCTGTCCCGGTTGCCCCTCTTCCAGGCCAGCCCTCTGCTGTGGCCAGGGAGTGCAGTGGAGGATGGCCCAGGTGCTTGGGCCCTGCACCCCATGGGAGACCAGGAAAAGCACCTGGCTCCTGGCTCCTGCCATCGGATCAGCGCGGTGCACCGGCCGCAGCGCGCCGGCCGCGGCGGCCATTGGAGGGTGAACCAACGGCAAAGGAAGACCTTTCTCTCTGTCTCTCTCTCTCACTGTCCACTCTGCCTGTCAAAAAAAAAAAAAAAAAAAGATGCTCAGGATCACTAGCCATCAGAGAAATGCAAATCAAAACCACCATGAGGTTTCATCACACCCCAGTTAGAATGGCTATGATACAAAAATCTAATAATAACAAATGCTGGTCAAGATGCAGAGAAAAAGGTACCCTAATACATCATTGATGGGACTATAAACTAGTATAACCATTATGGAAGACAGTGTGGAGATTATTCAGAAATTTGAATATAGATGTACTATATGACCCAGCCATTCTACTCATGGCAATTTACCCGAAAGAAATAAAATCAGTATATGAAACAGTTATTAGTATGGCCATGTTTACTATAGATCAATTCACAATAGCTAAGATATGGAAGCTGCCCAGATGTCCATCAATTGACTAATGAATGAAGAAAATTTGGTGCATGCATACATAATGGAATACCACTCAGCCATCAAAAAGAATGAAATTCTGGCTTTCACAACAAAATGGATGCAACTGGAAATCTTTTTGCTCAGTGAAATAAGCCAGTCTTCACAAAACAAATATCATGGTTTCCCTGATTTGTGGTAACTAATATACAGAGTACAAAAAAATATAATGTATATGAGTGAAATTGACATTTTGAGATTTGATTATTGTTTATAGCCCTTGTCCAAAATCCAAACAGCTGATTTTCTACTTACTACTTAATGAATTCTTTATTTAGTGCAGGGTTAAGCATATGACTACAAAGTAAACTGAAAGTATGTCACTGCAAAAATTAAAAGAAAAATAAGGAAGGAAAGAGAACAGAGGGTGGGAGAAAGGGAAGGTGGGAAGGAGTGAAGGTAGGGTGGGAAGCATCATTATGTTCTTAAAACCATCATATATGAAATACTGAAATTTGTTCCCTTTATATAAATAAACTAATTAAAAAAAGAAATCTCAATTTAAAAAACCCAAATTTTAAAAATAGACAAAAGATTAGAACACATCCGTTAAAAAAGAAGATACACAGATACAGAATAGACTTTAAAAAGATAATCAACATCATTTGTGTACAAGGAGATGCTAAATAAAACTGCTGGCAAGGCAGTACATATTCATTTAAATGAATGAAATTTTAAAAAGACTGATCATACAGAATGTTGGTGAGGCTGTGGAAGAACACAAACTCTCATATACTGCTGACAGGAATGTAAAATGGTAAAAATACTTCAAAAAAGAGTTTCGCACTTTCTTTAAATGTAAGCATGCACCTACTACATGTTTCAGCTATTTAATTTTTTAATAATAATATAATAAATTTATTAATTTAATTCAGCTAATTAAGCTGAATGCAAGAAGGCAGGAAAAACAATCATACACAGTTTACTCCATGGGAGATGTGGAAAAAGCTCCCAGTTTCTGGCTTAGGTCTGGCCCAGTCCTGGCTGTTGTGGCCATTTGGAGAGTAGATCAGCAGAAGGCAGAGCTTTATGTATTTAGTTGAAAGGAAGAGTTACAGAGAAGGAGTGGTATAGGCAGAGACACACACACACCTCCTCACACACACACACACATACACACACACACACAGAGATGATCAATCTTCCAACCACTGGTTCACTCCCCCAATGGCTGCAACACAACAGCAAGGGCTGGGCCAAACTGAAGCCAGGAGCTTCATCTGGGCCTCCCACATGGGTATAGGGATGTAAGTACTTGGGCTACCTTCTGCAATCTTTCCAGGAGCATTAGCAGGGAGCTGGATTGGAAGTGCAGCAGCTGGGATTCAAATCAGTGCCAATATGGGATGCCGGCACTGCAGGCTGTCACTTAATCCACTATGCCACAGCACTAGCACCCAAAAAAATAAATCCTAAAAAAAAATATTGCTGGAAAAAAAAAAAAAAAACCACGAAATTTTAAAATACCATGTCAAGCATAGAGAAGAGGTAGAAAATAGCATGTAGGTTCTAGATTACACAGTAATTAACTGACCTTCTACAAAGTTAAGTTATACATATTCACCTGAGGAAAGAGGTTAAAGTAGAATTTGTAGACTAGATTATAATGATATTGTTCAAAAGATAGCTTAACAGAAGAACTTGATTGTGATCTGATAACAATGTCACTTCACTAAACTGCCAGCCATGTTCAGGTTACTTTTATCATGTTTTCAAAATCAGCAGTATTTTGATTATACATTTGTATTATATACTTACAATAATGTTTTAATCATTCATTTTTAGTACTACAATTATTACACGAAACATAAACTGATTACTATAAATTTCCAAGTTTTTCCAGTGAACATACTACTATAATATGGTACTAAGATTTCCAATTTGACTTTTTAAAAATTTTTCATTCATGTTATGTATTTATTTGAAAGGCAGAGTGATAGAAAGAAAGAAAGAACTGCCATCCAATGGTTCACTCCCCAGATCCCTGCAAAAGCTGGGCCCTATATACACACACACACAGAGAGAAAGAGAGAGAGAGAGAGAGAGAGAGAGAGAGAGAGAGAGAGGATCAATCTTCCAACTACTGGTTCACTCCCCAATTGGCTACAACAGTTGGTTTGGGCCAGGCTGAAGCCAAGAGCCAGGAACTCCACTGAGATAGCCCATCTGGGTGGTGGAATCCAAAATACTTGGGGCATCATCTTTTGCCTTCCCAGGTGCATGAGCAGGAAGTTGGCTCAGAAGCAGAAGATCTTGGTACTCTGATATGAGTTGTGGAGATCCCAAGTGGTGGCTTAACCCACTGTTCCATAATACCTTCTTGACATTTGAAATAAAGCTTAAATGCTTTCACACTGAAGGTAAATCTTACCATAAGAATCCATGGATTTACAAAGGAGCCCAATTGTCCTCCAGTACAGAAAATGATGGTACCAATGACATCACAACCAAGTTGTAAAGTGGTCAGTTAAGTTATGCTTGTCATATGCTTGTCTATGTGGCTGTTTTATAAAGGACTTTAAAAGTAGCTTAAAAACACTCATTAGATAGCTGCTATTACAGTTAATACTGGAGCTTAGCAAAATGTATCAAGAGGAAGTGCTCATTTTCATGTTCAGAAATCATTATTCATTGCTTTTGTGAAAAAAACCCTAGTTTGCATTTAATAAGCTAATATTTAAATGATCATCTTGTCACATAAGTAACAATTACCTGTGAGACACCCAACTTTTTACAAGCATCAAGAAAATTTTCTACATTTCTTCGACATTTTGCCATACTCAGTTTGGGCTGTAAAGAAAAGGAGGACAAAGGTATAGTTTAAGGGATTTTTTTTATACAGAACTTAATCAAAACTGAAAATTGAACTTACTGAGGCAAATTATTTAAGACAGTTTTAAGAAGTGGTATCTTTCATTGGAGAACTAACAAACTGAAGACAAAACTTACCACTGCTGGCGATGGTACATGAATACTAGCTACTGAGCGTGGCCTTATATGATTGGCTAAATGGCAAAGAACAACCCCATCCATCAGTGCAGCTCCAATGTCATCAGGCAAAATTACTTTTAACCTGGATTCAAGATTCTACAAAGAAATGAGTATAAATCATTTATATTCCATCTAAACATATGTATTATATTATTTATATGACTAATTGTCACACAGTCCAAAAACTTTAAAAAAACAATGAAAATGAAATCCACATACATTATTATTTTTCCAAGGAAAACTCATTTCTACAGAGTGAATCTGAAAGGTCAATCTAACTTACATTGCGAAGTTGTCGTATTTGCTCTCGCTCTTCCCGTAAATGTTCCATCTTTCTTCTCATTGTAAATCCTGGATCTGCTGCCCCATATTCCTGGCGAGGAGATCGGCTGAAAGCTATAAAAATAGAAATTTTCTAACTCGTTACAAAAATAATAGGAAGGAGCAACAACGGATGAGGAAAGAGGCATGATTAAAAAGTATCAGTACAAAATTACATAAAACATTATTACTTACAGTCTAAATATTTTAAAATATATTTCAACTCTACTTCTTTGTACATTTAAAAGCAACAGGGAAGACAAATGTAATGATTTATACCACCTATACATGTTCTTACTTAAATATACATTATTATATACTTGTGACCCAGGTTAAAAATGATTACTGATGATTACTGAACACAATGTCAGCCTTTTATCTTTAAAGAAAAAGGAAATTATTCTTGAAGGTCAATACAGTTATTCAGGAATAAAAACTATAATTCAATACCTTGCCAAGTAACATGGATCCATTTTCTTTTGGGCTTGCCAAATGCGAAAAGATCCCTTTTTTAAAACCACAATAAAATGGAGTGCTATAATTTCAAACAGTGTTTGGTCTGCTGGCAGAGTGGTCATTCTAACAGCAGTCACAGTAGAGTAGAAATAAGACTGCAGTATATCTAAGGCAAAAAGCTGAGGTTTCAGGAGCTTGAAGGTAAAGAGGAAGAAAGAAATGGGAATGGGAATTGGAAAGACAAATAAGGTTAAGAGAAAATTACTTTTGGGAGAGGGGAAAGAATCTATGTGTACTTAAAACTATGGAGTCAACCCCACGGAAGCTGGGAAACTCTAGTTTCAAGCATAAGGAATAAATTTTATTTACAGAATATATACTTACCTGATCTAGGTTTCAAGCCAAAGGGGCCATGTGGAAAACCATCAGTTCTGTCATATTCCTAAAAAAAGAAAGCAAATAAAACCTCTTTTCTTTCAAAATCAAGGTACTTATTCTTATCTATTCCAATTTTGAGAAAGTACTAATTTTTTTTCCAAAATTAGTGGAGTAAAGGAAAGTAACTTACATTTCAATTCAAGCTGATACATTTTTAAAGGTCAATAAATATTTGCTAAATGATCTGATTGTGCATGCCTTTAAATACTTTTCTCCCATAATAAAGAAAAATGAAAATCATTACTGAAGTACAAAAAAAGAAAAAATGAGATTAAAGTCTCCAAAGAAATGAAATAAGCAACAATGAAAAGATATGTGAATCCAGCAACATTTACTCAGTATCTGCTATAGATATGACACTTAACAGTGGACAATCTGAGGCCAATATACATATTCAAACTAAGAGGGGCTGCAGAATGACAGATGATAATCTGCTATTGCTTCCATTTTACTGCACATTGTTTTCGAACAGTGGTGTGCTGTGGAGAAATTTATGGTACATTAAACAAATCTGAACTGAGTCAGTCACACAGCTTAGCTTACATCTTGAGAAAAACATTTATTTGTGATTGTTTATTGTTCAAATGGAGTTATGAAGATTAAATGAGATAACTAAATAAAGTACTCTAAATTGTAACATGACAAAATAATGTAATCTTAGGAGCTTCTTAATGAATTGGTGCAACAACTCTATGACATAGGTAGGGCCTAGGCTTCTGGATCACTTCTGTACCATTTAACGAGAGCAGTCCTTGGGGAAGTGATCAGTCTCTTTAGCTGTAAAATGATGAAGCTGCTATATAGTTCAAGGGACTGCCTTTAAGTTCAAATGTAGGAACAAGCACTTCGTTTATAGTAAAACATTGTACTAGTTTTAATAATTTCCTTTCACACACACACATGAAATTGAAGCATTCAAGATTCTGTAGATTATCTGAATCTTCTGCTAGTAAACATGATGCACAGGCCAGTGCCACGGCTCACTAGGCTAATCCTCTGCCTGTGGCGCTGGCACCCCAGGTTCTAGTCCCGGTTGGGGTGCCAGATTCTGTCTCGGTTGCTTCTCTTCCAGTTCAGCTCTCTGCTGTGGCCCGGGAGTGCAGTGGAGGTGGCCCAAGTGCTTGGGCCCTGCACCCGCATGGGAGACCAGGAAGAAGCACCTGGCTCCTGGCTTCGGATCAGCGCAGTGTACCGGCCATAATGGCCATTTGGGGGGTGAACCAATGGAAGGCAGACCTTTCTCTTTCTCTCTCTCTCTCTCACTAACTCTGCCTGTCAAAAAAAAAAAAAAAAAAAAAGACATGATACACAGTTCAGGCTATTATTTGCGCAACCAAAACACGTTCTTATCACCCTGTCTAGCCACAAGTCTCAGAGTTTGTCATAATTATATTGATTGAAGTGTTATGAATTTCTAGACCATAAAATCACAGAGCAACTAGGCAATTAAGTAGTAGTCACGTGTGTTATAACTTAAAGAATAGGTTTACAAAAGCATGTGCCAATAACTAGGATGATGAGAATATCCTAATTTTAAGTATTTTCCAGAAGTATGTATACCATTTTACCTAGCATACAAATAATTTGGAAGCATGTTTATAAAACTAATGCCCAAGTCCATTTTTAAGGAATTATTTATTTATTTGAAAGGCAGAGAATCACCAAGGGAGCGTAAGCAAGACAGAGAGGGAGAAATCTTCCACTGCTGGTTCACTCCCCAAAAAGCCATAAAAACTGGGGTTGGGTCAGGCTGAAACCAAGAGCAGGGAACTCCATCTGAGTCTTCAGTGTGTGTGGCAGGGATTTAAGTACTTGAGTCATCATCCGCTGCCTTCTCGGGCACATTAACAGGAAACCAGATTGGAAGTGGGGTAGCCAGAACTCAAACCCAGCACTCTAATGTGGGTTGCTGGCAATACAAGCAGTGGCTTATCCTGCTGCTCTACAACATGGGACCCTGCCCGAGTCTGTTTAAAAGTTTTATAATGCAACTCACTCAAAACAATAAAAAAAAAAATCTTGGCTTAAAAAAAGTAACATCATCTACACATAACAAAATATTATCTAAAATTATTCAGTTAATTGAAACCATCCAAATATTTAGACAGTCATGAATTCACCAAATAAACAATTAATCATTTACTTACTAATACTGATACACTTTAGAATAGTAAGTAGTATAATCTGAAGTAGAAAAGAGACTGTTTAGAGTTTTTCAAAATGTATCTCTTGTTATAAAATAATAGGTTTAATCAAATTAGAAGAATCAATCATCCAAACTACCAGAGTATAAACTGTAATTTCCATATACCTGTTCTCCCCATGCTCTCAAATTAGGTCTAAGATGCAGGGAATTTGTAACCTCTTGTCGATAGGAACAACCCACTGCAGGGATGTTTCTCGTGGAAAAAGGAAGTTTCTCTTGCATTGCTTTCAGACCTAACTGGTTACAAGAAAAACCAAAGGCCATTGCACAATGCTGAAGTGCTATTTTCAAATTTAAAATGTTAAGGCTATTCTTAAAATCCATAATTTATTTTAAAATATGGATGAATTAAAAAGTACCCTTTTCATAAAGTAAATTATCTTCTGTTATACAGAGATGTTTCCATAGAAAATCATAAACAAAGTGCTATTATTATGAATACTTATACCAAACATGTTATTTTTAGAATCCTTTATAGAAGGTTTATACAAACTAACCTAACATAGATTTTTGAATGATTGAATATATTATGTGGCAAAAAGAAAAGGTGAGGTTAGAGAGAAGAGGCAAGGGAAAAACCCTACAGAAAACACACACAAAAAAAAAGCCATGAAAAAACACATTTAACATATAAAACCAGAATTTGTACCTCAGACGATACTGGAGATTGTGGTGACATATAAGCATTATCACTGTCTTGCTAAAATATAAAAATAAAAGATGAAAGATGAAATTAAAATACAAATGATGATTTAAACACATAAAATGAAAAATGAAAATTATTTTGATCAACTGGTAAAGACAGACTCTGGAACACACCATCTGGCACCTTGCCAGTCAACATGTGCTCTGTAAACACCAGCATAGTTATCCTCTGGGAATCCGTTAGAAATACAGAATCTTAGGCCCTAATCAACACCAAATCAGAATGAATATCTATCTATATCTATATATATATATATACACACATATATGATTCCGAAGTATCTTAAAGTTTGTGAAGAACCATCTTCACATAATAGCAATGATGTGTTACAATCTGAGACATGTTAATAAAGGCATGCAAAAGTTCAATTACCCTTTTTGGTGCTCAGTTAGTTGTCACCTATCAAGGAGAACAAGTGGTATTTGTCCCTTTGGGATTGGCTTATTTCACTCAACATAACGTTTTCCAAATTCCTAACAGGGATCACTTTTCAGTTAAAATTTAAACACCTAAGAATAATTGTGTGTTAATTACAGAGTTCAACCAATGGCACTAGAACAAAAAAAAATACTAAAAAAGTGAAATGAACACTATGAGAAATGGTGACTTGATCAGCCCTCACCCTGACTGTTGATGAGCAGCTTAATATGTTATCCCTCTTAGTATTTTTTTTGTTTGTTCTACTTAATACTTTTGGTTGAATACTGTAATCAATACACAATTCTTCTTAAGTGCTGAAACTTAACTGAAAAGTGATCACTGTTAAATATAAGAGTGGGAATAAGAGAGGGAAGAGATGTGCAATTCCAGACATGCTCAAGCTGACTTACCTCAAACGGTAGACTTAGAAACATACCAGGGGATTCGAATTCAATCCCATTAAGGTGGCATGTACCAATGCCATCTCACTAGTCCCAGTGATCAATTTCTGTTCACAATTGATCGTAATGATAGGACTAAGAACCAAAGGGATCACATAAACAAGAATAGGGTCTGCAAATACTAGCTGATAGAATCAAAAAGGGAGAGAATGATCCAACATGGGAAGTGAGACACACAGCAGACACATAGAATGGCAAATGTCCTATCAGCACTCTGGCCTCATAATCAGCCCTTAAGGCATGCGGATCCGGCTGAAATGCCCATGAGAGTATTTCAGGCATGGAAAGCCAAGACACTCTGGGGGAAAAAAAAAAACCTAAATGAATGATCTCCACGAGTGAGATCCCAGTGGAAGGAATGGGTCATCAAAGAAGGAGGTACCTTTCTCTGAAGGGAGGAGAGAACTTCCACTTTGACCATGGCCTTGTCTAAATATGATCAGAGTCGGTGAACTCAGGGGGCTTCCATAGCCTTGGCAGCTCATGACAAGAGCCTAGGGTGATTACTGAGGCCATAAACAAGAGTGTCAATTTGTTAAGTCAACAACAGGAGTCACTGTGCACTTACTCCTCATGTAGGATCTTTGTCCTTAGTGTGCTGTACATTGAGATTTAATGCTATAACTAGTACTCAAACAGTATTTTTCACTTTATGTTTCTGTGCGGGAGCAAACTGTTGAAATCTTTACTTAATGTATGCTAAACTGATCTTCTGTATATAAAGAGAATCAAAAATGAATCTTGATGTGAATGGAAGGGGAGAGGGAGTGGATAAGGGGAGGGTTGCGGGTTGGAGGGACATTATTGGGGGGGAAGCCATTGTAATCCATATTCTATACTTTGGAAATTTATATTCATTAAATAAAAGTTAAAAAAAAGTTCAATTACCCAAATAAGTACTTTTATCTGGAAAACTATGTGTGTCTAACATAAGCTTAGAAATAATTAAAAAGAATTTAACTGAATAAAATATTAAATGGCCCATGATTTTAATGACTATTCTAATGCCAACCAAATATAAGTCTTGATATTTTAACCTTGAATATGCATAACAAATAGAACATTCATTCATTCATTCATTCAACAAATGATTATTGGCTACCTATTATATGTCAGACACCAGGCTACACAGTGGCAGCATTAAAATTTGGTAAATGCTATCGTCTATTCAAGAATCTCTCAGTCTAAGAACAAAATACATTAATGTATGTAGGTGATACAACAATCTTAGGACAATATAGGGCTATGCACGGTATATTACAAGGGACAGATAAGGGGCTCTTGGGGTGGGTATGTTGGAGAAAAGCAAGTTTCTTGCAAAAGTAGAAACTGTAGAAAAATAGAATGTTCAACATAAAAAGAAGGAAAAAGAACACACTGTAAGATGAGAAGACAAGAACAAAGACAAACTCACAAATTGTGAGTTGAGGCTGATGTGGTAAGTAGGGGCTTGACCAAGAAGGACCTGGGATTTACCTTATACGTTATGGGGAGAAACTGAATGTTCCTAAGGAAGGAAATGGCCTGATTATATTTGCTTTCTTAGAAATGATCATTCTGGTTGCAGTAAGCAGAATGGACTGGAGAATGAAAGAAGAGTGGGTTAAGTACTGCAGTGGTCCAGTCAAGAAATCATTAGGACCCTGCCAAAGTAGAAACAGTAAAAATGGAGACAGGAAAAGTATACACAACATTTCTGTACTAAAAAATAAAGAGTAGGTCTTGGCAACTGATTATATAACTAAGCAAGAAGGACAAAAAGACATAAGAGGGGACAGAGAGAGTAGGCAAAGTAAATCTCTAACTTAGGGTTTAACCAGTATTTTCTGTAAAAGGTCAGGTAGTAAGTATTTCATGATTTGTGGGACACATGATCTCTGTGGCAACTACCGAATCCTGCAACTGTAATATAAACGCAGCTATAAGTAAATGGATATGGCTGAATTCCAATAAAATGGTACTAAAGGGGCCGGCACTGTGGAGCAGCTGGTAAAGCCGCCACCTGCAGTGCTGCCATCTGTTTGGGCGCTGGTTCGAGTCCCGGCTGCTCCACTTCTAATCCGGCTCTCTGCTATGGCCTGGGAAAGCAGCAGAAGATGGCCCAAGTCCTTGAGCCCCTGCACTCATGTGGGAGACCTGGAAGAAGCTCCTGGCTCCTGGCTTCGGATCAGCGCAGCTCTAGCTGTTGCAGCCACCTGGGGAGTGAACTAGCGGATGGAAGACCTCTCTCTCTGTAACTCTGCTTTTCAAATAAAGAAATACATTTTTTAAAAAAAACTGTACTACAAAGTTAAGGGCCAGATGTGCTCCCTGGGCCATAGTTTGCTAATCCTTGCTCTAGTCAGACAGTGAATGATGATTTCACTGAGTTTTTTTCAACCTTGGCTACCCATTAAGTTCACACAAGAAACTAAAAATCTCATTGTCCTAGTCACACCCCATCATACCACATGCCAATTAAATGATCATATTTAGACAAGGCCATGGTCAAAGTGGAAGTTCTCTCCTCCCTTCAGAGAAAGGTACCTCCTTCTTTGATGACCCGTTCTTTCCACTGGGATCTCACTCGCGGAGATCTTTCATTTAGTTGTTTTTTTTTTTTTCCCCAGAGTGTCTTGGCTTTCCATGCCTAAAATACTCTCATGGAAATCTAATTTTGAGTTTTAAAATAGTATACACAGAATTTGTGGAAAGTGTTCCCAAAAGGAGTTCTTTAAAGATCTCAATTGACTACCATGTTGATTTAGGAAAATAAAAGATAGGAAAAGGTAATAAAGCATGGATTACAGGTCCAAGACAAATGATGATAAAATTCTAACATTGAACTATTAGAAATTCTGTTCAAAAGGACAGATGGGAAACTGCATGATTCAGTTAACAGCTGTATGATGATGCCTGTAAGTTGTTACTATTGCAGAAAGCTATATATTCAATCAATAAGAAAGAAATTGAAAAATGAAATGCATTTTACTTTGAAGCAACTAAATGTGAAAAGTAAACATTTCAAATAATTAAGATTATCCTTTTCTCACCTCATCATTTTCATTGCCACTTGAACTCTTCCTCATTGATTTATACTGAAAAATATTCAAAACATATACTTTACTTTTCTTTGCATATGAATCTCTACAAGGAAGTTATGTCTTATTCATGTTTTACTACTTTTATTAAATTACTTGATATTAAATTTATGTGACCAGTTTAAATGTCCTACTACTAACTTATATAATGCTTTCTATGCACAAGGAATTGTTCTAAGTACTATACATATCTCAAGTAAAATTCCTGACTAAATCAATCCCACTTCCCATTCACTCAGGTTTGCAATCTGAGGGTTGTCTTAATTAGAGTCTTTCTTTTTCTTAATTCACATATCTAATGTCATTAAGTCAATTCTTTTTGAAATTTCTCTGACTTACCTCTTCTGAATTTTCACAACTGCCTTATCCCAGGCTCCCATTATCTCACACTTGGTCTATAATCTCACTATTCTTATATATTAATAGATGCTATCCATTGATAAGAAACAATGATTTTGGGACAAAAACGTTACCTTTTATTAATATACAGACTGTACAATAATGATAAAAGCTAACATTTACACTACTACTAATTATCTACCAGTACATATATTAACCCATTTAATCTTCATAACAATCCTATGGGGTAAGTAGCATTAGGCCTATTTTACAATAAGACACAGAGATAATAACATGCTCAACAAAAAGAATACTATGAAAAAAAGAATGCTAAGAAAATGTTTCTTAGAATCAAGAAAATGCAGTATGACAACCTCTGGAGTTGTTCTACTTAAAATTTTTACTTATTTATTTATTTATTTATTTTTTTTTTTTGACAGGCAGAGTGGACAGTGAGAGAGACAGAGAGAAAGGTCTTCCTTTGCCGTTGGTTCACCCTCCAATGGCCGCCGCGGCCGGCGCGTTGCGGCCGGCGCACCGCGCTGATCCGATGGCAGGAGCCAGGAGCCAGGTGCTTTTCCTGGTCTCCCATGGGGTGCAGGGCCCAAGCACCTGGGCCATCCTCCACTGCACTCCCTGGCCACAGCAGAGGGCTGGCCTGGAAGAGGGGCAACCGGGACAGAATCCGGCGCCCCGACCGGGACTAGAACCCGGTGTGCCGGCGCCGCTAGGCGGAGGATTAGCCTATTGAGCCGCGGCGCCGGCCATATTTATTTTTATTTAAAAGGCAGAGAGGCAAACACAGAAAAAGAGGCAGGAGGGAGTGTAGGAGGGAAGGAGAAAGCAGTTTTCCATCTGCTGGTTCACTTCCTAAATACCTGCAACAGCTAGGGCTGAGACAGGCTGAAGCGAGGAGCTGGGGACTCCATTTGGCTCTCCTACATGGGTGGCAGAGAGCCAAGTACTTGAGCCATCATCTACTGCCTCCCAGGATGCACAACAACAGGAAGCTGGAATTGGAAGACTAGCCAGGATTCAAACCCAGGGACTCCAATATGGGATGTGGGTGCACCAAGCAGCGTCTTAACTGTTGTGCCAAATATCCATCTAGTAGTTCTTTCTTCTGATCCCTCATCACTGTAAATGAGTTTGCAAAGCAGTGACAGATAAATCTTCAGCCTGCAATTTGAAGACTGTTCTATTGAAAAAACTCTACTAATTTTCAAATTTTGTCCAAACTTTTTGCTTGGAATAAGTCCCCTTTACTTACGCAGCTTCCACAACCTTTAGGAGAACAGATGATTGATATCTCAAGCACAGACTGGGACCTGTACTAGGGATTACAAATATAAAGCATACATCCTTCCACTGTCTCTCCTTTTACAACTAGCACTCATCTATCAGCATGTTCTTTGCAGCTGATGCCTGATATGGCTTCACTATGCTTTCAATCCAGTTTTCCAGAGAACCACTTAATGAAGTTGGCATGTGCAAAAAAAAAAAAAAAAAAAAAAAAAAAAAAAAAAAAAAGAAAGAAAAAGAAAAAAGAAAAAACACAAGGGCCAGCACCTGTGGCATAGTGAGCTAAGCCTCCTCCTGCAGCACCAGTATCCCATATGGATGTTGGTTTGTGTCCCAGCTGCTCCTCTTCCAATCCAGCTCTCTGCTATGGCCTGGGAAAGCAGTAGAAGATGGCCCAAGTGCTTGCACCCTGCACCCACGTGGGAGACCCAGAAGAAGCTCCTGGCTTCAGAACGGCCCAGCTCTGGCCGTTGCGGACATCTGGAGAGTTAATCAGCAGGTGGAAGACCTTTCTCTCTGTCTCTCCCTCTGTAACTCTACCTCTCAAATAAATAAATAAATAAATCTTCCAAAAAAAAAAAAAAAAAGAAAAGAAAGAAAGAAAACTTATATGCTATTCCCAGGCAAAATGTTTACTGAATTCACTTATTTTTGGTTCTATTCAACTTAAATGAAAGTGACATCTGAGTGTATAATATGCTAATGTACGCTTACTCTGTGACAAGTGCTATTCCAAATACTACAAAGAAGTTAGGCTCAATTAGGTTATGTGACTTGCCAAAGTCACACAGTTAGTACTAAGGAATGGAACCCAGTATTTTTATACTTGCTCAAATACTATGATATACTCCCATTTCTAAATCTTAGAATGACTAGTAGGAAATTGTCAAGAATAAAAGGGCTAATGAGCATTCTCAGAAGACAAAGAATAAGAAAATAAAAAAGTAAAGCCAGAATGGGTGTTTGGCCTAATGGTTGAGATGCCAATTAAAGCATGTCCTACATCAGAGTGGCTGAGTTTGATGACCGGTTCTGGCTTGACATTTCAGCTTCCTGACAATGCAAACCCCTGGAAGGTAGCAGCTGATGGCTCAAGTAGTTGGGTGCCTGTAATCATGTGAGAGGCCTGAATTCAGTTGCTAACTCCAAGCTTCAGTCTGGCCCAAGGCAACTGCAGACATCTGGGGAGTGAATCAACAGATAGGAGCTTCCTCTGTTTCCATGTCTGTGCCTCTCAAATAAAAAAATAAATAATTAAAAATTACAAATAAAATTTCCTAAAACCCTAAACCTAATATATAACTAGATTTAAAAATATTCTATAAGCCAAATTTTTTACTAATTCAGTTAAACTATACCCAATTAGTATTCATCTGGATTACTGAAGTTTTATTACAATTGAATTCAAATATTACAATAAAGGCCTGGTTTAAAACCAGAGAAAAAGAAATGTCAGTTCATTTCTGAAGCTAATATTAATTTCAGAGGAGTGGAAATAACTTGTGCACAAATACTGACTCAGAATAAATTGGGTAATTTTATAATCTCAGATGGCTTCCATATACCAGTATAAAATTAACAATGATCATAGAAAAGATATAAAATTATTTTCCTTGGAGTTAGATTTTAAACAAAAAAGTACTGTATTTTAAAAAGTCAGTATAGTATTTTTTAAAAGATTTTATTTATTCTTTAAGAGGCAGAGTTACAGAGAGAGAGGGAGGGACAGAGAGAAAAGTCTGCCATTCACTGGTTCAATCTCCAAATGACTGCAATGGCCTGAACAGAGCTGATCCCAAGTCAGGAGCCAGGTGTTTCTTCCAGGTCTCCCATGTGGATGCAGGAAGCACTTGGGCCACCCACCATTATAGTGTTTTATCACAACAATAATGAGATATATTCAATGATATATGGCACTTAAATAAATTAAACAACATTCAAAACTAATTTGTTAATCTAATGATTTTTAACTTGTTTTGTTTAGAAACCAACCAGCAAATGCATATAGAAATGCGTGCTAACAATCTTAAGAGAAATAAAAGCTACTATTTTATATTAAACATTATCACCAAAAAGTCAGATTTTTTATACTTTGCTGTATACCTTACCAAAATAATATTAATTTCTATAAAAGATGTTTGGTAATGTGTTTCCTATAATATATTTCCTTTGATAAATGCAGTGATTTTATTTTGGCTTTAAGGACACTAAATTTTATATACTAGACTAGTAATCTACTCAACAGTAGCTTAGGAATCTAAAGGAATTAATGTTAACTAATATTGACTATGATTCACTTACTCATACAATCTGACCCAATTTATCTTCTTGCTCATAATCTGGCCAATATGCTGAAATAGTTTTATTTAGTTTCACGGGCTTATGTGAGAAATATACTAGTCTTGGCAACTACAAAGAAACAAGAACTGGATTTGAAATACTCAGGTGTGTGCATGCACACACACAGACACACACGTTGAATAAATATACTCAATAATAGTTTTATGAATAATTTACCATTTTCCAGAAACAAAGAAATCCTGTGAATCATTTAGCTGTGTTGGATAAAGTTGCTCAAAAGGCTTCACTCCAGACATGATACGAGTCAACATGGAGCAAGCTCAGTAACGCTTTGACATAAATCTCTACCAGTCTTATAGCTCTTTTGATTATTGGGAGGTAAGTGTTTAAGAGAAATTTTCTTTTTTTCGTAGAGATACTTCATAGAAAACCATGTCTTAATAATGAAAATACTGGCAGTTCTGAATAATAAGTTTAATTTAAAGATAGTATCTAAATTTCAAATTTTCTTGATATTTTAGGAAAAAGTTGTTGACATCCAATTTATTTTGCAGCGTCCTAACACTGACATCTTCTGACAAATGAGGAGAACTACACATCTCCTTAAAGTATTTCCCAGCTTATGTTTGCACCGACTTTATCAAGTAAGACATACGTTAACATTTCTTGAATGAGAATGACAGAATTAACACTTTAAATATTTTCTCATTCCATTTCTAAGCAACTTTAGAACATAATCAGTAGTTTAGAAGTCATAAAAAATAAAATACTTATCAATGAATGAAACTATTAAATCAAAGAATTATCTATTTTTAAAGGCTCATAAAGCTTCTATTAAGGCTTTATTGAAAAGTTCACTAGAGATAGTTAATATAGAGAGTACAAGAAATATATATGAGTGAAATTGACATCCTGTGATTTGATTATTATTTATAGCCCTTGTCTATACTCCTGAGGAACAGTGTTTCTCCTTTCTACTTGTTGAATTCTTTATTTAGTGGCAGATTAACTTTGTGATTATAAAGTAAATTGAAAGTACGTTATCGTGGCTGGCATTATGGCATAGCAGGTAAAGCCACTGCCTGCAGTGCCAGCATCCCATATGGGCACTGGTTCAACTCCCGGCTGATCCACCTCTTTTTTTATTGATTTTTTAAAAATATTTATTTATTTGAAAGTCAGAGCTACACAGAGAGAGGAGAGGCAGAGAGAGAGAGAGAGAGAGAGAGAGAGGTCTTCCATCCAATGGTTCACTCCCCAATTGGCCGCAACTGCCTCCATCCAAAGAAGCTGCATCCATCCGATGGAGCTGCACCCATCCAAAGCCAGGAGCCTCTTCCAGGTCTCCCACGTGGGTGCAGGGGCCCAAAGACTTGGACCATCTTCCACAGCTTTCCCAGGCCACAGCAGAGAGCTGGATTGGAGGTGGAGCAGCCAGGACATGAACCGGTGCCCATATGGGATGCTGGCGCTTCAGGCCAGGGCGTTAACCCACTGCGCCACAGCGCCAACCCCAGCTGATCTACTTCTTATCCAGCTCTCAGCTATGGCCTGGGATAGCAGTACAAGATGGTCCAAGTTCTTGGGCCTCTTCACCCACATGGGAGACCCTGGAGAAGCTCCTGGATCCTGGTTTCAGATCAGCATAGCTCCAGTGGTTGCAACCATTTGGGGAATGAACCAGCGGATGGAAGACCTCTCTCTCTCTGCGCCTAACTCTGCCTTTCAAATAAAAAATAAATCTTTTAAAAAATGAAGGAAATATTATAACTGTCTACTAAAATTTTTTAAAAGTATGTTATCACAAAAATTAAAAGAAAAATAAGAAAGGAGGAGGGAAGGTGGGAAGTATCATTATGTTCTTAAAAACTGTATATATGAAATACATGAAACCTGTTCTCTTTATATAAATAAATTTATTGAAAAAAGAGAAAAAAGTTCACTGAAGTCATTGTAAAACTTTTTTTTTAAAGTAACACTGGGGGTCAGCACTGTGGCACAACCAGTTAAGCCTCTGCCTGCAATGCCGGCATCCCATATGGGTTCCGATTCAAGTCCTGGCTGGTCCATTTCCAATCTAGCTCCCTGCTAATGCGCCTGGGAAAGCAGCAGAGGATGACCCAAGTGCTTAGGCCCCTGCACCCACGTGGGAGACCCGGAAGAAGTTCCTGGCTCCTGGTTTTGGACGAGCCCAGCTCTGGCTGTTGCAGCCATTTGGGGAGTGAGCCAGTGGATGGAAGACCTCTATGTATCTCTCCCTCTCTGTTAACTCTGCCTTTCAAACACATTAAATAAATCTTAAAAACAGCTAAAATTGCATTTTTTCAAAGTGTTCATTTGATATTGGGTTTTCCACAGTAATCTTAACTCTCTGCCTATTAATTAGAGCATACTACTTAGCCTCTCTGTGCCTTAATTTTTCCATCTGTAAAATATAGATGACAATTGAATTTACCTCATAGAGTTGTTATGAAGGTTAAACAAGTTGATATTTGAAAAGCATTTAGAATAGTGCCTGGCATTTTTTAGACCCATATAAGAGTTGGTGGGTGTAAGCTAGTAAAATCATTATGAAAGACAGTATGGAGATACCTCAGAAATCTAAAAATAGATCTACCATATGACCCAACCATCCCATTCCTGGGAGTTCACCCAAACTAAATGAAATCAGCATATGAAAGAGTGATCTGTACCCCCATGCTTATTGCAGCTCAATTCACAATAGGTAAGATATGGAATCAACCCAGATGTCCATCAACTGATGACTGGAAAAAGAAAGTGTGGTGTATATATACACAGTATGGAATACTACTCAGCCAAAACAAAGAATTAAATCCTGTCTTATGCAACAAAATGAAATGTATACAACTGGAAACTATTATGCTTACTGCAATAAGACAGTCCCCAAAAGCAAGTATCATATGTTTTCTCTAATATGTGATAGTTAGTATAGAATACAAAAACATGTATAAAAGTGAAACATACATCATGTGATTTGATTGTTGTTTGTAGTTCTTGTTTATACTCCTGTGGAACTGTGGTCTTTCTACTTTTTACTTGTTGAATATTATGGTTAGTGGTGCATTCCAATTATAATTATAGGGGCCAGCACTGTGGCGCAGTGGATAAAGCCACCGCCTGCAGTGCCGGCATCGTATATGGGTGTTGGTTCGAGACCCAGCTGCTCTACTTCCAATCCAACTCTCTGCTAGGGCCTGGGAAAGCAGCAAAGGATGGCCCAAGTCCTTGGGCCCCTGCACCCATGTGGGAGACCCAGAAGAAGCTCCTGGCTTCGGAATGGCACAGCTCTGGCCATTGTGGCCAACTGGGGAGTGAACCATTGGATGGAAGACCTCTCTCTCTCTCTCTCTCTCTCTCTGCCTCTCCTCTCTCTGTGTAACTCTAACTTTCAAATAAATAAATAAATTTTTTAAATTATGATTATAGAGTGGACTGAATTATGTTTTTGCAAAAATTAACAAAACAAGAAAGAAGGGAAGGAAGGTGGGCGATTGAGAGCAAGAGGGAAATATGGTTATCTTCTTAGAACCATACCTATGAAATACCATGAACTATGTTCTCTTTATATTAATAAAAATTTTAAAATAAAGTGAGAATCCATCTGGCTATATTATACTAAGATAAAGGAGATGTAATAAATATCCAATTTTTGTTTACTAAATACTACAGCAATTTTCCCTACATCATCATTCATGAAGTTTTATCTGTAAACAAATTTTATTCAGTGCCTTTATTAAAGGCTCATAAAGGGGAACCTTCTTCCATATGTGTTCCGTCACTGCCATCCACTTCTCTCATCAGAGGACAAATCAATGGGGCTGCCCAATTTGGGGATGTGAATATGCAGAACTGTAGTTCTGTAGTTCATGTAGTATATCTCATGAATTTCGTTTTAGTAATCAAAAGGGAACTAATTCAATACTACATAATTGTACAACTAGCAACGTAGCAAAAATTTATCTTTCTCATAGGATGTAGTGAATTAAAATTTATTTTAGTCCATTCTTGTTCTGAATTACTGAAATTTTATGGATATAATTGGATTGTATATATCACATCCAAGTGGGATATTAAGATAAAATAACACAACATTTCCTGCATTTAACTAGAGTTATATTATATGTTAACTCAAAACTAAGAAAATCAAATCCAGTAATTACAAAATAAATTTTAAAATTCGATAAAGTACCTTGAAATATTCTTTTCTAATCTGTTTGCTCCGCCTCCTTTCTTCACTTTGCCAGATTATAGGCTGAGATTCTGGCCACTGTTGTTCATCTATTTGATCCTTCTGATTTTCTAAGGGCTATAATTAGACAATTTATTTTAAATAAAGAAATGAGAACAAAATAATAGATACAATAGTATTTTAATGTCCTCTTACCTGCCATGGGAGGGGTGATAACGGTGAATTAACTTCATCTGTTGAGACACTAAAAAATTAAAGATGCCTTAATATGTAAACGTTTAAAATAATCCTTAGATATACATTATGAGCATTATAAACTTACCTTTTTTTAAAAGCAGAAACGTAAAGAGCTTACCCATGACTAAACTTTGAAGTAATAACATAAAACTTAATGTTAACAAAAACATTTTAAGTTCCCAACAACTGTTGCTCCATAGGAAACATCAATATGGGTTTAATTTATGAAATCCTAAGCATAAGACTACTCAAAGTACTTTGTAGAAGCCAGCAGAAGTGTAATACACATATCTATAGACATACAGTCAAAGACAAGACAGGATATTTATTACACTAAAATAATTATCAAAAACTATGTTTAAATCAATTAATAATTTCCTTTGTTTAGATGCCAAAAAGCTCTGGTCAGTAATTCTTTTTGCTCTACTGAATTGTAGATTATAAGCCCCAAACTCTCCATTCTGAAGCAAGAGGAACTATGAAGGAAATTCTTATCATATAGTTTTGTTGTAAGAATAATGAAAACTGCACACACTATTGTTAGCTGGCAGATTTTCACAAGGATTTTCATTGGATAAAATATATAAACAAAATGTGCACTAGAGCTGCTAATATTTTTAACACTATTGAGAAACTTCTATGAAATACAGTAAGAAAGAAAGATGTAAACATTAGTGAGAAAGAATCAAATTCACAAAATTTAGGAAACAAAATTAAGATAAAACTATCATAATAAGAAGGTTATCAGTTAGAGACAAAAGCATAAAAGCTTTCCTATGTACCAACTATAATGAAAAGTAAAATATATTAGAAATATTTATAGCATAACATATCTAGAAAGAAACTTGACCACACATGTATAAGACCTACATGAAAAAAATCACTAATGTCTAGTAAAGGACTTGAGTAACTGGAATGTTCTTGGACAGTAAAACAAGTATTACAGGTATAATTTAACTGTTAAATTCATTACCACAATGAACTCTAACAACAACAAAAAAAGTATTCGTGACTTGCTATAGAAATTTGACAAGTTTCAAAATTAATCTGGAAGAATGGTGTTCCAAAAAAGTTATCAAATAAAGAGGACTTCATTACCAGATTAAGAAAACAAAACTAGAATATAAAACAGCTAGCTCCAAAATCTGCAGATTTTACAAGAGAACATGAATATAGAACTGCAAGTATAACTTATAATCAAAATGTCATTTAAAAGCCTTACAGTGAGGGTGGGCATCTGAACTAGTGGAAGACCCCTTTCTCAGCCTCTCCCTCTCTATATATATAAATTTGGTTTCAAATAAATAAACCGTTTATACAAATTTTTAAAAATCCACAAGTCTATTTCCCATTTGGACAAAAAAGGCGATAGAAATGGAAAATGACTGAGATCAGATAATAAGAAAAAGGAAAAATAAATTAATTCATAACAGTACTAAAAATAATTCAAAAACTAATAACATAAAAAACAATTTCTAAGTGTTCATCATTATTCTCAAAAATTTACCTATATTAATCTATTTCATCTTCACAATAACCACAAGACAGAAACTGCTATTATTTGTGGGTTTTTTTTAGAAGGCTTTTATTTAATAAAAAGTTTCATAGGTACAACTTTTCAAATATAGCAGTTCCCCCCATACCCACTCTGTTACCCCCAAACTGTCCCACCTCCTACTCCCTCTCTCATCCCATTCTTCTTTAAGATTTATTTTTAATTACCTTAATATACAGAAGACCAACTCTATACTAAGTAAAGATTTCAACAGTTTGCTTTACAAATGGGATAAATATGGCTCAGAGGAAGTTAAAAACCTTCCCAACAGACAGATCCAGGACCCAAATTTAGACAGTTCAGTTCTAGCAATCTAAACTCTTACAACTCTATGCTAATTTATCTACAACCTCATCAGAAGAAAGGTGAACAGAACAAAATAGTCAGAGAACTAACATTTACTAAGCATGAGCCAGGCACTAGGGCTGATTTAAAAATTTATTATTATTTTTTTAAGATTTATTTATTTATTTGAAAGTCAGAGTTACACAGAGAGAGGAGAGGCAGAGAGAGAGAGGTCTTCCATCCAATGGTTCACTCTCCAATTGGCTGCAACGGCCAGAACTGTGACAATCTGAAGCCAAGAGCCAGGAGCTTCTTCCAGGTCTCTCATGCGGGTGCAGGGGCCCAAGGACTTGGGCCATCTTCTACTGCTTTCCCGGGACATAGCAGAGACCTGGATTGGAAGTGGAGCAGCCCAGTCTCGAACCGGTGCCCATATGGGATGCTGGCACTTCAGGCCAGGGCGTTAACCCACTGTGCCACAGCGCCGGCCCCCTAAAAGTTTATCTAAAACCTCATAGGTAGCAAGTGCTAAAGTGAGTGTCTCACTCAAATCTTCCTGATGTTAAGGTGCATACTCTTTCAAGTATACTCCTGCGGTGATGGTATCCCACATGGGTGCTGGTTCAGTCCCAGCTGCTCCACTTCTGACCCAGGTACCTGCTAATGCACCTAGGAAATCAGCAGAAGATGGTCCAACTCTTTGGGCCCCAGTACTCCCATGGGGGACCCTAAGGAGGTTACTGGCTCCTGGGTTTGGACTGGCCCACTTTCAGCCATTGTGGCCATTTGAGGAGTGAACCAGCGGGTAGAAGATTTTTCTGTCCCTCCCTCTCTCTGTCTCTGAACTCTCATTCAGATAAAGAAATTAATGTTTAAAAAAATTAAGTATACCATGCTATCTTGCCAAACAATTTCTCAATAGTTTACCATAACTTTCATGTATATATGCAATGACCTAGCGCTCATGCTAATGGCCAGAAGTGGCTAGGAATCTTGTATAAGGCTACCCAGGCATTTCAGAAAGACTGACCAATTTATCCAAAGCCTAAGGAGCCAGAATCTTTCCAGGTCCTTCCTACAAGTCTGTATGTTGCCTAATGAAACTAACGGGCAATCATTTCTATTAGTTGTGGATCTGTAGACTCAATCCCTGTTTTAAAATACAAGCACATCTAAAACAGCAATATATTAGGACTATATAAATTATTTTTAAAAGATTTATCTGCCTATTTGAAAGTCAGAGTTAGAGAGAGAGAGGAGAGGCAGAGAGAGAGAGACAGAGGTCATCCATCTGCAGGTTCACTCCCCAATTGGCTGCAAAGGCTGGAGCTGCACCCATCCGAAGCCAGGAGCCAGGAGCTTCTTCCAGGTCTCCCACGTGGGTACAGGGGCCCAAGGACTTGGGCCATCTTCTACTGCTTTCCCAGGCCATAGCAGAGAGCCGGATTGGAAGTGGAGCAGCCAGGACTCAAACCGGCACCCATATGGAATGCTGATACTGTAGGCGGAGGCTTTACCCACTGGGCCACAGTGCCGGCCCCATAAATTATCAACTTAATGAGTGCTGTGACCATTTCTCTCTTGATCAATGTTGTATCTCCCAGCACATAACACAATTCTTGACATTCAACATTTTAACCTATGCTCCCAATTCATCCACTCAACAAATATTTATTGAGGCCCTAATATGTGTGCCCATGCATTGTGCTAAGTGTAGGGATATGGAAGAACACAAAATAAAGTTTCTAATCTTATGAAATATGTATGGTACTGTGACCAGGAAGTGGCAAGGTGCTGATAAAAAAACAATAAACAAATAAAGAAGTATACATTCAGAATGTATAATGTATTATATTCCATGGAGAAAAATAAGGCAGGGTGTGAGAAACAAGAATAGAGGAGTAGAGGAGGCATGCTCTTTTGTATGTTGTTAAGAGAACACTTTGCTAATGAAGTGATATGTGAAAAGAAAGTCAAAGGTACAAAAGAAAGCCATATGGTTATCTGGGGGAAGATCATTCTAGGCAGACTCAAAGACTTAGAGGGTGAGGGACATACCTAGGGTGATGATATTCAACAAGGAAGCAATAACAGCTAGAGTAGAACACACTAATACAATAGAAGCAAGAGAGACGGCTGGCGCCGCGGCTCACTAGGCTAATCCTCCGCCTTGCGGCGCCAGCACACGGGGTTCTAGTCCCAGTCGGGGCACGAGATTCTGTCCTGGTTGCCCCTCTTCCAGGCCAGCTCTCTGCTGTGGCCAGGGAGTGCAGTGGAGGGTGGCCCAAGTACTTGGGTCCTGCACCCCATGGGAGACCAGGAGAAGCACCTGGCTCCTGCCATCAGATCAGCGTGGTGCGCCGGCTGCAGCGTGCCAGCCGCGGCAGCCATTGGAGGGTGAACTAACGGCAAAAAGGAAGACCTTTCTCTCTGTCTCTCTCTCTCACTGTCCATTCTGCCTGTCAAAAAAAAAAAAAAAAAAAAAAAGAAGAAGAAGAAGAAGCAAGAGAGAAAGAAAAGAAGGAGCCAAATAATGTACAACTTCACAAGGCCTTAAAGGCCTCTAGTTTTTATTCCGAATGAGATGGGCAATCAGCAGAGAATTCTGAAGACAAATGACACTATTTAACTTGCATTTTCAAAATGTCAATCTGAGGTTTTGTGGAAGAGAGACTAAAGGACAGCTAGGGCAGAAAGCTGGGAGGCTGGGACTAGGGTGGTAGGAGAAGAGCTGATTAGACAGGATCAGATTTCAGATATAATCTTAAGGTAGTCAACAAGATTTGTAAATGGATTAGATAAGGAATGTGACAGAAAGTTGCACATTAAGGATGACTCCTGAGGGCTTTAAGTTGATCAACTAGAGGGATGCAGTCAACATTCTGAAATGAGTAAAAGTGCAGGAAGGACAGGGAAATTAAGAATCTGCTTTTGGAAAGTAGAGTTAGACATTCCTAGTACACACTGAAGTGGCAATGTTACTTATGCAACAGGGTATACAATTCCACACTGCGTATGTATGTACACATGCACATGAATGCAGATACAAATATTCATGTGCAAACAAGAAGAAAGGTCTAAAAGGAAAAACAACAAAATAATTACTTGACATCTTTGGGGAACAGGAAAACAGGTGATATTTATTTGTTTATTTTTTTCTCGATATTTTCTTAATTTCCTAATTTTTCAACAACAAAGCTACACTGCTCCTGTAATCAGGAAAAAATGATTTCTGTTTTATTTATTTTTTTTGACAGGCAGAGTGGACAGTGAGAGAGAGAGAGAGAGACAGAAAGGTCTTCCTTTTTCTGTTGGTTCACCCCCTCAAATGGCCTCTGCGGCCGGCGCACCGCGTTGATCTGAAGCCAGGAACCAGGTGCTTCCCCCCCCCGCCCCAGTCTCCCACGCGGGTGCAGGGCCCAAGCACTTGGGCCATCCTCCACTGTACTCCCGGGCCACAGCAGAGAGCTGGACTGGAAGAGGGGCAACCAGGACAGAATCCGGAGCCCCAACCGGGACTAGAACCCAGGGTGCCGGCGCTGCAGATGGAGGATTAGCCTATTGAGCCGCGGCGCCGGCCTCTGTTTTATTTCTAAAGAAAGAATTAGGTGACTGGAAAATGAGAAAATTAGTCTTTTTTTTAAAAAAAAATATTTATTTATTTATTTGGGAGTCAGAGTTACAGAAAGGGAGAGGCAGAGAGAGAGGTCTTCCATCCACTGGTTCACTCCCCAAATGGCCTCAACAGCCACAGCTGGGACAATCCAAAGCCAGGAGCTTCTACCATGTCTCCCACATTGGTGCAGGGGCCCATGTACTTGGGCCATCTTCTGCTACTTTCCCAGGCTCAATAGCAGGGAGCTGGATTGGAAGTGGAACAGTGGAGACATGAACTGGCACCCATATGGGATGCTGGCACTGCAGGCATAGGCTTAACCTACTACTGGCCTGAAGTAACAGTTTTAAGAAGGTTAGGATTGGTCAGCATTGTATGTGAAAGTTTGGAGGTATGAGCAATTGAGAATTTCTCAAGAGAATGTTAGAACCTGAAAAGGAAAGCTGTGATAGCAATTAAAGAAACTTAGGGAAAGGTAATAAAAGAAGCTTCTAAGGAAGATAAAATGTAAGATGGCATAATCTGTATTTGAGAGAGAGTAGGAGGCAAGAGTTTGCTCGGCAGTTGCCATGGCACTTGAGGTGCTCGCATACCCTATCAGATCATCTGGTGTGAATCCCAGCTCTGTTTCCTGATTTCAGCTTCTTGCTAATGCACACCCTATGAAGCAGCAGGGAATGGCTCCAGAACTTGGTTCCCTGCCACCAGGTAATAGACTTGGATTGAGTTCTTGGGTCCTGGCTTTGGAATGGCACAGTCCCAGTTGTTGCAGGCATTTGGGGAGTAAACCACCAGATGAACATCTCTCTCTCTCTGCCATTATTTCAGGCAGTAATAGCAGTATTAGTAAATGAATGAAAAAAAAAATAGATGGAAGTGACACCATTAAACTTATGTTACAGAGCCATCAAAATTCTATGGTGCAGAACTCAGATTTAAAGCTAGGCAACGGGCTGGTGTTGTGGTGAAGTGGGTTAAAGCCCCAGTCTGCAGTACCAGCATCCCATATGGACGCCAGTTCCAGTACTGGCTGCTCCACTTCCAATCCAGCTCTCTGCTATGGCCTGTGAAAGCAGTGGAAGATAGCCTGGGTTCTTGGGCCCCTGCACCCATGTGGAGGACCCGGAGGAAGCTCCTGGCTCTTGGCTTTGGATTGGCGCAGCTCTAGATGTTGTGGCTAACTGGGGAGTGAACCAGTGGATGGAAGACCTCTCCCTCTCTCTCTCTCTCTCTCTGTGTGTGTAACTCTTTCAAACAAACAAATAAATCTTTTTTTTTTTTTTTTAAAAAAGCTAGGCAAAACTGAACAAAGGACCTATGTCTGGTGACTGCTGAAATAATCCCCATAGAAGAAAGGTTCTCAACCAATGTAATTGCAATAGGAATGGGGAAGTTAGGGCAGATGTAAGTATTTCAAGATGCTATAATTTTCTGTAATTGACTAGATTCAGAAGGGTGCTTGAGAGAGGAGCTTTCAATAATTTCAAATAAAAATAGTGGACCATCCGATCAGGAAGACCACGTAAGAGTTTGAAAAAAATAAAGTCAGCTTGAACTGTCAGATTATCTAGCAAAGGATATCACTGGGACATGTGGTTCTGGAGGAAGAAAGTGTTCCTGTTATCATGTTAAGTCTTGGGGTTATGAAACAGACAAACTCAGTTTGAATCCTGACTGTACAACCTACTGCCAAAATGATCTTGAGCAAGTTTTGAGAATTTACTTTTTTTAAAGATTTATTTATTTATTTGAAAGGCAGTTACAGAGAGAGAGGGAGATAGAAAGTGTGGGGGTTGGGGGTGACAGAGGGAGAGAGAGAGAGGAATTTCTTCTATCCACTGGTTCACTCCCCAAATGGCCACAATGGCCAGAGCAGGGCCAGGCCAAACTGGCTACATCTAGGTCTTTCACATGGGTGCAGGGGCCTAAGCACTTGGACCACCTTCTGTTGCTTTCCCAGGTCTACCACCAGGGAGCTGGACCAAGGAGGGCTGTCAGGACATCAAAAGGCTTCCATATGATATGCCAGCATTGCAGGGAGCAGCCCAATCTGCCACACCACAATGGCAGCACCAAATTTTGAAAATTTCAGAGCCCAGAGTGCTATTACACCATGGAACCTCACTCAACTTTTGATAATTTCTACAGGTGGATACTGTGGTGTAGTAGGAAAAGCCGGCACAGCCAGTTTGACTTCCAACTGCTCTACTTCCACTCCAGCTCCCTGCTAATGGGCTGGGAAGGCAGTGGAAGATGGGCCAAGTGCTTGGGCCCTTGCACCTACGTGGGAGACCCCAAGGAAGCTCCTGGCTCCTGGCTTTGGATCATTGCAGCTCCAGCCATTGTGGCCATTTGGGGAGTGAAGCAGCAGATGGAAGACTTCTCTGTCTCTTCCTCTATCTGTAATTCTGCCTCTCAAATAAATAAATAAATCTTAAAAAAAGACAATTTCTAAGCCTCTGTTTTACCACCTATAAATTGGGTATAACAGCTTCAAAAGTTACTGTGAGGATTAAGTGAGATAGTACATATAAAAATTAATGACAACACACGTAACACTCAATAAATCCTAATTGTCTGATTCTGTCCTAATTGATTTTCCCTAGTCCTTCACATTCCTACTCCTATGCCTTTACATTCAACTCTGATTCAGATGCAAATTTTCAATCCATCAAAGACAAAAATTAGAAATTTTCATTGTTTTCTTGCCCTCTGAAATTCTAATATGTGGACATACATAATATACTCAGAAGAATTTAGTAACACTCAATTGAAATCAAAATACAAAAAATATCATAGAAAATAAGCATAATCAATAATAAAGAAACATTATTCTTGGCAGTAACAGTAATACAATAAATGTTAAATGACTGAATAATTCTATCAAGACAAATAAAGGTATAAGCAATAAAGTAAAATATAAGTTTTTAAATTTTGTTTATATCAAAAGTAAATGTTTTGGCAGGCACCGCAGCTTACTAGGCTAATCCTCCACTTGCGGCGCCAGCACCCTGGGGTTCTAATCCCGGTCGGGGTGCCGGATTCTGTCCCGGTTGCTCTTCTTCCAGTCCAGCTCTCTACTGTGGCCCAGGAAGGCAGTGGAGGATGGCCCAGGTGCTTGGGCCCTGCACCCGCATGGGAGACCAGGGGGAAGCACCTGGCTCTTGGCTTCAGATTGGCGCAGCTTGCCGCCACAGTGTGCCGACCACAGTGCGCTGGCCGTAGCGGCCATTTGTGGGGGTGAACCAACGGAAAAGGAAGACCTTTCTCTCTGTCTCTCTATCTATGTGTAACTCTGCCTGTCAAAAAAAAAAAAAAGTAAATGTTTTAAATTATTAAATTCCTGGTTCCTGGTTTGGCCTGGCCCAGCCCTGAGTGCTGAGGTCCTCTGGGGAGTGAACCAGTGGTTTCAAGATCTCTGTGTCTCTGTATCTCTCTACCTTTCGAAAAATTGAAAATAAACTAAAAATGAATGCAATATTTATACATTTTTATGGTGTACAGTGCAATATTTTAGCACATACTGTGTATAAGCCAATTAAACCAGTGAACTAGTCTTTCCATTTCCTTATCTTTTCTTTGTGTTTGGAGCCTACCAACTCCTCTCTTCCAGTTCTTTATACTGCATATGATACACTATTATACAGTTACCACACTGTACTGTGGACCACTTGACAAAAGTAAATTTAATTCATGCTGCAACACATTTCCTCTTTAATTAGTCATATCATCATTCAATATCATTTATTCAGTTAAAGCCTATATATGGAAACAATACTGTAAGAGGATCAAGTCTCATTAAAAACTATCAAATATAAGGACCAAGGAGATATGCTAATACCTCTTTTCGCATTCCAAAGTTGATTTCAGCTTGTTTCTCATGACAGAAGTTGAGTGATTAAGAATCCTAGAATTAAATCAATACATTAATTCTAAAACATATTAAATATTATATATATGATTGTTAAATATCTCCAAGATAAACTATTCAGTCCAGGAAGATCTGTGTTAGAAAACAGTATTTAAATATTATTTAGATCAGATACCCATAAGTACATTGTAATAAAGGAATGTAGTTCCCAGCTCTTCCATACCTTGTTGTTTTTTTTTTTTTTTTTTTTTTTACAGATTTATTTATTTATTTGGAAGTTAGAGTTACACAGAGAAGCAGAGGCAGAAAGAGAGAGCGAAATCGTCCATCTACTAGTTCACTCCCTAATTGGCTGCACCAGCCAGAGCTGCACCGATCAGAAGCCAGGAACCAAGAGCCTCCTTTGGGTCTCCCACGTGGGTGCAGGGGTCCAAGGGCTTGGCCTTGAGCAATCCTCCATTGCCATCTCAGGCCACAGCAGAGAGCTGGATCAAAAGTGGAGCAACCAGGACTCGAACTGGCACCCACATGGGAAGCTGGCACTGCAGGTGGCGGCTTTACCCACTACGCCACAGCGCCGGCCCCCATAGCTTCTTTCGTATGTCTTTTTTTAAGGTTTGGATCCCTTTTAAAAAAAAAAAAACATACATTTATTTATTTATTTATATGAAAATCAGAATTACATAGAGAGAAGAGAGGCAGAGAGAAAGAGAGAGTCTTCCATCCGCTGGTTCACTCCCCAACTGGTCACAACAGCTGAAGCTGAGCCAATCCGAAGCCAGGAGCCTCTCTGGGTCTCCCACACGGGTGCAGGGGCCCAAGGACTTGGGCCATCTTCTACTGCTTTCCCAGACCATAGCAGAGAGCTGGATCAGAAGTGGAGCACCCGGGACTAGAACCGGCATCCATATGGAATGCTTGCACTGCAGGCAGTGGCTTTACCCACTATGCCACAGCACCGGCCACATGGATCCCTTTTAACCATGCAATTATTACCTTAGCATATCTAAGTTTTGGCTGAGACAGAAGACAAAATGAAGGTTGTTTAGGTACCATCATGACTGATTTGGTTTGCCTAATACAGCAAGTGATGTGAAGTACGGTGATGTAATACATAATCATTTTATAAAAGTCAAATAATAAACTTTAATTCTAAAAGCAGAATCAGTGCTAAAGCTTAATTCCTTTAAACACACACACACAAGCACACACACAGTTTTTTGAACTTTCACTGGACAAATTTGAAAAAATTATAAAAATGATAATTACTTGTCCATAATTTTATATAATCCTAAGTATTAATTTCAAAGTCAAAGGTAATTAATTATTAACTTTCTTTAAGATGAGTAATTTCCATGTTTAAGAATTTTTAATACTACTATAAATATAAATATAATCTAATTTTCAATTTTAAAGGTTCCCAGAGCCAGCGTTGTGGCATAGAGGGTAAAGCCACTGCCAGCAATGCCTGCCTCCCATGTGAGTGCCGATTCATGTTCTAACTGCTCCACTTCTGATCCAGCTCATTGCTGATGGCCTGGGAAAAGCAGCAGAGAATGGCCCAAGTGCTTGGGCCCCTGCACCCACGTGGGAGACATAGGTGAAGCTTCTGGCATCAACCTGGCTCAGCCCTGGCCATTGTGGCTACTTGGGGAGTGAACTAGTGGATGGATGATTTCTCTCTCTCTCTGTAACTCTTTCAAATAAATAAATTTTTTAAAATTTAAAGGTTTGTGTTAAAAGGAACAAAATATCTGCCTTTTATTCAAAGTTAAATCTTTAGATAAAAACTATTAAAAGAATACAGAAACAAATTTCAAATTAAAGCTACCTGACTAATAAAATATATAATAAACTAAATATAGTTGGAAATTATAGAAACATGATTAGAACAAAGAAAACAATTTTGATTACTCTGGTTCCTGTAGATTGGATCTAGTAGAACCTCATTAGAATGAAGTCACGATGAAGTACAAAGGGTAAGTATCATATACAAACTGCTGTAGCTTTCAGCCAAAAAATATGGAAATTAATGATACCTTTATTCTTCTTTGTGTGAGCATACATTAAAATTACCAGAAATCCTCAAATTCAAAATTAAGGTAATTAAAATATCTAAGGCTATTTGGAAAAAATGTATTTTAAAAGAGTTATTTTTAAAAAGGAGTCATGGTAGCAAGTACTATCCTGAAGGAAATTATCAGAATTATTGCATTGGAGAGGGAGAGACAAATGATAGCGTTCACTATGGTAAATTTTGATTCTTTCCACCCCATAGTCACTAGCATTGTGATTGCTGGTGTGTATGGTTATACTGGAGCAAAAAGAAAAAAAAGGTGAGAGCCACTTATCTATAAAATGTTTTATATATTTGAGAATTCATTTATGTAAAATTTTACAATATACATTAATATTTCATGTTACACTCTGTGGTGCTCAAAGCCAAAATAAGCATTTATTTTATCTAAATATCTAGTCTGTATTATTAACACATCTCCCTAATTCAGCTACTAGTATTTATTTATTTATTTATTTATTTATTTTGACAGGCAGAGTGGACAGTGAGAGAGAGAGACAGAGAGAAAGGTCTTCCTTTGCCGCAGGCTCACCCTCCAATGGCCGCCACGGCCGGCGCACCACGCTGATCCGATGGCAGGAGCCAGGAGCCAGGTGCTTCTCCTGGTCTCCCATGGGGTGCAGGGCCCAAGCACTTGGATCCTCCACTGAACTCCCAGGGAACAGCAGAGAGCTGGCCTGGAAGAGGGGCAACCGGGACAGAATCCGGCGCCCCGACTGGGACTAGAACCCGGTGTGCCGGCGCCGCAAGGCGGAGGATTAGCCTAGTGAGCCACGGCGCCGGCCTACTAGTATTTATTTTAAGTAAAAGACTATACAATTAAGCTGCATAACCTATCCCTTTAATTTTTTTTAAAGATTTATTTATTTATTTGAAAGTCAGTGTTACAGAGAGAGTGGGAGAGACAGAGAGAGATTTTCCATCTGCTGGTTTCCTCCCCAGATAGCCTCAAAGGCCAGCGCTGGGCCAGGTCCAAGCCAAGAGCCAGGAGCTTCTTCCAAGTCTCCCACATGGGTGGCAGGGCCCCAAGTACTTGGGCCATCTTCAGCTGCTTTTCCCAGGTCATTAGCAAGGAGCTGAATCAGAAGTGGAGCAGCCAGGACACGAACCAGCACCCAGACTGGATACCAAAGTCACAGGCAGTGGCTTTACCAGCTACGTCTTAATGCCCAGCCCCATCCCTTTAATTTTTAAGGCTTCCACAAATGATATACATCATGCTGTCCTGGACATCTATGTTTGTCACTGAATGATGTTCTGTAACACAAAGGCCTCCATTTGTAATTCACATTTCATGTATATCAAACAAACCCAAACATGGGAGAAATAACACATTTTTAGAGATGATAAGGAAGACATTAGGGAAGGAAGTGGAAAAGAAAGGAAGGACAGATTTGAAGAGTTGAAAGAACTACCTAATTATTTACAACATGCTAGAGCTCAGCACGATGCTCTTCAAACTGAAATATTCTTTTGGGCAGATAAAAATCATGTAAAACGAGTAGTGCATACAGTGTCGATAATCCTAAACTGAAATAATAAACTTCTTAAAATTTGATTTTGCTTCCATGATTTTTAATTGACATTTACTTATAAATTTCCAAAATTATGTTTTGTTTTAGCTGTATCACATAGTACTGCAAAGGACATCTTTCCACGATAAAACAAAACTCTCATGGCATAACTAAAAGCAAATAAAACAATTATTAAGAGGAAAGATATAACAGAAAGTATTATAGAGTAAGTTAGCAGGAACCAACATGCTCTGGAAATCAGTCAACTGAAGCAATTTACTGCCAAAGCCCACATACACTGGGGAGTGAACCAGTGGATGGAAGATCTTCCTCTCTGTCTCTGTAACTCCACCTCTCAAATAAATAAATAAATCTTAAAAAAAAAAAAAAAAGAAAAAGCAGCAGCCAGCTAAACATCTGGCTAATCAGCCACATAAGATAATTAGTATAGGAGCCAGTGCTGTTGGGCAGCAATTTAAAGCCCCAGCCTGCAGCGCTGGCATGTGTCCTGGTTGCTCCACTTCCAATCCAGCTCCCTGCTAATGCACATGGGAAAGCAGCAGAACCCAAGTGCTTGGGTCCCTGCACCCACATCAGGGACCTAGAAGAAGCTCCTGGCTCCTGGCTCTGGCGTGACCCAGGTCTGGTCATTGTAGCCATTTGGGGAGTGAACTAGGGGATAGAAGACCTCTCTCTCTCTCTCTCTCTCTCTCTCTCTCTCTGTCTCTACCCCTCTCTGTAACTCTACCTTTCAAATAAATAAAATAAATCTTTTTTTAAAAAAAGTAAAGAAAAGAAAAATCAGTATAAGGCAAATAACAGTAGCCACTTTTTTTCATTTTTAAAAAAACTGTATTTAAGTTATACAAGATTAATGTATTTCATGTACACAGATTTAGGAACATAAAGACACTTACCCCTGTACCCTTCCTCCTGGCCACACTCCAACCCTTCAAATACTGACATGCTTATAACTAGGTTTGACAAAAATTTGGAGAATTAGCTAAATAATTTACAGAATAACATTACTATATTTCTGTTTTTCAACATTTCCTATCTTTTATTGTCAAGTTCGCATTAAAATATTCTCACAGTATCATTTTATTGTTAGCTCGTTCATTGACTTCGTCCAGTTCTATAAAACATGCACTTTGTAAAATTTAAATTCTTTAAGAATATTTAGCATGATATCTGCTCTCTTAACAAAATTTTAGTATACAATATTGTAAACTATAGGCACAAAGCTGCATAGCAGATTTCTACAATTTTTCATCCTGCAAAATTATTAAGATACTGCATTTTAAAATACTATAACTGCCTTTTTATTTAATTGCATCAATTTCAGTGAAGATAAAACTAGAATTCGTGGGGCCAGCACTGTGGCATAGTGTAAAGCCACTGTCTGCAGGGCCAGCATCCCACGTGGGCACCAGTTTGAGTTCCAGCTGCTCCACTTCTAAACCAGCTCCCTGCTTATGCACCTGGGAAAACAGTGGAAGATGGCACAAGTCCTTGGGCCCCTGCACCAGCCTGGGAGACCCAGAAAAAGGTCCTGGCCCCTGGCTTCGGATCCACCCAGCTCTGGCAGTTGCGGCCATTTTAAATGAAAAAGCTAGAAGTCGCTTAATAGTTATTTTAATATAATCAAAACATTAAGAAGGACTTCAATATACTCAGACACAAGTAGAAATAATGATCTAGTATACTGCCAGAGGATGGATAAAGATTCGTTCTTATAAATTCAAAAACAAACTGTCAGTACAACGTAGCTAAACATATGCATCTCAACTAGACAAAGAGTGGGCAGTTTTCAAAATAATCAGGCTGCAGTCTATTAAATGTTATGAGCCAACTTCTTGATGGTTTATTTGCTGATGTTTTCCCACTTTTTTTGATTATCAGTTCTGTGCAATGCCCTCTTGCTATTTTTTTTGTTTGTTTGTTTTAGAATAACTTCATCCACCAAGTACTGGTATAAACTTTCTTAAAGAAACAAAGGTACTTCTAAAAATAGTATGAACTGAGGCCTGCGCTGTGGTATAGCAGGTAAAGCCACCGCTTTCAGTGCCGGCATCCCATATGGGCACCGGTTCGAGTCCTGGCTGTTACACTTCCGATCCAGCTCTCTGCTATGGACTGAGAAAGTAGAAGATGGCCCAAGTACTTAGGCCCCTGCACCCGCGTGGGAGACCGGAGGAAGTTCCTGGCTCCGGATTGGCACAGCTCCAGCCATTGTAGCCAATTGGGGAGTGAACTAGCGGATGGAAGATAGATAGATCTCTCTCTCTCTGCCTCTCCTTCTCTCTGTGTGTAACTCTGCCTTTCAAATAAATAAATAAATCTTGAAAAAAAAACGTATGAACTAAACAGTGAAAAACTGCCATGAGAAAATCATCACTGAACTCAATAAAAGTAATTTTTAAATTATTTCCAGTCTTGGAATACATATGTGGCTTCTTTTAGTTGAGAGCTGACATTGCATTTACCTTCGATGAGTAGCAAGCTAAAGAAGAGTTAACAGTATAAAGTCAAAGTAGGAGTCCTGGGTGGTATTTCCTGGTATGTGAAGATAATTTTTATCGAGATAAATTATTTTTAATCAAGACTAACAATAAGCAAAAAATTATAATAATTGTGTTAAAACCTAAATATTACAACTCTTGGCCTGCAAGTTTAAATAGCATTTCAGATAATTTGTTAATAAAGTTTAAATAAACTACAATAATACACTATAAAAGGGAAAATCTTGTTTATGTGATCCCTTTGACTAGCTGACAGAATAAAAAAGGAAGAAAATGATCCAACATGGGAAGTGAGATACACAGCAGACCCATAGAATGGCAGATGTCCTAAACAGCACTCTGGCCTCAGAATCAACCCTTAAGGCATGCGGATCTGGCTGAAAAACCCATGAGAGTATTTCAGGCATGGAAAGCCAAGACACTCTGGGGGGGGGGAAAAAAAAACTAAATGAAAGATCTCCGCGAGTGAGATCCCAGTGGAAAGAACGGGTCATCAAAGAAGGAGGTACCTTTCTCTGAAGGGAGGAGAGAACTTCCACTTTGACTATGACCTTGTCTAAATAAGATAAGAGTCGGTGAACTCAAAAGGCTTCCATAGCCTTGGCAGCTCATGACAAGAGCCTAGGGTGATTACTGATGCCATAAACAAGAGTGTCAATTTGTTAAGTCAACAACAGGAGTCACTGTGCACTTACTCCTCATGTAGGATCTTTGTCCTTAGTGTGCTGTACATTGTGATTTAATGCTATAACTAGTACTCAAACAGTATTTTTCACTTTATGTTTCTGTGTGGGAGCAAACTGTTGAAATCTTTACTTAATGTATGCTAAACTGATCTTCTGTATATAAAGAGAATCGAAAATGAATCTTGATGTGAATGGAAGGGGAGAGGGAGTAAAGGGGAGGGTTGCAGGTGGGAGGGACGTTAAGTGGGGGGAAGCCATTGTAATCCATAAGCTGTACTTTGGAAATTTATATTCATTAAATAAAAGTTAAAAAAAAGGGAAAATCTGCAACCAGAGGAGGTATAAGTTATATCAAGTCCACTGTAGGATATATTCTTATACAGGATTATCCTTACTTTTTTTGGTCTCATCCAAATCCAAGTTTTCTGACAGTAAACAAAGAATTTTAATTAGTCATCGAAGAGATGTGAACAATAGAAATGCATTTTAATGGAATGAAAGAGATCATGTAGTGGGGAAAAAAAATAGATTCCAGGGCCAGCACTGTGGCATAGAGAGCTAAACCACTGGCTGTGATGCGGGCATCCCATATGGGCACCAGTTCCTGTCTCGACTGCTCTACTTCCAATCCAGCACCCTGCTGATGTGCTGGGAAGGCAGTGGAGGATGGCCCAAGTGCTTGGGCCCTGCACCCAAATGGGAGACCTAGAAGAAGCTCCTTGTCCCTCACTTCTGCCTGGTCCTACACTGTCCACTGCAGCCATTTCGGGAGTGAACCAATGGATGGAAGATCTCCCTCTCTGTCTCTCCTCTCTATATATAACTCTGGCTTTCAAATGAATAACTAAAAAATTAAAAATAGACACAACACAAAAAATTTCTGAGATACAGTTTAAGTTCATCTATAACAGAACTGGTTAGCAATCTAATATAAATTCTCTAGAGATTTTAAATTTTAAAAGTAAAATTGCTCTTTATGCATTGATTACTATGAATATTTCAATGTTTATATTAATATCAATATATATTAACCTAAAAAGTTGTTATATTCATATGTACTAACATCTAAAACAGATGAAAGATACTACTTTTTTTTTTCTTTTCGACAGGCAGAGTTAGACAGTGAGAGAGAGAGACAGAAAAAGGTCCTCCTTCCATTGGTTCACCCTCCAAATGGCTGCTACAGCCGGTGCTCTATGGCCGGCGCTGCGCGGATCCGAAGCCAGGCGCCAGGCGCTTCCTCCTGGTCTCCCATGCAGGTGCAGGGCCCAAGCACTTGGGCCATCCTCCACTGCCTTCCCCAGCCACAGCAGAGAGCTGGACTGGAAGAGGAGCAACCGGGACAGAACCGGCGCCCCAACCAGGACTAGAACCTGGGTGCCGGCGCCGCAGGCAGAGGATTAGCCTAGTGAGCTGCGGAGCCAGCCGAAAGATACTACTTTCGCATACATCTTGAAGAACAGCAATTAACACAGCTAAAAATTATATAATTTTTATTGCTATTCTTCAACAAGTTATTTAAGGAGACATATAATTTTTAGCTATGTTAATTGCTCCCTTAGCTCTCTATTTGTTGATTTAATTTTAATCAATTACCGTATTATTGAGTACCCACTATGTACAAAGCACAATGCTAGGTGCTCTTTTGTACTGATTATAAAATTATCACAAGAAACAAAATCTATAAAAGCTAACTCTTCCATCAATGTAGTATGAGGCTAGAAAGATTAATTTACATTAAAGGGAAAATGAAATCAAAATGAATAGTAAAAATAGTAAATATAGAGATACTATATATGACAATGTTAAATTCTATGATTATGTATTTAATGCAATTTTTAACACCATAGAAAAATTGATATTGTTGGGGAATCTTCAGAAAAATTAAATATTCTTTTCCTATGATGATAAAGTTGTACAATTCCTTCACCTGCTAGGTAAAAAAGATGGAAACTCAACTATTTTTGTTTTTAAGTTCCACAGAGCAGGTGATGGCTCGCTTCATCAAACTACTTAAACCACAGGGATTATCAACATGCACATTATACTGGAGCAAGAAAAGGATGCATAGTCTCATAAATAGATAACTTTAAAAAGGTCCACTAGAAAAGAATCATAGGAAAAGATTAGAAGGCATGACACAGAAGATTTAAAGGAAGTTATAGTAGAAGAAAAATGTTAACTGGGAACGACGATACATTATAGAAGAGATAGAGATAAGTTATCTTTTCTTAATTCAAAAGTCAGAAATCCAAAGTGCTCCAAAATCCAAAACTTTTGTACTTCATATTTTTGAATTACAGATGTTCCACCAGTAAAGTTAATGTAAATACTCCAAAATCCAAAAAAAGTCCAAAATCTGAAACAATTATGGTCCCAAGCATTTTGAATAAGGAATATTTAATCTGCATGATTTTTGGAATCTAAAAATGTAGCAGCTGTAAGATATGGAATCAACCCAGATGTCCATCAACTGTCGACTGAATAAAGAAATTATTGGATATATACACTATGAAGTACTACTCAGCTGTAAAAAAAAAAAAAAAAAAAAAAAGAAAGAAATCCTGTCTTTTGCAACAAGATGGACACAACTGGAAAGCATTATACGTAGTGAAATAAGCCAGTCCCAAAAAGACAGGTATCATGTGTTTTCCCTGATCCGAGGTAACTAATAGAGTTACCTGAAATGTAATGAATTGGAGTGAAATAGATTTGATGATTGTTTACAACCCTTGTCTCTTCCATTGGGTTAACTATACAATCAATCATTAAGTAAACTGAAAATACATCTTTGTAAAAATTAAGAGTGGGAATGTGAGAGAGAGGAGGAGGAAGGGTTGGAGCATAAGTGAGGGGGCAGGCAGGGCAGAGTGTCACTATGTTCCTAGATCTGTATATATGAAATACATGAAATGTGTATAACTTAAATAAAGTTTTAAAAATGTAACAGTTATGCAAGAAGATACTTAGTGACTATTTGGTTTATTAGCCATCATTCCGACTGTCTCTAAAATGTGGCCTCTGTAATAATCCACATATGTATTTCATAAATTTTAGTGTTATTTTTCAAATCATATTTACATATCTAAATTTGAAACTTCCCAAAATATGGTTACATTATCCATATACATTTATTGTTTTCAATAAATAAAACTGAATACTTATTAAATATATTAAAATTAGGATTCTCTTAATTTTCTCAAAACACAGTAATACCTCAGATCTTTATTATTTCAAAACTATAAATGTAGCAGTATCAGTACATGAAGATGGCAATAATGGCTGACCCTCAGCAATACATGCAACTTTTCCTGTATTGAAAAGCAGGCTTGCAGAGGTAAGCACTTGGTCTAGCTGTTAAGATGTTGGTTGATGCCCAGCTCCACTCCTGAATCCAGCTTCCTGATAATGTGCACCCTTGGGAGGGTGATGGTTCAAGTAGCTGGGTTCCTGCCTCCCACATGGAAGACCCTGATGGAATTTCTACCTCCTGAATCTGGTCCCAATCCAGTCCTGGCCATTGCAGGCCTTGGGGGACTGAGTGAGCAGATGAATCGCTCTCTCTCTCTATCTACCCTCCCCCCTTCCCTGCCCCCTCCTTCTCAAATAAATAAATATTAAAAACCAAGACTTGTCTTGATTTTATACTCATTCACAAAACACCCTCCTACCTTCCAACAACATACATTTGGACAAAGTCTAACCAGAGGGAAAAGTGGCTGTTGACTATGAAACAGACCAAAGTGAACCTGTGACCCTCAAATAATCACACTAAGAAGCAATCATTACATAATAAACCCAATTCTAAGGAGTTTATACATATCCCAAGTAACTCAGAATATGGTAAAAAAATAAAGTATAGTAGATAAATAAGACATTACTTAGAATAAAATACTTACAAAGTAAATTGTGCTATGGTGAACTAAAATGAATACTATCAAGTAAATCAGTTATCTTGACTCAGCATGCACAAATAAAAAGAAATACCAAAGCAATATTAAATATAGTGGCTACATGAGTATTTTCTGTTAGTTGTATGTATAATTTTACACTTCCCTCCTAGGTATTTCCAATGGTCTTCTACAAGTTAGTCCTTTGAAACAGATGTTAAGAAGGCCTTGCTGTTAACTCATAGCTTCATATACTTTATTTGATGATTTTTAAACAACTAGATTTAACAATTATAAAATGTGCCCATTCAAATCTCATTACTGAAAAGAGTACCTGTTCTTCTGCTCTTGCTTCAATAACTGAGCAGCTATCTTCCTCAAATCAGTTACTTCCTTCAAGTCATCATCCTCTTCCTCTGCAAGTAACTGTTCTTTCTCAAATCTGAAAGGTGACACAAACATGGTTATTCAGAAAGTAAGGCAGACTGTATTTGAGTCTGGCGTATAGAAATACAAGCAATTTTTAATATTATGTGGAAACCAGAATCATTTTATCCTTGTATTTAAAATACTAAAAAAATAAGGAATGTCAAAGGAAAACATATATAGGCTCTCTACTTAATATGAAATGTGGCATACTGGCTTTTTTTGCATTTTTAATCATAATTTTATCATCTAAGATTTTAAATTAGTTTTTAACAAGTATTTTTTTCTTTAAAAAATGTATTTATTTATTTGAATGACTGAATTACACAGAGAGAAATCTTTCATCTGCTGGTTCACTCCCCAGATGGCTGTAATGGCCAGCTGGGAGCCAGAAGCTTCATCCGAGTCTCCCACATGGGGTGCAGGGACCCAAACATTTGGGCCATGTTCTAGTGCTTTCCCCAGGCCATTAGCAGGGAGCTGGATTGCAAGTGGAGCAGCTTGGACACGAACAGGCACCCTTATGGGATGCCACCATGCAAGATGGTAGCTTTACCTGTTACACCACAAGCTGGTTCTCATAGATACAATTCTTTTTCTTTTCTTTTCTTTTTTTTCTTTTTTTTCTTTTTCTTTTTTTTTTTTTTTTTTTTTTTTGACAGGCAGAGTGGACAGTGAGAGAGAGAGACAGAGAGAAAGGTCTTCCTTTTCTGTTGGTTCACCCTCCAATGGCTGCTGCGGCCGGCGCACTGCGCTGATCGGAAGCCAGGAGCCAGGTGCTTCTCCTGGTCTCCCATGTGGGTGCAGGGCCCAAGCCATCCTCCACCTCACTCCTGGGCCACAGCAGAGAGCTGGACTGGAAGAGGAACAACCGGGACAGAATCTGGCGCCCCGACTGGGACTAGAACCCGGGGTGCCGGTGCCATAGGCGGAGGATTAGCCTATTGAGCTGTGGCGCTGGCCCATAGATACAATTCTAACATATAATGATATTCCAATCCTCCTTCCCTCTCCCTCTCCCTTCTTTTCATTTTTGAGATAACATATTTTAAAATTATGTTATGGTAAAAAGGCTTCATAAACTAAGTTTAACAAGTAAAAAGCAAATCGACCCTAGTTTAGTGGGAATGTAGGAAAAGGCTATGAATAACAATTGAAGCTCATGAGAGTATTTCAGGCATGGAAAGCCAAGACACTCTGGCAAAAGATCTCTGCGAGTGAGATCCCAGTGGAAAGAACAGGTCATCAAAGAAGGAGGTACCTTTCTCTGAAGGGAGGAGAGAACCTCCACTTTGACTATGACCTTGTCTAAACAAGATAAGAGTCGGAGAACTCAGAGGGCTTCCATAGCCTTGGAAACTCATGACTGGAGCATAGGGAGATTACTGATGCCATAGACAGGAGTGTCAATTGGTAAAGTCAACAACAGGAGTCACTGTGCACTTACTCCTCATGTAGGATCTCTATCCTTAATGTGCTGTACATTGAGATTTAATGCTATAACGAGTACTCAAACAATATATTTCACCTTGTGTTTCTATGGGGGTGCAAACTGTTGAAATCCTTACTTAATGCATACTAAACTGATCCTCTGTAAAAAAAAAAAAAAAAAAAAAAAAAAAAAAAAATTATCAATTCCCAACTTGACTCTCACTGGGATTAAACATGACAACAGGTCTGCTCTGATTTCATCATCATTTAAAAAATCATCTATTATTTTTCACTTTATGTTTCTGTGTGGGAGCAAACTGTTGAAATCCATACTTAATGTATACTAAGCTGATCTTCTGTATAATAAGATAATCGAAAATGAATCTTGATGTGAATGGAAGGGGAGAGGGAGTGGGAAAAGGGAGGGTTGTGGGTGGGAGGGACGGTATTGGGGGGAAGCCATTGTAATCCATAAGTCGTACTTTGGAAAATTATATGCATTAAATAAAAGTTTAAAAAAAAAAAAACCATTGAATAGAAAAAGATAACCATTTCACCCATACACAGTTAATTCTAAAGTAATCATTAAAACTATAGTCATACTGGCTATATGTAACATAATTAATGGCTAACAAATAATGGTGAACTACATAATCATTTTTAAATTTTTGAAATGTGGAATGGACATAGCAATTCAACAATGCATATTCCCCCACCTGGAATGCAGTAAGTAGTACAAAACTCGATGTTGCCTGTCTTTATAAATAAATATAAAATAGTATGAAAATTTCTCATTTTATTGAGACATCTGCTCATATCAGTTTATTCATTCTGATTTTTAAAAACTACGTAAAATGAGTAAAGGAAATATAAAATAGGTTCAAATCTGCCAGAAGTTGCTAATTAAGACTTTTTTTTTCATTCAAAAGTAACATAGAAGTTTTAAAATACCAAAATCTATTCATTCAATCTTTAAGGAACTTCATTAAAAAATATCAAAACATGAGTCTTTAGTGTCTGCTAATACTAACAGATAGAATCATAAAGGAGAGAACAATCCAACATGGGAAGCAGGACACACAGCAGACTCATAAAATGGCAGATGCCATAAACAGCACTCTGGCCTCAGAATCAGCCCTTAAGGCATTCGGATCTAGCTGAAGAGCCCATGAGAGTTTCTTAGGCATGGAAAGCCAAGACACTCTGGCAAAAAAAAAAAAAAATGACCTAAATGAAAGATCTCCATGAGTGAGATCCCAGCAAAAAGAACGGGCAGGAGATACCTTTCTCTGATGAGAGGAAAGAACTTCCACTTTGACTATAGCCTTGTGTAAATAAGATCAGAGTTGGAGAACTCCAGAGGCTTCCATAGCCTTGGCAGCTCATAACAAGAGCCTGGGGCGATAACTGACGTCATAAATAAGAGTGTCAACTGTTAAATCAACAACAGGAGTCACCATGCAATTACTCCCCATGCAGGATCTCTGTCCTTAATGTGTTGTACTATGTGAATTAACGGTATAACTAGTACTCAAACAGTACTTTATACTTTGTGTTTCTGTGTGGGTGTAAACTGTTGAAATCTTTACTTAGTATATACTAAATTGATCTGTATATAAAGATAATTGAAAATGAATCTTGATGTGAATGGGATGGGAGAGGGAGCAGGAGATGGGATGGTTGTGGGTGGGAGGGAGGTTATGGCGGGGGGAGCCACTATAATCCAAGAGTTATACTTTGGAAATTTATATTTATTAAATAAAAGTTTTAAAAAATGAGTCTTTATATGTTTATCATATATTACAATATTACATGCTCTAGTGACTCTCAAGTTTAGACAACTGTCCTCTTTAGACAGTGGAGAAAGAATGAAATCTAGAGTGCACAAAACAAAGTAATGTACCTTCTTACACAGCATCAGAGATGTTCAACTAAATACTGCTTAGAAAGCTTCCAATGTAGGGAATTGTGGCATACCAGGTAAACCCACTACCTGCAACACTGGCAACCCATATGGTACGGGTTTGTGTTACAGCTGCTCCACTTCTGATCCAGCTGCCTGCTAATAGCCTGGGAAAGGAAAGTGTAAAGTGGCCCAAGTGTTTGGGCCCCTGCACCCACATGGGAGACTCAGATGAAGATCCTCCCTTCGGCCAGGCCCAACCCTGGCTATTGCAGCCATCTGGGGTATGAACCAGCAGAGAAAGATATCTCCCTCTCTCTACCTTTCTCTCTCTCTCTGTGTGTGTGTGTGTGTCTGTCTGTCTGTCTCTCCTTCTATCTGCAACTCTGACTTTCAAAATAAACGAATCTTTAAAAAAAAGTCTCCAATGAATTCATTTGCAGGAAGCATTAACAGAGAAACTAGAGAAAATGTTTGGGTATCAGTGAAAGCTAGATTGACAGCCTGGGAACTAATGTACACTAGCTAAATGGCTTTAGCTATGAAACTTCGGAGTCACTGAACTTCACCTTCCTCACCTGTGAAAATGGGGACACTATCTACCTATTAGGACTTCTGTGAAGAAATAGGAAACATGAGAAAGCACATAGCACTGATCCCGGTACATGGTGAATATTCAACAAATGTTCCTTCCTTCCTCTGGCAGCCATGGAGCAACTTCAAGGAGTGACTGAAAAGATGTGGTAGGCCATATTCCATCATGCCATAAGATGAATGATACGGAAAAGAACCAAAGCAAATTTTTTTAAAGATTTATTTATTTATTTGAAAGTCAGAGTTACACAGAGAGAGGAGAGGCAGAGAGAGAGAGAGAGAGAGAGAGAGGTCTTTCATCCGCTGGTTCACTCCCCAAATGGCCGCCACAGCCAGAGCTGCACTGATCCGAAGCCAGGAGCTAGGAGCTTCTTCCGGGTCTCCCATGCGGGTACAGAGCCCTAAGGACTTAGGCCATCCTCTACTGCTTTCTCAGGCCATAGCAGAGAGCTGGATTGGAAGTGGAGCAGCCAGGACTTGAACCAGCACCCATCGGGATGCCAGTGCTTCAGGCCAGGGTGTTAACCTACTACACCAGAGCGCTGGCCCCCAAAGCAAATTATTTTAATAAAATATGATGGCAAATTCCTTTAAATTGCCATAACCAGTTTGACAAAATGAAAGTGCATCAGATTCAAACACCTGGAACTCAATTGTTTGAAACACCAGATCTCAGTTTCCTTATTGTAAAAGAGTATCAAAATCATCTATTTTAAAGGGATGTTAAAAATAGCTCAAATGAAGCAATGTATATGAAGGCACAGTCCTCCTCAGTAATGATAACAGAAGACATGATTATTATACTTCAGGGGGAAAAGATAGTGTGTATCTTACACTCAACTCAAATGCTTACTATAAATTTGAGCTTTATTAAGGAATACAGAAAACTAAAGTATTTACAAATGAACTATCTAAAGATAACAAGTACATGAACAAAGATTTACATTAGATATTCTTTCCAGTAGGTATATCTAATGAATAGTTCAAGAACTTATAAGTAACATTTTAAGAAATTGTACGTATTTACCTTTTTTCATCTCCCAATTCTTCATTTTTCTGAGATTTTTCAGAACATTTTTCTTTTCCCTTACATAAAAGAAAGTTATAATTTTAAATTGTATAGTCAACTTTTATAAGATCAAGGAAAACATGCTCTTAAGTATTAAAGGATCTATTTACCTTAAGGAAAGAAGCAAGCGATCCAATACGTGCATCTCCTTGTTCGGGAACTGCAACATCTTCTGTGCTGGGGTCAATAAAATCATATACCTCCTGGTCTAAGTATAGATTAATATTTATTAGAAAACATAAATAGTAAATGGTATGCTTTGACACTACAGTGTTCAGAATAAAAGTGTGTTTTCCCCACATAAGAGTAGGCTAAATACTCTGTTAAATTTTCAAAGCTCATTTTTAATGAAGGCTGTGCATATATAATACAAATTATAGACACCATACAAATTACCTTTCTGACAATCAGGTTTACTTCCTACTATGTGACTATCATTTCTTGATATCTGTTCTCTATTTGATTCTGAGACTTGAGAGTGAAGGCTGATTGTATCATCATCTGATGGCTGAAAGGAGTAAGCAAAAAGTATAAACCAGGCATTTTAAACACATGATAAAGATCATGTTGCTTTAATTTCAGACATGAATTATTAAATACCTGCTTTAAAACTCCAGTTTTCAAACCAAATATTAATGTTAATGTTTACTGTTCTGTTTTTTAAAATCTGCATGTACTTTTTTATATGAAGTCATAAAATATAAAGGTGATCATATTTCATGTAAAATAAAAAGTTAAGTGTGTACAAGTATCTACCTCAATGCTCTAATGAAATTCTAAAATGAAATAAATGAGTAATAGAAACTACTCACCTCCGTTGTAGATAATCGTTTCTCTCCATTGTCACTTCCGATTCCAGAATCAGGGCCATGATTCTTATTTGGATAAAAATCTTCCATACTATAGAAATAGAAATCCTAAGAGCAGTTAGGTTTTCTTCTTAAATAGATAATGCACACTTGACCTAAAATTTCCATAGGTAATACAGAAAATATTCTTTGATATCTAATATCCTTAAGAATAGGAGCAAGAAAATATCAGAAATCTTATTTCAAGATATTTTATTCATGTCATCCACAAAAATGTTTTGTTTCTTGTGCTTTGATGCAAAGTCTCAATTATTAACAATAAACTATTATTTCTTCTGAGATTCATAAAAGCAGACTGCCCAGCTAGAAAATTATTTTGATAAAGACATATTTTCATCTTGGTTTTACCAATTTCATCACAGGTCTTTGAAATACTTTTTTAAATATAATTTATACAAATTCCCCTTCATTAGCTCTAAAAATATTCCCTAGTTACATAACAATTAAGGAAATGGACAACATGTGAAAAAAAAAGTTTGGAAAACACCAAATACACAACTGTTTTGGTGTGAGGCTACAGTTTTCCTTGCGAATTCCTGAATTAGAAAGTATGCCACCCAGGTAGCAGAACTATTTCTCACTTTAATTTGCAAATTTACCACAGTCTACTCTGGCTGCTAATTATGTGAGAAGTGCTATGCTAAGTTTTTATCTATGTTTCTTGTGAAAACACTAACTGGTGGTGTTTTTCATTTTATAGATGAGGAAACTGAAGCTGGGAAGGATTACCTAAGGGCATGCAACTTGCCAACAGGAGTAAAAATTTGATACCTGGGTATCTAGCATGAAAATCCCTAATCATAATCACTGTGTTGCAATTCTTCCCCTAAATACAGTTTCAGGCTAAAAATCTGACTTGTACTTTACAGAAGTCAATAAAATTTAGGGAAGTACCCACTAAGAATCAGGCACTATGCTGAATGCCTGAGATGAAAAACTGCATTCAAAGGGCTCTGAGCCCTCACTACTGAGGGAAAATAAATTTTTATGTTTTGAAGCCTATGGCAAAGGTAAATACAAACTCAAATTCGGCTTGTTATTACAAATGCATAATATAGTGATCAAAAAAGTAAATTAGCAGTTGCCACTTGCTGAGAAATTAATATTTCTGTTGTACAATGTCAAGCATTTACCTTTCAACTACTAAAACCTTAATAATTACTTTCTGAGATCTCAAATGTATTCTAGAATTCCAAAATTCCAGAGTTCATTCTTTGATACTGATATTTAGCTTAAGCTCATTACTGATTTTAAAATTGGGCCAAATTAGCTTGTTATACTCAGTACATTCAAGATTAATAAGCATCATTACCAAAGGGAGGACACTGGCAGGTTTGGAACACATGTTAAGACACTGCATGGACACCTGCATCCCATACTGAAGTGCGTGGGTTGTAGTCCCAGCTCCACTTCTGATTCCAGCTTCCTGCTAATGCACAGCCTGGGAGGCAACAGATGATAGCTCAAGTACTTGAGGTCTCTGTCACATACATGGGAAACCCAGATTGAGTTCTAGGCCCTCGGTTTCCACCAGGTCCAACCTCAACTGTTGTGGGCATTTGGGGAACAAATGAAGCAGATAAGAGATCTCTCTCTATCTCTGTCTCTATCTCTAGCTCTCTGCCTTTAAAATGAAGATAAATAAATAAATTTTAAAACTTTTGTAAAAAGAGAGAAGACAATAATCACCATCTAATAAGACTGTAAGAATATTATATTACCTGTCTGTGAGAGGCTGGGAGGGCATTCTTTTACTTAAAGATGGAAGATCCAGGGAATCTGGTTTCTTATCCATTCTGCAACATGCTTGGATATTTAAGTACTTAAATATGTGTACTTTACCCTTTAAGCATATCTGTCAAGAATGAAGTAATTTAATTATATGATTCAAAACATAAATGGCATATATCAATTTATTTCATAATCTCAAATCATGTTGAGATATTACAAACTTGATTACTACTTTGCATATTTAAATAATTTGTACTTCTGACACTATGTGGAAAAAATTGACAATACAGACATCAACTAAAATTCTATTGTCACCTCTGTTATTTGAAAAAAAGTTAATTTTTCTATATTGCATTACAGTTTTCTTATTAAAAGCAAAATACACAAACCAACTAATAATATAAAATTTACACCTCATGAAAGTTGCCTTTATTAGAAAAACTGAAAAGATATAGAAGTGTATTTATCAGTATGGTAAGAACAGAACAAATAATCCATGTAATTCTTTTAAAGTAATCTCATCAGTACTAAGATGTTTCATACAAATACTGAAAGAAGGCTGATATAAAAGCTTAATAAAGGTTACTTACATAAGAATGATATCAAATATTTCTTAAAAATTCTAATAAAAATGTTTTGTTTTATGGGTTCATATAACCTTATCTTACACAAAAAAGGAATAATGCAGTAAGATAATTACATTAAAAAGCAATTATCATTCCAGATGAAAAGAAACAGTTTCTTAGATAACTAAAAGATACACTGTTTGACATAACCACTAAAAGATTTTATTTAAAAGAAAACCGACAGGGCCAGCACTGTGGTGCAGCGGGTTAATGCCCTGGCCTGAAACGCTGGCATCCCATATGGGCGCCAGTTCTAGTCCCGGCTGCTCCTCTTCTGATGCAGCTCTCTGCTATGGCCTGGGAAAGCGGTGGAGGATGGTCCAAGTCCTTGGGCCCCTGCACCCGCGTGGGAGACCCAGAGGAAACTCCTGGCTCCTGTCTTTGGATCAGCACAGCTCCAGCCTCTGAGGCCAAATGGGGAGTGAACCATCAGATGGAAGACCTCTCTCTCTCTCTCTGCCTCTCTTCTCTCTGTGTAACTTTTTCAAATAAAAATAAATCTAAAAATAAAATAAATAAAAAAACTCGTCTAATAATTAAAAAAACAAAAATGTTTGATCTATTAGTATATAAATAACCAATTTAAATATACCAAAAAGTACACTACTTCTTGTCTAAACTAAATAAAAATTTATCTTTCAGGCCACTATGGCATAGTAGTCTAAGCCTACGCCTGTGGCACTGGCATCCCATATGGTCACCAGTTTGTGTCCTGGCTGTTCCTCTTCCGGTCCAGCTTTCTGCTTACAGCCTGGGAAAGCAGTCGAAGATGGCCCAACATGCATGGGAGACCTGGAAGAAGCTCCTGGCTGCTGGCTTCAGATGGGCCAGGCAATTTGCATAGTGAACCAGCAGATGGAAGACCTTTCTCTCTCTCTCTCCCTCTCTGTCTGTAACTCTACCTCTCAAAGAAATAAATAAAATCCTTTAAAAAGATTCTCTTTCATTACAAAACTAAATACTAATGAATTATTTTCTTTTATAAAGTTTAACTTTTATCAGAGTAATTCATTCACATAGCTTTAAAAGTCAAGCAGAATCACAAAGCTGATAAGAAAACAATCTCCCATTTGAATCCTTTCAATCTCCAAAACCAAATTCTCATTGGTTTTCTGCTATTTACTCTAATTTTTAAATAACATACTTCTACTGATTTTTTAAATTTTAAATTATTGATTTTATTTACCAAAATCTCACTAAAGAAGATGAGGATAGGGCCGGCGCCGCGGCTCACTAGGCTAATCCTCCACCTTGCGGTGCCGGCACACCGGGTTCTAGTCCCGATCGGGGCGCCAGATTCTGTCTCGGTTGCCCCTCTTCCAGGCCAGCTCTCTGCTGTTCCCTGGGAGTGCAGTGGAGGATGGCCCAAGTGCTTGGGCCCTGCACCCCATGGGAGACCAGGATAAGTACCTGGCTCCTGCCATCGGATCAGCGCGGTGCGCCAGCCGCAGCGGCCATTGGAGGGTGAACCAACGGAAAAGGAAGACCTTTCTCTCTGTCTCTCTCTCTCTCACTGTCCACTCTGCCTGTCAAAAAAATAAAAATAAAAAAAATAAAAAAAAGAAGATGAGGATCGATCTCTTATATCATCACTACTACCACCTCCACTATCTCCTTCCTCAACCCTGATCAATTCACACTAACATCCCTTCCCTCTCTTCAGAAACATAGCATGAAGTTAAAGAGCAGTCATACTGCCTGAGCTTGAATCCTGGTTCCATTGTATGCTAGTCAGACAACACTGAAAAAGTCATTTCTTTCTCTGCCTGTTTCTTCATATGTAAAATGGGATAATGACATAACTGTTTCATAAGGTTGATATAAAAATTAAATCAGTTAATATATGTAAAGCATTTTCAATAGTTCCTGGAGTATAACACTATATAAATATGTTCTATTATTATATCTATGTTGTCATTCTTCAACAAATCAAAATCCAGAATTTACATTACCATGACCAACAAAATACTCACAGAACAGCATAAAGTATGGTTACATTTTCTTTCTCCTATTTTTAAAAAATTTTTTTCCTAAAGTGAATAATGGCCCAATGTATATTTACCTATTACTAATTCTTGACTCCGACTGAACTGTAAAACATCTCTCCATATGGACAAAAACATGAAGTTCATTTACTTTCTTTTCTTCTTCTTCTTTTTTTTTTTTTTTTTTTTGGAGACAACTGCAAACTGGTTCCTCTCTAAGCCTATGCATACCTATTAATCTTGAACATGAAGCATTCCCCTTTTTCAGTTTATTCCCTTATTTTGGTACAGAACATTCTCTGCTAGCTTCCTAAGAAAGGGCTCATGGGTGTTAACATTTCTGATCTTGCACTTTGAAACCTTTTCTCCCTCATGTTTGACTGAGGGTAGGAAGCAGGAAATACTCCCTCAGTCTCTGAAGACATCATTCTAACAGCTGCTAGCTTCCAGGGATGCTGTTGAGAAGTCACTCTGGTTACCACTCAAAGGAGTGTACTCTATTCCCTGCCCTCCTGATTTTTTCCCCCAGCTTCATTGAGACAAAACTGGCAAATGAAAATTCTATACATTTAGCATATACAACATGATGTTTTGATATAAGTACACACTATGAATCAATCAAGTGGATTGACCTATCGATCACTTCACAGTTACCTTTTGTGTGTATAGTAACAATACTTGAGATCTACTCTCAGCAAATTTCAAGTATATCACACAATATTAATAATAATCAGTATGGAGAGCATCAGGTCTCCAGGACTTCTTCATCTTATAATTGATGAATGGTACCATTTGATCAGTTTTTTCCCACTGCCCCAACTCCTAGGAACCATCATTCTATGCCACAACCATGAGTTCAGCTTTTTTTTTTAAGACTCCACATATAAGTGAGATCATGCAGTACTATATACACATTAATCCCCCCCCTCCACGCATTGTCTCTATCCTTTCATCTGTTGACAGATACTGAAAGGGTTGTCATATCTTGACCATTTTGAATAATGCTGCAATTAACATGGGAATGCAGACATCTCTTTGAGGCACTGATTTCTTTCCTTGGTATCTTGCAACTGACAGCAAGAAATGTATATTTGATCTTGTTGCCTCTGCCTGGCATATCGCTTCTAAAATCCTTGAAATCTTTTAAATGATAAATATTGTTCTGAATGCTAATGAGATGACTGGAGAACTGCAGCTCCTGGACAGCCTCAGGATTGGGGACTGTTGGCCAGGGTAATCAACCAAGAGGATTAAAACTCGGGGGTCGGGGGGCGGCACTGTGGCGCAGTGGGTTAACACCCTGGCCTGAAGCACCGGCATCCCTATAAGTCCCAATTCTAGTCCTGGCTGCTCCACTTCCAATCCAGCTCTCTGCCATGGCCTGGGAAAACAGTAGAAGATGGCCAAGTCCTTGGGCCCCTGCATCCATGTGGGAGACCTGGAAGAAGCTCCTGGCTCCTGGTTTCGGATCGGCGCAGCTCTGGCCATTGTGGCCATCTGGGGAGTGAATCAGTGGATGGAAGACCTTTCTCTCTGTCTCTACCTCTCTCTGTGACTCTGTCTTTCAAATAAATAAAAAATAAATCTTAAAAAAAAAAAAACTCAAGGGAGGGGAGAATAGCTTGAATAGACTAAATTGATCACAAATGGGCAATGATTTAACAATTCATGCCTATGCAATGAAGCCTCCATAAAAACAAAAACAAAAACAAAAACACCCAAAAGACAGGGTTCAGAGAACTTCCCAGATTGCTGAACATACTGCAGGTCAGCAAATAGTGATAATGTCTGGAGGATCATGGTGAGCCCAGGAAGAACATGGAATCTTCATATTCCCCCTTACATACATTGCCTTATATATCTCTTCAATCTGGCTATTCATTTGTGTCCTTAGAAACAATTTTTGTAATAAATTGGCAATAGTAAGTTAAGAGTTTCCAGAGTTCTAGCTGCTCTGGCAAAGTAACTGAACCCAAGGAGGAGGTTATAGAAACCTGGATTTATAGTTAATCATGGGTAATCTTGTGGGACTGAGTCCTAAAACTGAGATTTGATACAATCTCCAGGTTGGTGGTATCAGAACTGAATTGAATTACAGAACATCCAGTCAGCAGCTACTGACGAATCACTTAACACTATGAGGAAATTCACATTTTATTTCATTTTTAAAGATTTTATTTATTTATTTGAGAGGTAGAGATACAGACAGTGAGAGGGAGAGACAGAGAGAAAGGTCTTCCTCCCGTTGGTTCATTCCCCAAATGGCTGCAACGGCCAGAACTGCGCCAATCCGAAGCCAGGAGCCAGGAGAAAGCTAGATTGGAAGAGGAGCAGCCGGGACTAGAACAGGTGTCCATACAGGATGCCGGCACCTCAGGCAGAGGATTAACCTCCTGCGCCATGGCACCGGCCCCAAAATTCACATATTGTGATAACCAGAAGTGTTCTGTACTGAGAGTCAGAATAGGAAAAATACTTTGGTTTGTTCTCTCTTAGATATATGCCCAGAAGTGGGATTGTTGGACCATATGGCAATTCTATTTTAATTTTTTGAGGAAGCTGCATACTGTTTGCTGCACTGGCTATACCATTTCACATTCCCACAAATGCTGTACAAATATTACCTTTTCTCCACATCCGGGCCAACATTTATTATCGTTTGAGATAATAACCATCCTAACAGGTTTGAATAATACCTTACTGTGGTTTTAATTTGCATTTCCCTGGTGATTAGTGAAGTTGAGCATCTTTTCATATAGCTGCTGGCCATTTGTGTATCTTCTTTGAAATAATGTCTATTTAGGGCCTTTGCCCATTTTCTAAATGGAGTTACTTGTTTCTTTGCTGTTGAGTTGCATGAGTTTCTTACATATTTGGGACATTAAGCTCTTATCAGATATACAGTTTACAAACACAGGGAACTTCAAAAATTTCATGGGAAAAATGGAATTAAAAGATGAGCTTATTTTAGTTTGAAATTTTTTGAAATCTTTATAAAGGGACTTTCAAAAGCCATGGAAAATACATAGTGTGAAATAACTATGAGTGCATATTGGGACTGGTGCAGCAGGTTAAGTCACTACTTCAGATATCTGCATCCCATATCTAAGTGCTACTTCACATCTTACCTGCTGCTCATCTTCCAATCCGGCTTCCTGCTAATGCACTTGGGAAGATAGCAGAAGATGGCCCAAATACTGGGGTCCCTGCCACCCATGTGGGAGACCCAGATGAAGTTCCTGGCTTCTGGCTTCAGCTTGGCTCAGACTTTGCAGTTGTGGCCATTTGGGGAGTAAACAGCAGATGGAAGATTCTCCCTCTCTCTTTCAGTCTTTCCCTCTCTCTGTTACTCTGCCTTTCAAATAAATAAATCCTTAAAAATTTACAATAAAATTATTTTAATTCCATTTTCCATGAACTTTGTGAAGTATACTCATATTTCTAGATAGTGACATGCAATAAAATCAGTGTGCCTGTTTCCATTTCAGTGGAACTATTTTTCTCTCTGTTTCACGTTAGACATTATTCCTGCAATGTCTCGTGACTCTGGCTATTTGTTTTCAAAAGCAAAACAAGAAAAAGATAACTGGAAGTTCAGTGTACATGGGGGAAACTTGCTGATGGTGAATTTCCATTTATCTGGTGATCAGACAGGGACGAAGCATTTTGTTAGGTGATCATGAAAGATCAGTATATAGATAGATATATTCTTTTTTTATTATTTTTGACAGGCAGAGTGGACAGTGAGAGAGAGAGAGAAAGGTCTTCCTTTGCCATTGGTTCACCCTCCAATGGCCACCGCGGCTGGCGCGCTGCTGCCGGCGCACCGCGCTGATCCGATGGCAGGAGCCAGGAGCCAGGTGCTTTTCCTGGTCTCCCATGGGGTGCAGGGCCCAAGCACCTGGGCCATCCTCCACTGCACTCCCTGGCCACAGCAGAGGGCTGGCCTGGAAGAGGGGCAAACGGGACAGAATCCGGCGCCCCGACTGGGACTAGAACCCGGTGTGCCGGCGCCGCTAGGCGGAGGATTAGCCTAGTGAGCCGCGGCGCTGGCCTAGATAGATATATTCTAAAGAATTCTTTATTTATTTGAAAAGCAGAGTTACAAAGAGAGAGGAGAGTCAAAGAGAAGGAGAGGCGGGGGGTGGGGGAGACTTCCATCCGCTGGTTCACTCCCCAGTTGACAGCAATGGCTGGAGCTGTGCTGATGATCCGAAGCCAGGAGCCAGGAGCTTCTGGGTCTTCCACGTGGGTGCAGGGGCCCAAGGACTTGGGCCATCTTTTACTGCTTTCCCAGCATAGCAGAGAGCTGGACTGGAAGTAGAGCAGCTGGGACATGAATTGGCGCCCATATGGGATACTGGCACTGCAGGCGGTGGCTTTACCCGCTATACCATCAGCGCCAGCCCCTAGACAGATCTTTTCTCCTGATTCAATCTGTTTACCAAGGAAGAAATCCATCAATCCAGTCTAAGATATTTAAGACAGGCTACAAACATTTGGAAGCCAAGCAGAAGTATATTGGAGGGTCCTCCCATTCAGTTCATCTGCATTTACCGTTTTCAGTATTGGGTCCCACCCTGCCCAGAGCTCTGCCTGAAGCCACTGACTAGTTTAATATCTCTGTACCAACAATGTCTAATATGGTAGTTACAAGCCACAGGTGACTAAATTTGAATTAACGAAATCAAAATAAAACTAAAAAAATCCATTTTTCTGCCATGCTATACACTCTCAAGTACTCAATAACCACTGTGATTACCATGATGGGCAGTGCAGATACAGAACGTTTCCATTACCACAGAAAGGACAAACAGAAAGCGATTCCCTAAAGAGTAAACTGCAGTGTTCTGCCGAGACATGAGGTTAGTCATCAGGCTACCGAGCTGAGGGAGAAAAAAAAAAAAAAAAAAAAAAAGAAACGCCTAGCAGCGCCGGCACACCGGGTTCTAGTCCCGGTCGGGGCGCCGGATTCTGTCCCGGTTGCCCCTCTTCCAGGCCAGCCCTCTGCTGTGGCCAGGGAGTGCAGTGGAGGATGGCCCAGGTGCTTGGGCCCTGCACCCCATGGGAGACCAGGAAAAGCACCTGGCTCCTGGCTCCTGCCATCGGATCAGCGCAGTGCGCCGGCCACAGCGCGACGGCCATTGGAGGGTGAACCAACGGCAAAGGAAGACCTTTCTCTCTCTCTCTCTCTCTCTCTCTCTCTCTCACTGTCCACTCTGCCTGTCAAAAAAAAAAAAAAAAAAAAAAAAAAAAAAAAAAAAAGAAACGCCGCGGCTCAATAGGCTAATCCTCCGAGCTGAGGGAGAGCATGGAACAATCAGCCTACTCCCTAGAGGAGATTCCAGGCTTCTGCCGAGGCAAATGAAGCATACTCACGTGGCTGTGGAGCCAAGGGCAGGAAGAGGATGTAAACTGTAAACTTGTGCTAATATCCTGCTTTTTCAGGAAAATGACTAAACATCGTTAACTGTGCTGGCCTGACTGATCTCAGTCCCTCCATTCAGAACATACCTCACCACCATTTCTGCACAGAGTTTCCCGCAAGCTCCCAGTCAGGGAGGCAGATTTAAGCCCTATACCAGCCAGTAATAAAACTGCCTTTCTCCTCTCAGAAGACTGGCATCACCAGGGTGATGTGGAGCAAAAAGCAGGAAATTTAACTCATTCTGTAACAGTGATGCCCAATATGGCAGTCACCAGTCACATGTAATCCAAAGGCAGGAGCCAGGTGCTTCTCCTGGTCTCCCATGGGGTGCAGGGCCCAAGTACTTGGGCCATCCTCCACTGCACTCCCGGGCCACAGCAGAGAGCTGGCCTGGAAGAGGGGCAACCGGGACAGAATCCGGCGCCCCGACCGGGACTAGAACCCGGTGTGCCGGCGCCGCTAGGTGGAGGATTAGCCTGTTGAGCCGTGGCGCCGGCCTTCCACTTGTATCTTGTTCTTTCTGCTAGAATTTCATCTTGCAGTGCCAATAATTTGCTCCAACCAATCCCACAACAAATTCCAAGTAGATACATACCCGAGTAGTAGATAGGTACAGGGACTTCAGACTATAACATTGACAACAAAGTAACATTGACAACCAGAATTACCAGCTCACAAGCATGAAACAAAGCCCCTATACATGCTTCGCAGGCAAATGCTAGCTAAACTCAGGTCCTTGTCTCCCAGATCTCTCAGTCTCCCTCCCTTAGCTTAAACTTTCCTTGCCCTGCATTTAAGATTACAAATCAACCTCTTACTAAAATTAGCTCACTGAATTGAGGGAGTGGTGCAGCCATCCCTGAGCAACCCTGATCACCATCCTCATGAGGTCATTTATTTCTCAGAAAGATAACATCTTGATGTTCTGTCTTGTCCTGGGAACTTCAGGCTCTGAGGGGAAAGTAACCACCACCCGCAAGTAGGTCCCAGATTAACTGGAGCCCACTTTGGCATCATTAAAACTTCCTATGAAAACCTGGTATTGATGATGAATCAAAGGAGGATCACAAGCACTATAGACCAACCAGGAGCTTGGACCAGAGCTGAACATGTCCCTCTCTACCTCAACTTAAATTGATAAGAATCTTTAGGCCTAACCCCTCAGGGAGCCCATGAATTAAAGAAGAGCAGAGTTCTTGCTCTGTAATTCACAATAAACTATTTTCTTTCACCACTCTGGTGTTAGTGATTGGCTTTCTGTGATTCAAAACAGTGGGGCAAGTTTGTGGGGGTTCTGCAGCAATTCTTCCAACCAGTTCTGGAGGTGTTCTATAACAAGCAGTTGGTATCTGAATTTTCCAAATGTTATGCTACCGCCTAAGCTGTAATTCCTACCAAAGTCAAAAAGCCACTTCTCTGAAAAATTCCTTTAAACAGGAGTGATGAAACAAAGACATAAGCCTCAGCCATTCTTTCTCATTGCCCAAAGATAGATAAAAATCGGAAAGTATTCCTTGTCCCTGAATCTCAACTTGGTCTCATGCCCAACTGTCTTTACACCCCCGCCCCCATCCTACATTCTTCCCCAGGTTCAGAGGCCTGGCAGCCACTTGAAAGACCATTATGGAAGAATTCAACTTTGCCTGCTGCCCCTTACCCCCTTCCCCACCCCTAACCCTCCTAAGATAAAAAAGCCCAGCCTGGTGGAGTGTGGGCCTCCTGGTATTCATGCCCTCAATGTGCAAGCCAATGGTTGGTTACCCACCCCTGTGGATTTATTTTCTCTGAATAAATTCAGTCTGGTCGTAAATTTGTACCCTGCCTCCTCTCTATTCTGCACTCTTTTCCTTACAAAGAGTACCTTAACAATTAATTCTCTCCCGATTTTGGTGGTTTTTGATTTATCAATAATAGATATAGTACTGTCAAACTTTGTGAGGCCGTTCAGTGGGGCTGGGGGTCTGTGAGCCCCCCAGACATAGGTAGAATGTCCTTCACAAGCAGGCTGCCAACTGTGGCTGGAAAGCTTGTTTACAGACCAGCTGACATGCCCTCCACTATAGCTTCTTGTGCTGCATATGTGACCTTACGGTTTTAATTCACGCCTTTAAGGTAGTTGCAATCTTTCACCTAGAGCTAGCAGAGGAGGGGGCTGAGCCTCTAGGGAAAATTGATCTGTCTCCAAGAGACACCCCCCACTATCTCCAAGAGACCCCCCCCATCTCCATGAGCCCCAAGCCAATCAACATACAGTATGTAAAACCCTCCATCCAATGGGTATCCCCATAGAATGCCCCAATGAACAAACAGTAATGCCTTAAAAACCCTAGGCACTTCCTGAAAGCCAGTGTCCTGTTCAGGCACTTTGCCTGGTCTCCTCTTGAACCAGACACTTTTCTGTCACTTGCCAATCAAATAAAAGTTTATGCTTCTTTGCAAATTGTTTCCCAGCTTTTGATTTCTATACTGAGCTAAGGAAAAGAAAGACGAAACTTGCTCCTGCAACTGCCCTCCCCTCCACAACAGGTAACAGTTTGTTTATATCTTTGTCAAACAAATGGTTAAGAGTGATATACTGGCCGGCCCCGTGGCTCAATAGGCTAATCCTCCGCCTTGAGGTGCCGGCACACCGGGTTCTAGTCCTGGTCAGGGCACCAGATTCTGTCCCGGTTGCCCCTCTTCCAGACCAGCTCTCTGCTGTGGCCCGGGAGTGCAGTGGAGGATGGCCCAAGTGCTTGGGTCCTGTACCCGCATGGGAGACCAGGAGAAGCACCTGGCTCCTGCCATTGGATCAGCATGGTGCGCTGGCCGCAGCACACCGGCCGCAGCGGCCATTGGAAGGTGAACCAATGGCAAAGGAAGACCTGTCTCTGTCTCTCTCTCTCACTGTCCACTCTGCTGCCTGTCCCCCCCCCCCAAAAAAAGAGTGATATACTACTATAGTTTTAGTGATCTGTAATTATTTTAAAATTTACTGTATATGAATGAAATTGACATCTTTAAGTTTGATTACTGTTTAGGCCTTGCCTACATTCCTGCTGAATTGTGGTCATTTCACTTTTTCCTTGTTGAACTCTTTATTTAGTGCAGCATTAAGCCTCTGACTATAACGTAAATTAAAAATATGTTATTTCAAAACTTAAGAAAGAAAGAAAAAGTGAGGGACACAGGGAGGAAGAGAAATATCACTATATTCTTAGAATTGTATCAGTGAACTACATGGAATCTGTTCTCTTTGTATTGATAACACATTAGCATGAGAATTGTATTGCTGTTATTATCATGCATTTGCTGTGACCCTGAGAATGTAATGCATTAACAAATTCATTTTAAAAATAACAAATACACTGAGCACCAAAAGAGAAACTTGTTGAAGTGAAATGGACACTATGAGAAACAGTGACTTGATCAGCTCTTGTCCTGACAGTTGATGTACAATGTAATACTTTATCCATTTTAGTATTTTTATTTGTTCTAGTACCATTGGCTGAATTCTGTAATTAACACACAATTATTCTTAGGTGTTTAAATTTTAACTGAAAAGTGATCCCTGTTAGGAATTTGGAAAACATTATGCTGAGTGAATTAAGCCAATCCCAAAGGGACAAATACCATTTGTTCTCCCTGATAGGTGACAACTAATTGAGCACCAAAAAGGAAACCTGTTCAAGTGAAATGAACACTATGAGAAACGGTGATTTGATCAGCCGTCACCCTGACTGTTGATGAGCAACTTAATATGTTACCCTCTTAGTATTTTTTTTTGTTTGTTCTACTTAATACCTTTGGTTGAATACCGTAATCAATACACAATTCTTCTTAAGTGCTGAAACTTAACTGAAAAGTGATCGCTGTTAAATATAAGAGTGGGAATAAGAGAGGGAAGAGATGTGCAATTCGGGACATGCTCAAGCTGACTTACCTCAAACGGTGGAGTTAGAAACATACCAGGGGATTCGAATTCAATCCCATCAAGGTGGCATGTACCAATGCCATCTCACTAGTCCCAATGATCAATTTCTGTTCACAATTGATCGTAATGATAGGACTAAGAACCAAAGGGATCACATAAACAAGAATAGTGTCTACAAATACTAGCTGATAGAATCAAAAAGGGAGAGAATGATCCAACATGGGAAGTGAGAAACACAGCAGACCCAAAGAATGACAGATGTCCTAAACAGCACTCTGGCCTCAGAATCAGCCCTCAAGGCAAGTGGATCTGGCTGAAAAGCCCATGAGAGTATTTCAGGCATGAAAAGCCAAGACACTCTGGGGGGGGGGGGGAAAAAAACTAAATGAAAGATCTCCGCGAGTGAGATCCCAGTGGAAAGAATGGGTCATCAAAGAAGGAGGTACCTTTCTCTGAAGGGAGGAGAGAACTTCCACTTTGACCATGGCCTTGTCTAAATATGATAAGAGTCGGTGAACTCAAAAGGCTTCCATAGCCTTGGCAGCTCATGACAAGAGCCTAGGGTAATTACTGATGCCATAAACAAGAGTGTCAATTTGTTAAGTCAAAAACAGGAGTCACTGTGCACTTACTCCTCATGTAGGATCTTTGTCCTTAGTGTGCTGTACATTGAGATTTAATGCTATAACTAGTACTCAAACAGTATTTTTCACTTTAGGTTTCTGTGTGGGAGCAAACTGTTGAAATCTTTACTTAATGTATGCTAAACTGATCTTCTGTATATAAAGAGAATCGAAAATGAATCTTGATGTGAATGGAAGGGGAGAGGGAGTGGGAAAGGGGAGGGTTGCGGGGGGGGGAGGGACGTTATGGGGGGCAAGCCATTGTAATCCATAAGCTGTACTTTGGAAATTTATATTCATTAAATAAAAGTTAAAAAAAAACAAATACAATTATGAACAAATGAAAATAAACAGGTATCATATTTGTATTACAAACCTGTGCTGGTGGTACTTGCAAGGGATTGTTGTCCAAAATTATTACTTGTAAATGATGTAGCTTCCGGTAACAAACTGGAATTTCAGTCACTTTATTACAAGAGAAATCCAACTTGACTAAAGGAAGATCACCTAATTCTGTTCAGAAATAGAAAAATTATTAAGTTAAATTTTACATATTTATTTTCTTATTCGTTTAGGTAAAAATAGTGAACATCTTACCATCAGGCAAAACATGAAGATTATTTCTTCTTATATTTAGCTCTCTAAGAGAATGTAATTTCCCCATTTGTTGGGGAAGGACCTGAATCTCATTGCAGCTAATATCCTAAGGAAAACAAGAAAATACAATTATAAAAAACTAACTATACAGGATTGATAGCTAGCAATAGTTGCCTCCAATATCATTTCTCTAAAGATGGATTACCTGACAAATTTGTTTGTATTCTATCATGAAGTCAATATAATACAACTGACATATTTTTGTGTAAAAATTTGTGATTATAGCTTAGTAACTACATAAGATAACATCTGAAAAATCTCAACCAAACACCAAGTAAAGATGATAAAGGGATGGCGCTGTGGTGCAGTGGGTTAAGCCACAACCTACAGCACCAGCATTCCACATAGGTGCCATTTTGAGTCTTGGCTGCTCCACTTCCTGCAAGGGCAGCAGAAGATGGCCCTTGCCACCAATGTGAGAAACCCGCAGGAAGCTATGGGCTCCTGGTTTGGGCCCAGATTGTTGTGGCCATTTGGGGAGGAAACCAGCTGATGGAAGATCTGTCTCTCCTCTCTCTCTGAACCTCTGCCTTTCCAATAAGTAGATAAACCTTTAAAAAAAAATAATGACTCAAGGTGCTCTTCATACAGAGACAAAATAAAAGACTAGCAATTAATAATTACTGTGATTACCTGTCAATCATAATAGTTGTTTTGAGATATTTAGTTGGGTAGAAATGAAGAGAGTCAAGGATTTAGAGATGTGAGTTGAAGTACCAAAGTCTATGGTCTAGATCAATTTAATTCAATGTCTTTCTCCAAAGAGATGCAAAATATGAGCTATTACAAGTTCAAACATTTTTGGATCACATTATAACTCAGACATTCTAAGGGATCTGCCTCAGGCATCTCTTAGGGTTAAGTTAAAAATGCAAAGGTTGGCCAGCATTGTGGCATAGCAGGTTAAGCCTCTGCCTGCAGTGGTGCCATTGCCATCCCATATCAGTGCCAGTTCAAGTCCTGGCTGCTCCACTTCTGATCCAGCTCTCTGCTTCTGGCCTGGGAAAGCAGTGGAAGATGGCCCAAATGCTTGTGCCCCTGCACCCACATGGGAAACCTAGAAGAAGCTCCTGGCACCTGGCTTCAGATTGGCTCAGTTCCAGCTGTGGCGGCCATTTGGAGAGTGAACCAGCAGATTGAAAGACCTTTCTCTCTCCCCTCTCTCCCTTTCAAATAAATAAATAAATCTTTAAAAAAAAAATTCAATCCTTGGACCAGGTGTTATGGGTTAAGCTTGTGCTTGAGACACCTGTATCCCATATCAAAGTGTCTGGGTTGAGTTCCAACTACTCTGCATTCCCTGCTAGAGTGCCTGAGAGGCAATGTACGATGGCCCAGATGGTTGTGTTCCCGCCACCCATATGGGAGAAATGGATGCAGTCCCTGGCTCCTAACTTTGGTTTGGCCTGACTGGCTGTTGCAGCCATTTGGGGAATGAACCAGAAGATGGAAGATCTCTATATATAACTCTGCCTCTCAAATAAATATAAAAATAAATAAATCTTTTAAAAAATACAAATCCTAATAGAAAACTAAATTAAAAAGTGTCTATAAGAAAATTGAAAACAGGTTAGCTGTGCTTTCCTCTCCCTCAGCTTTCTTAGAAACACATAAACAAAATGGGGAAAGAAATCTACAACACACTCTCAAACAGTAGTCATTCCAGACACAATGAAAATGAAATTTATATTCTGCAACAGGTCCCAATTTCTAGCTTTCAATGAAAATTATATTATCTTGGAGGAAGAGGAGAGACACATGCATTCAGTTTTACTAAAAGAACTGTAACTGTAATGCTGTATAGTTCTGCACACATTTCTATGGGCTTACTTCTAAGGGTACAGTATAAAAACTTGCTATGGAACCCTAAATCCCCTTAAGCTGACTGGTAAAAACAGCATTTTAAGTATTAAAGGTATCATAAATAGGATTAAGTGTTTGGTAATAATAATAGATAGAATTAAAAAGGAGTGAACGCTTCAACATGGGAAGCAGTCTATACAGCAGACTCACAGAATGACAATCACTTTAAGTAGCACTCTGACCTCAGACAGCCCTTAAGGCACTCTGGTCTGGCTGAAAAGCCCATGAGAGCATTTCAGGCATAGAAAGCCAAGACACTGTGGAAAAAGTATCCTACATGAAGGGCCTCTATAGGTGAGACCCCAGTGGAAAGAAGTGGTCATCAAAGAAGGATGTACTTTTCTCTGAAGGGAAGAGAGAACTTTTACTTTGTTTAGGGCCTTGTCTAAATACTGAAGGAGTTTGTGGATTCAAAACTCTTTCATCACCTAGGCAGCTCCTGTAAAGAGCCTCAGGTGATCACTGACATCATACATAAGAGTGTTAATTGTTAAATTAACAACAGGAGTCACTGTGCACTAACTTCCCATGCAGGACCTCTGTTCTCAAAGAGTTGTATTATGAGAGTTAATAGTAAAACTTGTTCTCAAAAATTTACTTTGTGGGGCTGTCGCTGTGTCATAGCAGGTAAAGTCATTGCCTACAGTGCCGGCATCCCATAAGGGCACCGGTTCTAATATCAGCTACTCTACATCCAATCGAGCTCTCTGCTCTCTTTTCGGCCTGAGAAAGCAGAAGAAGACGGCCGAAGTGCTTGGGCCCCTGCACCCATGTGGGAGACCCAAAAGAAGCTCCTGGCTCTTGGCTTTGGATAGGCAGAGCTCTGGCCATTGCAGCCAAATGGGGGAGTGAACCATCAGATGGAAGACCTCTCTCTCTGTCTCTCCTTCTCTCTCTGTGTAACTCTGACTTTCAAAAATAAATAAATCCTTAAAAAGGCAATATTTACTTCATTTTTGTGTATTAAGTGGAGGATATTCTTATGTCTCATAAGTTATAGTTCTAAGTGTTCACAAAAGATGTATCATTTTGGGGTTCTTCTTTAAAGTTAATTAAGTTTCTCAAAAAAAAAAAAAAAAACAAAAAAAAGAAAAAAGAATAAGAATGCTTAAAAATAGTGAAATTTACCTTGAGATCCAATGACTTCAAACAGCCCTTGTCTCAACTGTTGAGGAACAGTTTTTTTTTTTTTTTTCATACAATTTGTTGAACTCTTTACTTAGTATAGACTTAATCTTCTGTGTATAAAGTTCATTAAAAATAGATCTTAGTAAAAAATAAGACAGGGAGTGAAGTAGGCAGGCATACAGGTTAAAATCAATTAGGTTTATGAGCTGGAAGACCACGCCTTCACCACGCCCCTGTGTGACCTCATGCCCCTACATGGCCACACCTGAGTGCACACCAGCCAATCAGGTTAATTAACCACTCCCCTTCGGAAGTGGGTTAAAAGCCAGGGACAAGGTGTGTCCAGTCCTTCTCTTCTTTGCCTGGCTTCTAGCCTGGAGGGTGCTGGCTGTAGCCCTGCACCTCCTGGGAACGTGGGCCACCAGCCCCTAGGCTTCCTGGCCTAGATGCTACTCCATGTGGCTGGTTCCTGGTGCTCCCTATGAACCCAGATTTACCTCTCTCTTAGATAAAGCTATCACTCTCCTATGCATCTTTCGCACTAAATAAAGCTTAAAATGTACCATGCTACCTGGTTTATTGATGCCAGTATTTAGAATTATTCTCTATTAGACAAGAACCCTCTCAGGCTTATTAATATTGGGGATTTATTAATAAGCATATGGTGATATCATATGGCACCCCAAATTCTGGTAACATCCCAGAAGGTGCTTCTGGGGCCACATTTTGCTGTATTTTAGGGGGTCATTTCTGATATCAGGAGGAGGAAGAGGGGTGGGAGCGTGGGTGGGAGAGATAGTACAGTGGGAAGAATCACTGTTTTTAAAGTTGTATTTATGAAATGCATGAAGTTTATAAAACTTAAATAAAAGTTTTCTTTGATAAAAAAAAAGTAAAAGAAGACAGGAGGGTTGACTCAGAAGAATATTGAAGCCATGCAGGGAAAAATCTACTAAATCCACAGATGACTGGGAAAATGTATTCTACCTATTGTTGTGATGACTCAAAGGGTTAAATGGCAATCAGGGTGTTCCTGGTAGAAATTGAGTGTGTAAAATGCTTTCTTCTCCCCCAAAAGTTCCTGCCCTACTTCCTTAGGAATCTCTTGCCTTATCATGAGAACAGGAAGGGAGTCGTGACTCCACCCTTCTGAGCTCTCAGTTTATTGTAAAACAAATTAGGTATGCCACCCTTGTGATGGCTCTTTTGTTTTATCATGAGCAATCCAAATAGGGTAAAAAGATTTCAAATCAGGTCTTTTGAAGGGTTTTGTGCTTGCCTTTAACTAAATGTCTACCTGATTGTCAAGTTTTTTTTTTTTTTTTCTCCAAATTGTGCTAAAAAATTCCACTACCACTAGCCCCTTCTGATTTTGCTTCTGTTGGAGCCCACTTCCTGGCCATTTTGCCAGGAGGTTTCTGACTTAAATAAATCTTACTTTTAAACGCTTTCTCTCTGCCTTGTCCTCCTGGAAATTCTTCTTCCATGTGAGACAAAGAACTGAGAGAATATTTTCTTGGCCATTGCATCCATTAACACTATGGCAATCAGATGGGCTAATAGGCAGTTAGGTGGCCATGGTTGTAAAGAGGAAAATGGGAGTCCACCAAAGAGAGTGCAAAATGCTTGCTTCTCTAAAAAGTTATCTTTAGCAAGACAAAAATGCCTGTCCCACTCCTTGGGAGTTTCCAGTTTTATCTGGAGAATTGCAAGGAAGTGGTGATTGTACCCTTCTGAGTTCTCAGTTTACTGTGAAACAGATCCCACTCTTCTGATGGTTTTATGTCTTATCATCAGTAAGCTAGATAGGACAGGCAAGATTACAAATCAGGCCTTTTGATGGATTTCATCCTGCTGTCTAACTGATGTTAGCTGCTGCTTTTTTTTTTTTCTTTCTCCTGAAAGTATGCTTAGAAGACTGGGACCCTCACAGTTCAGGGGGTCTGCCTTTCTAGTCCCCTCACCCTTTCCTGATCTCTGTTGGCAGGAGCTTTCTGACTTAAATAAATTTTGCTTTTCTCTCTGCCTTGTTGGCATGGAAATGAGATAAAGAACTGAGGTCATCTTTCTCTGCTGCCTTTTCACCCACAACAATAACATCTTTCAAACAATATGTAAGGCATCTTCACTGAACAAGTATTTACTGAATATCAAGTATTTGCTCACTACATTCTAGGGGATAGGGATAGCACCCAGAGCTCCTCATGGAGTTTGTATTCTGGCAAAGAGAATAGATTATAAATTATGCCAGAAAGTGTTAAGTTCTTTTTTTTTTAAAAAAAAAAGCAGGGTAAATGAAAATGACTGTGTTAGTAATAGAGAAAAGGATATTAACAATTTAGATCATGGACATGTCAGTTGAAAAGTATTATCAGAGCTGAAAGAGTAAGCCATGCCAATATATAAGGAATATTCTAGACAGACAGAACAATAAATATAAAATCCCTTACGCAGAACATCACTGAAATATATAAAGAACAGCAAGGAATCAAGTATAACTACAGGGAAGCACGCAAGGGAGAATGAGGGAGAGATATAATTTTTGCCTTTGCTCTGAGACATACAGGCAAAAACCAAATACTTTAAAGCAGAGGAATGACATGATTTGATTTACGTTTTCACAGGATCACATTAGTTGGTATACACAGAACACACTACTATATAAATAACAGTAAAAGTCAGAGAAAATGCACTTTAAAGTAAATATCATTGCTTCTCTCCAAAGTTGTCTGATACTGAACATTTTCTTATAGAAAAATCCATAAGAATTTGGTAGATAGGTAGCATTTCCCAGAAGAAATAAACCCAAGCATAGGAAACTGATCTACTCTGATAAGTACTGTAACAAAATACTGTATTGCAGACTGAAGGCCAGAGAATATTTCCTGGGTATCTAATGACAGAATTTTATTATTTCAAAATTCTAAGGTTCTAAAATATAAGGCAAAATTCAAGAAAGCTTTCTTGTGTTATTAATTAAATGTGCAGGTCTTCCTTAATAAATGAAAGGTATTCATGAAATTTCTGTTCATAATATGCTATTTTAACATTAATTCCCCATTATAAAATTGTGGATAAGTTACTCAAGAAAACTTTTGACCCCTCCAGACAGAATAAAATTATACTTCAGAATACTTTTAAAATACTAGGAGTGGAGGGGAGGCATTCAGCACAGTAGTTAGCATGCTGCTTGAGATGCTTACATCCCATATAGGAGAACCTGGTTCAAGTCTCAGTGATTTGGCTTCCAATCCAGCTTCCTGTTAATGTACAACCTAGGAGTGAGTAGATGATGTCTCAAGTACTTGGGTCTTTGCCACCCATGTGGAAGACCCAGTCAGTTTGGGGCACATGTCTTTACCCTGGCCCAGCCCTGGCTGTTGTGGGCATTTGGGGAATGAACCAGTGGATAAAAGATATGTCTTCTCTTAGCCTAACTTCCAAATAAAATAAAAATAAATAAAAATTGTTAAAAAATAATGAATCCTTTAAAAATACCTGTTTATTGGGAAAGCATTACTCAAAATAAGAAAGAAAATAAAAATAACCAGAATGATACATTGTCTGAAGTGAAGTTAACCATTAAGATATGAAAAGAATTCAACAATATTTTAATGATCCAATTATGTTATTTTTTAAAGATTTTTTTTAAATTTATTTGACAGGTAGAGTTATGGACAGTGAGAGAGAGAGACAGAGAGAAAGTCTTCCTTCCGTTGGTTCACTCCACAAATGGCTGCTACGGCCAGCGCTGTGCCGATCCGAAGCCAGGAGCCAGGTGCTTCTTCCTGGTCTCCCATGTGGGTGCAGGGGCCCAAGCATTTGGGCCATCCTCCACTGCCCTCCTGGGCCACAGCAGAGAGCTGGACTGGAAGAGGAGCAGCCGGGACTAGAACTGGCGCCCATATGGGATGCCGGTGCCGCAGGTGGACGATTAACCAAGTGAGCCACGGCGCCGGCCTCCAATTATGCTTTTTCAGAGTTCAATGTCGATTAAATACACAAAATTTTTATGTTCAAAGTAATTACAATAAATTATTTAAGTTTTTAAAATCTTACATAAAGAAAATGTAAAATACAATTTACAGTTTTACAATTTATTTTCATTACATTTGAAAGGTAGATGGTCATTTGCAACAAAATGGAGGAATCTGGAAAACATCATGGTGAGTGAAATATGTTAATCCCATAGGGACAAATATCATATGTTCTCCCTGATCTGTGACAATTAAGTGAGCACCTAAAAGGAAACCTGTAGAAGTGAAAGTGATGTTATGAGAAGCAATGACTTGATCAGCCCTTGTCCTGACTATCCAGGAACAGCTTACTATTTTGTTCTTTTTAGTATTTTCTTTCTCTACTTAATGCCATTGGTTGAACTCTTTACTTAACACAGAATTATTCTTAGGTGTTCAAATCCAATTGAAAATTGATCCCAATTAAAAATAAGAGTGAGAATAAGAGAGGGAGGAGATGTACAGTTTAGCACACATTCCCTTGGACTTACCCCTAAGAGTAAAGCTATAAACTTGCCATGGGGCCGGCGCCAGGGCTCACTAGGCTAATCCTCCACCTAGCGGTGCCGGCACACCAGGTTCTAGTCGCGGTCGGGGCGCCGGATTCTGTCCCGGTTGCCCCTCTTCCAGGCCAGCTCTCTGCTGTGGCCTGGGAAGGCAGTGGAGGATGGCCCAGGTGCTTGGGCCCTGCACCCCATGGGAGACCAGGAAAAGCACCTGGATCCTGGCTCCTGCCTTCGGATCAGCGCGGTGCGCCGGCCGCAGCGTGCCGGCCGCAGCGGCCATTGGAGGGTGAACCAACGGCAAAGGAAGACCTTTCTCTCTGTCTCTCTCTCTCTCACTGTCCACTCTGCCTGTCAAAAAAAAAAAAAAAAACTTGCCATGGGACTCCAAATCCCACTAAGTTGGCAGGTACCAATGCCATCTTACTAGTTGAAGTGATCAGCTTAAATTCATATCTGATCATAAAGATAGGATTAAGTGTCTGCTAATAAGAATTGATAGAATTAAAAAGGAGAGAACAATCCAACATGGGAAGCAGGACACACAGCAGAGTTATAGTATGACAAATGCCCTGAACAGCACTCTGGCCTTAGAATCAGCCCTTAAGGCATTTGGATATGGCTAAAAAGCCCATGAGAGCATTTCAGGCATGAAAAGCCAAGACACTGTGGCAACAAATGACCTAAATGAAAGATCTCTGTGAGTGAGATCCCAGTGGAAAAAAAGGGGTCATCAAAGAAGGAGGTATCTTTCTCTGAAGGGAGGAGAGAACTTCCACTTTGATTATGGCCTTGTCTAAATAAGGTCAGAGTTTGTGAACTCAAGAGGCTTCCACAGCCTTGGCAGCTCTTGACAAGAGCTTTGGGTGATCACTGACATCATAAATAAGAGTGTCAATTGTTAAATAAACAATGGGAGTCGCCGTACACTTGTTCCCCATGTAGGACCTCTGTCCTTAATGGGTTGTACCATGAGAATTAATAGTAAAACTAGTCTTCAAACAGTACTTCAAACTTTGTGTGTCTGTGTGGGTGCAAACTGTTGAAATCTTTACTTAGTATAGAGTTAATCTTCTGTTTATAAAGATAATTAAAAATGAATCTTAGGGGCCGGTGCCATGGCGCAGTGCGTTAATCCTCTGCCTGGGGCACCAGCATCTCATATGGGTGCCGGTTCTAGTCCCAGCTGCTCCACTTCCAATCCAGCTCTCTGCTATGGCCTGGGAAAGCAGTGGAAGTTTTACCAAGTCCTTGGGCCCCTGCACCCACATGGGAGATGAGGAAGAAGCTCCTGGCTCCTGGCTTCGGATCAGCACAGCTCCGGCCGTTGTTGCTATTTGGGGAGTGAACCAACAGAAGTAAGACCTTTCTCCCTGTCTCTCCCTCTCACTGTCTGTAACTTTAACTCTCAAATAAAATAAATAAAATCTTTAAAAAAATTTTTTTAAAAAATGAATCTTAATGAGGAATGGGATGGGAGAGGGAATAAGAGGTGGGATGGCTTGGAGGTAGGAGAGTGGGTATCGGGGGAAGAACTGCTATAATCCAAAAGTTATATTTACAAAATTTTTTAAATAAAAGCTTTCTATAAAAAAAGAAAGGTAGAAGGAAAGACAGGGAGAAAGACACAGAAATCTTCCATTCATTGGTTCACTCCCCAAATGCCTATAACAGCTGGGTTTGGGCCAGGATGAAGCTAGAAGCCCAGAACTCAACCTGGGTCTCCTTTGTGGGTGGCAGGGAGTATCCGCATCACCACCTACTACCTCCCAGGGTGTGCATTAGCAGGAACCTGGAATCACAAGCATAGTTGGGACTCAAACCCAGGTACTCCAGTGAAAGAGCTAAGTTCTGAAGAAGCATCTTAATGGCTGCACCAAAGGCCCATCCCCAAATCATTCTATATTTCTATAACCAATTACATATAATGGCCTCTTTCCATTTATCTTGGTCCCAAAACTGTTATAAAATCACTTGAGCATACAGTAGAGGAACAATTATTTTGCTAATTCTACTATATTCAATGTACTATCTTCTAGGGCTGTATAGTAGCCCTCTAAAATATAATTTTTTAATTATCTCTTCCCTGAAATTTTACTGTCCACAAAATGTATAAACAAATGGTTATTCATTTGAAAGGTATTTCTGATGGCTTGTAAACAAGCCTTCTGACTGCACTAGGACTAAGAAACAACCAGGCCTTTTGTGCGGTTGGGAAATAAAATGAAAGATACATAATGATATCTCAAAATTTCACTACAGTGAACTTAGACTTAGACCAATTTATTCCTTTTTTAAAAATTAAACTGAAACTCCAAAAAGAAATGTATAATCTTCTAAAATGTAAATGTATATATTATGCATATTGTATACAAATAATGTAACTATTTTACTCACCAATTCCATTAAATCTTTTAACTTCCCAATTTCTTCTGGAATGGATACCAGTTTATTATTACTGACAACCAAAACTTTAAGGGGAAGATCAAATAGATATTTTGGCAATGTTGATAAAAGATTTCGACTGAAAAGAATAAGAAATTCCCATGAGATATATTTCTGAAGCCTGACATGTTTTATTGAAAAAGAATAAATCACCTGGAAAATAAATAAGCTTTCATTAAGTAATAACTATCATTTAATGAATGCTTTGTTTGTTTCAAGCACAGTGTTAAATTCCATGTACCATCTCATTTAGTCTTCAAATTAACCCCAAAGGATAGGTAATATTATCTCCATTATACACATATGAAAATGAAGGTTAAACTGGTTAAGTGACTTGCCCAAGCATAGCAGAGATTCAAATGTAAGTCTGACTGCAAAGAAAGACTGTTACCTGTAATACTGTCCTACACACCACTAGTTCTCAAAATCCCAAAATGAAGATTCTTTTGAGCCAGAGAATTTCAGAACCTTGCTTCCTGGTAAAAATTCAGTATGGACAATAATGCCATGCCACCAACTAGGGAAAGGCATTCACTATGTCTAAATTAATGAAAGAACAGGACTACACCTTAAACAACATGCTGTAACCATAATCCATTTCTTTTCATTATGGCTTAAGGTAGAACAGCTTATTAACATCTCTAAGTTGATAAAACATTCCTATCACTATGAATACATTTAAATATTACAACCAGCATTTATTGATTGCTTACTATAAGCCACACCATATTCGGAGCACCACACATGAATTAACCTGACTAACCCTCACAACCACCTAGTTTGGAAAAATGGGTATTATGATCCCCATTTTACAGATGAAAAGAAAGTCGGAAAGAGATTACATAAGCTGATTAAAATGCTAGAAAATGGGAGAGGCAGAATTCAAATACAGGCAATCTGGCTCTGTGACCCTTGCCCTCAAACTATTATGGTGGTCAAATTTATACACCAAAGCACACTGACTGCCCCAAATGATCCATTATCAAAATACATACTAACAAGCATTGATAAGCAATAAACTATTACTTTTCCTCTTTTTCAAAGTGATATTTATAATACCTTTACCTAGGACTTTGTGTAACATTCACAGCAACAAAAGCCCAGTGTAATTAAAGGGAGGACTTCAGACCCTTCATTTTATCTTATCCCTGAAGAGGACATCCAGAAACACTAGCTTGGCTTTAATCACATGGCACAAAAGCCCTAAAGCAAAAAAAAAAAAAAAAAAAAAAAGCCAATGCCTCTCAAGTAAACATCCTAGCCGGACTGCTGGAAAGTCAAATATAACAGGGGCCTGTCACAAATCCTTCACAGTTAAAAAAGCAGGTTATCAGAGCAAGCATTGCAGTATAGCAGTTAAAGCTGCAGCGTGCAATGGTGGAATCCCATGTCAGTGCTGGTTAGTGTACTAGCTGTTCCACTTCTGATCCAGCTCCCTGCTAAGGGCCTGGGGAAGCAGCAGCAGATGGCCCAAGTGCTTCGGCCTCTGCTTCCCATGTGGGAGACCTGGAAGAAACTCCTGACTCCTGGCTTTGGACTGGTACAGCCCCAACTGTTGTAGCCCTCAGGATAGTGAACCAGTGGGTAGAATATCTCTATCTCTCCTTCTCTCTCTGTAACTCATTCAAATAAATAAATAAATAAGTCTGAAAAAATAAAAATTAGGTATTTCCAGGTAATACCATTGAGAGAGATGTCAAGAGGATTATTATATCACAGTGAAAAGGGAATATTATTGTTCCGTATATTATTTATATTTACTTTTTTCCTATATGGGGATTTAGACCAATAAATTGTTTAAAGTGAAAGTTGGGGGATCACCCCTTCTCATGTTGAAAAAAGAAGAATTCTACAATTTTATCTACTTCCACATTTCTCAATACTCCATTCTCCAAGGGCAACAAGAAGTCACAAGATTGAACAAAAACAACTTATGACCTGTTTGTTTATAATGTTTCATTCCTTACACTAAAGATGCATGCCTATAAATAGACCTGCACTGTGGTGCTATGATTTCACAGAAATATTTGTAGTTTAAAAACTTGCTAGCAGGTGGTGCTGTGGTTAGCAGGTGAAGCCACAGCCTGCAGTGCCGGCGTCCCATATGGGCACCGGTTCTAATCTCTGCTATGGCCTGGGAAAGCAGTAGAAGGTGGTACAAGTGCTTGGGCCCCAGTACCCACATTGGAGACCCAGAAAAAGCTCTAGGCTCCTAGCTTCGGATTGGCACAGCTCTGACAGTTGCGGCCATCTGGGGAGTGAACCAGTGGATGGAAGACCTCTCTATCTCTCGCTTTTTCTCTCTCTCACTCTCTCTTCCTCTGCCTCTCTGTAACTCTGCCTTTCAAATAAATAAATCTTTAAAAATAAACATATAAAACCTCGCTAGCCAAAGTGAGGTCAAAAGACCAGAAAGAAGACAATGGCATTAGCAGAGGGCCTACTAAAAACACAGGCACCACTGAGGCCAATTAATAAGATTCCCAGTGGATTTCTATGCATCGAAGTTTGAGAAGCACTGCTCTCAAGAACAAGACCAAGCCGGCGCCACAGCTCACTAGGCTAATCCTCCACCTAGCGGCGCCCGCACACCGGGTTCTAGTCCCGGTCGGGGTGCCGGATTCTGTCCCGGTTGCCCCTCTTCCAGGCCAGCTCTCTGCTGTGGCCAGGGAGTGCAGTGGAGGATGGCCCGAGTACTTGGGCCCTGCACCCCGTGGGAGACCAGCATAAGTACCTGGCTCCTGCCATCGGATCAGCGCAGTGCGCCACCTGCAGCGCACCGGCTGCGGCGGCCATTGGAGGGTGAACCAATGGCAAAGGAAGACCTTTCTCTCTGTCTCTCTCTCTCTCTCACTGTCCACTCTGCCTGTCCAAAAAAAACAAAAAAAAGAACAAGACCAAATGCCTACAAAGTAGTATGAAAATATAAAAAATGGGGACCGGTGCTGTGGTGGGGACCGGTGCTGTGGCATAGCAGGAAAAGCTGCTGTCTGCAGCACTGGCATCCCATATGAGTGTCAGTTCAAGTCCCAGCTATTCCTCTTCCAATCCAGCTCTCTGCTATGGCCTGGGAAAGCCCAGGCCAAAGCAGTAGAAGGTGGCCCAAGTCCTTGGGCCCCAGTACCCACATGGGAGACCCGGACAAAGCTCCTGGCTCCTGGCTTTGGATCAGCCTAGCGCTCTGGCCATTGTGGCCATTTGGGGAGTAAGTCATCATATGGAAGACCTCTCTCTCTCTATCTCTCCCTCTCGCTCTCTCTCTCTCTGTAACTCTACCTCTCAAATAAATAAATAAATCTTAAAAAAGAAAATGTAAAAAATGTAAATAAGAAATTGCTGCTATATATACTACATAGCCAAGCCAAACACACTGCTTTGCTACTAAAAGGAATTTGAACCATAATTAAAACCAAAATTGCATTTCAAAATTGTTTCCTTACCTAATATTAAGGTATGTTAACATCTGCAGGTTTTTAATGGCTTCAGGAATGGTTTTGATGCAATTGTGATATAAATTTAATGTTTCAAGAGGTGCAAATAACCAGACATCAGAAGGAATTTCTGTAAAACGATTTCTGGAAAGATCTGAAAAATAAAACAGTGTTTATGTCAAACACACATATATATCTATGGTTCTTAACAGAACTACAATATTTAACATATGAAGTATTATTCACTAATATCTTGAAGGCAGGAAAATGCATTTTAGAAATATACTCACAGAAGGCATGTACTTGATACACTTCAATATCTCTAAACTCCCAATATGCTACTTCTCTTTTAAAATGCCAATGAAGAATTTTCTCCAATCTTTTAAAAACAAGTACAGAGGGAATGGCACTGTGGTTTAGTGGGAGCACCCACCTGCGGCACTGGCATCTCACATGGACGCCAGTTCAAGTCCCGGCTGCCCCGCTTCCTATCCAGCTCCCTGCTGGCGGCCTAGGAAAGCAGTAGAAGACGGCCAAGTGCTTGGGTCCCTGCACCTGCACTGAACACCTGGAAGAAGCTCCTGGTTCCTGGCTTTGGATTGGTCCATCTCCAACCATTGCAGCCATTTGGGGAGAGAACCAGTTGATGGAAGGCCTCTCTCTGGTCTCTGACTCTCTCTCTCTAACTACGCCTCTCAAGTCTCTCAAGTAGATAAATAAATCTTTAAAAAAAGAAAAAAGTACAGAAAGCTTCCCCCAAGATCCCACAACCACTTTCATTTTTGTCTTCCTCTTTCACAGCCAAACTCACATAAATCCACAATCCAATTAAATCTGTTACTTACCATGGTCTTCTCAAACCACTGCAATCTGGTTTCTACTCACTTTCAAATTCACTAAGCTTACCAAAAGCATTCCATATAACCTCCCCATCCATCAGGAAACATCCCCTTCCCTTGGTTTTGAAGACTACATCTCTGCATCTGTTCCTATTATCTTTCTGGCCACTTCTTGGTTTCTTTTGTTAGATTTTTCTCTACTTGTACCATATGGACTATGATGTAAAATGTTCTTTCCTTCTTAAGATACACTCTACTGGGTGACTGAATCCAAACTCAGGGCAAAATTATATTTACATTGATAAACTGCATATTAAAAATAGAGCTAACTATGTATTTGACCTTCAGGACTTCCTCTCAATATTTTTCAGGTACCTCAAATTCTACAATTGTAAAACATGAACTGAAAATGTTTACATGCACACCCAGACAATATGACCAACATCCTTCTGGTGAATTATTCAAGCCAGAAACCTAGCATTTATCCTTGACTTTTTCTTCTCCTAAATTATCCCAAATCCACATAAACACACTTTCACCAACTTAAGTTTTCACAAAAATAAAACCATAGAATATTAACTATTACTCCTCTACTAAAGATTCATTTGTTAAATGAAATTTTTCAAACTACTTAGGCCATCATGTGGTAGATTCGAAAATAGTAACCTAAAAGACAGTTTCTCAACCTTATCTACTATGGACTTTGTGACTAGGTAACTATTATTGGGGGCTATCCTGTGCACTATAGGATATTTAGCCACATCTCTGGTATCTAATCACTAGGCACCAAAAATACCCATGAAGAGAGATTCCAAGATGGCAGAATAGGGAGGGAGCTTACTGCTCTATGCTAGGGGAAGACAGATTAAAAAAAAAAAAAGGTAGAGAGAGTTCATTCTCAGGGAAGATCTAGAGAGAAAACTGCAGGGGAAATTCTACAGAAGGGAGAGGGACATTGGGGATTAATGTGGAGAGTGTGGACGTGCAGCACCAGCTCAGAAACAACATAGGACCGCAGGAGCTAACAGCTTGAGAGCACCAGCTTTGCAGAGTGAGGTAAGACTGCAGCAGCTCATGTCACTGGCAATATAGCTGCCGAGAGAGCCTAGCATGAGTCCTACCTGGAGCCCTATGAGGGACAGGATACTTGATAACATAGCAGAAAAAAGGGGGACATCTCTGTCTCCCCATTCCCCCAAAAATGGCACCTGGCAACCGGCTGAGAGATGGCGAGCAGCATTTTGGACATATGTAACAACCGCACCAGCTTGTGTCCACACGCCCAGCAACCAGCCAAGAGAAGACGTCTGAGTCTGGCTGGGAGGACTGTCAGGAGGCTGGGAACCCATGTCGGATTGTGAGGCGCCCCCAGCCTCTCAGTTTATCAACGGCTCTGGGGCTCAAACTGTCTATGTAGAGCACCCACAGGCAGCTGGCTCTGGGAGCACCTCTGCCTCCCTGTTGGACGGGACAATCACAGGGTGGAGCAGAGTGGAAAAATCTTCCATGTTCATGGACTGGAAGAATCAATACCACCAAAATGTCCATAATACTGAAAACAATTTACAAAATTCAATGTGATCCAAATCAAAATACCAACAACATTCTTTGCAGATCTAAGAAAAATGATGCTAAAACTCATATGGAAATACAAGAGACCCTGAAAAGTTAAAGCAATCTTATACAACAAAAACAAAGCCGGCAACATCATAATATCAGACTTTCAAGACATACTACAGGGCAGTTATAATCAAAATAGCCTAGTACTGGCACAAAAACAGATGTGTACACCAATGGAACAGAACAGAATTTCCAGAAAAAAACCCATGCTTCTATAACCAACTTATTTTTGACAAAGGAGCTAAATATCAATCCCTGAAGCAAGGATAGTCTGCAACAAATGGTGCTTGGAAAACTGTATTTCCACAAGCAGAAGTATGAAACAAGACTCCTACTTTACACCTTACATAAAAATCCACTCAAAATAGATCAAAGACCAAATCTATGACCTGATGCCATCAAATTACTAAAGAACATTGAAGAAACCCTGCAAGACACTGGCATAGGCAAAGACTTCTTGGAAAGGAGCCCAGAAGCACAGGCAATCAAAGCCAAAACTGACAAATGGGATTGCATCAAACTGAGAAGCTTCCGCACCACGAAAGAAACACACAGCAAAGTGAAGAGGCAACCGACAGAATGAGAGAAAACATTTACAAAGTATGCAACTGATAAAGGATTAATATCCAGAATCTATGAATAGCTCAAGAAACTCAACAACAAAACAATCCAATTAAGAAAGGGGAAAATGAGTTGAACAGGCATGTTTCAAGAGAGGAAATTCAAATGGCCAACAGACACATGAAAAAAAAAATGCTCAGGATCAGTAGCCATCATGGAAATGCAAATCAAAACCACAATGGGGTTTCACCTTATCCTGGTTAGGATGCCTCTCATACAAAAATCAACAAACAATAAATGCTGGCAAGGATGTGGGGAAAAAGGTACCCTAATCCATTGTTGGTAGGAATGTAAACTGATCCAGCCAATGTGGAAGACAGTATGGAGATACCTCAGAAATCTCAAATATAGTTACCATATGACCCAGTGATCCCACTCCTGAGAATTTACTCAAATGAAAAGAAATAAGCAATATGAAAGAATGATCTGTATACCCATGTTTGTTGCAGCTCAATTCACAATAGCTAAGATATGGAATCAACCCAGATGTCCATCAACTGAAGACTGGATAAAGAAATTATGGTATATGTATACTACAAATACTATACAGCAGTAAAAAATAAAATAAAATCCTGTCATATGCAAAAAAATTGATGCAACTTGAAATCATTATACTTAGTGAAATAAGCCAGTCCCCAAAGGACAAATATCATATATTCTCTCTGATCTGTGGTAACTAATAGAGTACCTAAAAGGTAACCTATAGGAGTAAAATTGACACTTTGATATGTGATGATTTTGAACAGCTCTTGTCTTGACTGTTGAGGAACAGTGTTTTTTTTGTTTTTTTTTTTTTGCATACTATTTATTGAACTCTTTACTTAGTGCAGGGTTAATCTTTTGAGTATAAAGTTAACTGAGATTACTGCCCTTTACTGCTTCTGCAGCCCGTGCCTTCAGGGCACGTGGCCTTCAGGGCACCTGCTCCTTTCCTGCCTGCATACTCGCTGCACATGGCTGGCTCCTTTCCTGCTCTCTGTGTGGTATCGACCCTAACTTAGTCTCTAGACTTTTCTTTCTCCCTTAGATAGAGCCCTCACTTTCCTATGTATTTATCACACTGAATAAAATCCTTAAAACTTACCATGCTGCCTAGTTTATTTGAGACAGTATTCAGAATTCTTCTCTGAATATGTGGCAAGAGCCCACACAGCTTATTAATATTGTGAAACATTAATAAGTAAAACTGTTTCATATGGCGACCACAAAAGGACTTTTAATAACAGAGGGACTCCCCAAAATTTATTTAGAAAGGAAAAAAAAAAAAGGCAACATGGTAAGAACTGGCTTCCCACAGTGTCTAACCCTATTTATCTTCTTGCACTCCACTCTCTCTCCCATCTGCATTAGTACTTTCCCTTTAAATCAGAGAAAGCGTAGCTACCCTGTGAGCCCAGCATTGGCTAGTGGAAGGGGCGGTTTACAGGGGCGCAGGGCCCAGGTCGGAGAGTGGATACTCTGGCTATACTTCCTTGCAGACCGCTTTGCTCCAGCAGAACCTGGCCTAGACACTACAGTGGGTGCATCCCTGGGGGAGGGCCAGACGCCTAAACAGCCAAGATGGGATCGGAAACTGCAGATCCCTCTCACCACTGGTACCCAGGATGTGTGTGAAACTCCCACCCAAGTGCACATGGAGACTGGGCGATGTCCCAGAATGCACACCACTGATGTTGCAGCTGCCTGGGACAGGTACTGGCTTCTCACCCACATGAAACTTTGCAGGGGCGTGTGGCCTTGCTCACAGAGGCGGCTGCGTGAGCAAAGCAATGTCTCATGGCTCCTGGCTCAAGCTAGCTCTACCCTGCCAGAAAAACTGCAGGGGCTCCTGCTGCTCTAGCAGGAGTTTTTCATTCAAAAAGACAAACAGTAGATTTTTTTTTGAGTCTTAGCACTGGTAGTGTTCAGAAAATTCCTTTCTTTTTTGCTGTGTCTGGCTTTGAGGATACAGTATTAGTGCTAATGGAATTTGTAAGAGAGTTGAGAAGGATTTTCACAGAGGGCTAGTTCTAAGTTTCTAAGTTATATGTACTATGTTTTAAGGACAATTTATGTATTGTCCAAGGTTGAAATTTTAAAAAGCATTTTTATTGTTTACAGAAGGTTAAAAGGTATTGAAATCTCTGCTTTGTCTCAGAGTCTTTTATTTTCAAATCAAGCATGATTTCAATTGTTAATTTCGACCAGGGACACTGGTTTGGTTGTCTAGAAACATGTTAGCATCAGGGAGGTGGAGCGTTAAACATGGTGGATGCTCCACTTCCTGCCGCAGAGGGCAGGACTTTCTGTTTCAAGATGGTGATCCCCCTATGGGAACTTCTGCACTTACCGGAAGATGGGCAACAGACTCCACTCCAAGATGGCGGCCCCCATAGCCAGCCACACGATGCATGCCTGGTTAGCTGAGCAATTTTATTCTGTTTCTTTTTTCCCAGAATTTGTTTCTGAACCCATTTTAATTTTCAGTTTGTTTCCCTCTTTGTTATTTTTAAGTAGCTTCATGCTGGGCTTTTTTTTTTGGCTATGTGCCAGAAGTGTCCCTCTTTCATTATTTTAAGCAGCTTCAGCACTCATATTCCCTCCTCAAATATATATATATATATATATATGTGTGTGTGTACACAATGCATATACCTATATATACACTGTATGTATGTTGCACATACACATTACATGTAATATATATGTGTGTGGTACATACATGTATATAATGTATGTAACTTATATAGTACATGTATAATATGTGTATGATATATATTAAACTATATATATATTAAACTCTATAGTACACATACTAATTCTGGGATGTCAGATTATTTGTTAAGCTCATGGTCAGATATTTAACTGGGCCCATGCTTAGCCCTGTCTACCTACCTTTTGTCTCCCAGGTTATGAGGTGATTCAACTATGGGTAGCTCCACATTTGCTCCCTTGGAGACACCCTTCATATATATATTTAATAACTGGGAGGCCCTTAGACTAGATGGAATTACTAAGGAAAAGATGATTACTCTTTGCAATACTGTATAGCCTACCTATAGGTTGGGAAATGGTGTAACATGGACAATAAATGGGCCTCTTAGTTTTAATGACATTTCAGAATTTGATTTGTATTACAGAACAGAAATTGTTTAGTCACATGCTTAAGGAATTATAACGAATGCAATGTATCCATGTCAAATCATTAAGGATAATTAAGTTCACGAAGAGCTGTGCCTTTATCTTCTCAGGTCCTACAAAGAAATGTAAAGCTGTATAGTTCTGCATGCATTCCTATGGACTTACTTCTAAGAGTACAATTTAAAAATTTGCCATACATGGGAAGCCATGACACGGTGGCAAAAAACAATCTAAATGAAAGATCCTGGTGAACAAGACCCCAGCAGAAGGAACAGGCCATCAAGGAGGGAGGCGCCTTTCTCTGAAGGGAGGAAGGAACCTCCACTGTGATATGGCCTTGACTAAACAAGTTCAGAGTTGGTGAACTCAAGGGGCTTCCATAGCCTAGACAGCTCATAGCAAGAGTCTCGGGTGATTGCTGATGTCATAAATAAGAGCGCCAATTGTTAAATCAACAATGGGAGTCACTGAGTACAGGCTCCCCACGTAGGGTCTCTGTCCTTAATGTGTTTTACTATGAAACTTAAAAACAACACTACTAGTCGAACAATGCCCTATACCTTGTGTGGTTGTGTGAGTGCAGCCTGTTGAAATCCTTGCTTAGTGTATACTAAGTTGATCTTCTGTATATGAAGGTGATTGAAAATGAAACTCAATGAAGGGCGGGATGTGAGAGGGAGTAGGAGAGGGGAGGGCTGCGGGAGGGAGGGAGGTTGGGGGGGGAGCCACAACAATACGAAAGTTGCACTTTGTAAATTCACATTTATTAAATAAAAAAAAGAACTTATGGGGGAGAAGCCACTGTAATTCATAAAACTGTACTTTGGAAATTTATATTTATTAAATAAAAGTTAAAAAAAAAAACTAGTTAGGCTGACACCATGCCCTGAAAATTAGATTATGGCTGGGAATGCATATGTTGGAACCTGATTATTCTCTATTTTATATATTTAAGTTTGTCTCTCGAATTATGTCCAATAAAAATAAATAGGTTAACAGTCAAAAAAAATAAAATAAAACTTTGCCATGGGATCCCAAATCCCTTTGGGCTAGATGGTAAAAATAACATCTTAATTGTTAAAATGATCATATAAATCAGATTAAGTGTTTACTACTAATAATAAATAAAATTAAAGAGGAGTGAATGCTTCAACATGGGAAGCACTCCATAAGGCAGACTCACAGAATGGCGATTGCTGTAAGTAATGCTCAGTGACCTCAGAGTCAGCCCTTAAGGCATTCTGTTCTGGCTGAAAAGCCCATGAGAGCATTTCAGGCATGGAAAGCCAGGACACTCATGCAAAAAGTGTCCCTACATGAGAGAACCTCCCTGGGTGAGACCCCAGTGGAAAGTGGTCATCAAAGAAGGATGTACTTTTCTCTGAAGGGAGGAGAGAACTTCCACTTTTCTTATGGCCTTGTCTGAATACTGATGGAGTTTGTGGATTCAAAAGGCTTCCATAGCCTAGGCAGCTCATGTCAAGAGCCTTGGGTGATCACTGACGTCATACATAAGAGTGTTAATTGTTAAATTAACAACAGGAGTCACTGTGCACTAACTTCCCATGCAGGACCTCTGTCCTCTAAGAGTTATATTATAAGAGTTAATGGTAAAACTTGATCCCAAAGATTTACTTTGTTCTACAATGTTATATTCTTAAGCTCTAGTTAAGTGTAAATGTCAAACTCTATTGCCTGTATTCTCAGGTGTTTCTTTAAAATTTATTAAGTGTCACAAATATGAACTCTTGGATTCATGTCTCTCTGTGATATTCCTATCTCATGTTTTAACATGATGTCAAATACAAAGTACATAATGGTTAAAGGCCTCAGGACTACTAATGAAACAGTTGCTTCAATACATCTTACTGTGTGCTAAACCATTCCCTAAGGGATACTTTCTTCTGCATCCCACTAAACCCAGAATCTGGGAAAGTGAGGATACAGAATTTCACACACACACAAAAAAAAGCTCAGGAATCTACACAAGAGGTAGATTACCTGGGATATGTTCTAACTTCAGGAAAGTGTTCTCTTTCAGTCAAGGAAAGGGAACCTATTCTATGTATAAAAAAAGCAGCTAAGGATATTTCTGGGAACGGGAAGATTCTGTGGAATATGGATTCCAAGATTTGGATTCCAAGCTTTTGTATAAAGCTTTAAAAGGCCCTGATGCAGACACTATGCTGGACAGGGTAGCTATAAAAGTTGTTCCAAAGAATTAAGGAGCTTCTAAAAGAAAACTCCCAACACTGGGAATCGCTGATGGCAAGATTCTATGGAATATGGATACCAGCATTTGGATTGTAAGCCTTTGTGTGTGCTCTCAAAGGCGCTGACACAGTCACACTGTGCTGCACAGGGGAGCCACAAAAGGTGTTCCAAGGAATTAAAGAGCTTTTAACAAAAGCTCCAATATTAGGAATTCCTGAATGAGCCATTCATAGAAAGATCCTCTTCAGATCATTTGCAGTTTAAATGGAAGGGACCTTACCAGGTGCTACTGAGCACGAGTACCTCTCAGTGAAATTAGGATTAAATGTCTACCTCTTAAGTCTTCACAAGTGAACTCAAAAGACATGCCTGATTACTCCTGTAAGCCAATCAGATCTTAAGTACCTCTTCAAAAAACAAAAAGATAAGTAAAGCCTTTGTTTTTCATCACATCAAAACTGCTACACCTTATGGCGGGCATGCTGCACCTACCTCTTTTGATTCACTCTGGGAACTGTTATTGACAATAAAACTCCTAATGTGTTCTATTATAATTCTCTACACTCAAGCAAATGGGTATAATCTACATAAGGGTAATCTTTCCATCTTAAAGGGCATACCACTTGCAATTGGTTTTGTTCTGGTTTTGCTTATGCTAATTAACAAACATATGTTTCAGAACTCAACAATTTTGGGGAATAACTGACCATGCAAGAGACACAGCCATTGGCAGTGACAGAGATTGCTCCAGCTCATAAAGTGAATTTGTTATATGAGACAGACAGAGACTTCCAGACCCAGGACAGGCAGGGCCTGTGCTATGCCCCTCATAAGCAGGAAGTAGCTATAGAAGATATGATCATTCTGCGCCCTTCAACAGCCCTTAGGATAAAGGACTATCATGTCTCTGAGGGGGGAATGATGTAGGCAGGCAGATGGGATGAAACTAATTAGATTTGTGAGCTAGCAGGCCAGCTTTCACCACGCCCCTGTGTGAACTGATGCCCCTACCTAACCCACTTGTATGCCCACCTGCCAATCAGGCTCATAACTACTCCCCTTTGGAAGAGGATAAAAGGCCTGGAATATGGTGGACCCTTATTATTCTTTGCTGCCACTGCTGTCTGTGCCTTCAGGATGCATGGCCTTCGGGCCACCCACTCCCTGCTTTCCTGCCTGAATGCTTGATGTACATGGCTGGCTCCTGGCCTGCTCTCTTTGTGGTATAGACCCTAACTTAGTTTCTAGACTTTTCTTTCTTCCTTAGATAGAGCCCTCACTCTCCTACATATTTCTCACATTGAATAAAATCCTTAAAACTTCAAAAAAAATTAAAATGTTAACTGAACATACATCTTTGTTAAAAAAAAAATAAGTAAGAATGGAAATAGGAAAGGAGGAGTAAGTGTGGGAGCTCAGGCAAGGGAGGGCAGGGTGAGAAGAATTACTATGTTCCTAATTTTGTATATATGAAATGCATGAAGTTTGTACACATTAAATAAAAGGTTTCTAGGTTAAAAAGAAATATCTTCATCAGCCATGCCAGACAAAAAATGTCCCCTAAGGTGCAAACCCTCTCATCTCTGCTTAGAATCATGTTACAATTAACCACTTACCTTATCATATACTTATATTACTTTATTATATTTATTTGGTTAAAGACATAAAGAATATTATGTACTTCTCTCAGGGAGAACATTTATAGTCCAGTTTAGTTCATTGTAGCTTATTTAGCACGTGGTCTGCCTCTAAGAACAACCTCCTACCAATAATGCTGACATGTTGAAGAATAAGACCTATTTACTTAGTGATATAGTAAATTCCCTATTCAGAACATTTATATATATATATATAAATACAAATGTAATATATATTTATGTGTATGTACATATATAGATAGAGAAAGAGACTGTTATTTTCACCTAATGTAAAATGTTTTAATTAGCAAAAGAAAACACAGCTATTATTATACAATATGAATATTTATCTGGATTATTTTTCCTCCCACCACAGGATTCTGAATAACTTAATGAAATGATAGACATAATTACTTGAAACCAAAATCTGAATTTGAAATAAAAATTTTCCAGTATTATGGCTTACATCTCTAGGCATCTCAGCATCATATAGTTGTACTGAGGGGAAAATGAAGTCACTTTCTTTAGTTTACGGTTTGTTTATTTTACATTTAGAGTTTTACCTCTTATTCTTGTAACTTCAGAATTTTGAGAGTTGAAACTTATTGCTTACTAAAAAATTAAAAAATAGTGTCAGGCGCCGCAGCTCAACAGGCTAATTCTCTGCCTGCGGCGCCGGCACACCGGGTTCTAGTCTCAGTCGGGGTGCCAGGTTCTGTCCCAGTTGCTCCTCTTCCAGTCCAGCTCTCTGCTGTGGCCTGGGAATGCAGTGGAGGATGGCCCAAGTCCCTGGGCCCTGCACCCGCAGGGGAGACCAGCAGAAGCACCTGGCTCCTGGCTTCAGATCAGCACGGTGCACCAGCCACAGAGCCCCAGCCACAGCGGCCATTGGGGAGTGAACCAATGGAAAAGGAAGACCTTTCTCTCTCTCTTTCTCTCTCTCTCTCTCTCACTGTCCACTCTGCCTGTCCAAAAAATAAATAAATAAAATAAAATAAAAATAGAATCAAATAAAAATTTAGAAAGGAAAATTACTGCTTACAATTAATTTGAAATCCTAAAAACAAAATTATGCTCAGTTTGTAATTTTGTATAATCTCTAGTATTAAGTACTCATGTACATTGGTCCCAGAGATAGATGATGGTTTCTTGAATTAAGACTGCAAAAACAGGATAAGAGAAAATGGATAGCATTTGAAACATATTCTGTAATTAGTATACTGTACTTGCAGAGAATGACAAGGGACTGGCTATGTGGGATACATAAGAGGTAAGAATCAAGAATGGCAACCCTCAAGAAGTATGCTAGATTTTTCCTACGTATTCTTAGCTTTTCAGGTGCTGCAGTCCCAAGGTGGGCAGAGAGAAGTCAGCGAGCAAGCCTACGTCAATGCAGGACATGCAGGGAGATAGGAGCTGCATGCTCCTGCACCATCTGTGGCTCTTCATAGGGGACACCTTATAGTCCAACTAGTGCACCAGTGCAAAATTTGCTGAGAGAACTCTCCTCTGCATGCACTTACTTTGGCATTGGTAGTGACAGCACACATAGCATGTACTATAGTGGGGGCAGGGCAGCAAGCTAGAACATACCATGCCCAAGATTCTGCTGCTCTGGTGCCCACCAAAAATCACAGACACAACACAGCAGGTAACTGATGGTATCAGGGTCATTGTACAACTGGTGAACCACCAGCAGCCCAAGGACCAGGCCCTGGTGCTGAGTCTGCTTGGGAGGAGCTGGCACCCCAACCTACTTCAAGAAAAGAATGTATATGAATGAACTGGGACAGGTGGCACTGATTGGCCACACACAGGACCAATTCCTGAACACCAACCTTGGCTGTGTGCACTCAGGACCATAAGCCACCATACCTAAATCTGAGCCACCTGGGATACATATTCATTTGACAGGCTTTTTATTCCCTGCTTTTGTGTCTGCTAGCCCAAAATCAGGATGAGGGTATCCCCTTGTCAGAGCCCATACCCTGGCTCCTACATTAAATATTAAATCTCCCTTGTTCCAAAATAAAATCAATGATGATACCCAGAATTCTGCTCTAGGCACCTAAATGATATTATCTAATAGAAGAGTGGAGGTAGTGCAGAGTTTTTGTTGTTGCTACTGCTGATGTTTTTCCTTTTGAAGCAGAGGTACAATCAAGGGTTCAACTTTATATTTGCATGAACTAGCTACATCTGAAAGAGACTCAAGGGTAGTTGCTAAATGGACATTAGAAAAATGATTCTGGATGTCAGAAGAGAAGTCTGAGATAGATAAATAAAAATGGAAGTAGGGGAAGGCCTCCCCCTCAGATCCAGCTTCTGGCTAATGCACACCCTGAGAGACAACAGATGATGGCTCAAGTACTTGTGCACTTGAGACCCAGATGGAGTTCCTGGCTTCGGCCTGGCCTAGCCCCAGCTATTGCAAGCAGCAGGGTAGTGAAAGAATGGATAAAAGATAACTCTTTCAAATAAATGAAAATTTATTAACTTTAAAAAATAAAAATTAGAAATTGTGAGAATATGGTTAGTACTATAAAATCACAGAAATTAAGGACATCACCTAACAGGCCATCAGAAAGGCCAACACTTAGAAGTATTGAAAAAAAATAGCAGAGAAGACAGAAAATAACCGTCAAGGGAAAAATGCATGCACTAACTCCCCACGAAGGACCTCTGGACTCAATGAGTTAGTTGTATTATGAAAGTTAACTATGTCTTTGACTATGACCTTGTCTAAACAAGATAAGAGTCGGAGAACTCAAGGGGCTTCCATAGCCTTGGAAACTCATGACTGGTGCATAGGGAGATTACTGATGCCATAAACAGGAGTGTCAATTTGTAAAGTCAACAACAGGAGTCACTGTGCACTTACTCCTCATGTAGGATCTCTGTCCTTAATGTGCTGTGCATTGAGGCTTAATGCTATAACGAGTACTCAAACAGTATATTTCACTTTGTGTTTCTATGGGGGTGCAAACTGTTGAAATCTTTACTTAATGTACACTAAACTGATCTTCTGTTAAAAAAAAAAAAAAAAGAAAAGAAACTATCAATTCCCAACTTGACTCTCACTGGGATTAAACATGACAATAGGTCTGATCTGATTTCATCATCATTTAAAAAAAAATCATCTATTATTTTTCACTTTATGTTTCTGTGTGGGAACAAACTGTTGAAATCCTTACTTAAGGTATACTAAGCTGATCTTCTGTATACTAAGATAATCGAAAATGAATCTTGATGTGAATGGAAGGGGAGAGGGAGTGGGAAAGGGGAGGGTGGTGGGTGGGAGGGACGGTATGGGGGGGAAAGCCATTGTAACCCATGAGACGTACTTTGGAAATTTATATTCATTAAATAAAAGATAAAAAAAAAAAAAAAAGAAAGTTAACTATGGGCCGGTGCCACGGCTCAACAGGCTAATCCTCCACCTAGCGGTGCCGGCACACCGGGTTCTAGTCCCGGTCGGGGCGCCAGATTCTGTCCCGGTTGCCCCTCTTCCAGGCCAGCTCTCTGCTGTGGCCAGGGAGTGCAGTGGAGGATGGCCCAAGTGCTTGGGCCCTGCACCCCATAGGAGACCAGGAGAAGTACCTGGCTCCTGCCTTTCGATCAGCGCGGTGCGCCGGCCGCAGTGCGCCGGCCGCGGCGGCCATTGGAGGGTGAACCAACGGCAAAGGAAGACTTTTCTCTCTGTCTCTCTCTCACTGTCCACTCTGCCTGTCAAAAAATTAATTAATTAATTAATTAAAAATTAAAAAATTTAAAAAAAGAAAGTTAACTATGATACTTGTTCTCATACAGCTTCCTGTGTGTGTGTGTGTGTGTGTGTGCAAATTGTTGAAATCTTTACTTAGTACAGAGTTGGTCTTCTGTGTACAATGCTAATTGAAAATGAATCTTAATGGAGAACAGGACTGGCAAGGGGAGAAGGAGAAGGAGGAAGAGTGGACTGTGGGTGGGAGGGTGGGTATGGTGGGAAGAATAACTATATTCCTAAAGTTGTACTTTTGAAATTTGTATTCCTTAATAAATTAATTAATTAAAAAAAGAAAAAATATAAAATATAATAACAATATGAAGAGATTAAATAAGTTCAAAAAGTGACAGAAAAAAACTAAAATACCAATATATGTATTTATTTATTTGGGGGGGGGAGATTCCTCCCATCTATTGGTTCATTCCCCAAATGCCTGCAACAGACAGGACTGGGCCAAACCAAAGCCAAGAGTCCAGAACTCAATATTAGTTTCCCACAGTGGGTGGCAGGGACCCAAATACTTAAACCATCACCACTGCTTTCCACAGTGCACATTATCAGGCAGCTAGAATCAGAAGCAGAGCGAGGACTCTAACATAGTCACTTCAACAAAGGATGCAGACTTCCTAAGCAGCATCTTCACTGCTGGGCCAAATGTTTGCCTCTAAAACAGTAATATGAACAGTAAGAGTTATTTTAATAAAACAATGTAAATAACATCAAGATGTTATTTTAATAACTTACATATTTTTTGTGATTGTTTATGCTCTTTCCACCACTCCTCAAAAAGATTATTTTGTTAAATTACAAACTAATATTACAAGCTCTACTAGAGAATTTAATTAAATTTACATTCATAAACTATTTTCTGGATGAGTTAATACATTTATTTAGTAAACACAACTTAAAATTACAATAATTATTTTTATAATTGAATACATTTAAATCTAATAAAGCATAGTAAAGTCAAAATTAAAATTCAAGCTATTATAAAGCCTCTAATTAAAGAAATCTAGTTCTCAAGTGTTTCAGATTTACAGCAGTGTAAACATGCTTTCCAAGCACTGGATAAACAGAATAACAGTGCCCAAAGAAAAATGCAACCATAAAAGGAAACAAAACAATTTATATCATAATTTCTTGAACTTTCTGACACTAACAGTATCTCATATTTTCCCTCAAAAAAGCAAAGATTAACTTTTTTATAGATATAGTGAATAAAATTTAAACTCTGATTTAGAATTTTTATCTTGTGATGTACACTTAATAAAGAAGCGTTTGTAATATTGAAACTCTTTTAATTAACATGGACACTAGAGCCACTAGAATAGTGTGACTAATACTGAACATATTATATTCAATAAAAACAAGTAAATAAAAAATAGATTTATTTAATAGATTTATTTATTTTTTGAAAGGCAGAGTGACAGGGGTGCAAGAGTTAGGGGGGTGTGGAGACATCTTCCATCCACTGGCTCACTCTCCAAATACCTACAACAGCCAGGACTGGGCCAGGCTAAAGCCAGGAGCCAGGAACACCATACATGGGTGGCAGAGACCAAAGTTCTTGGGCCATCATTTACTGCCTTCCCAGGTGCATTAGCAGGGAGCTGGATCCGAAGTAGAGTAGTTGGGACTCTAAGCAGCACTCCGATATGGGATGCCAGCGTCACAAGTGGCAGCTTTACACACTTTACAACAATGCTGACCTCAAGAAATATATGGTATTTTAATAGAGTTCTGGGAGGAAAATGTTTCCATCTAAAGACAGAGAGGAGTCAGTGTTCAGTATAGTGGGTAAGACAACAGTTAAGATGTTTGCTTATCACACAGGAGTACCTAGATTTGATTCCCAGCTCCAGTTCCTGACTCCAGGGTCCCACCAATACAGTTCCTGGGAGGCAGCAGTGATGGCTCAAGCAATTGGGTTCTTGCCACTCATGTGGGAACCCGGACTGAGTTTCTAGTTCCTGGTTTCAGCCCTGGCCCTGACCAGGCAGTTTGAGATCATTTAGGGTGAAGCAGTGGATGGGAGGTTGGTCTCTCTCTCTCTCTCTCTCTCTCTCTCTTATCTCTCTTATCCCCTCAAATAATTTTTTTAATGTAGGGAAAAGTGGCCAATTTATTCCTTATTGGGAGATTCATGTTATAACAGATTCAAAGCCTAACTTATTATTTATTTATTTGAAAGTGAAAATTACACAGAGAAGGAGAGGCAGAGAGAAGAGAGGTCTTCCATCCACCAGTTCACTCTCCAGTTGGCCACAAAGGCTGTAGCTGCACTGACCCAAAGCCATGAGCCAGGAGCTTCTTCCAGGTCTCCCATGTGGGTGCAGGGGCCCAAGCACTTGGACCATCTTATACTGCTTTTCCAGGCCACAGCAGAGAGCTGGATTGGAAGTGGAGCAGCCGGGTCTCAAACTAGCGTCCATATGGGATGCCAGCACTGCAGGCAACGGCTTTACCCGCTACACCACAGCACCCATATAGGACCCATATAGGAGTGCCTGGATTTGATTCACGTCTCCACCTCCTGATTCCAGCTTCCTGCCACAGTCACCCACGTGGGAGACCCAGATGGAGTTCTTGATTCCTGGCTCCAAACGTGGTACCAACCCCCAAAGATAGGCCCCAAAGCCTATCTTCTTATAGAACAACCTAGAACAACCTGGGAGAACACAATTACAACTATTTTCACTTTTTCCATGAAAAAAAAAAGATGAAAACTTGCTGTGTATCTTCCTCCAGAAAGCTGACAGTGGCCCTCAACAATATCAAGTTCGAATTCTTGGACCTTCAGAGTGATATCTAATATGGTAAAGTTTTTGAAATAAGGAGATTATCCTGGATCACCACGTGGCCCTAAAAGCCATCATGTGTATCCTCATAAGACAGTGTATCCTCATAAGAAGGACACACTGAGAGGGCCATGTGAAGAGGGAAAGACACTGGAGTAATGCACACTTCACAATGCTGGCAGCCACCAGAAGCTAATAGGCAAGCAATAGGTTCTCACTTATAACCTGTCCCAAGGGAGTTTGGCCCCTTTTAGTGCCCATAAAACTCACTTTGAACTTTTGGACTCCAGAACGGTGAAAAACTAAATTTCTGTTTTATTTATTTACCTGGGAGACAGAGACAGAGACAGAAACAGAGACAGACAGAGCTCCTATCTGCTGGTTCACTCCCCAGATGACTTCAACAGCTGGGGTTGGTACCATGTTTGGAGCCAGGAATCAAGAACTCCATGTGGGTCTCCCACATGGGTGACTGTGGCAGGAAGCTGGAACAGGAGGTGGAGATGGGAATCAAATCCAGGCACTCCTATATGGGTCGTGGGTGTCTCACCCAGCATGTTAATGGCTAGGCCAAATGTCCACCCAATTTCTATTGTTTACAGCCATTAAGCTTGTGGTAATTACTTATAGCAAACAAAGGAAACTAACAAGCTCCAAAAAAATAACTTATCACAATGACAAAACACTTCAAAATTTAAAAAATAATAAATAGTTGTGATACCTCAGTTAATGAGGATCCTTGGGGAAAAGCACCTCTGTACCAATTGAACTATTTTTTTGTCTCATTTTTAGACATAAATCCTATGAAGTGGTATTGGCAGTAAATCAACAGGAGACAGATTGTTGTGTACTGTTTCCTGCTTCCTTCAAGACACCCCTTATAAAACTGCTGAGAGCCTGTTAGAGACATTAATAGGTCACCTTAAATAATCTGATGTAAATTCTATGCTGTGTAACTCTTGAGTTTCAAAGATCCAGGAAGCTAGAGAAGGAAGGAAAAGAGTCAGATGGAATGGCAATCTGTTTGTTATCTCCCACGCTGCAGCCACAAGAGCCCAGATGGGTCCATCTGCTGCCCCATTGACTAGCATTTCTGCCAAAGTATATAAAATGACTTTCAGAAATTATATTATTATACTACACTAATTATACTAATTATAGTTTTAGTCAATGTACAAAAAGTTGTGATGCTTATTGCTGTTTTATTTTTGCGCAAACTGTTAAAATGTAAGGACATACATGTCCTTAGGTGCTATTTACTAATACAGATTATTTCTCTTATTTTAAAAAACCTAGATAATATTTGAAAGCCTGACCATTTTTATCTCTGGCAAAATTTCCAATAATGCATTGTGTTGCTGGAATACCCGCATCATCAATACAGCTATCACCACAAAATTTTCTGCTTAAATGAACATGGAGGGTAATGGAGAAATAATTTGAAACCAAAACTCTAAATTCACATTTATTTTCACATTTATTAAATAATAAAAAAATAAAAAAATTCACATTTACTACAACTGAAATGGTGCTGAGGCAATTACACATGCATGCACACATACATACACACACACACACACACACACACTCCTCATACACTACATCAGAATGTTTTTTTTTTGCATGTTACTTCTAATCTTTATAACAATCTGGTGAGGTAGCTACTATTCCTCATTTTACACATGAAGCAAAGACAGACTGAATGATAGGTCAAATGTTAAAACACAAAATGAAATGTGTAATAACTGACAGCACTGGGGTTCCAAACTCATATGTCACTTAAGAGTTCATGTTCGGTATGTGATTTTCCACTCCTCCGATACTCTATTATGACCTCGTGTACCACGTTTCAAATATTCTCTCCCACTAGAACCACAAACCAGTATCACAAGAATTCTAAATCTTTTAACCACATACATATCCGACACTGATTCTTGCAACAGGAAGCAGAATATAAATCTTACTTCAAGTTATAATTTTTGGTTCAGAAAATTGTGAACACCATTATAAAACTCTCAGCTGCTCCTAATTTACCAATTCAAAATTGTTTCATTTGAGACAACAACATTTTCTTAGCTTCTTAAAGGGGGACTTATTAATATTAATTAATATAAATATTTGTAAACATTTCAATAAAAAACAATAGATAAAATCAACTAGACAAGTTTCTTCAAAAGGGGAATAATATCTTCTAAGCAAAACCATTGTGCCAAGTACCTGCCAAGAACTCAGAAGTGTCTGATATTTTACGCTACTTGTAAACCAACATGTTCGCCCACTATTAGTATACAGAATCTAGCAAAAGACATGAGACTCTGGTGTGAAAGAAAAAACACTTTATTACTCACAGCACAGCAAGTAACATGAGCAACATATTTGTGTCCATTCCTCTTGACTTGTCCCCCACCCAGCAATCTCATGGAGGCAATGTAAAAAGGCAGTACAACACATTATAGGAACTGAAGAAACTCAAATATTTTACAATAAACATTATCTTTACTTCACTGGACAGTAAGCATGACTGTCCTTTGCTGTATCTCATTCTTCGCAAAATGCAAGCAGGGTTGGCATTAATGCAAAACAGATCAAGTTACTTAGGACACCTACATCCCACAGCATGACTGAAGTCCTGGCTACTCTGCTTCTGATACAGCTTCCTGTTAATGCACCAAGGACACAGCAGATGATGGCTCAAGTACTTGGGTTCCTATCACCCAAGGAGGAGATCTGGATGGACTTCCTAGTGTTAGCTTGGCCCAGCTCCAGTTGTTGCGAGCATCTGAAGAGTGAACTGGTGAATGGAAAAATCTATCTCTGTCTCTCTATCATTCTGCCTTTCAAATAAATTAAGAAATCCCTTTTTAAAATTGTTGCCGGCGCTGCGGCTCAATAGGCTAATCCTCTGCCTGCGGCGCCGGCACACCGGGTTCTAGTCCCGGTCGGAGCGCCGAATTCTGTCCCGGTTGCTCCTCTTCCAGGCCAGCTCTCTGCTGTGGCCTGGTAATGCAGAGGAGGATGGCCCAAGTGCTTGGGCCCCACACCCCATGTGAGACCAGGAGAAGCACCTGGCTCCTGGCTTCAGATCAGCATGGTGCGCCGGCCGCAGCGCGCCGGCCGCAGCAGCCATTAGAGGATGAACCAACGGAAAAAGGAACACCTTTCTCTCTGCCTCTCTCTCTCTCTCTCTCACTGTCCACTCTGCCTGTCAAAAAAAAAAAAATTTTGTAAGCAAATTCCCAGCTTTGAAATTCCTTGGGGAATGAACCAAGGGATGGAAGATCTCTCGCTCTATCTCTCCTCTTCTCTCTGTAACTCTGCCTTTCAAATAAATAAAAAATCAATCTTTAAAAAAATGTAAGCAAATTTACCTTTAGTCTTAGAGGAAGACACTATGTTTATCTTACAAGGCTGTTTGCATGAGGAAGTTGGTGCCTCACTTGTAAGATGTGCAGAAACATGAGACCCATAGAAAATGGTCTCCAAGTTGTACCATTCCTTTTCCAGAAGGGCTTAGAAGTGCAGCATAGCCAGAGAATACACAAGGTAAAATATTTAAATATCTTAAGTATCAAATTCTCTGTAGTCCTACACTGGAACAGAGGCAGGCAAATAATAACCCTCACTTAAGTCTCATTCTCCTTAATTCCCACATAGCATCCTGACTTGACTCATTTTTATCATTCATTTGCCATAATTATATTAAACATTAACTAAAATTAGTAACCAAGTGTTAGGGTCGATAAAAAGTTTAGAGTCAGACACTAACCCAATTATTTTTCCACCAACCAAGTAATAACCTGCTTAGATAATACTACTTCAGATAGAATGCAAAAAGAATCGCCTTCACCAAGTTCTACTAAAACTATGATTGTTACTGAGCCAATACTGCACCATTCTTGGGGTATCTCTCAAAGTTCACAAAAGTCTTATAGACTATAAAACGATAGATATCTGTTACTTAGCAGATGAGCAGTAGACTGGGTCTAAATAGCATCTCTGATTCCACTGAATACTACCAATGAAACATTGCCAAAATCACTTACTTCCTCCCTATTTCAAAAGCTATTGGAAATGAGTAAATTTTCTGTGAAAACTTAAAATCTCTATAAGGAATAAGCAATAGAAATGAAGTGAAATTTTTCAGCTTGTATGTAATAAATGATAATGTTCATAAAGATACAAAATAAAATGAAGGACTATTACATTTTTTTCTTTTGTTTAAAAGATTTATTTTATTTATTTGAAAGACAGAGTTACATAGAGAGGTAGAGATAGAGAGAGAGGTCTTCGATCCACTGGTTCACTCCCCAGATGGCCCCAACGGCCAGAGCCGCGCTGATCAGGAGCCAGGAACTTCTTCTGGGTCCCCCACGTGGGTGCAGGGGTCCAAGGACTTGGGCCAGTCTCTACTGCTATCCCAGACCATAGCAGAGAGCTGGATCGGAAGAGGAGCAGCCGGGACTAGAACCGGCAACCATATGGGATGCCAGTGCTTTAGGCCAGGGCTTTAACCCACTGCACCACAGCGCCAGCCCCGCATTCATTTCTTATGATACGAAAAAGATACACCAGAATTTTAAGTCTGTAGGAGAGTACATAAAATTGATCAACTTAGATATTAATTCCTTATGTAAAATTTTTAAAATGAATTTTCTCTGCTCCTTGGTAACTGCTACTACCGAAGTGTAAGCACACTTACAGTACAGACCACCTGATTAATATGCTCTCAAATATTAACATGTCCTTATTCATTTATCTTACTAAAAGAACTGTCAGGACTACAAACAAAAGCAAGAAGAAAACAGGAGGCACCACAGCTATCTGTTCACGAACGAATGGAGACGTCCTTTGAAGTATCAGAGATTCTGATATTGGAGCCTGATGGGAAATGACAACCCCATGGCTCTGGCATCTGCTTTCAACAGATGCCCTCCACAAAGACAGGTGATTTCTTGATTCAGTATTCCCTAGAAGGGGTTGTGCTGTCATTCTGGACAAGATAATGAACAGTCTACAACACTGAAATCTTGTTGAATAAGTAGGACGTATGGATTACAGAATTTCTAAGCCACTCCATGATGAATTAAAATACTAGCCATAAGTACAATGGAGAGAGGGAAAAAAAAACAACCTTGTGCAGTGGATAGTGGACAAAATTAAGAAAAAATGCTGTGAAGCCAATAATTGTAAGAAATAATAGCAGGAATATTTGACTGACCTGCAGCAACCAATGACAATGGAAGGCTCATTTTGAGCACTGGCACTTCGAGAAGCAAAAGTGTAAAAACAAATGCTGCAAGAAACCACAGCTGCTAACCAGAGGGCAGATTACATGCATGCTCAGTGAGAAAAGGCCTATGAGTCATGGGACAATTAAGCCACGTGGAAAGACAAGACTTTATTAAAAAGGGAGAGAGAGGCAGCTTTATGTAGAACAGTTTGTAGGAAGTTCTACAAAGTTTTTCAGTTTCACCAAGAAATAATAATGAATCGGAGTCACAGCATTCAAACATCAAAACCATGTTTAAGAATGACACCGTCTTCTTAGAACTGTACCTATGAAATACATGAAATCTGTTCTCTGTATATAAATAAAAATTTTTTTTAAAATGGCACCATGCTTCATTTCTTATAAAGTATGGCAATTCTGAATAGTGTCTGAAAAACTTCTCACTTTGAAAAGAGAAACATTACAGCCTCATCACATAACTTTTACAAAAATAAAATACAGATGGAGGAAAAAGATAAACAAGAGACTGAACTATAAAAAATATCTAGAGCATTTTAAGAATATCTTTCACAAACTATGAAATAAAGGAAGAAATCACACATGAAAATTTCTAGATTTAGTTATATAACAGAAAAGGAAAATTTCAGCCTATCAAAAAGCAAAATAATACCAATAACTCATTGATAAAACCTAGGCCAAGGACAAGGACTTAAACAGATTCAAAAAATGAAAATTATAAAAAATAAAATTATCAATGACCAAGACTTATAAAAACATATTCAATCTCACTGTAATCAAAACAAATATACAGATTAAGATACCATAATTCTTCCATCAAATTTAAATATTTTTAGATTGGATTAAGATGGCAGAGTAGGGAGGGAGCTTGCTGCTCCAGTCCAGGAGAAGATAGTTTTTAAAAAGTGGAAAGAGTGCAGTCTCAAGGAAGAATTAGGGAGGAAACTCTACACAAATTGGAGGAACACAGTGGACCTACATAGAGGGTGAGGATGCGCACAACTTAGGACGCCAGCAGCCGAGAGCCTCCGCACCAGCGTAGAAAGTAAGGTGAGACCAGACTGCAGCAGCCCAAGCCACAGGTGACAAAACTGCAGGAAGAGCCTAGAGGGAATCTGGCTTGCAGCCCCATGGGGGATAGTGTACCTGCCAAACTAGAGGAGAAAAAGGAAAGGAGGAGGGCACATTTTCACACTCCTTGATCATCCTGCAAAGGTGTCTTGTAACAAGCTGACAGAGAGCAGGCACCTCAGATCCCACTGCTACTGTGCCTCTTCACATGTGCCATGGGTTACCCTTTCCCTGCCACATCAGGTGGGCCCTCCAGCCCTCCCAGCCGCACCCATGCTGAGTCCTGCAACGCCTGCTTCCTCAGCAAACGTGGGGCTTTTGCAAGGTGAGCATCATATTTATTTTGATCTTATTTATCTTTTAACCATTTAACATACATGAAACTGGGATACAACAGGTACTAGATTCCTCTCTTTTTGTTTTTGTAATGTTACTGACAGAGTTTGAGTACAGTGGCCCTCATCCTATTTTTTGCCAAAAGTCCTGTGGTTTTCATAATGTGATGTCACTTTTAAGAACGCAGCTTTGGGGGCTGGTGCTGTGGCACAGCAGGTAAAGCCACTGCCTGCAGCACCAGCATCCCATACGGGCATCGATTTGGGTCCTGGCTGATCCACTTCCAATCTAGCTCCTTTCTAATGGCCTGGGAAAGCGGTAGAAGATGGCCCAAGTACTTGGGCTCTTGCATTCACATGGGAAACAGCAAAGAAGCTCCTGGCTCCCGGCTTCAGACCAGCCCGGCCCTGGCCATTGCAACCATCTGGGGAGTGAACCAGCAGATGGAAGATCTCTCTGTAACTCTGCCTCTCAAATAAATAAATAAATCTTTAAAAAAATATTTTTAAAGATGTTATTCCATGTCATCAAGGCTATTTTGATTTGAGCACTTAGCATATACTGCTCTTGGGAAAACAAAATAAAGTAAGTTTGCCTGAAAGTAACTTGGCAATGAATTAAGTTTCTTAAAACTATTTATACTCATAAATCTAAGATTTCAATCTCTAGCAGTTTTTGAAACCAAACAGACATTTAAAAATCATATATATTTCAGTATTCTATAAAATAGTAAGAAGTTAGAAACAAATATCCAACAATAAGCTAAAGGCTAAATAAAATCTATACTTACAATGAAATACCATGTAGTCTTCAAAAATCATATTATGGAGTTAATTCCTAAATACGGAAACATGCTCATAAGGTAACAGCTACAACATTCAGACTATAATACTACATACACATGTGGTGGTGTTTGGTCTAGCAGTTAAGATGCCAGTAAAGATGCCTGCATACCATATCAGATGCCTGGGTTAAAAAACCAGCTCTGGCTCCTGACTCAAGTTTCCTGTTAAGTTAGACCTGGAAAGCAGCAACAATTACTGGGTTCCTACCACCCAAGCAGAAGATGTGGACTGAGTTCACAGATGGCTCCACACTCACCAACTCCTTCTGCAGGCATCTGGGAAAAGAACCAGTGGATAGGAGCTTGCTCTCTCTCTCTCCGTCTCTCAAACAAATATATTTAAATTTAAAAATATTACACATACTGTATGAACTAATTGTTGTAAAATGTACATTTTACATACTCCTACATAAACTTTAAAAAGAACTACAGGTTTGTGCAAAGGGATGAGTGTGGGAGTATAAATATTTATATTTATTCAAGGTTGGTGGAAGACATGATTTGTTTTTCTATGGTTTTACTTTCCAAATTTTCTAAAATAAGCAAGCATTGCTTTGTTTAAAAAAAAATAAACAGTATACTACTTTACAGATACTATACTTCACAAGGAAAACTGAATTCTAACCATATATATATGCCATTCATAAGAATGATACATGCAGCATCTGATGTTATGGCACAGGAGGCTAAGCTGATGCCTGAGTTTGAGTCCTGGCTGCTCCATTTCTAATCCAACTCCCTGCTAATGTGCTTGGGAAGGCAGTGGAAGATGGCCCAAGTACTTGAGCCCCTTTCACTTCCATGGGAGACCCAGATGGTGTGACAGACTCCTGGCTTTGGCCTGGCCCAGATCTGCCTCTTGTGGCCATTTAGGTAGTGAACCAGCAGATGAGAGTTTCTCTCTCTCTCTCTCCCTGTGTCACTCTGCCTTTCAAATAAGTAAAATAAATCTTTTTTTAAAAAGTTCATGGAAAATAAAGCTTTTTTAAAAAAAGAATTATATACAGTTATAGACTAACTATAAATTAGTATTATATGTAAACATTTTATTTTTTTTATTTTTATTTTTTTGACAGGCAGAGTGGACAGTGAGAGAGAGAGAGAGACAGAGAGAAAGGTCTTCCTTTTGCCGTTGGTTCACCCTCCAATGGCCGCCGCGGTCGGCACACCGCGCTGATCCGATGGCAGGAGCCAGGTACTTCTCCTGGTCTCCCATGCAGGTGCAGGGCCCAAGCACTTGGGCCATCCTCCACTGCACTCCTGGGCCACAACAGAGAGCTGGCCTGGAAGAGGGGCAACCGGGACAGAATCTGGCGCCCCGACCGGGACCAGACCCCGGTGTGCCGGCGCCGCAAGGCAGAAGATTAGCCTAGTGAGCCACGGCGCCGGGCAATATTTTATTTTTAAGAGGGTATAACTTGGTATGCTACCACAGATCTATCACTGTGTTATGTCACATTACGTCATCATTCGTGGTAATATGTTATCATTGTTAAAATTCAAATTAGAATGAAAGTATGCCACTTTTAATATGAATATCAAGAATTCATATAAACAATTTTCCTTTTTTTAATCAAGTATTTATTTGGTTATGTGAAAGGCAACATGAGACAGAAAGAGATCTTCCATCCACTGGTTCACTCCCCACATGCCTGTAACAACCAGGGCTAGGGTAGGTCAAAGCCAGGAGCCAGGAACCAGGAACCAGGAACCAAGAACTCCATTCATCTCTCCCATCCAGGTGGCAGGAACCAAAGGACTTGGGCCATCATCTGCTGCCTCCCATGCACATTAGCAGAAGCTGGATTGAAAACAGAGTACCTGGGTCTCAAATCAGGTACTCTGATGTAAAATATGGGCATCTCAAGTGGCAGCTTAACCTGCTGTGCCACAATGCCCATCCCATAAATTATGTTCTTAAGGCAAAAATAATAAAACTGTAACATCTGAATTGTTACAATTGGTTTGATTAATGAAGTAAACAATGACAAAATATGTAATCTTGACCATGTCTAGGACATTTGAATTGATGTCTGATTAATCTGACTCTGATAATCTCTCCACCTAGGTCAAAGTCAACTAGCCAATGAAAATCAAATGGATCTGTTTATATGGTATACTTTTCATCTGCATGACTGAAGATACCTTAGTACCATTTTACTACAAGAGAAAAGCAAGCCTACTGTAATAAGAGAACTGTCTGCATCAAACTGAATAGCCAGGATAACTCTACTCTGCTTCATATTCTAAAACAAAAGCAGTTCTTAGAGAAAGAAAAAACAACCACCAAGTGCAAGCTACAGCGCTAAACAAAACTAATGGCTTTATTTTTTATTTACCCAGAGTAAGACTGTTCTACAGCCAGCATACTGAGCCCTTTAAAATACTGTATGTAGAGATCAAAGACTGCTTTACTTGAGCTGTTTAACAGCAAAGTGCTAAATGTTGGATCCTGAAATCAAAAGCAATTTATGCTAAATTGACTAATGATGAAATAATGAAAATTTTCACAATCTAATAAAAAAAATCCAATTGTTTGTGTAAAGTGGTCAATCAGACCCTTGGACAGCAGCTGCCAGTAGCAGCATATGGATTCAGAAAGTGTATTACTAACACAGATCAGTATGATATCAGCTCTCCCTGTTCCTAGTCCCACAGGACAAAACCAAAGTGGAGGGACCAAATACAAGACAACACACTCAGTGAGTTGATCTGTTGTTGAGGAGTCAACTCTAGAATGTAGCTATGCAATTTTATCAGCACAGCTAAAAGTCTCATGTATCATAAGAAAATAATAAACAACCTTGGAGCAGCCTTCCACAAGATAAGTGGATAAGAAACAGCCTTGGGGCAGCTTTTCACAAGTCCAGTCTGCTCTACCATGTGCCAGGAGGGATCACAGGGTTTTCCTCCAAGACTTGAGACAGATTGTGGCTGAACCTTGCCTATGTGGCCTATATATGCATGATACAAAGGTTCCATCGTAGAGCCATTCCTCTACAGTTTACAGTGACACAAAAAGTACAAGAAATCAGTATATAAAATTGTCATGCTCCCTCGCATAATTTTAAGTTTAAAAATTTGTCAAGCATCTACTATCAACTATAGCATAGAGATGAAGCATTGAACCAAACACCAGTTGAACACTGAATGCATTATCTGCCCCAAAGGAGTTTCACCTCCTCTGGTAGGAAGCCAAGAACACAGATGCACGCAGCTGTGTACCATAATAAACAGTAGCATAATAAACACAAACATCTGACAATAGAGGAATGGTTAAATAAATTATGGTGTATCCATACACTGTACTGTTAAACAGTCCTTAAAAATCATGTTATAAAATACTTTTCCTTAGTGGAACAGTACCTAAAGAAAACTCTTCAGAAAGAAAAATTTGAAAAATATTCAATAAACTACAATGAGAAGACTTTTAGGTAAAATTTTCTCACAGATAAATGTGAGAAAACTCATTAAGTGATAAGGCTTTGTAGAAGAGAAGCAGTGAGCAGAGAGAACTATTGTTTGTGAAAGCTATTAAGATCCAATCTCACTAAAGATGATAACTTTTGCAACTTAAAAGTAGTAAGTGGATCCATGATCTTCACTTTTCCCATGGCAAATGGAGGACAGCAGACCAACATAAGAAGACCAAGACATGCTAAAGCACATTTGGGAAAAACTAAATCTAATCTAAATCTAATCATGCAATATACATTTATCTCTTAGCATCTCCAGGACTTCATCTACAAATATGACTTTCAAGATAGAATCTGTTGAGGTTGGCGCTGTGGTGTAGTGGCTAAAGCTGCCGCTTTGAAGTGCCAGCATCCCATATGGGCGCCAGTTCCAGTCCCAGCTGCTCCACTTCCAATCCAGCTCCTTGTTAATGCTCCTGGGAAAGCAGTGGAAGATGGCCCAAGTCCTTGGGCCCCTGCACCCATGTGGGAGATCCCGAAGGAGCTCCTGGCTCCTGGCTTTGGATTGACCTAGCTCCGGTCATTGCAGCCATTTGGGGAGTGAACCAGCAGATGGAAGACTTCTCTCTCTCTCTCTGCCTCTGCCTCTCTGTAACTCTGCCTTTCAAATAAATAAATAAGTCTTTCAAGAAAAGATAGAATCTGTTAAAAAATACTAATCCAAAAACATTTTAAATAAAGATTTATGTATTTAAAAGGCAAAGTTAGAGAGAGAGAGAGGTAGACACAGAGAGAGATTTACCATTTGCCGGTTCACTCCTCAAATGGCTACAATGGCTGGACTGGGCTGATCCAAAGCCAGGAGCCACAAGCTTCTTCTGGGGCTCCCAGGTGGGTGCAGGGGTCCAAGCATTTGGGCCATCTAATGCTTTCCCAGGCACATCAGCAGGGAGCTGGATCCAAAGTAGAGCAGCTGAGATGCTGCTCATATGGGATGCTAGCAATGCAGGCGGTAGCTTTACCTGTCAACCACAACGTCGACCCTATTTCCCAAAACATTTTATAAGTGAATATTGTCAAAGTCAAATCTATTATCTAATGTTAAAAACATTATGTACAACTCAGTGTTATTGAGTAGTCAACATAAAAGAAATATACCTAGGGGCAGGCATTTTACAGAGCAATTAAGATGCCACTTGGTATGCCTGTATCCCATATCAGAGTGCCTGAGGTTCAAGTCTAAACTCTGCTACCAATGCCAGCTTCCTGATAATACATGCCCTGGGAAACAGTGGGTGATAGCTCAAGTGGTTGGGTCCCTGCCACCAATGTGGCAGACCTGGATTGAGTTCCTGACTCTCAGCTGTTGTAGGGCATTTGGAGAATGAACCAGTAGATGGAAGATATTTACCTCTCTCTTGCTCTCGCACTCTCTCTACTTCTCCTTTTATCTTTCTCTCTGCCTTTCAAAGACACAAAATAAAATTTTAATTTAAAAAAGTATATCCAATGATACATTACAAAAATATAGCTGATTTCCAAATTATTAAAGTTTAATAACCACATCTGCTTATAAAGCAACAACTGTTAGTAAAATGGTACCATCTTCCTAAGCCCAGCCTGGCTTACTAGAAGTCAGGTGACCAAATGCCCAATCACAAGTGTCAGCTCCACCCCCACCCTAACAAGATCTGCTGCTCCTACTTCCTTACCTCTGCAAAGCTATATAAGACCTATTCTCCTGGTACAGGCAGTTGTTCTCTCGAGCATGAGGAGGCAGCCTGTCAGGTTTCCCCTACCCGACAATAAACCTTATCCCTTACTCCAGTGTTTGGTCAGTTTTGTGATGACCTTTCATTGGTGCCGAAACATAAGACCAGGCTCTCCCATCAACCCTGCTCTCCCATCAGGGATGTGAGCTGCTTTGGGATCCTGGACTTCTGCCAACCACAAAACTCTGGCCTTCCTTCTTCACCACAGAATACTCTGCCATCTCCATCCACACACCAGCCCTCCAAAATTCAGAGGTAAGACAGAGAACTGGGAATTCTCTCACGGCCACCTCTACCATGGGTTGTGGTTCCACTCCACTTCATCTCAAAGTCCTGGCACCAGGTACCACAACCTCCCACGGGCTTTACACCTTCCATGGGCCTGCTGTCTTTCCACAGGCTTTATGGCTTCCCATGGGCTCTACGCCTTTCCATGGGCTTTAGGCCTCAGGCTCCAGGGGGTGTGAGGGTGACAACCCCCACTCTCTGTTCCAGTACCCTCCCCATTGGAAGGCTGTGATCTTGGGAATGCCCGATATCAGTCAGTCCGACGTCACAGATTGCCATGAGAAATTCCTCAACCCACGTTTCGTCCAACCCTCCTCTCGGTTGTCTCCTACCTAAACAACCAATCCAAATGGCCACCTAACAAAATGTTTGATCCTGACATATAGGATCTTTACCACTTCTGTGAGCATTTGGAAAAGTGGAAGAAAATCTCCTATGTTCAGGCTTTCTCCTATCTCAGTTCTAAATCTTCTCTTTACACCTCGTGTTTTCTGGCTCAAGCTCTCTTAACTTCCAAAGCTCTTACTGAAAAACCAAAACTCCTTTCTTCTACGTTCTCGGCTCTGGCTCTCACTGTCTGGCTCACTGTACCTCCGCCTCCCACCCGGGGAATTCTAAGCTCCTACTCGCCCTTATCACAAGTGTCAGCTCCACTCCCAACCTAACAGGATTTGCTGCTCCCACTTCCTTACATCTGCAAAACTATATAAGAGCTGTTCTCCTAGTACAGGCTATTGTTCTCTTGGACAAGGGGAGGCAGCCTGTCGGGTTTCCCCCACCCGACAATAAACCTCCCTGACTCCAGTGTTTTGTGGTGACCTTTCAACAATATGGTATGAATTCTTTTTTAAAAATAATATAGCAAACTAACAAAAGCAAAAAACAGGAAGACAATGAGATACCAATAGGACTGGAGAACAGGACACACATGTGAGAAGTAGTAGAACACACAGGTGAAAAGCAAAGAGAAATTGTAAAGGAACCTGATGGAATAAAGACATAAGCCTCAGCCATTCTCCCCCATTGCCCAAAAGATAGATAAATATTGGAATTTATTGCTTGCCCTTGAATCTTAATTGGGTCTCACACCTTACTGCCTTCATACCCCACTCCCCACAGCCACCTGAAAGACCAGTTGCTGGGACACTTGAAAGACTAGTTCCAGGAATTCACCTCTGCCTGCTGCCCCCTACCCCCACCCCCATCCCTAGCTCTCCTAAAATATAAAAAGGCCGGGCACCTGGGGGTTGGGGCCTTCTGCCATGTGTTCCATCATGTACATGCTGGCAGTTGGGCACCCACCTCTATGAATTATTTTTTCTGAATAAATTTGGTCTGGCTGTAAATTCATACACTGCTGCCTCTATTCTGAGCCTCTTTCCCTAACAGAACTCAAAAAAAAAAAAATCACCCAGAGTGGTAAAGAGAAAGAGATCTTCCTTTTATTTACTGGTTCACTCACCAAATGCCTGCAACAGCAAGGGCTAGGCCAGGCCAAAGCCAGGAACCCAAAACCCCATCTGGATCAAGCAAGTTGGTGGCAGAAGTCCAAGCACTTGACTCATCATCTGCTGCCTCTCAGGTACATTAGTAGGAAACTGGACCAGAAGCGGAGTAGCAGGGACTCGAACTGGCACTCAGATATATGATGAAGACATCCTAAGTGACAGCTTAACCTGCTATGGCATGTGGCCCACCCCTAAGAAGCAATCTTTTTTTTTTTTGAAAGAGAGAGAGAGATCTTCCATCTGCTGGTTCTGCTCAGCCCAGCCCTGCCCCAACCACTGTAGGCAATGGAAGAATGAACAAGAGGACTGAGCTCTGTCTCCCTGCCTTCCTGTCTCTTTCTGTCTTGCTCATTCTTCCTGAAGTAGGCAGGCATACAGGTTAAAATCGATTAGGTTTGTGAGCTGGAAGACCAAGCCTTCGCCACGCCCTTGTGTGACCTCACGCCCTATCTGATACCTTCACCACATCCCTGTGTGACCTCATGCCCCTACCTGGCCACATCTGAGTGACCACCGGCCAATCAGGTTAATTAACCACTCCCCTTTGGAAGTGGGTTAAAAGCCTGGGACATGCTGTGTCCGCCTCTTCTTCCCTGGCCTCTTGTCAGGATGGGGGCTGGCTGTAGCCCTGTGCCTCCAGGGCACGTGGCCTTCAGGCCACCTGCCTCAGGCTTCCTGGCCTAGATGCTCTTCCACGTGGCTGGTTCCTGGTACTCTGTATGAACCCAGATTTACCTCTCTCTCTTAGATAATAAAGCTCTCTCTCTCCTATGATTTCTCTCACTGAATAAAAGCCTAAAATGTACCATGCTGCCTCATTTATTTACGCCAGTATTTAAAATTCTTCTCTAAATATTACGCAAGAACCCTCTCGGGCTTATTAATGTTGGGGATTTATTAAAAAGCATATGGTGATATCGTCTGGCACCCCGAATTTCGATAGCATATGTGGCACCCCAGATGGGACTAGTGGAAAACTCTAAGGGGCTACATTTCTGTATATATTTAGGGGGTCATTTCCGATATCATTCCTTTCGAATTAATTGATTAATTTAATTTTTTAAAAAAACCAGAATGATGTTTATAAAAAATAAAGCTGGGAGAACTAGATAACCACATGCAAATAAATGAACTTGAACCCTCACTTCATATCATCAAGTCAATATGGATAACAGATCTAAATGTAACAGCTAATATTTTAAAAATCAGAAGAACGTATAAGGATAAATCTACATAACACTATGCAATGATTTCTTAGATAAGACACTGTTACTGGTGAAATGGCAGCTGAAAAAAGGTTGTCTCACATGGAAGAAGAATTTCCAAGCGGACAAGGTAAAGAGAAAAGCAAGGTGTATTTAAAAGCAAGATTTATTTAAGTCAGAGACCTCCAGCCAGAGTGACCTGTAGGGAGGCTCCAAGAGAGGTGGTACTGGGGTATTTAAGTACAATTTTGGGGAAGAAAAAAACTTATCAGCTTGACATACAGTTACAAGGCAAGAACAAAACCCATCAAAAGACCTGATCTGTAATCTTTACCCTGTCTGGCTTGCTCTTGATTAAACAAAAGAGCCATCAGAAGACTGGGATAACTAATTTGTCTTAGAGTAAACTGGGAGCTCAGAAGGGTAGAATCACCACTCCCTTGCTATTCTCACGGTAAAATTGGAAGCTACCAAGGGGTGGGGCAGGGGCTTTTGACCTTGCTAAAGATAACTTTTGGGGAAGCAAGCATTTTGCAGTGGTACCAACCTGACTACCCCTGAACACGTCTGACTCCTCACAACACCAAAAGGGCAAACAACAGAAGCAAAAATACAATAACTGGGCTATGTCAAAATTTTTAAATTCTGTGTCTCAAAGTAAACAACTTACAAAACAGGAAAAATATTTGTAAATCACATATTTGATAAGAAACTTGCATACACAGTTAGAAAAAAAAAAAAAACCTTTACAACTCAATAATGAAAAGAAAACCCAATTAGAAAATGGGCAAAGGGCCTGAGTAGACATTTCTCTTACAAAGATGTACCAGTGGATCAATAAGCACATAAAAAGAAGCTCAACATCATTAGCCTTCAAGGACATGCAAATCAAAATCACAATGAGACACCACTTGACACCCATTAGGACAGCTGTAAACAAAAAGATAATAGCAAATGTTACTGGGGGTTGGAAAACAATTTGGCATTCTCTCAAAATGTTAAATATAGAAATATCATATGCCCCAGAAATCCCACTCTTACTTAAAAGAGGTCTTCAAAAAGTTCATGGAAAAAAATGCGTAACAGGGGGGAAAAAACTATGCATGGATTTCAATTTTTATTTTTACCAAAACAAATTTTTATTCAAATTCTATTTTCCATTAACTTAAACCTTTTTTTTTGAAAGGCAAACAGAGAAACATAACAAAACAGATCTGCCATCTCCTGGTTTATTACCTAAATGCCTGCAACAGCCAGGGCTAGACCAAGGCAAAGCCAGGAGCCAGGAACTCCATCCATCTGGATCTTTCAAGCGAGTGGCAATAATCAAGTACTTAAGCCATAAACTGCTGCCTCCCAGGCCCATTAGCAGGAAGCTGGAAGGGAAACAGGAAGTAGCCAGGACTCAAACCAGGCATCTGTTATGGAATGTGGGCATCCCAAGGAGCAAATTAGCTACTGTACCACATGCCTGCCCCATCCATATGTACCTTCATACATACCCGAGAAATAGACACATTTACATGAAAACTTGTATATGAACTTTCATAGCAGTGTTATTTTTTAATACGGAAACAATCTAATTGTCCACCAAATTACGAAGAAACAACATATATAATGGAATGTTATTCAGAGACAAAGGGGAATGCTGCAATCACACATGCTACAACACGAGGTAACTTTGAAAACATAATAGTAAATGAATGAAGTCAGTCATAGAAGGTACTATATTGTATGAATCCATATACATGAAATTTCCAGAACAGACAAACTTATATATAAAAAAATAGATGAGCGATTGTCTAGGGCTAGATAGAGTAGTGGGGGTATGGGCAGGTAGGGAGAATAGGGAGGGACTAATGGGCATGGGTTTCTTTTCAGGATAATGAAAATATTCCAAAATCAGATTGTTCTGATGGGTACACAACCAATAAACACAACAGTCTAAATGGGTGAACTTTTTGTATATGGATTCTATCTCAATAAACTGTTATAAAAGAAAAAAAATAGGGAAGGATGGATGTGGGGAAAAAATCCATGTATCAAACATGAAATTGGAGCTCTACCTGATAACATATATAAAAATTAATTCCAGGGGCCGGCACTGTGGCACAGTAGGTTAAGCTGCAGCTTGGAATGCACCTAGAATTAAGTCCCACTTCCAGTTCTTTTTTTTTTTTTTTTTTTGGACAGGCAGAGTGGACAATGAGAGAGAGAGAGACAGAGAGAAAGGTCTTCCTTTTCCACTGGTTCACCCCTCAATGGCCGCTGCTGCCAGCGCGCTGCAGCCGGTGCACCGCGTTGTTCCAAAGTCAGGAGCCAGGTTCTTCTCCTGGTCTCCCATGCGGCTGCAGGGCCCAAGGACTTGGGCCATCCTCCACTGCACTCCCTGGCCACAGCAGAGAGCTGGACTAGAAGAGGAGCAACCGGGACAGAATCCGGCGCCCCGACCGGGACTAGAACCGGGTGTGCCGGCACCGCAAGTGGAGGATTAGCCTAGTGAGAGTTCTAATCCATCTTCCTTCCAGTGCACATCCTGGGAGGTAGCACATAAGGGTTAAAGTACTTGTTTCCCTGACAACCATGCAGGAGACAGGAATGGAGTCCCTGGCTCCTGGATTCTGCTGTGCCCAGTCTCAGCTGTTGCAGGCACTTGGGGAATGAACAAGCAGATGAAAGACCTCTTTCTGTCTTTCCCTTTCCTTGTGTCACTCTGTCTTTCAAATAAATAAATATTTTTAAAAAACTTATTCCATATTGATTGGGAACTTAAACACCATAATAAAACTTTAAAACTCTTAAGTGTAGACAGGGGGCCAGTACTGTGGCATAGCAGGTTAAGCCTCTGCCCATAATGCTGGCAATCCATATGGGCACCGGTTCAAGATCTGGCTGCTCCACTTCCAATCCAGTTCCATGTTGATGATGTACCTGGGAAGGCAGCAGAAGATGGCCCAGGTCCTTGGGCCCCTTGCGCCCATGTGGGAGTCCCAGAGAAGCTTTGGGCTCCTGACTTGACCTGGCCCAGCCCTGGCCATTGTGGCCATTTGGGAAATGAACCAGTGGAAGGAAGATATCTCTCTCCGTCAAAAAACAAAAAAGTTTTTTAAAAAGTACGTTCAGGCATGTAGACATGGGTCAGTGTTCTGGCACAGCAGGTTAAGCTTGTATTAAGCTATATCCAAGTACCAATGCAAGGAGAACACAGCTGAAGACAGCCCTAGTACTTGGGCCACTGCCATCCATATGGAAGACCAGAAGGAATCAAGGGCTCCTGACTTCATCCTGGCCCAGCCCCAGCAGTTGTGGCCATCTGGGAAGTGAACCAGTGGATCTCTGCCTGTATGTCTCTCTGTATCTGTCTTTCTGCCTTTCAAATAAAATGAAAGTAAATAAATAAAAATTGAAAAAAAAATTGAGGACTTGATATACGCAGTTTGAGGAGACTCAAAGATGCCAATATTCATGTAGTTTCCTCCCTGTATGCGTAACAACAAAATCTGATGCCTGCCCTTTGAAAGCCATTCTTCCACCTTCTTTACAAAGCTCCCTCTGATGTTCCCAAAACCAAATGTCATTTCACACTCTTTGAACATGCACTACAGTTTGTTTTCACTTATAACATTATCTCACACTAACCCAGGGTTTCTCAACCTTTGGCACCACTGACATTTTGGACTAGGTCAACCTATTGTATGGCATACCCTTTTCATTGATGGATGCTTGATGTCAGTAGCATCCCCTAAACTGTGGGGAAAAAAGTCTTTAGACACTGCCAGGTATCACTCCTGGAGGAAAAATCAACCCTCCTCCCTCTCTCAGTGAAAACCTTTATCTAATCTAATAGGTATGTGTGTGAGTTCTGATTTTATTTAACTGTGATATCGTAAAAAAACAGTGCCATGACAGTTATTACATAAAATCAATATAACAAATCCATTCTTACATACTCAGTAAGGTAGGGTAAAGACAGTTACCTATGTTCAATTCACTATTTTTAATTCACACATTTTTTAAAGACTTATTTTATTTATTTGAAAGGCAGAGTTACAGACAGAGGAAGAGACAGAGAGAGAGAGATCTTGCATCCACTGGTTCACTCCCCAAATGGCTGCAATGACCAGGCCTGGGCCAGGCCAAAACCAGGAGCCAGGAGTTTCTTCCGGGTCTCCTAAGTGGGTGCAGGGTCTGAAGCACTTGAGCTATCCTCCATTACTTTCCCAGGTACATTAGCAGGGAGCTAGATCAGAAGTGGAACAGCCAGGACTTGAACTGGAACCCATATGGGATGCCAGCACTGAACACCAGGGCTTTAATCCACTACAGCCAGCACCCACAAATATTCCCCACTGAATACAGACATGCCCAACCAATTAGTTCTGAGTATTACAGATTTGCCTATCACAACTTTTTAAGATTTGTTTATCAGAGAGACACAGTGATATAGAGGAAGAGACAGGGTGAGAAATCTTGAAACTACTGGTTCACCTCCCAAATATCAGCCATGTCCAGAACTGGACCAGGACAAAGCCAAAAGCCAAGAGCTCCACCTGAATCTCCAGTATGGGTAGCAGGAACCATCAAACAGTGGTTTAACCCATTATGCCACAATACCATGGCACGACTATTTAAGACAGGGAAAAATTCACGGTCAGCATTGTGATATAGCAGGTTAAGCCACCACCTGCAATGTAGGCATCCCATGTGGGAGCCAGTTCAAGTTCTGAACCAGCTCCCTTCCTGCTAATGCGGCTGGGAAAGCAGCAGAAGATGGTTCAAGTGCTTGGGCCTTGAATCCAATGTAGGAGACCTGGATGAACACCCTGGCTCCTGGCTTCAGCCTGGCCTAGCCCCAGCTATTGCAGCCATTTTGGGGAATGAATCAGGGGATGGAAGATCTCCCTCTCTATCTCTCCCTCTCCCTTACTCTGCTTTTCAAGTAAATAATTAATAAATATTCATTAAAAAAGGAATGGAAGGGCCAGCACTGTGGCAAAGTTGGTTAAAGCCCCGACCTGAAGCGCTGGTATTCCTATGGGCACTGGTCCAAGTCCTGGCTGCTCCACTTCCGATCCAGCTCTTTGCTATGGCCTGGGAAAGCAGTGGAGGATGGCCCAAGTCCTGGGGCCTCTGTACCTGCATGGGAGACCGGGAAGAAGCCCCTGGCTCCTGTCTTCGGATGGGCTCAGCTCCAGCCCCTGTGGCCATTTGGGGAGTGAACCAGCAGTTGGAAGATATCCCTTTCTCTGTCTCCCCACCTCCCATCTACCTATCTTGTAACTCTTTCAAATAAGTCCTTAAAAAGGGAGGTGTCCAGCTTCCAGTGAAGTCCTGGGTGGTTGTGTACCGCCATCATGGCAGCGGAGAAGGACCACCTGAGCTATTTCACAGTTTATAGGAGCAGTAGTTCGGCTCCTCTGGCGAGAAGGACAACAGCAAGCTGGATGAGACGGATCACAGGGCTCCGAATGCAGCGAAGTCAGGGGGCGGCTGCAAGAATAAGGTGGAGAAGCAGCTGCCAGGACCTGACGCACTGTTCCGGAGTGTGACTCGTTGGGCCTTTCTCTACAATCCACTCAACAAGCAGACAGACTGGGAAAGGCAAGTTGTCAAGGCGCCCGAGGAGCCTCCAAAGGAGTTCAAAATATGGAAGTCAAACTATGTGCGCCTTCCAGAGACCTACACAACGGAGAAGAAACCTCTGCCTCCAGAGCTGGACATGGTAATACGATGGTCTAACATATATGAGGACAAAGGCGATGATGCCCCGCAGAATGCTAAGAAAGCTAGGCTTCTACCGGAAGGGGAGGAGACGTTGGAGTCAGATGATGAAAAAGATGAGCATACTTCTCAAAAGTGCAAAGTAGAACCAGGAGAACCAGCAAAGAAGAAAACATAGAAAACAACAAATGACAAGAATTTCTGGACTGCTACACTTGTTAAAATGTGTCTTTGGGCTGATTAAGTCCATATGGTGGATTATTATGTCACAATGTCTCTATATGTTAATGGACTAATACATATTGCCTCAAGAACTTTCCACTGTGGAATTCATTTTTTATTTAAAACTTGTATGTATTTAAAATTCAAATGGTAACCTGTGATTGTGAAACTGACAACATTGGGAAGCAGTCTTGCTAACACAGAATTGGTGACATGCTTTCAGAATTTTGTCACATGTTAACATGCCAATGTTCTATATGGATCTTTTATAAAGGAATATATTTTTTAAAGTAAATATATTGTACTGTGAACCTTCAGGGTGCTTTTCAACAGTGTTTGTACAGCTCTGGCCCTTGTGGCCAACTGGGGAGTGAACAAGTGGATGGAAAACTCTCTCTCTTCTCTGCCTCTGCCTCTCTGTAACTCTGCCCTTCAAATAAATAAGTAAATCTTTAAAAAAAAATTGTAATTAGTATTACCATTTAAGGAGTGCCTCCTGTGTGCCAGGTGCTTTGTGCCATGTGTTATCTGATCCTCAAACAACCTAGTAAAGTAGGTATTAGTATCCATACTTTATAATAAAGAGATTTTCAGTAACTTGTACAAGATTACACAGGCAATGACTGATGAGTTTGGAATTTAACTCAGGATACTTGAACCCTAAAACCATCACATTAAACCACCTGTCCACTGATCAAAATTTAGTTATTGTATAGAGACTACATTAATTACCATCTCTTCCCCATATCTTCTGTCGTAGGTAGTGAAAATCCTGTGTTCCTGATTATTTGTATGACTCTATACTGTGTACCTAATAATACAATTTCCCTATTAAAAATAAGTTTATTAAAGAGAAAAAAAAAGAATGAAAAAATTCTAGGTTACACATAAGAGTTTCTTAGGAAAATAATTATTAACTGCCAATTTTTAGTAAAATTCAAATTCACTATTGTTCTAGAATTGGTTAGTCTCTACAGAGTTCAAATGAAAATTTACAACAGTTATTTCCATCTCTTGTCACTTTGAGTCCTTAATATTACACTGAAATTAGGCCGGCGTCGCAGCTCAATAGGCTAATCCTCCGCCTTGCGGCACTGGCACACCGGGTTCTAGTCGCGGTCGGGGTGCCGGATTCTGTCCTGGTTGCCCCTCTTCCAGGCCAGCTCTCTGCTGTGGCCCAGGAAGGCAGTGGAGGATGGCCCAAGTGCTTGGGCCCTGCACCCCATGGGAGACCAGGAGAAGCACCTGGCTCCTGCCATCGGATCAGCGCGGTGCGCCGGCTGCAGCACGCCGGCCGCGGCACGCCGGCCGCGGCAGCCACTGGAGGGTGAACCAACGGCAAAGGAAGACCTTTCTCTCTGTCTCTCTCTCTCACTGTCCACTCTGCCAGTCAAAAAAAAATATATTACACTGAAAAATACTTGTCACAAATTATAAAGGAGTACACAGAATCAACAATACTCACAAATACAATGGAGCTTAATTTCCTATTTAGAAAAAAGTTTTCTTTTAAAAAATGTTATCAAAAATACATTAGAGGGGCTAGCACTGTGGTGTAAGTGGGTAAAGCCACCGCCTGCAGTGACAGCATCCCATATTGGCCCTGGTTCCAGTCCCGGCTGCTCCACTTCCAATCCAGCTCTCAGCTATGGCCTGAGAAAGCAGTAGAAGATGGCCCAAGTCCTTGGGCTCCAAAACCCACGTGGGAGACCCAGAAGCAGCTCTGGCTCCTGGCAACGGATAAGCACAGCTCCAGCCATGGTAGTCAACTGGGGAGTGAACCAGCAGATGGAAGACCTCTCTCTCTGCGCCTCTCCTTCTCTCTGTAACTTTGACTTTCAAATAAATAAATCCATCTTTAAAAAATACATTAGAACATTATCTATTATAATCTGCTGACTGGTATTATGTAAGTAGAAGATTATGAATTTATTATTTATTTGCAACAAGAGAAATGTAAAGTGTCGCTCCCCCTCTTCGTGGAGGAGCAACACTGAACCCTGCCTAGGCTTCATATCCGAGTCACGGCACCATTATGTCGCTCCCCCTCTTCGTGGAGGAACGACACAGGACCCTGCGCTGTTCTTTCGTCTGCTCGGCCCTCCCCGGGTTTGCTGCTGGTTCTTCCTGGGTTGGCTACTATCCCTTCCACCTCCGTGGAAGGGCAGTTCCCCCTGGCCACATTCCCCACTTCCGCAGGGGAGCGGCACACCACCGGCCGGCTCTCTCGGGGGCTGCACAGGTGTTCCTTCAGCTAGATGTTCCCCTTAGATGTTCCCCATAGATGTTCCTGGTGCATGCCGTCTCTCTCCTCCTTTATAGTCCTCCTCCGCCAATCCTAACTCGGCTGCCCACACGCCGAGTACGCTGCTCTCCAATCAGGAGCAAGTCCTACAGTTTATTGGTTGAACTGGAGGCAGCTGTGTAAAAGCTGTTTACTTCTCTCCCAGCGCCATATTGTGGGAGAGCAGATGCATAGAATAAGTCTTAATTCCAGTAACTCAGTCTAGTCCGGATTGCTCCCCACAGATCCCCCTTTCTTTTTATTTTTGGCGTTGATACGCGCCTGTCTTCGGTGCCCCGTGGCACACACTCTGCTCTGCTTGCTAGAGTTGCCACAGGTTCTTACAAGTCCTATCAGGCAAACCGAATCCGGGTCCTCTCTTCGCCATGTTATGAGGAGGTTTTTAGGCGCTGATGCGTGCCTGTGTTCGGTGCCCTGCAGCGCATGCTCTGCTCTGCCTGCAGGGGCTTACAAGCCCTAACAATCAGGCAAACCGAATCCAAGCCTTCTCATTGCCGTATTGTGGGGGAGGCCTTACTGATGTTAATTCGTGCCTGTCTTCGGTGACCTGCGGCGCATAAGCTGCTAGCTGCCCGCAGGTGCTCATCGCCTCACTTAATCAGGCAGACCGAATCCAAGCTCTCTCATTGCCATGTTGAGGGGAGGCCTTTCTATTTCTCTATTTCTCTATCTCCGGGCATTCCTATTTCTCCCATTTTACTTCCATCTTCCAGCATTCCTATTTCTCTCACTTTACTTCTAAACTTCTGTTTCTCTTATCCCCGCAGCTTCCCGCTCTCATTCTTATCCCCGCGGCTTCCCGGCTGCGCCCCGCCGGCGGGCTCCGCCCCGAGGCTGCTTCTCGGCGCCTCGCCGGCTCTGAGCCGCTTCAGCCCGCGCCTCTCTCATCTGCGCGGCTTGGCTTCGCGCGCTCCGCGGTCTCCACGCCCTTCGCGTCTGCACCACGGCCTCGCGCCAGCCCCGTTCCCTATCTATTCACGCCCCGTGCTCTCTCTGCACGCGGTGGCTTCCGCGAGTCACACAGCGTAGCTTACGTGTCCGCCACTAGCATTCAATCTAAGTTCCCCGGGCTAGCCTGGCGAATTCAACCCAGCTTACGTCTCCGCCCCACGGTTTGGCTTCCCGTCCTTTGCTCCCCGGGCTAATCAGACGGACCCCAATCTGGCTTACGTTTCAGCTTCTGGTTTCAACTTTTCGCCCCCCATTCCCGGGCTAACTTGAGAATCCCAAAGTGGCTTTCGTATCCGCCTCGGCCTGCCCCCCGCGGCTTCAATTTCCCTAACATTTTTCTCTACCCGGTATGTTTCCCCAAGCTTTCCTCCAACAATACTCCTCCCTCATTTCTCCTGGCCTCTCCCCACAGTCTGCATCCGAGTCTGTTTGTTCTAGCTTTCACTTTCGCTTTCGACCTTAGAGATTTCTCCCAGCTTCCCCCCCGTAGTCCGTAGTCCGTATCTGAGTCTATGCCTAGGCTTTCAATAGCTTCTTCCGGCACCCTTTTTCGTCCGGCTTTTCCCTAGGCTGTTTGCTAGTCTCTCTCTCCGGTATTTTCCCAGTTCTTCCCGTTTCTTCCCTCCTAAGTTTGCTATCTGTCCTAGGTTTCCTATCCGAGTCATGGCACCATTATGTCGCTCCCCCTCTTCGTGGAGGAGCAACACTGAACCCTGCCTAGGCTTCATATCCGAGTCACGGCACCATTATGTCGCTCCCCCTCTTCGTGGAGGAACGACACAGGACCCTGCGCTGTTCTTTCGTCTGCTCGGCCCTCCCCGGGTTTGCTGCTGGTTCTTCCTGGGTTGGCTACTATCCCTTCCACCTCCGTGGAAGGGCAGTTCCCCCTGGCCACATTCCCCACTTCCGCAGGGGAGCGGCACACCACCGGCCGGCTCTCTCGGGGGCTGCACAGGTGTTCCTTCAGCTAGATGTTCCCCTTAGATGTTCCCCATAGATGTTCCTGGTGCATGCCGTCTCTCTCCTCCTTTATAGTCCTCCTCCGCCAATCCTAACTCGGCTGCCCACACGCCGAGTACGCTGCTCTCCAATCAGGAGCAAGTCCTAGCAGGATCAGCTCCTGCAGGTTACTGGTCGAACTGGAGGCAGCTGTGTAAAAGCTGTTTACTTCTCTCCCAGCGCCATATTGTGGGAGAGCAGATGCATAGAATAAGTCTTAATTCCAGTAACTCAGTCTAGTCCGGATCGCTCCCCACAGTAAAGATGAAAAGTTAAAGTTCAACCTTTACCAGACTGAATATGCTAGTTAAAATTGAGACTAAACACAAATTGTTATAAAACAGAAACATACAGTTTTCTTGTATTACATTAAATGGTTCCCAGGGGTGTAAGGTATTTCTATCAGAGAGTATACAACCATTTCTGGAACTTCTCAGAGAACTGATTATAAGAGTATTATAAATACTTCAAGAAGTACCCAAATATACCCACAGTGTAGAGAGAAACAAGATTTTCATTTCTAGGTCAGGATAAGTAGCCTCTATAGAATGGGGGCCAAGAGAATAGTTCAAGCACCACTCAAAGTGAATTCCTGGGCTGGGTTGGGCTGGGCTAAAGAGAACAATACGCGCTTTTGCTAACTTACACAGTGTGCCTCGGACTTTAAACAAAATACCACTTCCCAGCACATCCATATGCTCTAAGCCTTCAATTACTTTTATTTGTGAAAAGTGTCCCTAGCATCACCGGAAATGCAAATAAAGAAATAAAAACACCAAAGAAACTTTACCAAAAGCTGCCTACTATCCATTTTCCTCAAAGCAAAACTTAGAGAAAATAAGGTAGGTTCTGGATTTTATCTACCTTTATGTTTTTGATGCCAAAAAATGCTCTAGAGTTTATATTACAAATAATCTGAATTGAAATATGAAATTTTAAACCTTAAGCAAAGCATTCTACTAATCTTGATTCTAAAATATCCCAATCAACCATACTTTTGAAGTTTTTTTTTAAGATTTATTTATTTACTTAAAAGTCAGAGTTATAGAGAGAAAGAAAGAGAGAGAGAACAAATTTCCATCCAACTGGTTCACTTCCCAGATGGCTGCAAAGGCCAGGGCTAGACCAGATAGAAGCTAGGAGCTTCACTCAGGTCTCCCATATGGGTGGCACGGATCCAAACACTTGAGCCATCTTCCATTGCTTTTCCCAGGCCACTAGCAGGAAGCTGGATCAGAAGAGGAGCAGCTGGGACAGGAACTGGAGCCCATACCGGGATGTTGGAATTATGGGCAGCAGCTTTACCCATTATGCCACAATGCTGACCCCCACTCTTTTGTTCTTTTTTTTTTTTTTTTTTTTTGGACAGGCAGAGTTAGACAGTGAGAGAGAGAGAGAGAGAGAGAGAGAGAGAGAAAGGTCTTCCTTTTTCCGTTGGTTCACCCCCCAAGTGGCCGCTACGGCCAGCGTGTTGCAGCCGGTGCGCTGCACCAATCCGAAGGCAGGAGCCAGGTGCTTCCTCCTGGTCTCCCATGCAGGTGCAGGGCCCAAGCACTTGGGCCATCCTCCACTGCACTCCCGGGCCACAGCAGAGAGCTGGACTGGAAGAGGAGCAACCGAGACAGAATCCAACACCCAGACCGGGACTAGAACCCGGGGTGCCAGAGCCACAGGTGGAGGATTAGCCTAGTGAGCCGCGACGCCAGCCCACATTTTTGTTCTTAAACACGGCAAACACCTAACTTTTCAGATAGCTTTTCCAAACTAACTTAACCCAACCCCCAATAAAAATCCTTATGACACAATTCTACAACATTTATTTATGCAATTTATTGAAGTACTATTTTGAATATTGTCATATATTATCATGTAATTCTTTTCTAATTATTAGGCATATTACTGTATATATTCAACTATTTTATAAATCCTTCAAGGACAAGAACCATGTCTTTCTTTTTTGTTGGCTACAATCAAGTTTCCAAATTTGGGAATTCAATAAATGCTTGCTTAATGACTGTATTCTAAAAAAACCAGACAGAAAGGCATAACGCTATGTAAATAACAAATACAATACAAAAACAGGACATACCACAAACAAAAACTGGATAACCTATTAAGTTAAATAAGCATTTTTCATAATAAATAAACCATTTATTGCTCTAGTGCTTAATAATCATTATAAAGGCAGAATGTGATATAGTAGAAACAACACTAGGATAGTGCTAGTGAAAAACCCACACTCTGCCATACAGTTTAACTTTCGGTAAATCATTTAACCTGTCTCAACCACATGGAGTAATTACTATGTACTGTGCCAAGCTCACAGGGTTATCACTAGGATGTAATAGGATAATATATATGAAAGTGCTTGTAAATTTATAAAGAACTGCATAAATGATATTTTAATGGTGAACATACCCTCTAATTGTTTAAAAATAACAATTTTAAAACATCTAATGTTTTATTTTAAAATATGAACTTGCAAAAGAAGGAAATTAAGGGCCAACTCCTCATGTTATAGAAGCCATCATTGAATAAAATGAATTACCACTAGGTTTCAACAACTCAAATTCACTATAGCAATTAAAATGAGTGAAATGTCAAAAATGCACTTCACATTCAAATTTTCAAGAAGACATTTACTACACAAAGTAAGGCAGATATTTGAATCAGGCGACAAAATAACAATCACAAGTTCATTCCACTAAATTCATTAAAAAAAGCAAGGACCTTCACCTAAGTAGCAAAATAGACACCACATTTATCTGGCTCAGTTTTAAACCTGATCCAATGCACCATGCCCCACAGTTGAAAAGGTGAACCAATACACGTAGGACATGCTTGAGTTGACTCCTGGTTTTCAGGAAAACACGTGATTATCCAGAACACAGCACTATCTGACGTATATTAGAATTCCTAAATTTGTTTCACAGACCTACTGCGCATGGACATAAAGAGGTGATGCTGTATAAAGAAGTAGAGGGAGCAGCTGCAAGTAGGCTGAAGCACATCCACTTATTTGTAGAACTGGTGACAAAGTCAACTATGAAAAATTTCAAGATTTTTTTGGGTAACAATTTAAATTCATTTTCAAGTCAACAAATTATACTAACTATCCAGATGTACCAAAAAGTTCTAAGGTAATTATGCCTTCATCTTGCCAAATCTACCCACAGACCTTCTCAGAGAAGAGATTAAAGCCAGAGTCAGCTACTTTCCTGAAACAGATTATCAACTCTCTGATCCCAGGTTGAATGTCCTTAGGTGAGTGAGGATTTTAACCAAGGAGTATCTGGAAGGCAGTTCTACTCAAAAAAAAGTCAGGAGCATAATGCACCATTTGGTTTCAAATACACTGGCAACCCTCCCCTCCTTGTAAATGTTAATCTCCTCAAGAGGCTGCCATCATCATTTAGTTTTGAGCTTCATCCCAGTAAGGGGAAGTAAGGCTGAAGAAGGAAAGAGAAACAAGGAGGGTAGCATGATAGGGACAGGCAGGAGAAGACGACACCGGAAATGCAAATAGAGAAGTAAAAACACCAAAGAAACTTTACCAACAGCTGCCTACTATCCATTTTCCTCAAAGCAAAACTTAGAGAAAATAAGACTTCATGTCTACATGTTTTGAAGGAAATATTTTCTTACTGCAAATGTATTGAACAGTGCCAAATGTAAGCCAGAGTTATGCATGGAAAAGACAGGTTCCTAGTGAATTTCTACTCCTGATATCATGAGCAGACACAATACAATGGGAAAAAATGAGTATCTGCTTCACAGTTTGATGAAAAGAACACTGGGCTACAATTTGAACACTAAGTTCCTAGTTTTGATTTTCACTCTCTTGACAAGTGGCATTGGGTTTAATCACTAAATTTTTATCAATGTTCTCATTCAAACTACAAATATTTCTTGAGTGTCTAAAAAAGTTAGCTATTTTATGGTTTTTCAACCCTGACTACACATTAGACTCATGTGGGAAGCTTTTTTTTTTTTTTAAGTCCCTTAGCTACTGAGATTCTGAATTAATTGGTCTGGAGTGGGGTCTAGGTATAGGTTTAAAAATCAAAACAAAACAAACAAACAAACCCTCCAGTACGATTTTAAAGTGCAGTCAGAGAGTATGGAAACACTGGTCTATTTCATCTTATGTGTATGTGAGGAATGGCAATATATCATAAAAAGCCCTCTCCCCTGCTTTTGAAATTTATCAATTTCCCCTTGTTTCAGCCAAGATCCTTATCACCCTTCACAAACAGAATAGCTTCTTAATTATTTTCCCTTCTTCCCAGTCTCTTCTCAACCTAATAAATAATTGTTTGTTCAACTAGTAAGTTTGCTTCTAAAATATTATTCCATGGAAAGTCACTTTAAGAGCAGTATAAGATTATCATACAGAACTTTCTTGATCAAAGCAAAGACCTACTGTGTATATATGTATGTGTGTATTTATGTGTATGTGTATGTATGAAAGCATGTATGAATGCATAACCTCAAGCATGCTGTTTCTTCAGTTTCGGTGTATCTATCTTCATTTACACAGAATGGATACTGGTCTCTACATTCAAAACTATTGCCCCTAAATATTTAATGGCTGAATTTTGTCAAAAGTAAATGTCAAGTTAAGTCTCTACTTACAACACCAGCATCCCCTATCATAGTGCCAGTTGGAATCCTGGCTGCTGTGTTTCCAAACCAGCTCCCTTCTAATGTGCCTGGGGAGGCAGCAGATTATGGCCCAAGTGCTTGGGCGCCCCTGCCATCCACACAGGAGATCCAGATGGAATTCCAGGCTCCTGTACACAGCCCGGCTCAGCCCTGAATATTGTGGCCATTTGGGGGAGTGAACCAGCAGGCAGAAGGTCTCTCTCTTTCTCTGTTTCTTCCTCTTTTTATCTACCTTCCAAGTAAGTAAATAAATCTTTTTAAAATAAGTAAATCTTTTAAAAAATAGCAAACAAGTCCCTGGCAGATATCTCATTTAAATGGAAAAATAAGCACCACAAGTTTTTTTAGTCTGATTCTGGGATCAAGAGACATATATTTAAATGAAAAAATAAAAGTACAATGAAGGGGAATTATTTCAAGAAGTCCCATGTTACTATAAACACTAATAAAGTTTATACTTCTGGTTTGTACTGAAGCTTACCTCAGAAAACCAACTGAATGAGGACTTAAAAGCCAAAGGTTGTAACTGAGAAGATAATATTAATTATTTATGAGAAATATCAAAACCAATAAAAGGAATATATAATGAGAAAACTGAACAAGTATATGGCTTAATTCCTGCCTTTTAAGGGACTCTCCCATCTTCTTAGGGACAGCAAGACACAAATGAAAAAAAGAAAGAAAGCTAGCACTGCCAAGTAAGTGGTAAAGACAATAAGTACCATGGGAATTCAAAGACACAGGAGACTGCTGTGGGCTAAGGGAGTTGGAGACAGCTTCTTGGAAAAGCTGAGGTTTGAACACAATTAAATAGGTGGAGAAGAGGGGGAAATCTCCAACATGCTGATGACCTTATACAAAGATGAGACAGAAATGCACAAAATACACTGAAGGGAGGGAGATCAAGTTGGAAGAGAGGGTTCTATGCAGGAGGGTTTCAGAGATAAGGTTTCAACAATAAATTGGAGCCAGACAGTGAAAGCCCTGAATGCTAAGCTAAGATGCTTAAACTTTCTCCTGCAGATAAAATGATCCTTTATAGATTACAAAGAACAATAAGCAAAGAAAGATACTCTATAATAATGCAGCCTGAAACCATTTTTCTTGAAGCCTTTGAAGAACATACCAAAGTAGTATAATATCCTGCCAAAACAGTGATGAACATGTGAATGTATTGTTTAAGAAATCTGTTGAGAGTGAAGCAGTAAATACTCAAATGTGCTTTCCAAAATACAGAATTAGGGACCAATTACACATTCATCGTTCCCAGGGTAATTCCTAAGAGAATCAATCAATGGATGGAAAGCTTCAATTTTAGGTTTTCTTCCTCTTCCAACCCACATACCTTGATTTAATATATAGACACTAAATATTCTGAAATTACCTTGTTCTTAATGTCTCCTACTACTTCTCATTATGAGTGAATTTACTTACTATATTGTTTCAGAATTCACCACATCTGTGAAAATAATTTTGCCCATTATTTATTTCAACAAAGCAGATGAAAAGAGACAGATAAATAACGCATTTAAAGATTATGAAAAGCAAAAATCCTTTCATCAAACCAAAACACACGTAAAATAATCAGCAGAGTGGGGAAGAGTGTGTAGATTTAAAAAAAAATGCCAGCCACAACAAAGACTACCAGACACAGTACGCACAACACTACAATAGCCAATTTCTCACCCAAAATGTGAACCCATTAATCCACAACTCCAATTTTTTTCTCAAAGAAAAATCCCTTAAAATTTTTGGCTCTTTCTGCTATAAAAATGAAGACTAACATCACTTAAAGCAAGGATTATCTTTCCCCCAGGAACCAGACACGTAAGTGATTGATGATTTAATTTACCACCGCAGCAAATACTAATTTAACCACCACTACCTTCTTCAACACCGAGAAAATGAAAAATCTCTATCTTTAAAGGCATACGTGACAAGAAAGAAGCGAAGAGAGTCTTAGGATGATTAAACCGTAAACAAAATAAGAACGCAGACCACGGCGACCCTGCCGCCGTACTTGGGGAAAGGGGCTCTGCTGCTCTAGCGGGCATGGATGTCTTTAAGGAGCCTGTGGAGACAGAATTTTACGGACCGTCTGCTGGGGGGGAGGGGGGTGTTGTTGTTCCGGGAACATCCAGGAGAGTTGAAAGAAGCGCACTAATAAGGGTGTCAATACCTCCCTCCCACCCTTTCTAAGAAAAGTCGCCATCACAATAATGCCCTTTCACCCCGACACTGCTCTCCTGTATCCATACATCCTTGGCTCCCCCTCCACTAGCCCCTCCTCACTCCTCTCGGGTTCAGGAGAATGAGCTGCTGGGACTCTGTCAGTCCCGCCGCCCCCGCGCACCCGCCCAGACCAGCCTAGCCCAACAACGCGGCCACGCAGCCACCCACTCCCCCACCTCCTCCTTCGCAATCCAGCCCCCCCCCAAGCCCCCCGCCCCGTCCTGTCACCTGCTTGGGTGGTGTCCGTCAGGTCGTAGCCGCTACCGGGGAAGTCTCGGAGTTTCCTACCACTGAGGCTCAGGATGCCAGAGTTGCCCGCCTCCTCCAGGGCCCGGTCCAGGCTCCTCACGGTGTGTTGAGGCTGCAGGCTCCCTGGGTTCCACTGCGGCCCGTTGGGGAACGGCTGACCGAAAAGAGTCGGTACCGGGATAGGCACTACCACGGTCCCGCCACTGCCGCCGCCGCCGCCGCCGCCGCCGCCACCTCCCCCTCCGGCCCCGCCGCCGCCGCCTCCGGCCGCGACACAGCCGCCGCTACTTCCACCTCCACCACAACCACCGCCCCCGCTGTTACCACCACCTCCCTGACTCGCCGCCATGTTCCTGGGAGAGAGAATAGCCCCCGACAATACTCAGCCAGTGTCGTGAGTGTAGGGGGTTCTTAGAACGCATGCGCAGGATCAGGCGGAGGGGGTGGGGGGGGCGAGATAGAGGGTTGGAAGGAACCAGGGGGCGGGCTGGGAGGAGGTGTGGAATAGAGAGGAGATGATGTTCGAAAGTATAGTACGCTTGCTTAAATAAACGTGCCATCAGAGGAAGGATGCTAAATCCTGGTTCCACGGCTTTGGGTACCAAATCTTGCAAAGCGACACCAGTCGTTTGGGCGATGGGTGTCCAAATCTCCAAGTTGCAGCAGCTTTTTCGTTCTGCAAAACAAAAACAAGTATATGAGATAGGCATGAGGAGGATTCCTTTCCGAATGCATAGAAACACCATTTAGAAGGACAATGAGGCAGCTTTCTGGGAGGCTTACTGGAAATACCTCAGGAATCATTTAGCAGTGTTAACGCTGTCCCGAGGAGGCACTGAGTGAGGGAGGAAAATGAACGCAGGATTGAGTCTTAGGCAGATATGAATTCTGCCATCCTTTAGAACTCCAAAGTAGGAAAGACTTTCTATTTTCAGGGAAGCCTCTCATCTCAGTGTGTGGGTCTCAGCCCAAATGCTGCCTTCCAAAACTTGGAAGAGTTCTCCACATTCTGTTCTACCACTCTTTGAAGTTGTGCCAAGATCTCTGAAATATCCCTAGTTTCTTATCATGTCAATATCGGCTGGTGAAAAATGCTTTGATCATCAAATAACCTTAAAGGTTATTTTTGAAATACAACTTCGGAGTTAAATGGAATCCTAAATATTTAACATTGGGTATATGAAGCCAATCAATCGTGGACTGTTAGGAGTTCATTTTTAGAACTTGAAAATTTTTTAACATAGAAGATCAAGAGAAGAAAGTGCAGACTCCTTCAGGCATTCCAGGCCTCCAAGTTCTGACTCCAAACTACCTATTTACGTGTTCACCAAACCACTTAGGCAGCTGCCACTCCTCTTCTCCCCACCCTCTCCACTTCCAATCACTCAAATCTTTTCACTAGCATTCATTAAAGTCACTGAAGAAAACTATATAAATGCTTGGCATACTCAGTTCTCATTAATCTAAAGATTGTATACATCTCTGTCACATCTACTTCAATTTACCAGTAGGTCAACACTTTTCATTTTGTTACAAATCTCCACTTCACAAACGTTTATTTTACCCTGGGCTATACTTTTTTTTAATATTTATTTATTTATTTATTTGAAAGACAGAGTTACAGAGAGGCAGAGGCAAGAGAGAGAGGTCTTCCATCTACTGGTTCACTCCCCAAATGGCAGCAACGGCAGTAGCTGAGCCAATCTGAAGCCAGGAGCCAGCAACTTCTGGGTCTCCCATGCAGATGCAGGGGCCCCAAGCACCTGGGACATCTTCCACTGCTTTCTGAGGCCATAGCAGGGAGCTGGTTCAGAAGTGGAGCAGCCAGGACTGGAACAGGCTCATATATGGGATGCCAGCACTGCAGGCAGCAGCTTTACCCACTATGCCACAGCGACGGCTGCTGTGGGCTCTACTTTGTAAACAAATACAGAAAGAATTATCAGTTAAGTTAAATGATTATGTTGTGAGAAATTACACTCACCATATGTATGACACATAAGAGAAAAAGAACTGAGAATCAGACACTACACAGTGAATTAGCGACTGAAAAGAAATTATAAATTAATGTTATACCTTATATTGCATATTCCTTATAACTCAAAACAAAGCAAGTATTAGAGAATTTCCAGAATTAAGAGAGGTGAAGAAGGAAACCAAATTAGAGAAAAGATTACAAAAGGAAATATTTTAATAAACAGTCATTAAGAACTTTGCAGTCATTCAAATCAATGTATTGGACTCCACAAAAAATATAACCTGAGGATCATAGGATCTGTAAAGTAAAATGGCCATGTACAATCAAATTTAAGAAGGAACTAATCTTTTAAATATTTTAAAGTCAGTCTTAGTAAAACAAAAAAAATGACAAGCATAAAAATAAAGTAGGTATACCTGAAAATCAGGCAAAATAAGATTTTGGAGAGCTCTTCGACAAGAACACCAAGGCCAAACAGAGGTAAAAGATTTAGAAGAGAAAGTATAAAGTTTAGAAATTTGTCCCAACCTTTTAATTAACTCTGTAATACTCGAAAAAAATGACTTAAAGCCTTTATATTTCAGTGTCTTCATAGGTAACACTGGAAAATAACAATAATGCTTAAAATGATCATCCCTCTAGATCGATGAAGCATTGATTCCAGACTCTGCTCTGGATACCAAAATATAAAATGGTGTAAGGGCCAGCATTGTGGCAGAGCAGCTTCTGACACCAGCGTCCCATATCAGAGCACTCCTTTCATAGTCCCAGCTGCTCCACTTCCCATCCAGCTCCCTGCTAATGCACCTGAGGAAGCAGCAGAAGATGGCCCAAGGACTTGGGCCCCTGCCACCCATGTGGGAGACCAAGATGGAGTTTCTGGGAGGGTCCTGGAACTGGTCTTTCAGGTGTCCTGGGGGGTCCTTGGGAACCTGTGAAAGAATGCGAGGGGTGGGGGTGTAATAAAGGCAATAGGGTGTGAGACTCAGTTGAGATTCAAGGGCAAGGAATAAATTCCAATGTTTATCTATCTTTTGGGCAATAGGGGAGAATGGCTGAGGCTTATGTCTTTATTCCATCAAATACTATAGTATTACTTGCATGGAAAATGGTTCCTGGCACTACTTACTGAGAAGTGAATGAATGCCAGGTATTGTGCTCAGCATATATGATGTTATTTATTCTCACAACAATCTTATGTGAAGAATATACTATTTTCCCTCATCTATAAAATGAAAGAACAAAAGTACATATTTTGCAGGATTGTTATATTGAGTGACAACATATATAAAGCAATTAAAACAGTTATTGGCAAATAGTAAGCCCTATTTAAATATTATTATTACAGTCAGCTCTCTGTATCAGTGGGTCTTGTGTTGTGGGTTCTACTAAACGGTCAAAAATAGGAAAGGGCCAGTGCTGTGGCATAGCAGATAAAGCCACCACCTGCATTGCCGTAATCCCATGTGGGTGCCAGTTCAAGCCCGGCTGCTCCACTTCCAATCCAGCTCCCTGCTAATATGCCTGGGAAAGCAGCAAAAGATGGTCCAGGTGCTTGGGCCCCTACACCCATGTGGGAGACCTGGAAGAAGCTCCTGGCTCCTGGCTCCAGATCGGCGCAGCTCGGGCCATTGTGGCCATTTGGGGAGTGAACCAGCAGATGGAAGACCTCTCTCTCTCTCTCTCTCTCTCTCTCTCTCTGCTTCTCCCTCTCTCTCTGTGTAACTATGACTTTCAAGTAAAATAAATAAATCTTAAAAAAAAAAAAAAAAAGGAGCTGAGGCAAGACTCCATCTCAGGCACACATTCCAGGAAGTGGCTTAACCTACTTCACCACAACACCTACCTGTAATGAACTCATTAATCCTACAGTTAACATTTGTTAACTCAAAAACGAATTGATCAAATGTATGAATAATCACTGCTACTTAAAAAAAACTATTACATACCTAATCTTCAACGTTGGTGCCAACCCTGTTATGTTCTATCTTGATTAGAATCCCTGCTCTGACACTTATAAAATGTGAAATGTAAGAAAAGTGACTTAACCTCTCACTCAGATTCAGTCTCAGATTCCTCATCTGTAAACCAGAGATCAAGGCCAAATATCTGACACAGTGGTTGAGATTGCTTGGTACACCCACGTTCCATATACGAGTGCCTAGGTTTGAGTCCCAGCTCGGCTTCTGATTCCAGCTTCCCGCTAATCTACACCCCGGGAAGCAGCAAATGATGCCTCAAGCACTTGAGTTCCTGCTGCCCTTGTAAGAGAACCAGATTGAGTTACTCATTCCTGGCTTTGGCCTGGCAAATCACTGACTACTGCAGACATTTGGGGAGTGAACCAGAGGATGGATGATCTTTCTCTCTCTTTATCCTTCCCTCCCTTACTGTTCATCCCTTTCAAATAAATGAAAACAAATGATTTTATTTGTATTATTACATGAGATAGTTATGTAAAATATCTAGCTCATTGTAATGACTATTAATTGTTACAGTTTCACTTTGCCAATAGAACACTGATGTCAGTGGGCCATGAGTTAATAACATGGCAATTCTAAATTCTTCCACGCTATTGTATTACCAACACTTTTCTTCTGTACTGCTTTTGAGGTGAAATTGAGGCCTAAATTTCTGTCTCCCCTAATCTTTGTGTTTTCACTGTCAACAGGTAACCTGACTCTAATTCCTGCTTTGCCTCTAATGCAATCCTTGACTTTTTTTTTAAAGATTTATTTATTTATTTGAAACTCAGAGTTACACAGAGAGAGGAGAGGCAGAGAGAGAGAGAGAGAGAGAGAGAGAGAGATCTTCCATCCACTGGTTCACTCCCCAATTGGCCACCATGGCTGGAGCTGGGCTGATCTGAAACCAGGAGCCAGGAGCCTCCTCTGGATCTCCCACATGGGTGTAGGGGCCCAAGGGCTTGGCCTGGGGCATCCTCTATTGCTTTCTCAGGCTACAGCAGAGAGCTGGATTAGAAGTAGAGCAGCTGGGTCTCGAACCGGCACCCATATGGGATGCCAATACTAAAGGCCAGGGCGTTAACCCACTGCACTACAGCACCGGCCCCAATCCTTGACTTTTTAAAAATTCTCATTTGAGAGGCAGAAAGAGACAGAGAGCCCCCATCTGCTGGTTCACTCCTCAAATACTAGAGCCAAAGCCAAGAGCTAGGAACTTAATCCAAGTCTCACAACATGGGTGGAAAGAACCCAACTATTTGAGTCTATCACCACTGCTCCGAGAGTACATTAGCAGGAAGCTGGAGTCAGAAGTGGAGCTGAGCATCAAACCTAGGACCTCCAATATCTAAATTGGTGATTTAACCATTAAGCCACTCATCTGCCCCCACAATCCTATAATTTGACCTTGGGATTCTAATACATTCATCTGATGCCATGGGATCCATTTAAATATCTGCTCCAAATCCTTCTTTAAAATATATCTAAGTGTGTGGCTTTATACTCAACATGAGTCTGTTACAAGTTATGAAGAATTTTCCTATTAGGATAGCATGCAAAATGTGTATTGTGGATTTTTGCTAGTTTAGATTGATCAAAAGAAATTAAACAGGACATCAACATGTAGTTATTTTAAATCTATTATGTCCAATCAGAAAACATATGACTAAGGAATATATTTCATCTTCTTTAGGATTACATTATAAAGTCTCCTCTTCAAATAGAAACATAGCAACATGTGATATGCCATTTTGGGCAAGTTTGTCTTGGGTTACCTTTCTCTTCTTAAAATATGTGAGAGATAATAATGAAACTGGGTCTCATTAAGCAAAATCCTAATTATTAAAAGTAAAAGCTAGACAACTATCATGCTACTTCTAAGCAGGCTATGCCTATTATAAAGAAAAACAGAAGTCAATATCATTTCACTAAAGCATGTTAAAGTTATGATATCAAGCTAGATTAAAACCCTAGGAGAAAATGTAAGTCCTAGAACAGCTTGGCAGCAGCATTTTCTTAAGCATAATGAAATAGAAACATTTGGACCAAATTCTGTACATAAAAATAAGGCTGGAATCAATTGACAAAGAATCAAGTTGGCCACCTACCAAGGTCTAACTATATTTCCTTACTTGAAAATTTGCTTCAAATCTTCATGACTTTAAATAGCATTTATTTCATGTAAAGTGTAGTTTAAGCAAGTTTATACTTTTTAGTTTATCTCCTGAATCACAAATACCTACGACATGAATCTCCATGGGACAGTGACTGAGGCATAACCTAGTGGCTGTGTGCCCTATTTCAAAGGGTGTATATGTCTCTGTGTATTTTGTTTTGGTGTATGATGAAATTTATTTTAAAGGTTGAATCTGTAAACCTAATGCTATAGACCTAAGAGGGTCAACATGGCCCTAAAATCCAATTTTTCTTTCCATTTTGTAACAAGATTTGCTCATTCTTGACCACAGACTACAGCATGATCCCAGTTAGCCTATTAGTACATTATTAGAGATAAGAGTCAAAGCTCTGTTCCCTAAACGAAGAGTATGTGAGCAAATATTGTAGGATGGTTTAAGATATGTTTGGTTTGGGTGAGGTGGTTGGAAATTTCAATTTTCACTTACATTATAGGTTTAAGTTGGCAATGATAATGCTCAAGAGGATATTTATTTTGCTTAAGTACTTTGTCTGCAATTATGGTATGATTCCATAAAGTAGAAGAAAATGTATTGGTTGTGATGACCTCATGTTTCACACTACGAGTGTCTAAACAGGTATAATTAATGTAGAAAACTAACATACTTTTCTGCTCTCTTGTGGTTTTAAAAGTCTCTTTATTGAAGCAGCTAACCCTACCCATTAAATAATGGAGTACATAATTCTAAGGTACTAATTAGCAAACAACTAGGTTCTTCTTGATGAACTCATCAAATTCTTCCATTTTGTATATCTTAAGCACTCTTTAACAAAAATCTTGCTCTTAAAAAACCTCCACTTAGATTAAAACCTTTTATTCAAGGACACATACATAAAGTTTGAGGAGTTTAAAATTTTCTTAGCTGCTGATGGCTTCTCCAACTGGCTTTAAGAAATAGCCTTTTGATGGGTTGGCAAAATTAAACACGTAAATGTACCACACCGTCTGGCTACTAATGTCATCTCCACTGCCATACCCTGAATTCAAGCCACTGCTTTCGCTGTACTACTATAGTAGCCTCCTAACTGAGGCCTTTCTGCTTTTATGCCTCTGCTGCTTACTAATTGCATGACCTTGGTACGTTTCTTATCCTATCTCAGCCTCCTTCCCTAGTCTTAAAAATAGGGATGCCAGTACTACCTACCACACAGTGATATTGTGAGGATTAGAATTAGTTAACAGGTCTGGCACCTGGAAGAGTATCTAGCACATTGTAAGTACTCATGGGTGACAGCTAGTATTATTATCATTAACATACTCTACTGGCTAACAATATCTAACACTGAAAAGTAAATTATCTCTATTAATGTCACAATAGTTGGATGAGGCAAACACTGTTGTCCCAATCTTGTAAGTAAAGAAACTACTATGCTTCAAAGAAATTATGTAACTTGTCCAAGGTCTCAGGTGAGAAGTGGACAAGTAAAAATATTTGAACAGAAGCATAAACATAAAACCACTCTCCAATTATAACTGTTGACAGTTAAATAATCCTTAGTCACTTAACTGCTTCTAAATTATCCTCATATAACAGTGATTACTGCTTGCTAAGTACTGCTTGCTTAACTTAAATAAAATTGCTGGGGCCCGCATTGTGGCGTAGCGGGTAAAGCTGCCGTCTGCAGTGCCTGCATCTCATGTGGGTGCTGGTTCACGTCCCCGCTGCTCTACTTCCGTTCAGGCTCGCTGCTGTGGCCTGGGAAAGCAGTGGAAGATGGCCCAAGTCCTTGGGCTCCTGCACCCACATGGGAGACCCAGAAGAAGCTCCTGGCCCCTGACTTCAGATCGGCACAGCTCCAGCTATTGCGGCCAACTGGGGAGTGAGCCAGCAGATGGAAGACCTCTCTCTCTTTCTCTGCCTTTCCTTCTCTCTGTGTAATTCTGACTTTCAAATAAATAAATAAATATTTTAAAATTGCTAAATTTACTCATTAACAACTTCCATCAAACATCAAATCAACCTACCATCTTTTATGGGCTTACATAGACAGGCCTTTTAAAATTATTTATTAATTTTCATTTATTTCAAAGGCAGACAAAGAGAGACAAAGAGACAGAGATTGAAATCCTTCATCTGGCTGGCTCACTCTTCAAATGCCTGCAACAGCTGGGACTGGGCCTTGCTGGGGCCAGGATCCTGGAGTTCAATCCAGGTCACCCATTTGGGTGGCAGGGACCCAAGTACATGAGCCATCACCAGCTGCCTCCCAGAGTATGCATTAATGGGAAGCTGGAATCAGAAGCAGAGTTGGAATTAGAACTGAGGAACTCCAATATGGAAGAAGGCATCCCTAGCAGCATCTTAACCAATGTGCTAAAATACTCACTCCTAAACTGGTCTCTTTAAAATTACCATAAGGGGCTGGCATTATGGCATAGTACGTGGAGCTGCAGGCTGTGACACTAGCATCCCATACAGGTGTCGGTTCAAGAACCAGCTGCTCCACTTCTGATTCAGCCCCCTGCTAATGCACCTGGGAAAGCAGCAGAGGATGGCCCAAATGCTTGTGCTCCTGCACCCACGTGGGAGACCTGGTTGAAGCTTCTGGCTCCTAGTTTTGGTCTGGCCCAGTCCCAGCCATTGCGGCCATTTGGGGAATAAACCAGCAGATGGAAGATCTTTCTCTCTTTCTTTCTGTCTCTCCCTGTCTCTCTGTAATTCTGCCTTTCAAATAAATAGATCTTTAAAAACAAAGTATTAGAAGCCCAAGATTATCATACAACAACCTTTTAAAAGGGTTTTTTCCCTTCATTATGTAAACTTATGTGCACTTACAAAGGTTTGTATTTGGTGATAAAATTTTTGTATATTAGCCTCAAGTTTTCCCATGGCACAAATTTTTATTTATTATTTAATCTTATTTATAAATGTTTATATTTAATCATTTTATAACATATTAAAGGCATTATTTTATTGTTAAATTCTTCTTACAGCTATCATAGCCATATATGATACTATGTATTATACAATATACACGACACTATATATTATATATAATATGTATGTATTATATATAATATATATGATACTATATATTATACAATATTCCATATATACTATCTGACTCATGTTTCTGTTATTCGATATTTAGGTTCTTACTAACATTCCTGAATTTTTTTAAAAAATTTACTTGAAAGACAGAGTTACAGAGAGAGAGAAGGAGACTCAGAGAGTGAGAGAGCTTCCATCTACTGTTTCACTTCCCAGATGGCTGCAATGGCCAGAGTTGGATCAGGCAGAAACCAGGAGCCTGGAACTCCATGTAGGTCTCCCATATGAGCGGCCAGGGTGCGAGTACTTGGGCCATCTTCTGTTGCTTTCTCAGACACATCAGCAAGGAGCTAAATTGGAAGTGAATGGGTGCTCATACAGGATGCCAGCATCACAAGTGGCTTAAACTCCTGCACCACAACGCTGACCCCATTATTCCTAAATTATGCATTACCTTGCTGTTAAGATACTATGAATAAATCCTCTTTTGTTTTTTATGATTTACTTATGCTAGAGTCCAAGAAGTTCTATTATTCAATCATGGGATAGAAATACTTCAAGTATCTTAATAAATATGACCAAAACTTCACTAATTTACATTGTCAACAGCAACATATGCAAGAACATCTTTGTCAGCACTGATGTTAAGATTTTAAATATCTATATTATATTACATATAATCAAAAAATGAAGAGGTTTAATTCTTCTGCTCTAGTCCAACATGGAATAAAGGGGATGGAATTTATACTCCAACTTGAAACAACCAAGAACTTAAGATAATGTACATAAGACAATGGTTGGTTTTCAAGAATCTGAACATCAGGCAACAAAAACACTGATACAGAAATTATGAGACACAAATGAGGTAAGCCCAGCAAGTGCCCAGTCTTACTATTTTGAGAGAATTTTCTCATTAGGATATAAGCAGGGGAAGTCCAAGGAGGGAAAATCCAGGCAGGATATAAAGGACAATCTGAATGAGAGAAAGATGAGATATATTTATTTTTATTTATTTATTTGTAAAGCGAAAAGAGAGAGAGAGAGAGGGAGAGAGCACTTCAATCCACTGGCTCACTCCCCAGATGCCCACAAGTGGATCTATGAACTCAGTACATGTCTCCCACAGGGGTGGCAGGAACTCAATTACCTGAGCCATCACCATTTCTTCCCAGGGTCTGTATTAGTGGGAAGCTAGAGTCAGGAGCCAGAACTGGGGATAGAGCCCAGGTAACTCCAGTATGGGATGCAGGCATCTTAACCACTATGCCAAATGCCTGCCCTGAAAGGCCCACTTTCAAGGACATTGAGACAAGTACAAGTTATAAAACAGCACTGAATAGGAGACAGCTGCACAGAGAGAGAACACAGGAGATATGCAGAGGACATCTTTGAATACTGAGCAGAATGAAGAGAAGAACACAAGGTCCCAAAAATATTCATTCAAAAGGAAAAAGGTTGCAGTGCCTAGATCTCGCACAGGGCACGAATTGGGACTCAGTCCTACTAGCAAGACTGGAAAGCTTCTTAATTCATGGATATTGGGTTGAGAAGCAAGAGTCTTGCTTCACTAGTGAAGGATAATTAACCCTAAATGAAACACTGCTCTTGTCTCACCTATGAAATCTTAAAAGTAAGAATTAAAAGATCAGTTTCCAAATAACTCAAGTGTGTCCCAGAACACACTTCAAGAAATTTATAAGTATACAAAAATACTCAGCAGGCAAGAAAGACAACAGTAGCAATTTTTGGTATACAGTGAAAAAATTACTATGTATGCAAAAGAACAGAAAAGTTTGATGCATGATGAGAAGAAGAACTCATCAATTAAAAACAACCTACAACTGATACAGATATTAAAGTTAGGAAACCCAGGGCATGGGCATTTAGCATAGCAGTTAGGATGCCAATTAAGATGCCTGAATCTCATATTGGAATACCTGGGTTTGACCCCTGGCTCTGGCTCCTGATTTCAGCTTCCTGCTGTGGATGGCCCTCAGAGGCAGTGGTGATGGCTCAGGTCATTGGGCTCCTGCCGTTCATATGGGAGACCTTGATTGAGTTATTTGCTCCTGACTTCAGCTCTGGCTCAGCTCTGATCCAGCCCAGTTGTGAGAATTTGGGGAATAAACCAGTAGCTGGGAGCACTCTCTCAAAAAAAAAAATCTTAAAATTAGTAAACACAAACAACAAAAGTCATTGTAACTGTGTTCTTTATGTTCAGATTGATAACAGAGACATGGAAGATTAGAGAAAAAAAGACTGAGGGTGAGCCTTTGGCTTAGCAGTTAAAATTCCATGTATGAAATGCGAATCACATGTTGGAGTGCCAGGGTCAAGTTCCAGCTTCTCTACTTCTGATCAGCTTCCTGTTAATGTGTACTCTGGCAGGCAGTAGGTGATGGATGGCTCAAGTACTTGGGTCTCTGTCACCAAATCTGGATACCCAGATGGAGTTCTGGGTTCTTCTGGCCTGGTCCATCCCAGGATATTTTGGGCATTTGGAGAGTGAACCAGTAGATAGAATCTCTCTCTCTCTCTCTCTCTCTCTCTCTTGCTGCCTTTCAAATAAAATGAAAATAAATAAATAAAATTTTTAAGAATAAAAAATGACCCAAATTGAACATATTATCATGAAAACTATGACAAAGACAAAAAAAGAAGTGATTAACTGCAGATCAGACATTGCAGAAGAAAAGATTAATGACTGTAAAGCCATAGCACTAGAAACCATCTAAAAAGAAACACAAAGATTAAAAAGAACAAAAATAAACAGAGGAGGAGGTGGTATTGTGCAAGAGGTAAACCTGTGGTCTGCAATGCCTGCATCTCATAACAGAGTTCCAGTTTGGATTATGGCTGCTGTGCTTCTGATGCAGCGTCCTACTAATGTGCCTGGGAAAGCAGTGGAGGATGGCCCAAGTAGTTGGGCCCCTATCACCAATGTAGGAGACCTGGATGGAGTTCTGGGCTCCAAGCTTCAGTCTGAACCATCCCCAATCATTATGATCATTTGAGGAGTGAAACAGCAGATGGAAGACTTCTCTCTCTCCCATCACACAGCCTTTCAAATAAATAATATTTAAAAATAAAAAATAAAAAAATTAACAGAGCAAAGAGATACTTTCAACTAATATATAGTTAGAGTCTCAAAAAAAAGGCAACAGAGATAAGTGACAAAATAACTTGAAGAAATAATGACAATTTGATAAAAGTGATAAACTAATAGCTCCAAGAAGTTCAATAAAACCCCAAACACAAGAAATACAAAGGAAACTGCACCAAAGCACATCATAATCAAATCCTTCTAAGCTGATGACAAAGACAAAATCCCTTTTTAAAAAAGCTCTTATTTATTTGTTTTAAAGGTAGAGTGAGAAAGAGGGAGAAAAAGAGAGATCTTCCATCTACAGGAATAACTACCACAGCCAGTACTAGGCCAGGCCAAAGCCAGAGATCAGGAACTTCATGTAGGTGTCCCACAAGGGTGGCAGGGACCCAAGTATTTGAGCCATTATCTGCTGCCTCCCTGAGTGTGCATTAGCAAGAAACTGGATCAGAAGTGAGGGCCGGACTCAATCTCAGGCACTCTGATAAGGGGATGCAGGCATTCCAAGTGAAGTTTAATCTCAAGATTTACCCAAAGGGAAAATCTTAAAAGCACCACAGTAAAAGATAAATGATGTACAGAGAAAAAGAGTTAAAGATGATAGATCAGAATCAATGCATATGAGAAAACAAAGTAGTAACACCTTTAAAGTACTGGAAGAAAAAATTGTCAACCTAGAATTCTACATTCACTGAAAATACCCTTCAAAAATGAAGGCTGAAAATGCTTTTCAAATTATTCAAAAGTTGAAAAAATTCATCTCCAATAGACTCCACACTCTGAGAACACAGAAGGAAAATGATACTAAACATAAGCATTGTCCTGTACACAAGAATGAACACTGGAAATGGTAACTTCATAGGTAAATTTTATTTTAAAATTTCTTTTTACTTAAATCCCCTTAAAATATAAATAGAGGGCTGCATGGTGGCACAGTGGGTTAAGCTATCACTTGGGGTGCCCACATCCCATATTAGAATGCCAGTTCAAGTCCCAGCTACTCCTCCTCCAATCCAGCTTCCTGCTAATACATCCTGGGAAACAGCAGATGATGGTTTAAGTATTTGGGCCCTGGACAACCATGCATCCTTTTGCAGTAAAGCTGGTTATGACTTGATCTAAGTGTTTAACAATTGGGGCTGGCCGGCACCGTGGCTCAATAGGCTAATCCTCCATCTGTGGCACTGGCACACCGGGTTCTAGTCCCCGTCGGGGCGCCAGATACTGTCCCAGTTGCTCCTCTTCCTGTCCAGCTCTCTGCTGTGGCCCGGGAGTGCAGTGCAGGATGGCCCAAGTGCTTGGGCCCTGCACCCGCATGGGAAACCAGGAGAAGCACCTGGCTCCTTGCTTCGGATCAGCGTGATGCAACTGCCGCAGGGCGCCGGCCGCAGTGGCCATTGAGGGGTGAACCAACGGCAAAAGGAAGACCTTTCTCTCTGTCTCTCTCTCTCACTGTCCACTCTGCCTGTCAAAAATAAATAAATAAATAAATAAATAAATAAAATTAAAAAAAAAAAAATTGGGCTGTTAAGTCTGACCATACATCACTGCGATAGAATGTGGGCTTTTTCAAACGTGAAGATACAAGTCTTAACCACAGTGTGACTTATGGTTTCCTTAAAGAAAAAAAAAAAAGTAAACCTGGCAGCTACAGAATACACTATGTGCATTTATAATAGCTATTTTATATATTGTAGTTTCAACATTTTTAAATTAAATGTTTTGCATTCACACACACACACACACAAAACACCAACATAGAAAAACAATAGCATAAAGAAAAGGTCAAATCCAGCAGTTCATCTATGTTTGTAAATAAAGTTCTAATGGCACACAGTCCTGCCCATTGGTTCCCAATTGTCTCTGGCTGATTTTGCACTATAATAGCAGTATTTAATGAGTAGTGACAGAGACTGGATAGCAGCATCCCATATAAGCACCAGTTCAAGTCCCAGTTGCTCCACTTCTAATCCAGTTCTCTGCTAATGTACCTGGGAAAGCAGCAGAAGATGGCCCAAGTGTTTAAGCCCCTGCCACCCACATCCAGATGGAGTTCTAGGCTTCTGGCTTCAGGTGGCCCAGCACTGGACATTGTGGCCACTTGGGGAATGAAACAGCAGATGGAAGATCTCTTTCTCTCCATAATTCTATCTTTCAAATAAATAACTAATTTCTTTAAAAAGGATGATAGAAATAAGCAAAGCCATATTAAAAATCTCTAAATGTTAATGCAAATAAATGTAAATAAGACCTTATTTCAAAAGCAGAAATGGTCAAGTTATATAAATGCCTGCAATAGCCAGGGCAGGGCCAGGCTGAAGCCAGGAGTCCAGATCTCTATTGAAGTTTCCCATGTAGGTGGCAGGAACACAATCATCAGAGATATCACCTGCTGCCTCCTAGGATACATAGGCAGGAAGCTGGATCAGAAGCGGAGTAGCCAGGACTGGAACCAGGCACTCGGATATGGGATGCAGGCATCCTGAAGCACAGCTTAACCTACTGCACCACGTTTTTTGTTTTGTTTTGTGTTTAGATTTTTTTAAAAAGATTTATTTATTTATTTGAATGTCACCATTACAGAGAGAGAGAGAGGGAGAGAGAGAGAGAGAGAGAGAGGTCTCCCACAATGGCCAAGGCTGGGCTAAGCTGAAGCCAGGAGACTGGAACTCCACCTGGGTCTCTCATGTGGGTGCAGAGGCCCAAGGAATTGGGCTGTCTTCCACTGCTTTCCCAGGCACAATAGAGGGAGCTAGATCAGAAGTGGAGCAGCTGGAACTTGAACCTGAGACTGTATGGGATATGAGTCACAGGCAGTGGCTTAACTTGCTGTACCATAACCCTAGCCCCTGTTTATTTATTTTCATCTACTTGAAAGACAGAGAGAGAGCCGGCGCCGCGGCTCACTAGGCTAATCCTCCACCTTGCGGTACCACACACCGGGTTCTAGTCACGGTCGGGGTGCCGGATTCTGTCCCAGTTGCCCCTCTTCCAGGCCAGCTCTCTGCTGTGGCCAGGGAGTGCAGTGGAGGATGGCCCGAGTACTTGGGCCCTGCACCCCATGGGAGACCAGGATAAGTACCTGGCTCCTGCCATCGAATCAGCGTGGTGCGCTGGCCGCAGCGTGCCGGCCGCGGCAGCCATTGGAGGGTGAACCAACGGCAAAGGAAGACCTTTCTCTCTGTCTCTCTCTCTCACTGTCCACTCTGCCTGTCAAAAAAAAAAAAAAGAAAGAAAGAAAGAAAGAAAAGACAGAGAGAGAGAGAACATAAATTAGAAATACTTTACACTGCAGAGAAATAAAAACTCAAAACATTATTTTGTGGGATGGCACTAAAGCAAACATTGGGAAAAGGCTTTCAGCATTAAACACCTGTAATAGAAAAGAGGTCTTAAATCAGTGACCTTTCCTTCCATATGAATCTAGAAAAGAACAGATTATATAAGTAAACAGGAGGGGCCAGCGCTGCGGCCTAGCAGGTAAAGCCGCCACCTACAGTGCCTGCGTCCCATATAGGTGCCAGTTCAAGTCCCGGCTGCTCCACTTCCTATCCAGTTCTCTGCTGCGGCCTGGGAAAGTGATGAAGGACGGCCCAAGTCCTTGGGCCCCTGCATCCACATGGGAGACCCGGAGGAGGCTTCTGGCTTCAGATCTGCTCAGTTCTGGCCATTGCGGCCATCTGGGGAGTGAACCAGCAAATGGAAGACCTCTCTCTCTCTGCCTCTCCTTCTCTCTCTGGGTAATTCTGACTTTCAAGTAAATAAATAAATCTTAACCAAAAAAAAGTAAACAGGAAAGAAATAATAAAGAGCAGGGTAGAAGTCTAATGAAATAGAACAAGAAAATGATAGAGAAAAATCTATGAAATCAAAACCTTGTTTTTTGAAAAGATTGATAAAATTGATAACCTTTGAACACACTAATCACAATAAACAGAAAGAAGACACAAATTACCAATATCAACAGTGAAAGAGGAGAGGTGGGTACTGTGGCACCAGATTAAGCCACCACTTGGGAAGTCTGCATTCTGCATTGGGGTGCCTGATTCTGTCCCAGCTCCTCTTCTTCCATTCCAGCTTCCTGGTAAGTTTTGTCTTGGGAGCCAGCAAGTGATGGATCAAGTACACAGGTCCCTGCAATCCATGTGGGAGACTCAGAAACTCCATTTGAGTTTCTGGCTCCTGGCTTTGGCTTGGTCCAGCCCTGGTCATTGTGAACATTTGAGTAATGAACCATCAGATGGAAGATTTCCCTTTCTCTCTTTGCCTATGTTGCTCTTGATTTCAAATAATTTTTTTTCAAAATAGTATGCAAGGGCAAAAAAGAATATGAGAGGGAACGTAACTACAGAATGTATAGACTTTAAAGTGATAATACTGTTATGAAGAACTTTATGGTAATAAATTTCACAACAGATTAAATGGAAAATTCCGTAGAATATACAAAACTTACTCAAGAAAAATTAAATAAAATGAATACCTCTATATCTATTAAAGAAATTAAAATTTTATTTTAGAATCTTCTCATAAAGAAAACTCCAAACCCCTATGGCTTCATTGAAGAAATCTATAAAATATATTTAAGGGCAAAATATTACAAATTCTACATGAATACTCTATGGAAGAGAAACGATATTATTATACTAACTTATTAGACCAGTGTGGCATTGCCATTAAAAAAAGGTAAAGGGAGTCAGCACTGTGGTGTAGTGGGTAAAGCCACTGCCTGTGGCACCAGCATCCTATATGGGCAGCGGTTCAGGTCCCCACTACTCCACTTCCAATCCAGCTCTCTGCTAATGTGCCTGGGAAAGCAGCAGCAGATGGCCCAAGTCCTTGGGCCCCTGCACCCATGTGGGAGACACAATAGAAGCTCTTGGCCCCTAGCTTCAGTCTGGCACAGCACCAGCCATTTTGGTCATTTGGGGAGTGAACCAGCAGATGGAAGACTGATATGTCTCTCTTTCTCTCTCTCTCTCTCTCTCTCTCTCTCTCTCTCCTTTTTAAATAAATAAGTCTTTTTTTAAAAAAAAAGACTGAGATATCACAAGAAATGTAAACAACAGACTAACATCATTCATTAATATAGATGCTAGAAAAACAAACCAAATTCAGCAAACTGAATCAACAATACTTTCAGAGGATAACACATCAAGATCCACTGGAGATTAACATTAAAAAAAATTAATCCATGTAATTCACCACATAAACAAATTAAAAAAGAAAAAAATTATCTCTGAATTCTCTTTAACATGTAACTCTTTTTTAATGTTTATTCATTTTGCTTATTTGAAAGTCAAAGTAACAGAAAGAGACAGAGACAGAGATCTTCCATCCACTGGTTCACTCACCAAATACCTGTAATAGCTGGGGCTGGGCCAGACTGATACCAGGAGCCAGACAACTCCATCCAGGTCTCATACATGGGTAGTATGGACCCAAGTACTTAAGACATCACCTGCTGCCTCCCAGGATTCATTAGCAGGAAGGTGGCTAGGAAGCAGAGAAGCCAGGACTAGAACTGGCACTCTGATAAGGAATGCAAGCATCCCAAGAAGCAGCCTAAATCCATTGCTCTGCATGCCTGCCCTACCACTGACTTCTGATAAAAAAAAAAGAAAAAAAAAAAACTATGTAAATGAAATAGAAACTTCCTCAGATACCAGAGGATCTGTGAAACACACACAGCTAACAATAAACTTAATAATGGAAGATTAAATGCGTTCTCTCCAAGATCAGGAACAAGACAAGATGTCCATTGAACATTGTATTAAAGTGTCTGGACAGAATAAGAAGGCAAAGAAAGGAAAAAAGAAAGGAGTGGGGAAGGAGGGAATATGAAAGGAAGAGAGAAAGAAAGAATGGAAATAATGGAAATATAGGAAGAAATATTTGTGGCCTTAATTTAAGCAAATAGTCTTAGGTAAGATACTAACAGCACAATCTACAAAAGAAAAAAAAATGAAAAATTGGACTTGATCAGAATTATAAACCTCTACACTTTGAAAAACAAAATTGAGGGTTTTTTCCTCTCTTGGGAGCCCCCCCTCCATGCTGCTCCAGCCAGAGGTTTTTGATTCTAATAAATCTTGCTTTTTAAATCTCTGCTTGCCCGCTTGGAAATTCTTCTTCCAAGTGAGACAAAGAACCGAGGTAATAGTATGTTCTCCACCATCATTTCTCCATAACGTTTTGGTCCCGTGACTCGGATACCAACTCCAACGTGACACAGATCCTGCTCCAATTTGACTCCAGCTTGTGTCAGATTATCCAGCCAGACCAGTGAGCATGTGGACCACTTTCCCTTTTTTCCAGAGAGTCTCTCTCCTCCATAGTAACTCTTTTTTCAAAATACTGGGTCCCTGTCAAACAAACAAAATTTTTAAAAGTGATTAGCACGGCTGCCATTCTTAAGGCTTGGGGTAAGGCTTGCTGACCAAAGCCAGATCAATTCCCTGGAGCTGAGACTATCCTAACTCCTCTTTTTTCCAGTGTGGATTGGCCCTTCACGTGGGATTAGAAGGCGGCCTTGAGACAACTGATGGATTCTGGCTGGGGCTACACCTCAGTGTTTCTGTAAGGTCTCTTGACCGGGCACCAGACCCCAATACCCAAAATGGTGTTGGGCTGTGAAACACTTCCCCTCTCTCTTGTTTGGATCGACCTTTTATGTGGGACTGGAAGAAGGACTTGAAACAACTGACAGATTCTGGCTGGGGCTACACACCAGCGCTTCCAGAAGGTCTCTTGCCCAGGCACCAGACCCTGACAACCAGAATGATGTTGGGCTGAGAAATGCACTTTCCTGCAGGGAGCAAATCCCCTGCCCTTTTGGAATCCTCGTGAGCTGTAAAGCCAGAGGCTCTGCTCTTCATACTTGTCCTCTCAGCTCTGGGAATGTTGGTTGGTCCAACTCAGATTACTTTCGCAGAGATTGGTCTGACATGTGGGACTGGGAGAAGTGGCCAGGGCCACTCTCTGGCATTTTTCAAGGACTCCCTGACCAGAAACCAGACCCCAACAGCCCATTAAGGTGTTGGCCGAAAACTGCATTCTGTTCTTCCTTCCTCAGAGATTAATTTGTTGGTGAGACTGAGCACAGCTTGTAGCGAGGCCATGGGCTCTGGGCTCCATACCTCAATAAGTTTTTCTTTTACCCCAGATCCCAATAAGATCTCTGTCTCTCTCTGCTCCTCTAAATGCTTTCCGTATCTCACCAGGTCTCCTATAAATGTGGGTATTTCCTAGATAATTCATTCATTAGTTCTGGATTAAAGTCTAATTATCTCATTTTCAGACAGGTAGTTTCTCGATCTAGACTCCTATTAGATGCAGCTCCCCACATGACCCAAACTTCTGTAGACAAGTCTCAGCACGTCTCTGGTATCCCCTGTCTTCCTTCTTAAGTCTTCTCTTTTGGGTCACTTCTGTCTGGTCCTTCCTATGTAGTATATACCTCAGAGGAGGTTTACTGGGGAGAATTTTATTTCCCCAGTATGCTTCTTTGTGACTTCACGTGTCTAGCCTCCAATCTAGGGAGTAACCAGGACTGGCACTCTCACCAAACTGTAGCTTAAAAATCCTTTGCTAAGGCTCTTGTCATGATAGCTCATTTTTTTATTTGAAGATCTATTTACTTGAAAGTCAGAGTTACACAGAAAGAAGGAGAGGCAGAGAGAGAGAGAGAGAGAGAGAGAGAGAGAGAGAGAGAGAAAGAGAGAAGTCTCCCATCCACTGGTTCACTCCCCAGTTGGCCACAATGGCCGGAGCTGTGCTGATCTGAAGCCAGGAGCTTCTTCCAGGTCTCCCACGTGGGTGCAGGGGCCCAAGGACTTGGGCCATCTTCCATTGCTTTCCCAGGCCATAGCAGAGAGAGCTGAATCAGAAGAAGAACAGCCAGGACTCAAACCGGCACCCATATTGGATGCCGGCACCACAGGCTGTGGCTTTACCCGCTATGCCACAATGCTGGCCCCCAAGGCTCATTATTGAAATCAGGTCTATTAGATAAGACTCAAGGTTAAGAGACATAGAACTATTTTTCCTTATGTATAAGAACAAAGTGACAGTATACATTTGACCAGGCAGAGTCCCATTCTAGCACACCACCAGTAAGGGAACTGATCACACCCTGCATGTGCTATTCTGACAAATATATACCCTAGGCTGCAGGCGTGGAAGGCTGAGCGAGAGTGGGTGATACACGCTAATCCTATCCTCACCTTCCTCCCTTCTTTTTGGGCTTCAGTGCACATCTGGATGCCACAGGCAGTGAGAGAGTTTGAGAGACATCTCAAACTCAGGAGACCTAAGATCTGAAGAATGCTTCTGTTTTTATGCTCTCTTTCCAGCCAGGAGGCAAGCCATATACTTTATTTCTTTGACCCCTGAGCTTAAAGAAAAATGCCTCATCTTTTTCTGCACCACCATTTGGCCTGCTTACAAGCTAGAGGATGGGGAAGTTAGCCTAAGTGAGCTGTGAAAAGTACCAGCCCCTCTACTGTGACTCCCCATCTCAGAACTCTGTCTCCTAACTGGCCTCTTGCCTCTATTACCCTGCATGTGCTCTGATAGGCATTAAATTCTTTTTCAGATTATCACAGCGTCCTTGGATCTATTTAGTGAGCCACTAAGGTCCCTCTGTTATCACATTTGACTATTGCTCAGGCCTTTAATCCTGGTAGAGGAGAGTTTTTTTTTTTTTTTTTAATCAGATGACCATTGCCCCCACTGTAGTTTTACCAGGGGTTTCTAGGCAAGAATCTTCTAGGCAAGAAACTTCAGATGCTATTGAACATATATGGATTAATCCAGATGATGAAGTCTTGGACTTGAGACATCTCCTGACCTGACTCCTCATCTCTAAGGCTGGTTTGACTGACAGACCATGATTAATCACTTCCAGTATTGGCTTTTGGTTCGGGGGCATAAGGTTATTGTCTCTTTGCAGGGCCTTCACTTTTTCTCTCTACCTTGCCTCTTCATGGGCTCTTACAGGAGCCTCCTTGTAGGTTGATGCCCTTTATTCTGCCTCCTATCAGATTCTCCTCCTTAGGGAATCTCTGGAGGGTTGCCCATCATCTCTGATGGATGCAGTATCCCGTTAAGTCTAACATAATGGTGAACAATCTCCAGTGGACTTCTCATCCTTGGCACATCAGCCACTAGCCTTGCAGCCACTAGCCACTAGCCTACAGTTACCCTTTTTGCAGCTGCTGAACCTTTTGTTTCGAAGGTAGTCCCAAGTAGCTGACTCCTGACTAGGCATTGCTGGCCTAAGGTGTTTTTTCTTTGGGTAAAAAGAAAAGTAGACTCCAATTAAAATCTAAAAAGACGTCTTTGGTAAATAACAATCTTGTGCATGAGAAATTGGCTCAGCTGTAACTGGACATTGGGTTTAAAGAAATTTCTCTCTTTTGAATCTAAGAAGATCACTGCCTTTAAAAAAGTATTGTATTGTAACTTGCCAAACTTGTTTTACAACTTGGTTTAACAGGTTTCTGAAATAGCAATTGGCAATCTGATTGTCACAGTCCCCCTAAAGTAGACTTTGCAATCTCTGGTTTAATGTCACTGATTTATAGTTAGAGTTTTATAAAAAGTAAAAAGAAGTATAATTCCATATAAGTGTAATTTTGACCTTAATTCAGATACAGGTATGATATAATATCAGCATCTTAAGTAATCTAGGTGTAATTGCTAAATATAAATTGGGTAAAGCAAATGAGATAAATGTGTCTAAATGTAAACTTTGGTACTCTTAGCACCTTATATTCTGTGGAAAAACTATTTGCTAACATGTTTTCACAAACTGTTGGTATGAAAATAGTTCAACACTGCTTGAAAGTAACTAAGGTTGTTATCTCATTTAGAAAATGTTGTCTTAATTTGGAGATTTCTAAACAGTTACTTCAAAATATAAATCATGAAAATCAGCAGATAGAAAGCAAAAGCTATTAGTCTATTTGACATAAAATTAGAATCTGATCCTCTGTTAAAACAATGAGGTTCCTGCCATGCACATATGTTAGTAAATATTTTGAAATAAGTCTTAAAAATCTGTTTTAAAACTGTAGTATTGCCTTTTAATAGTTTTGTTTAATTGGAGACTCTCTGTCAGTCTTCTAACCAGCTCCAGTAAGCTATTTTCTCTTCCCTAGTTCTGACTCTGTTAAAATTGTTCCAAGTTATGGGATGATTCCATATTCTAACTAATTTAACTTTTTATTTGTGATTCTTGGGATGACCAAAGAGACACAGATTTTGGGTTCTGTTTATGTAATCTATTGTGTTCTCCTAATGTCTCTGTTAAGTTCTAATTGTTTAAAAACAGCTAAGTTTTTTCTTAAGAGTAATGGTTTGTTTGAATATATACTCATTCTAAAGCATTTGAGTGATCACTTTGTAATATTGATCAAATCTGTTCTATATTATGTCATGATGTTTAGGGACCTTATTTCAACCAGATTTTTTTTTTATTTGACAGATAGAGCTGGACAGTGAGAGAGAGAGAGAGAGGGAGAGAGAGAGAAAGGTCTTCCTTCCACTGGTTCACCCTCCAAATGGCCAGCACGGCCAGAGCTACGCCAATCCAAAGCCAGGAGCCAGGTGTTTCCTCCTGGTCTCCCAAGCAGTGCAGGGGCCCAAGCACTTGGGCAATCCTCCAATGCCTTCCCGGGGCCACAGCAGAGAGCTGGACTGGAAGAGGAGCAACCAGGACCAGAACCCGGTACCCATATGGGATGCCAGCACTGCAGGCAGAGAATTAACCAAGTGAGCCATGGCACCGGCCCCTCAACTAGATATTTTAAGCCTTCTTGACATCTTTGACAGGCATTCAGAAAATCAAAGTTCCAAATTCTTTGGATTTTGATAGTCCCAGTTGGGCCCCTAGAAATATCAAAGGATGTATGTCTTTCATTTTGTAAAGACACCAACTAATAAGGATTATATTAAAGGTACTGTCAAGGTGTGAAGTGGTGCTAAATTTTAAGTTATGATAATGAAATGCTATGATACAATTGTCCAAAAGTTAAAAAGTCTAATGATCTTGCATTATCAGATATGATGGTTATTTTAATGAGAAAGGTCCAGAGGCCTAAAAGGGATGTTTTATAAAATCCTCCAGGTGCTTTCTAAAATACTGTGTGGAGTAAGCAAGTGCTTCTTCTTGTTGGTTAATGAGTTTATAATTTTAAGCATGGCTATTTGAAGCCTTTTGTCATTCACAGTTTTGTATTCTCCAAACACTAAAAATCAGATATAGTGCTCATGGAGTTAGAACATTGTTGGTTCTGTGTTTAAAGGACTTCTTTTCCATGACCTTTATTGTATTCGATAATTTGGGACAGTTTTGTAAGCAGATAAAGCCAATAATGGACTACAGGTTCCAACTTAGAAAAAGTATGGTTAATTCAGGTTACTAAGAGCAGAAAGTAATTCTAATCAATTGATGGTAATTTTTAAAAAGTTAGATTTTAAGAAACTATTACTGAAACTGCTTTATTGTTCTATCTTGCATCTTATGTTACACATGTGTACATATTATATGTCTACATGGCAAAATTTATTAATAGCTATATTTTAATTGGCTTATAGATAAAATATTGCTCATACATTTAAACTGCTAAGTTAATCGAAGATACTTTTTTGGTTCACATGACCTAAATCTCTGTGTCAGATGTTTTAAGTCATTCACATGTTTGTGCTTGAGTTTGCTGGTCAAACAAGTTGTACTTGCGTTAGATATTTAAGCAATGTTTCCAAATACACGTACTCTTGCCTTGAAATTTATAGAAGGCATTGGACCTTCTGGTAAACGTTTTCATAAGTTATTTAACTTGAATTTGCTTGCTGAGTTTTCATTTGATATTGTTATTGTCAATAAGCAATCTGGGAAGTCTGACTTGTTCCTTCATTTCTCTGTTCTCTCCAAGGAAGCTAATTCTATTCTTAAGGACTCTCAAGGATGTACAATTTGATCTTTAGACCTTATAAAATGGATGGCTACCACTTTTCTGTAATAATAGCATAGCCAAAATGAGAGCTTAAATTATGATATCACAGCTAGATTTACTTTGCCATGGGCACAGTAAACAGGCAAAACCTCCCTTTCAGACCAAAGGAAGGGTGAGAAAGTATTACTAATGATATAAAACTTTATAGATAAAGTGGTCATCATGTTTGTTAAAGAGAGGACATAGCTTTCCTCATGGTCATTGTTTGCCTCATAGAAAAACCACTATCAGAACATGATGCCTGTGACTATAGATTTCTAGTTTAGGCCACTAAAGATTAAAGATGGTACTGAGCACCCTCTTGACTTGCATCCTCTTAATAGTTTCCTCTGGTCTGCTTTAACAAAAACCAGAAGGATGAGGTAGCTAGGCAGCCGAAGAGATAATGAGCTAATGAAAAGATAAACCACAAAATGAGAGAAAATATTGACAAATCATATATATGGTAAACACTTACATCAACACCATGTATAAGGCTCCCTCAGAGTAATGAGTCACAGGTAATAAGGAAACAAACAATTCCTCAATAAAAACATGAATGGAAGATTTGAACAGTTCACCCACGAAAATATATGGATAGCAAATAAGCACATAAAAAGATGCTCAGCTGGCGCCGCGGCTCACTAGGCTAATCCTCCGCCTTGCGGCGCTGGCACACCAGGTTCTAGTCCCGGTCGGGGCGCCGGATTCTGTCCTGGTTGCCCCTCTTCCAGGCCAGCTCTCTGCTGTGGCCAGGGAGTGCAGTGGAGGATGGCCCAAGTACTTGGGCCCTGCACCCCATGGGAGACCAGGATAAGCACCTGGCTCCTGCCATCAGATCAGTGTGGTGCGCCGGCCACAGCACACCGGCCGCGGTGGCCATTGGAGGTTGAACCAACGGCAAAGGAAGACCTTTCTCTCTGTCTCTCTCTCTCTGCCTGTCCACTCTGCCTGTCAAAAAAAAAAAAAAAAGATGCTCAACATCATTAGTCATTAAGGAATGAAAAATACAACTATATGAGATACTACTAGACACCTATTAGAATGGCTGATATGGAAAAGATTGATCATACCAAGTGTTGACAAAGATGTAGACTAGCCAGAGACATCATACACTATGACTGGGAATATAAAATGGTCAAACCACTTTCAAGAACAGCTTGGCCGGCGCCGCGGCTCACTAGGCTAATCCTCCGCCTAGCGGCGCCAGCACAACGGGTTCTAGTCCCGGTTGGGGCGCCGGATTCTGTCCCGGTTGCCCCTCTTCCAGGCCAGCTCTCTGCTGTGGCCAGGGAGTGCAGTGGAGGATGGCCCAGGTGCTTGGGCCCTGCACCCCATGGGAGACCAGGAAAAGCACCTGGCTCCTGGCTCCTGCCATCGGATCAGCGCGGTGCGCCGGCCGCAGCGCGCTGGCCGCGGCGGCCATTGGAGGGTGAACCAACGGCAAAGGAAGACCTTTCTCTCTGTCTCTCTCTCTCACTGTCCACTCTGCCTGTCAAAAAAAAAAAAAAAAAAAGAACAGCTTAACATTATGATTTATTTATGGGGCTGGCGCTGTGGCACAGTGGGTTAACGCCCTAGCCTTCAGCGCTGGCGTCCCATGTGGGCACCGGTTCGAGTCCTGGATGTTCCTCTTCTCCAATCCAGCTCTCTGCTATGGTGGCCTGGAAAAGCAGTAGAAGATGGCCCAAGTCTTTGGGCCCTGCACCCATGTGGGAGACCTGGAAGAAGCTCCTGGCTCCTGGTTTCGGATCAGCTTAGCTCTGGCTGTTGCGGTCATTTGAGGAGTACCAGGAGAATGAAAGACTTCTCTGTCTCTGACTCTACCTCTCTCTGTAACTCTTTCAAATAAATAAAATAATTCGTTTTAAAAAGGATTTATTTATTTTATTTGCAAGGCAGAGCTATAGAGAGAGAACAAAGACACAGAGAGAGAATCTTCCATCTACTGATTCACTCCCCAAAAATGGCTGCAATGACCAGAGTTGGGCCAGGCTGAAGCCAGGAGCCAGGAGCTTCTTCCAGGTCTTCCACATGGGTGCAAGGGCCCAAGCACGTGGGCCATCTTCCAGTGCTTTTCCAGGCCATTAGCAGGGAGCTGGCTAGGAAGTGGATCAGTCAGGACTTGAACTAGCACCCATATGCCGGTGCTACAGGCAGAGATTTAACCTGCTGCACCACAGTGCCAGCCCTGTCAGTTTCTTCAAATGCTAAAAATATACCTACTGTATGATCCAGCTATACCATCCCTAGATATTTGCCTAATAGGAATCAAAACACATATGTTAATACTATCTTTATCTGGGAAAGCCCACAAACTGAAAGCAATGCAAATGTCCATCAGCAGAAGAATGAATAAATAAATTGAGGTATGTCCAAAAAATGGAAACCCTTCATCAATAAAAGGAATGAATTATTGATACATATAAAAGTGTGAGTAAATTTCAAAATAATTATGTTCAGTAAAAAAAAAACTACATAGCATATTGATTCAATTTACATAATGCTTTTTTTTAAAGATTTATATGTATTTGAGAGGCAGAGTTACAGACAGAGAGAGGGAGAGATAGAGAGAGAGAGGTCTTCCATCCATTGGTTCACTCACCAAATGGCTGCAATGGCCAGAGCTGAGCCATGCCAAAGCCAGGAGCTTCCTCTGGGTTGCCCACAATGGGTGCAGGGCCCCAAGGTCTTGGGTCATCTTCTACTGCTTTCCCAGGCCATTAGCAGGTAGCTGGATTGGAAGTGGAGCAGCTGGGACTTGAACAGAAGTGCATATGAGATGCCCATGTCATAGGTGGAGGCTTAACCTACTATGCCACAGCACTGGCCCCATAAAACTCTTAAAATGTAAGCTAATCTATACTGACAGGAACCAAATTACTAGTTTCCTGAGACGGATGTAAGGGAGAGAGAAATTACAAACCGGCATGAGGAAACATTTGGGAGTAATAGGTATATTCACTATCTTACTATTGGTGATTGTTGCATGAATGAATATGTATGCCAGAACTTACTAAGTTGTACTTTCAATATAGGAGTTTATGTCAATTATACCTCCATAAAAATGTTACGGTTGATATTCATTCTAAAATTAACATGGAAGATATTGAGGTCAAAATTTCAGTAAAATTTAAAATATTACCGAATATATTATCATATTTAAAAGTATATAATAGAAAACTTAATGAGCTGAGTTCAGTCTTAAACTTTCTCAGTAAAAAGTCATATGTAATTCTAAGTTTGTACATGTAAGTGAGAAGTAGGTATATTCTTAGGATCCAAAATCACAATTCACATTATCCACTGCATCAAAATAGGTCAAAATGTTAGAATAAAAATAGCTTAGATCCAATTGGAATGATTGAGGTAATACTGAATTATATCCCCCGGATGAATTTACAACATACTTGAGAAGGTAAGACTTACATATATAAGAGTATTGCAAAAAGTTCATGGAAAACTGTGGGGAGCAAACCGGACTAGACTGAGTTACTGGAATTAAGACTTATTCTATGCATCTGCTCTCCCACAATATGGCGCTGGGAGAGAAGTAAACAGCTTCCGCACAGCTGCCTCCAGTTCAACCAATAAACTGTAGGACTTGCTCCTGATTGGAGGAGAGCAGCGTACTCGGCGTGTGGGCAGCCGAGTTGGGATTGGCGGAGGAGGACTATAAAGGAGGAGAGAGACGGCATGCACCAGGAACATCTAAGGGGAACATCTAGCTGAAGGAACACCTGTGCAGCCCCCGAGAGAACCGGCCGGCGGTGTGCCGCTCCCCTGCGGAAGTGGGGAAAGCGGCCAGGGGGAACCGCCCTTCCACTGAGGTGGAAGGGATAGTAGCCAACCCGGGAAGAACCAGCAACAAACCCGGGGAGGGCCGAGCAGACGAAAGAACAGCGCAGGGTCCTGTGTCGTTCCTCCACGAAGAGGGGGAGCGACAGAAAACATTCATAATTTTCTAATTTGATTTTCCATGAACATCTAAGACATATATTGAGGTCCTACTCTTTTTTAAAGATTTATTTGTGTATTTCTTTGAAAGGCAGAGTGACAGAGATCTTCCATCCATTCTCCAAATGGCCACAACTGCCAGGGCTGGACCAGGCTGAAGCCACAGCTTGGAACATAATCTGGGTCTCCCCTGTGGGTGGCAGAAGCCCCAGTACTTGAGTCTTCCTCCATTACCTTCCCAGGCACAATAGCAGGGAGCAGGATTGGAAATGGAACAGCTGATACTCAAACCAGCACTCATATGAGATTCTGGCATCCCAGGTAGCTGCTTAACCTGCCTTACCACAATGCTGGCCTCATCCATGAACTTTTTGAAGTATCTTTGTATTAACTGTTAGTTAAATTATCTATAGAGTATGTGATTCCATCTATAATTGCATTGTAAAATCTTTTAAAAATGATATTTTTGGGGCTGGCACTGTGGTGTAGAGGGTAAAGCCACCGCCTGCAGTGCCGACATCCCATATGAGTGCTAGTTTGAGTCCCAGCTGCTCCACTTCCAATCCAGCTCTCTGCTATGGCCTGGGAAAGCAGTAGAAGACGGCCCAAGTCCTTGGGTCCCTGCACCTGCATGGGAGACCCAGAAGAAGCTCCTGGTTCCTGGCTTCGGATCAGCACAGCTCCAACCATTGCAGCCAATTGGGGAGTGGACCAGCAGATGGAAGACCACTCCCTCTCTCTCCCTGTTTCTCTCTCTCTCTCTCTCTCTGCCTCCCCTGTTCTCTCTGTGTAACTCTGACTTTCAAATAAATAAATACATCTTTAAAAAAATGATGTCTTTATGGAGGGGTTGGAACTCACCTGAGCCACAAAGGATGATGGGAAAGACAGAGCAGAACAATATGACACCTCAGGAAAGGGGCAGACAGACATGAGCATCTATTATCTTAGGGACAGTATGCAGCATGATTTGACCAGAGCAAAGAGGGCACTTTGTGGGCAATGCAACATAAGCTTGTATCGGTAGGATGCAATTGGTTTAGGAAAGGCCTTCAAGTTAGAAAGAGGAGATTAGATAGGATTCATTAGACAAATTTCTCAAAGGAAACCTGAAATTGTTATGCTCAATGGATTTAAGCAGAGGGAAAGCGGAATGGGGGAGAGGAACTAAGGCAGCGGTATTAGAAATGTTTAGGGGGCTGGCACAGTGGCACAGTAGGTTAATACTCCACCTCTGGTGCCAGCATCCCATATGAGTGCCGGTTCTAGTCCCAGCTGCTCCTCTTCCAATCAAGCTCTCTGCTGGGAAAGCAGTAGAAGATGGCCCAAGTGCTTGGGCCCCTGCACCCGCATGGGAGACCAGGAAAAAGCACCTGGCTCCTGGCTTCGGATCTGCACAGCTCCGGCCGTTGCAGCCATTTGGAGAGTGAACCAACGGAAGGAAGACTTTTCTCTCTGTCTCTCTCTCATTGTCTGTAACTCTACTTCTCAAATAAATAAATAAATTTTTTTGTTTTAAAAAAGAAATGTTTAGGAAACAAATTTAACAGGTATTTTATAGGAGGACTCAACAGAGCTTGGAAACAGATTAGACACTTATATCCATCACATTGTTCTATCTTTTGTTTCCTTGACATTGTAATCTAATATTAATTTAATACTTAGGTATCTTTTCACATCATATTTATTAATAATTACATTTATGTAATGTAAACCTGGGATCTGGGGCAGGTATTCTGGCACAGCACGTGAACCCAATGCTTGGGACTCTTATATCCCTTATTGGAGTGCTAGTTCAAGTTCTGGCTCCTCCATTTCTTATCCAGCTTCCTGCTAATGAACCTGGGAAGACAGCAGAAGGTAGCCCAAGTACTTGGGTTCCTGCCATCCACATGGGAGACTTGGGTGGAGTTCCAAGCTCCAAGTCTCATTCTGACCCAGCCCAGGCTGTTGCAGCTATTCGGGGAGAGAACCATTGATGGAAGATTCTCTCTCTCTCTCTCTCTCTCTCTATATATATATATATATATCACTCTGCCTTTAAAAGAAACAAATCTTTTTATATATATATAAATATATATATATAAGTATATATATATATATAACCTAGTACGTTTTCTATTCCTATTCAAGAATAATGATCTAATTGTTCTAGATTAATTTATTGATTATTAAAAATTCAGAGTTTAGTTCGCTAATGTCCTTTTTGTTAAGTGTGTTCTATTATACCTTCACTTCATAATCTGATATACTGTTTCCTCTAATTTTCTTTTTATGCAAGATTCATTTCACAGCATGATATACTGTTTACTCTGATTTTCTTCTTATATAATACTTTCTTTATACAAATGGTTCTATCAATATTTCTTTAAATTTAGTATTTTAAACTTAATTCTGTGATTTTGTATCATGTCCTAATAAGTTAACATTTATTCCAATTATTTCTTATTATGATTTACAGTATATTCTGAAATAAATATGATCATCAATTGCATTCCATATGGTGTTCTGGACTCTTCCTTTTCACAATAAAAAGATTTCTGGCACAGAGATCTTTATTTATGGGATTGCTTAGAGGTTATTTAACCTTTTGTTAAAAAAAGACAGCCTGGCAAAGCCCTTCCCCCTTGCTCTGAGCTTAACTTGCTTTATTCCCACTGTACACTTTCCTAGAGCATGCTAAACCACGAGTTATTAACATTCAACAGGCTAAGCAACCAATCTTCAGCAAATGCTTATTCTCGCAATTTAAACAAAAAGAGTCGTTATATGGGTGGGCATTTGGTGCAACACTTAAGATGCCTCTTGGGATGCCTGTTTCCATTACTGCAGTGCCTGGGTTCAAGTCCCAGCTTCACTTCCAATTCTGGCTTCATGCAAATGTGCACCCTGGGAGGCAAGGGGTGATGACTCAAGCATTTGGATCCCCACCACCCATGTGGTTGACACAGATTGAGTTCTAGGCTCCTGGCTGTTGTAGGCATTTGGAGAGTAAACCAGCAGATTGAAGAGCAAGCTCTTTCTCATTTTCAGAAGCAATTTTCCATACATGTTATCTCAAATAAGTGTGTAATATATCATAATGTCTCATTGCTCTTTTTCTGTTACCACCAAATTGACCACGTTTGACAGTCAAAGTAATCCTTGAATCAAATACAAAACAAGGTCAACAACAAAAATCTTCTCTAATAGTCTCAAACCCATCCCCTTCTGGCCACCCTCCATGCTACTACCTTTGCTGAGAGCCTAGTCATCTCTCTCCTGGACTGTCACATCAGTTCTTAAATAGTCTCCCTGATTCTGGTCCTTTCCATACGCCACACTGCTGCTAGGGTGACTTATCAAAAATGGTCACTTACTAGTTTCTTTATTGCTTACAGAAGACGTCCAACTATCTTAGCATGACCTACAGGTCTCTTATGATTTGACTCCTGCCTATTTCTCTATTGTCATCTTTCCCCACCCACTTGCTTTATAATTTATGTTCTATTCTAACCACACTGAATTACTCACATTTTCCACCATGTATCATATTATTCCTCTTGACTGAAATTATCTCTCCACATTCCTTTTCCTCTAGGTAACTCCTACTCATCCTTCAGAATTCAGTTCCGGCATCACTTCTCCAAAAAGCCTTTCTTCAGCTTCCCACCAGTAGACTTCCTTCCAGTTCACTGTGTTCTCAAAATACCCCATGCTTATTTCTATCAAATTAGCTATTACATTGCATTTTCACCTTTTTGTTTGCTTTGTTTCTTCTCAGCTGCATATGAATTCCTACAAGGCAGGGACCATATCAAATTTATATTTATGTTCTGATACATAATACATAGAAAGTATTTGTTCCATGAATAGAGGAATGCAACAGTGACTACCACAAAGTTCACAGAAAATGAGAAAAATTTGAAAATCATACATAGTTTTTTGGTAATGCACATTTTCAACGAACTTTTTGAAGACTGTCCTGTGCATAAATTTCAAAACTTTCTGTGCCAACATAAACTCATATTTTAATTTCATTTCCACAAACTTTTTGAAGTACCCTGGTATGACCCTTAGAATTGTCACCTAATGTTTGGCCCCTAAATATCACTTGAAAGTGTCTGATGCCAACCCTGTTGAGGCACATATTTGAGAACTGAAGTAATTTAATTCTTTTTTTTTTTTTTTTGACAGGCAGAGTGGACAGTGAGAGAGAGAGAGACAGAGAGAAATGTCTTCCTTTGCCGTTGGTTCACCCTCCAATGGCCACTACGTTCGGCGCACTACACTGAACTGAAGCCAGGAGCCAGGTGCTTCTCCTGGTCTCCCATGCGGGTGCAGGACCCAAGCACTTGGGCCATCCTCCACTGCACTCCCAGGCCACAGCAGAGAGCTGGACTGGAAGAGGGGCAACCGGGACAGAATCCAGTGCCCCGACTGGGACTATAACCCCGTGTGCTGGCACTGCAGGGGGAGGATTAGCCTATTGAGCCACGGCGCTGGCCAGAAGTAATTTAATTCTAATATCTGCAATAGAACAATCCCTTTTTCCCAGAACCACATTTTTAAAAAAGATTTTATTTATCTATTTGAGAGGTAGAGAGAGGGAAACAGAAAGGTCTTCCATCCACTGGTTCACTCCCCAAATGGCCACAACAGCTGGAGTTGGGCCAATCCAAAGCCAGGAGCCAGGAGCTTCTCCCAGGTCTCTCACGTAGGTGCAGGGTCCCAAGCACTTGAGCCATTTTACACTACTTTCCCAGGCCATAGCAAAGAGCTGGATAAAAGGAGAGCCAGGAAATGAACTGGCATCCATATGAGATGCCAGCGCTGTAGGTGGAGGCTTAGTCCACTACGCCACAGCACCAGCCTCTTGGAACCACATTCTAAATTATCCTCTCTCCACATCACAGTAGGGATTCTCTCTCTATTCTTGTTTTCAACATAAAGCTGCTGTGTTTCAAAGCTTTTTTTATTTGAAAGCCTGGTTCCCTTCTAGGATTTACATTTTCAGTTGAAGACACTAAGGACTATTTTTACTCCCTGTGTTTTCATGCAATGTGACTACTCCCCCCTGATTCCTGGGAACCTCAGACTCTGACCTTGTGAGCAATTAAAATTCCATACCTTACTTTCCTAAGGCCAAATCCGAAAACGGTTTTCTGGCTCATAAATTTTTCCTGCTGTTTGGAATAGAGGGCACAGAACCTGGTATCATAACAGAAAGTGCTAATCTGTACACCAGGTGTATTGAGGCATGTGAAGCCAATTCATAACATTCTCTGACACTTTTATGAGCTTAAAAGCATCTTGCCAGACCTAGTCAACTTGTATGCATGTGGGATAATTGTGCTCAAGACTATTTTTAGAGTTTGAGATCATCCTCCACAAATATGCCAAGGTACCCTCAGTAATCTGTTAGAGATCAAAAGTGTTGCAAAGAAGTGTGCCAAGGTTCCAACTCCTGTTGATGTGGCAAAGGTTGCAATGAGGAGGGCTGATTACAGAACACTGATTCCTGTTGTGGGTTAAGAAGACGGATAAGGGACAAAGTAAATTGTTAATCTGACTTCAAAGAGAGGATCAGTAGGTGATAGTGAACAGTAGTTCTTGCAAATGCCTGGCTGTGGGAAATCTCATGGGTACAGAAAGGGGAACTGGAGGTACTGAGAATTTTTTCTGCTGCTCTTAAAAAAAGTTATTTATTTATTTGAAAGGTAAATAAAAGACCAAGAGATACACAGAGAGAGCTCCCACCCACTGATTCACTTCTCAGATGCCTCTAATGGCCAGGTCTGGGCTGGAGCTGAAGCTGGGAGGCAGGGAACTCAATCTAAGACTTCCACATGGGTAGAAAAGGACCCAGGTACTTGAACCATCACCTACTACCTTCCAGCGCATACATTAGTAGGAAGCTAAACTCAGCAGATGGAGCTAGAAACCAAACCTTGGCATTCTGATATAGGACATGGGCATCTTAACCACTAGGCTAAATATCTGCTCCCTTTGTGCCATCTTTGGTGGGAATACATATTGCTATCTGTCATCAGGATATGTCTTTACATACTGTTATCTTTTCACATTTGCTTTTTCTTACTTGTTTATCTGTGAGCTCTGGGTCTTTCATTCCTTGTAATTCATTCCTGCCCTGACAGATTTTACTTAACATTATAATCATAGAGTAAATAATGTGGCATATCTACTAAAAATTGGTGAGACAATTGTGGACACTTTCAGTAGAAGAAAATAAGTTAAGGTAAAGGAGATAATATTCTAACTCCACTCTTTATGAATTGAAATACATTTCAATATTTGGTTCCATTGTAGGGTCTACATTTGTGAAAAGGATAGAGACAAACATTCAATGACTTTGAGGATTAAATTTTGTGAACATCTTTCATAGGAGGAGTTTAAAAATATCTTTACCTGGGCAATATTTTGTAACAAGTAGTCTATGGACTATGGACTATCTGCATCAAAATTATTTGGAGTGCTTATTAAAATTTCAGATTTATAGAGACCAGGAAGAAGCTCTTGGCTCCTAGCTTCAGCCTGACTAAGCCCTGGCCATTGCAGACATCTGGGCAGTGAACTAGCGGGTGAAAGATCTCTCTCTCTCTCTCTCATCTGGGGAGTGAACTAGCGGGTGAAAGATCTCTCTCTCTCTCTCTCTCTCTATTCCTCTCTGTGTGTAATCCTGACTTTCAAATAAATTAATACATCTTTTTAAGAAAATGACATTTTAGTGAGTTTTAAGTGTTCTCACCAGAAAAAAATTAATTAAGTATGTGAGGTAATAGGTATGTTAACTAGCTTGATTTGGCCATTCCATAATGTACACATATATCAAAACATTGTGTTATACACCATAAGTATAGATAGTTTTATTTGTTTATTATATTATAACAAGAACACATGCTATATGTAGAATTTAATAAAAGAAAACTCTGCTAACTACTATCAAAACTGAGGAAATACAAGTTTGGTTTCACCTTCTCCTTTACGTTAGATGTGCTCAAATCCTTGGAGAGCAAGAGCACAAAATTTGGAATTATGATGATGTAAAATGAACTAGGACAAGATGGATTTGGTAAATTGCTTTGTTAGCCCTGAGGCAGAGAATAAGTCCGTTTACCAGCTGTGTGTCTATACCCCTCAAGTATCTGTTGGATATTTGCTAAAGAGATAAAAACAAATAATAGTCTTGCCAAATAGGTGAAATTCTGAACAAGTGGCCTGATTAAAAGTAATATGGTAATACTGAACACTTTATAGAACACTTTGCTGAATTATATATATTTAATGGTTTAATCACTGAAAGAGACATAGAACAGCTCATAGAAAGGGAATTTAAATTTGTATAGACATATTACTAATAAATTTTTAACTTGCCCAAAGGTAAAATTAATTTAAATAACTAGAATTCAGAAAAGACATAAATTTTTTACTGTACCTTGGTTAGCTCAACCTCACAGATAAGCTTTAGAACATTATTACAGATACAAATTTGTAATATATGAATATAAATTCATTTGAATGTTTGAGAAATATTTGATAATACATGAAAATATCTAGTACTCTTTGTCCCTTGCTTAGAATTAAATTCATTCCATAACCTTTAGTTAAAAGAGATATTAGTAAAAATAATAGCATAATTATCTTCCTCTACAACATCAAACTTTTTCTTAGAAGAATTAGCTATCATAAGTTTATCAATTGGGTTACATAATCCCTATCAAAGATCCTCTCAAGAACATAAATTGATTTTAAACACATTGATTTAGAGTATGTAGAGTGTCAACCACAACATACAAGAACACATGCAAGATTACATTTATCAAAAGAAACGGTAGGCCGGCACTGCGGTTCACTAGGCTAATCCTCCGCCTGCAGTGACGGAACCCCAGGTTCTAGTCCTGGTTGGGGCACCGGTTCTGTTCTGGTTGCTCCTCTTCCAGTCTAGCTCTCTGCTGTGGCCCGGGAAGGTAGTGGAGGATGGCCCAAGTGCTTGGGCCCTGCACCCGCATGGGAGACCAGAAGCACCTGGCTCCTGGCTTCGGATCTGTGCAGCGCACTGGCCGTAGCGGCCATTTGGGGTGTGAAGCAACGGAAGGAAGACCTTTCTCCTCTCTCTGTTTCTCTCTCTCTCTCTCTCACTGTCTAACTCTGCCTGTAAAAAAAAAAAGAAAGAAAGAAAAGAAACGGTATAGGCAGAAATATCCTTTTTACTTCAAGATTTAACAGGTCTCCCTGAGAAGAAACCACATTAAGAAACCCTCTCCTTATCCACCTGTCCGGTCCTGAATACAGGATTGCTTGTCAAAGCTAGTTAGCATCTAGGAAGTTATGTTATCTGCACTGTTTTGTCTCTCACAATGATGAAATATAGATTGAGGCAGAGAGCAGAAAAAAATGAAACAAAAATGTGAAGCTGAAGTGCTGTCAGGAAATCCCTGATAAACTAAGGCTAAATCCCATTTATCTGTGACAGAACCACTTCTGGAAGTCTGCAGATACCTCAAATATATTAGTAGAAGCATGTTTTTATATCCATCTGATTTGGCAGTAGAGGGCCTCTTAGTGTCCATGGTAACTCCGTAGAGTGGCTTAGAGATTCATCATTAAAAGCCTTGCACATTAAAACATACTCATAATGGTGGACCTGCCGCATTCTTCGGTAATGTTCAGTTTCTGAACTCAAAACAAGTTTAAACCACTCTATACTGTTAGAAACATATTATCTGAGGAACCCATATACAAAAACTAGTTAATTCTTTGCAATCCACAGAAATATAATTTTTCAAATATTGTATTTCAAATATTGGTTATATCATAGAAAAGGTAAAGATAAAAAAGCACTTGGAAATCTAAAATGGGCTCAAAATTACCTATCTTACCTACCTCTTTCTATATATGATGTAATCATAAAAATTTAAATAAGAGAAAATGGGGGAAAACTCCTATTGATGGCCCTTAGTGGACATTTGGGGATTTTGTCTTTTATTTTAAAGGAATATAATGTGTTTGTACTTTTGACTTCAAAACTTCAAACTTTTTTTGTTATCCTTGCAGCATTAAGATGACAACTAAATTGAGGTAAGACAAAAATTAATCCAGTGGGTTGAAACTAAAGAAATCTGTCTGGGTTCCTGCTTATAATTCTTCCTTGGCAGGTTTCATATTATCATTTGAAAAACTGGTTAAATGCATGGAAATAGCTCATTGGTTGCTTGAAAGCAACTGACCTTTACACGCCTGTTAATCAGTGAGTGAAGTCAGTGAGACATGACTAATCTCTATGGAACAGCTTTTGAATATACCTTAGTGTAGGTGGAACCTGGCAGAAACTCTGGATGCATTTAGCTAAAATAAAGAATATGAAAGTCTTAAACTTTTAGTGGTTCAAAATGTGTCATATATATTTTAATAGATGTCCCCATGTGAACTGTACTCAGTGAGCAGAGCTATAGGCTCAAAATGTAATACAACCCAGAAGTTTTAAACAAGGTCAGGAAATGTTATCATCTGAACTGAAAACGTAAGTAAAATTGATCAAATTAACCACCCGGGCAACTATTCTCTGGAAAATACCCTATATAAAAGATGATTTCTGAACATGTTGCCAATAAGACTAGGGATTCTCTAAGTCAGAAGCACTTCCTTAAAACAAGGTGTCCATTTAATTTTTAAAAAATTATTTATTTTCATTGTATGTGAAAAGCAGAGACAGAAGGCCGGTGCCGTGGCTCAGTAGGCTAATCCTTTGCCTTGCTGCGCTGGCACACCAGGTTCTAGTCCCACATGGGTGTAGGAGCCCAAGGACTTGGGCCATCTTCTACTGCTTTCCCAGGCCATAGCAGTGGGCTGGATTGGAAGTAAGCAGCTGGGACTCAAACTGGCACTGCAGAAGGGGGCTTTAACCCATGGTGCCATAGTGCCAGCCTCCAAATAAAAAAAATTTAAATTAAACTAAAATTTTTAAAAATATATACATATATGCATTTATTTGAAAAGCAGAGTGACAGAGGGAGAGGGAAGAAGAAAGAATGATTGAGGGAGGGAGGGAGAGAGAGTAAGAGAGAGAGAGAAAGATCTTACATCTGCTGGTTCACTTCCCAAGTGGCTGCAACAGCCAGGTCTGAGCCGGGCTGAAGCCAGGAACCAGGACCTCCATCCAGGTCTCCCACATGGGTGGCAGGGGCCCCAATACTTAGGTCAATTTCTGCTGCCTTCCCAGGCACATTAACAAAAAGCTGAATCTGAAGCTGAGCAGCCCGGACTTGAGTCAGCACTCTGATATGGGATGCTGGCGTTGCAAGCAGCGGCTTAACCCACTGTGCCACAACACGGGCCCCCAGATAGGCTTTTTCTGTGCCATTTTATGTAAAATATGGGTATATCTGAGCTGCTGCTCTGCTACTGAAAACAGATTCCTACAACTGCATCCAAGAAAAATGTTCCTGATCTACAAAAGCAATCAAAGAAATGAAGAGTTTGTTTTATGTAAAATCAGATGTTTCTTGCTTTTAGAAAAATCAGTAACATGGGAAAGCGACCCCAAAAATAGAAATTAAGGAGTGGGTAAATTATTAATTTTAGAAAGTATTTTTCTTATGGGTTCACTGTGTTTCTCTTAGATAATAAATTGCTCTGATAGGCTTCAAATTGAATCTGTAAAATACAAACATTTTAGAAATGTTTCTAATACTTAAAAGTGTTGAATAACATAAAATATGTAGAACACTTGATAATCTTGATGGTTCTATTTTTCTAACCTTTTACTCTCTTTCAGAATAAATTTCAAATCCAAACAGTTTGCATTATCCTGCCTCAAACTCCCCTCATCCCTTGCCCAGATTACGACAATAGCAGATAACTGGCCTATTTCCTGCTTCCACTCTTACCCTGCTACAGTTTGTTCTCAACAGCCATGATGACTCACTTAGAACATAAGTCAAATCACTTCACTTCTCTGTTCTAAACCCTACAATGGCTTCCCATCACAGAAAAACCCAAAAACTTCACAGCAGTAAGAAGTGTTTTCTTTTCTCCCAAACTACTCTGACTTCTTGTCCTTTTACTTTCCCTCTCTTCCACTACTAGGCTATTTTAATCTGCCCCTCCAACACACCAGCCACTCCCTCCATCTCAAAACCTTTGCACGTGGTTATTCCCTTTTCCCCATGACCCTCCTCCAACAGATTGCTCCATAACTAAGGCTTCATCTCCTTCTTGCCTTTGCTCAAATCCCAACCACTCCATTTATTATAACTTACCCCCACACATAACTTCTTATCCTCCGGTATTATTTTTGTTTCATTGCACTTATCATTGTCTGATATACTATTTATATTACTTGCTTATTGTGTTTATAGTCTATCTCCCCTTACTGGAATGTACAGTTCAAGAGGGCAGCGATTTTTATGTTCTTCAGTCACTGCTATATCAACATGACCTACAATAGTATCTGGCTCAGTCAGTATTTGCTGAATGAACAAATGAATGAGGCTCATGAGATGATGCTTCTGGCTGAGAGAATTCCTTCTATAAGTGTTATGTATGTAAATATGCTAAACCATTCACTCAATGTTAGTATGGCAAGAACATTCTCTGGATTCTCCTTTCTCTCTACCACTGGGCATTATTCTTAAGCATATTCCTGGAAGGCACCCAAAAGTTTTCAATAATACCATACACAAAAGCTTGATTGCTTTTAGACATTGACTATGTGGAACATTTAAAAACTGTGAACTATAGTATACTCAGTTCATGTGTTTGTTTCTGATGGCAATCCAAGGCTCTAACTAGTACCTATGTAGAACAAAGTGATTTAGTATTTTACTTTCCCATACTTATAACACATTAAACAAAATACATAATTGTAGTGTTATAACTGTGTCTTCCAGGGCAATCTGGGCTAGTGATTCTTGCTAATCTCTAAGTGTAAACACCCAAAGAATCTGCTCTCTTCTTTCCCATGGAAGAGCAGTGGTGAGAGCTGAATTCCTGTTAAAGTGTGCAGTTCAAGTTATTTCTTTCCATTTGCACTGTAAACTTGGAATACACATAGTGACTATGTATGTGTATACAGAGTAAAGGCTTTTTATTTGAGCACAAAATATTTAAACAAACACTTACAGTGACATGTATTTCAACTAATTCACATATTTCAATGGTTCAAAGAGAGAAGGAAATCTCAGGTGTAGTTATATGTACTCCCTATTCTGCACAAGCTCAACTGAAGTAGCTTTAAACAACCCACCAGTTTTTAGAGGACCAAAGGAAGCCTGAAGGAAATTTTTCTAAGCGAGAGGAGTTAGTAACAGTTCGCTATGTCCAAGTGACAGTACACTTGCTTACTGGCTAGATAGTATAATTACTACCATTCATGCAAAGCATTACAGTGCTACTGTAGGATGATTAGTCATAAAACTAAAGCAATAACATCAGCTGAAAAAGAAATACAGGCTCTTATCAAAACTAAAGAATAATTAATTCCAAGGGAGCTTAAAACTAAATTCAAAAGCCAAAGGTGAAGGCATTAATTTGCTATCTTTTAAAGGTGTTCTAGTTCACTTATTTTTACTTGTTTCTGTATTCTGAAGTATGAAAACCAGCAAATGATGCATACATTTTAAAGCATCAAATCTGTATATAAGGCTGCAATTATGGCAAACCTTTTTGTATTAAAAATCAGAACAAATGGTGAATGTTACTTAACAAAAGCATTTCAGCGTGAATGGATTTTCAGTGGGATACTTAATGAAAGAAAGATAATTATTGTTATTATGTGGTACTCTGTATAATAATGGGGAAACTACAAAATGTTCCCTCATTCCCCTGCAGAAAGTTCTTAACACTAAAGAGCTCATATATTACTAGGAAAATCTCAGAGTTGTGGAATATACCTAAATATACAGCTGGTAATGCTTCATGGAGCTCATGAAAGTAGATAAATCATCTAAATGCAGAAGAGCCACGGACAGGATTCAGCCCAGGAAATTAAGTTGTCACACTAATGAAGAATGTGCTCGCCTACTGAATGTATTTTTTTACCCAGTAAACATAGGATATTTGATAGCACAAAAAAATGGCAGAACTGAAAAATATTTTCCCATTTAAAATAGCATGTTTCTTCAAATATAATAGGAAAGAAACGTTTAAATATCATGTTTGTAACATGACTTCAGGGATAGTTACTATATTATCATACTTGAACAAAATGCTCAGAGAACAGGATGTTTTGACCAAATAGATTTTCTGATTAGATGTAGGCAGAACTAAATTCACTTTTGTTCAAGTTTTTGTTTAAAATAGTCTAAAAAATATTGTTCAAGGGGGCAGGTAGACATTTGAGCTAGTGGTCAAGAAACCAGGGGCCGGCTCTGTGGCACAGTGGGTTAACACCCTGGCCTGAAGCACCGGCATCCCATATGAACGCCAATTCAAGACCCGGCTGCTCCATTTCTGATCCAGGTCTCTGTTATGGCCTGGGAAAACAGTAGAAGATCGCCCAAGTCCTTGGGCCTCTGCACCCGTGTGGGAGACCCGGAAGAAGCTCCTGGCTCCTGGCTTCAGATCAGCACGGCTCCAGCCGTTGTGGCCAATTGGGGAGTGAACCAGCGGATGGAAGACCTCTCTCTTTCTCTCTCTGCCTCTCTACTCTCTGAGTAACTCTGACTTTCAAATAAATACATAAATCTTTTAAAAAATAAATAAATCTTAAAAAAAAGAAAAGAACCCAGTTAGCATGCCTACATCACATATTAGAGTGCCTGGATTCAAGTCCTGGCTCTGCTCCCAATTCCACTTCCTGTCAGTGCAGATCCTGGGAGGCAGCAAGTGATGATGGTTCAAGTGGTTGGTCCCTGTCACCAATGCAGGAGACCTGGATTGTGTTTCTAGCTCCCAGCTTTGGATCGACCTAGTCTTGGACTGTGCAAGCATTTGCAGAGTGAACCAACAGATGAGGGCCCTCTTGTCTGTGTCTGTCTATTTCTGTCTCTCTGCCTATCAAATAATTTTTTTTAAAAAATAAAAGTATACCTGTTATACTTATTTTTAAAAGGATATTTATTTATTGAATCAATATGTGCATCAAGACTTAAGCTTTTCAGTGTTTGAACATGTGTTACATTTTTGGGTTATCATATTGAACAATAGTTTCTCTCCAGTAATCTAGATATAGAAGATGAAAGAATATGTGGATGCCTGTTTGTGTTGTCAACAAATAGAAAAAGCAACAGGTTTACTGTGATGTTTCACTTTCTCTTCCAATATGAAGACAGTAAAATACCCTGACTAACTAATTGGAAGTTGTAGTTAAGTGGGTATTTATACTGTAACATGCCCCATGTAGAAAGTAAATTGATAGAAAGGAATTAGAATAATTCATACGTGGGCATTTCTATCCTTTTTCTTACTCTGCAAACTCAACTTTGTGAGTTCTCTGTGCACCGCTACCACTGAAACTGTGTGTGCCGCCCCAGCTCTGGGTGTTGGTGCAGATAGGCTACATGCTGTGGGCTAACCAATTCGCCAGCTATGTATCAGAGTGTATGAGTGCAGGGGAGCTGCTGCAAAATGTTTCTGTTCATCACATGGAAAAGATGAAGGAGAAAGAAAGAAAGAAAGAAAGAAAGAAAGAAAGAAAGAAAGAAAGAAAGAAAGAAAGAAAGAAAGAAAGAAAGAGAGAGAGAGAGAGAGAGAAGGAAGGAAGGAAGGAAGGAAGGAAGGAAGGAAGGAAGGAAGGAAGGAAGGAAGGAAGCCAGTGCCACGGCTCACTAGGCTAATCCTCTGCCTGCGGCGCTGGCACCCTGGGTTCTAGCCCCGGTTGGGGCACCGGATTCTGTCCCGGTTGCTCCCCTTCCAGTCCAGCTCTCTGCTGTGGCCCGGGAAGGCAGTGGAGGATAGCCCAAGTGCTTGGGCCCTGCACCCGCATGGGAGACCAGGAGGAAGCACCTGGATCCTGGCTTTGGATCAGCGCAGCGCCAGCCATAGCAGCCATTTGGGGGGTGAACCAACAGAAAAGGAAGACCTTTCTCTCTCTCTCTCTCTCTCTCTCTCTCTCACTGTCTAACTCTGCCTGTCCAAAAAAAAAAAAAAAGAAAAAAAAAAGAAAGAAAGAAATGCATACTTTTTCCTGGGCTCCACTTTCTAGAAAGGAAATCAATTGCATTTCCTCTCTGCCTGAGCCTAAGTAATCTAGCACATGAACCTGGCAACCCTAATTGGAAAAAAAAAGAAAAAAGAAAAAGAAAAAAGAGCTGGGTGGTGGGGAGGAGCAAAGGAAGAGCAGCACTGTGTCCAATATAGTGTAAAGAAAAGAGTCAAAGAGAATAGTTGTAAATAAATGAGAACATATGAAACATACTGCTCATGAAAAGCCCTTCCATGATTCTGTGAAGATTTACAAATTGATTTAATAAATGTATACATGTACATGTTAACGTCACAGAATAAAATACAAAAGATAAGAAAAGGAGCAAGCTTAGGCAATTACTTGCCCAATTTCGCATTTGTTTCCTAAGATGTATTTATTTCTTTGAAAGGCGAAGAAACAGAAAGTGAGATCTTCTACCTACTAGTTCACTCCCCAGATGGCCGCAACAGCTGGTTGTGGGCCAGTCAAAATCCAGATCTGGCTATTGAAGGCATTTGGGGAGTGAACCAGGAAATGTAAAATCTCTCTTGCTCTCCCTTTTTCTCTCTCCCTCTCTACTTTTCAAACAAACAATGGGGACCTGATCATGAGAGGCAGTGGGCATGGGAGGTAGGGAGTGAGCAGTCATCTGAGTCTTTGGGACATGTGGAGTTTGAGGTATTTATGGGATCCCCAAATTAAAATGTCTAAGCAGATAGCAAAAATATGGAGTCTCAGTTAACAAAGAAAGACCAGAGCTGAAGATGTGAATTTTGTAGCTACAGAAGTCATGAAAATAGATAAGACTGCCCAGGAAGAAGATGACAAAGATACCATTGCTAATAATAAGAGTTAATACTGAATGAAGATTTACTATGTGCTAGGTTCTTTATATACATTGACTTGGATACTAACAACTGTTCAAGGTAGACATTAATCCCATTTTGTAGATTAGGAAATCAAGACTCACACAACAATGTGAATACTCCCAAAGTAGAACCAGCACCCAGGAATAGACTGTAACCAATATCCCAGAAATTCCCCATCATGCCTGCTCCCAGTTACTACCAACACAAACTAACTAGTCCTGGCTTCAAAGACAACAAATGAGCCACTCACACTGGAGACCTGGATTGAGTACGCATCTCCCGCCTCATTCTCTGCAGCTCGGGGCATGGGAAATGTAAACCAGTAGACAGATTTCTCTTTCTCTGTGTGTCTCTGCCTCTTCAATAGTTTTTTCCTTTTTATTAAGATTTATTTATTTTAAGGGCAGAGTTACACAGAAAGAAAAAGAGGTGGGAGGGCGGGTCAGATTTGGGGGAGATATCAATCATCAATCTTCCATCCACTGCCGGTTCACTCCCCAAATGGCTGTAACAGTTGAGGCTGGGCCAAGCTGAAGCCAGGAGCCAAGAGCTTCATCCAGGTCTCGCATGTGGGTGCAGAGGCCTGAGGACTTGGGTAATCTGCTGCTGCTTTAACAGGCACATTAGCAGGGAGAAAGCTGGATCAGAAATGGTACAGCCAGAACTCATACGGGTGCCCATATGGATGCCAGCATTGCACACGGCAGCTTAACCTGTTACACCACAACACCGGCACTTCCAATACATTTTTTTAAAGTTCACTGAAATGGTGGCCAGCGCTGTGGCATAGCAGGTAAAGCCGCCGCCTGCAGGGCCAGCATCCCATATGGGCGCTTGTCTGAGTCCCGGCTGTTCCACTTCCGGTCCAGCTCTTTGCTATGACCTGGGAAAGCAGCAGAAGATGGCTCAAGCCCTCGGCCCGAAGAAGCTTTTGGATCGGTGCAGCTCCGGCCGTTGCAGCCATTTGGGGAATGAACCAGTGAATGGAAGACACCCCCCCCCCACCTCTTCTTCTCCCTCTCTGTATAACTTGGACTTTCAAGTAAATGAATACATCTTTTTTTAAAAAGTTCACTGAAATGAATTAAAATAAGTTTACTTTGGTGCAAGCAAGTTTGAAATCGTACAATAGTGTTTTTCACAATGAACACTTTCCACAAACTTCATATTTTTTAACGATTTATTTATTTATTTATTTGAGAGTTAGAGTTACAGACAGTGAGAGGGAGAGACAGAGAGGAAGGTCTTCCTTCCATCGGTTCAGTCCCCAAATGGCTGTAACGGTCGTAGCTGTGCCAATCCAAAGCCAGGAGCCAGGTGCTTCCCCCTGGTCTCCCATGAGGGTGCAGGGGCCCAAGCACTTGGGCCATCTTCTATTGCCCTCCTGGGCCACAGCAGAGAGCTGGATTGGAAGAGGAGCAGCCAGGACTAGAACTGGTGCCCATATGAGATGCTGGCCCCTCAGGCAGAGGATTAACCTACTGCACCATGGTGCCAGCCCCCAAATTTCATATTTTAAACACTTGAGAAACAGAATGGTCTCTAAGACATGTGAATAAAATAAACACGATGTGTTTTTTTCTTTGTCCTATAACATCAGATTTTTTAAAAAGATTATTTATTTATTTATTTATCTATTTGAAAGGCAGAGTTACAGAGAGAGAGGAAGAGAGAGGGAGAAAGAGCAAACAAGCTTCCATCCATTGGTTCACTCCCCAGATAGCCACAATGGCCAGAGAGCTGTGCTGGTCCAAAGTCAGGAGCTTCTTCCCAGTCTCCCATGTGGGTGACAGGAGTCCAAGGACTTGGGGCATCTTCCATTGCTTTCCTAGGCATATTAGCAGGGAGCTGGATCAGAAGTGGAACAGCTGGGACTCGAACTGGCACCTACGTGGGGTGCCAACATTGCAGGCGGTGGTTTTACCCACGCCAGCCCCCAACACCAAATTTTAAAAGGACTTGAGAGGTCACTGAACATAATGGATTGAAGGAGTCAGTAGTCTAACTTATGCTTAAATATCTTGAGTGTCAAGTACCTCAATTCAAGGCAGCTTTTTCCACTGTTGTAGTTTTGTCCCATCACTGTAGTTTTAGAAAGTTTGTCTCTATGTAGTATGGAAATGTATTTCCTTGTAATTCCATCCACTTGGTCTGGTGCTGCCCTCTCCTGCTAGACCAAAAAATAATTCCATCTTCCATGTAATTATTTAAAGACAATTATGGTCCCCTGACATTTCTGTTCTATAGGATAGATATGCACAGAAATGATCATATTTAGCCTTTGTATATAAACAAGCAAAGAGAGCTGATATTCAAAGAAAGAAGAATGAGAGCAAAATCAAGAGCAAGAAATCACAATTTCATGATTGGCTTCACTTTTTCATTCAAAAATATTTATTAAACCCTCACTATGTGTCAGATACTATTCTATGTACTCACAAGACATCAGTGAAAAACAAGCAGATATGTCTACCCTTATGGAGTTTACACTCAGGGAAGGGTGATTCAAAGAGCAGCACAAAGCAAGTAAATCAATATACAATATCAGGTGGTGATTAATACAATGAAGAAAAATATACTAGGGAAGGAAGTATGAATGTGTGAGTTCAATTTAAAATATAGCAGACATATTGGACTTCACAGAGAAGGTAATATTTGAGCAAAAACTTCAAAAAGTAAACCATGAAAATATTAAGAGGTAGAGCATACCAGGCAGAAGGAATAGTAAGCATGAAGGCTTTGAGATAGAAAACACAGCTAATTAGGTAAAATCTGCATGATGAAATGCGGAGTTAATGGAGGATTTTGAGTACAGTGACATGGACTGACTGATGATTTAGAGGGCTCACTTTGGCTTCTGTGTGGAGAAGGGACCTAGTGGGGAAGGGTGGAAGTAGAAAGATAGGAAACTATGAAAAAAGGGAAGGGGCAGCACTGTGGCATAGTAAGTAACTCAACTACTTGCAATGCCAGCATCCCATTGGCACTGGTTTGAATTCTGGCTACTCCACATCTGATCCAGCTGCCTGCTAATGTGCCTGGGAAAGCAGCAGAGGATGGCCCAAGTACCTGGGCCCCTGTACCCATGTTAGAGACCAGATGAAGCTCCCGGCTGCTGGCTTCAGCCTGGCCCAGCCCCAGCTTTTGTGGCCATCTGGGGAGTGAACCAGCAGATGGAAGACCAAACTCTCTCTCTCTCTCCCTCTGTAATTCTGCCTTTCAACATAAATATTTTTTAAAAAGAAGGAAACTATGAAGAGACTTAGAAAAGTTCACAGAAATGGAATTAAAAGTTAAGTTTACAGGGCCACTGTTGGGGTACAGTGGATTAAGCCACTGCCTGCTATGCTTACATCCTGTATCAGAGTTTCAGTTGCAGTCCCGGCTGCTCTGCTTGCTTTTGTGTGTGTGTGTGTGTGTGTGTGTGTGTGATTATTTTTTATTTGAAAGACAGAACTACAGAGAGAGGTAGAGCCAGAGAGAGAGAGAAAGGTCTTCCATCTGCTGGTTCACTCCCTAAATGGCTAAAACAGCCAGAACTGAGCCAATCCGAAGCCAGGAGCCAGGAGCTTCTTCTGGGTCTCTCTCCCATGCGGGTGCAGGGCTTTAACCCGATGTGCCACAGTGCGGGGCCCCTGCTCTGCTTTCAATTCAGCTCCCTGCTAATGCGCCTGGGAAAGCAGCAGAGAATGGCCTAAGTACTTGGGTTCGTCATTCATATGAGAGAACTGGATAGAGCTTCAGGCTCCTGGTTTCAGCCTGACCCAGTCCTGGCTACTGTGGGCATTTGGGGAGTGAACCAACAGATGGAAGTTGGTTTCTCTCCCTCTCTCCCTCTCCTTTCTTACTTTCTTTCTCTCTCTCTGCCTTTTAAATAAATACAATTTTTTTGAAAAAAAAGAAAGACATATGGGGCCAGCACTGTCGCATAGCAGGTAAAGCCATTGCCTGCAGTGCCTGCATCCTTTATGGGCGCCGGTTCAAGTCCTGGCTGCTCCACTTCTGATCCTGCTCTCTGCTGTGGCCTGGGAATGCAGAAGATGAACTAAGTCCTTGGGCCCCTGCAGCTGCATGAGAGACCCGGAAGAAACTCCTGGCTCCTGGCTTTGGATCAGTCCAGCTCTGGCCATTGGGGCCATTTGGGGAGTGAACCAGCAGATGGAAGACCTAGCTCTCTCTCTCTCTCTCTGTGTGTGTCTCTCTGTAATTCTGTCTTTCAAATAAATAAAAGAAATATTTAAAAGAAAAAAGAATAACTTGGAAAACTTTTGGCCTGAGCAAATAGAACAACAGAGTTGCTATTTAATGAAATGGGGCAGAATATGAAAGAAACAAGTTTAGCGGGGTAAGGTGACGCCTTCCTGGGCTACAAGGCCGGCATGACGCACATCGTGCGGGAAGTGGACCGGCCGGGCTCCAAGGTGAACAAGAAGGAAGTGGTGGAGGCCGTGACCATCGTGGAGACCCCGCCCATGGTGGTCGTGGGCATCGTGGGCTACGTGGAGACCCCGCGGGTCCTCCGCACCTTCAAGACGGTGTTCGCCGAGCACATCAGTGACGAGTGCAAGAGGCACTTCTACAAGAACTGGCACAAGTCGAAGAAGAAGGCCTTCACCAAGTACTGCAAGAAGTGGCAGGACGACGCGGGTAAGCGGCAGCTGGACAAGGACTTCAGCAGCATGAAGAAGTACTGCCAGGTCATCCGCGTGCTGGCGCACACGCAGATGCGCCTGCTGCCCCTGCGGCAGAAGAAGGCGCACCTGATGGAGATCCAGGTGAATGGCGGCACCGTGGCCGAGAAGCTGGACTGGGCCCGGGAGCGCCTGGAGCAGCAGGTCCCAGTGAGCCAGGTGTTCGGCCAGGACGAGATGATCGACGTCATCGGCGTGACCAAGGGCAAGGGCTACAATGGGGTCACCAGCCGCTGGCACACCAAGAAGCTGCCCCGCAAGACGCACCGAGGGCTGCTCAAGGTGGCCTGCATCAGGGTGTGGCACCCGGTGCGCGTGGCCTTCTCTGTGGCACGGGCTGGGCAGAAAGGCTACCACCACCGCACGGAGATCAACAAGAAAATCTACAAAATCGGCCAGGGCTACCTGATCAAGGACGGCAAGCTGATCAAGAACAACGCCTCCACTGCCTACGACCTGTCAGACAAGAGCACGCTGAAAGGCTGCGTGGTGGGCACCAAGAAGCGGGTGCTAACCCTGCGCAAGTCCCTGCTGGTACAGACCAAGCGGCGCGCCCTGGAGAAGATCAACCTCAAGTTCATCGACACCACCTCCAAGTTCGGCCACGGCCGCTTCCAGACGGTGGAGGAGAAGAAGGCCTTCATGGGACCACTTAAGAAGGACAGGATCGCAAAGGAGGAGGGGGCCTGAAGGGGCTTGGAGTGTGCTGCATTGCAATAAAGTGACTTTCCAGGAAAAAAAAAAAGAAAAATGAAATTTAAGATAATCTTGAGTATTTATGTAGAGATGCTTACTAAATAGTGGGTCATTCAAATTTTCATTGGAGATCTTAGCTAGAGATTCAAATTTGGGAGACATCAGTGTATAGCTGCTTTTGAAAACCATGAGACTTAGAATGGCAGATGTCCTAAATAGCACTCTGGCCTCAGAATCAGCCCTAAAGGCATTCGGATCTGGCTGAAAAGCCCATGAGAGTATTTCAGGCATGGAAAGCCAAGACACTCTGGCAAAAGATCTCTGCGAGTGAGATCCCAGTGGAAAGAACAGGTCTTCAAAGAAGGAGGTACCTTTCTCTGAAGGGAGGAGAGAACCTCCACTTTGACTATGACCTTGTCTAAACAAGATAAGAATCGGAGAACTCAGAGGGCTTCCATAGCCTTGGAAACTCATGACTGGAGAGTAGGGAGATTACTGGTGCCATAGACAGGAGTGTCAATTGGTAAAGTCAACAACAGGAGTCACTGTGCACTTACTCCTCATGTAGGATCTCTGTCCTTAATGTGCTGTGCATTGAGATTTAATGCTATAACGAGTACTCAAACAATATATTTCACTTTGTGTTTCTATGGGGGTGCAAACTGTTGAAATCTTTACTTAATGCATACTAAACTGATCCTCTGTAAAAAAAAAAAAAAGAAATTATCAACTCCCACCTTGACTCTCACTGGGATTAAACATGACAATAGGTCTGATCTGATTTCATCATCATTTAAAAAAATCATCTATTATTTTTCACTTTATGTTTCTGTGTGGGAGCAAACTGTTGAAATCCTTACTTAATGTATACTAAGCTGATCTTCTGTATATTAAGATAATTGAAAATGAATCTTGATGTGAATGGAAGGGGAGAGGGAGTGGGAAAGGGGAGGGTTGTGGGTGGGAGGGACGGTATGGGGGGGAAGCCATTGTAATCCATAAATCATACTTTGGAAATTTATATTCATTAAATAAGAGTTAAAAAAAAAACACCAAAAAAAAATCCATGAGACTGGGTTACGACTTTGTCCTAGTGCTTAAGATACCAGTTGGGATGCCTACACCCCATATTGGAGTGTCTGAGTTCTACTGACCCTAGCTTCCAGCTGATGCAGCCCCTGGAAGGTGGATGTGATAGTACAAGTGACTAGGCCCCTGCTACATACACGGGACACTTGAGTTGATTTCCCAGCTGCTAGTTTTGACCCCTGGCCTAAAGCAGTTGTAAGCATTTGGGGAATGAACCAATGAATGGGATCTCTTTCAAATAATTAAATTTTTAAAAATTAAAAACATGAACCTAGTTGAGAGCACTGAGATAATAAATGTAAATAAACTTTCTAGTGAAAATTTAAAGCAAAATTCTCAAAGTGTGGTCTCAGATCAACAACATCAGCATCACCAGCAAACTAGTTCGAAATGTGCATTTTTTGTGTCCTTTTCCATATCTACTGAAGAAGAAACTCTGGGGTGGAGTCCAACAGCCAATTTGTTCATAAGTGTCCCAGGTAATTCTGATGAACACTATAGTTTGAGAATCAATAGTTAAGAAGTCAGGGAGATATGGAAAAACCGTAAAGAAAAATCCAAAAGGGCAGCCAGTAAGGTAGATCAAAGATCTCCTTTTCTCTGTCTCTCTCTACTTTTCGACTGAATAAACTAAATGTTTAATGACAATGAAGGAAAGGCAGAGACACAGAGGGAGACAGGCAGATACACAGAAGTCTCCCGCCTATCGATTCAAGCCCAAGATTACTTAGAAAGATGATACTGGGCAAGGCTGAAGCAGCTGCCAGGAACTTAACACAGGTTTCCCACGTGGGTGGCAGGGACACAATTGCACCTACCATCACCTGCTGCATCCAAATTTCAGGTACCTGGCTATGGCCTGGCCCAGCCCTGAGATCCATTTGGGGAGTAAACCATGGAACATTTGTCTCTCTGTGCTTCCCTTTCTCTACATATATATAATTATGCCTTTCCAAAAATAAATAAATACAGAAGGCTTAAAAACAGGAAAATAAAAATAAACTAAATGAATCAAACAAAAAGAAATGAGATAAATGAGTAAAATAAATAAAAGAGTAAAAATACATGAAAAAATGGAATCAAGTTCAATGTGTTTTTTTAATTTATTCAATTTTTTAAGATTTTCTTTATTTTGGGCTGGCACTGTGGTGTAGTAGGTAAAGCTGCCACCTGCAGTGCCGGCATCCCATAAGGGCACCTGTTCAAGTCCCAGCTGTTCCACTTCCGATCCAGCTCTCTGTGATGGCCTGTAGAAGATGTAGAAGCTGTAGAAGATGGCCCAAGTGCTTGGGCCCCTTCACCCATGTGGGAGACCCAGAAGAAGCTCCTGGCTCCTGTCTCTCTCTCTCTCTCTCTCTCTCTCTCTCTCTCTGCCTCTCCTTCTCTCTCTGTGTAATTCTAACTTTAAGGTAAGTAAATACATCTTTTATAAAAAAAAGATTTTATTTATTTGAAAGGCAGAGTTACAGAGAGAGGGAGAGACAGAGAGAAAGGTCTCCCATAGGCTGGTTCACTCCCAAAATGGCTATAATGTCTGGAGCTGGGGCGATCGAAAGCCAGGACTCAGGAGCTTCTTCCAGGTCTTCCATGTGGGTACAGGGGCCCAAGCACTTGGGCCACTTTCCACTGCTTTACAAGGCCATAAGCAGAGAGCTGGATCCAAAGAGGAGCAGCCAGAACTTGAACCAGCGCCCAAATGGGATGCCGGCACTGGGAAGCTTTGCCTACTATGCCAGTGCTGGCCTCAAGTGCAATGATTTTTTTTATTATTAAAGATTTATTTTATTTATTTGAAAAACAGAGTTACATAGAGAAGTAGAGACAGAGAGAGAGGTCATCCATTCACTGCTTCACCCCCCAGATGGCTGCAATGGCCAGAGCTGCCCCGATCCGAAGCCAGGAGCCAGGAGCTTCTTCCAGGTCTCCCACGTACGTGCAGGGGCCCAAGGACTTGGGCCATCTTCTACTGCTATCTCAGGCCATAGCAGAGAGCTGGATCGGAAGAGGAGCAGCCGGGACTAGAGCTGGCACCCATATGGGATGCCAGCGTTTCAGGCCAGAGCTTTAACCCGCTGTGCCACAGCGCCGGCCCTTAGTGCAATGATTTTTTAAAAAGCTAATCCTCCACCTGCGGCGCTGGCACCCCGGATTCTAGTCCCGGTTGGGGCGCCGGATTCTGTCCCGGTTGCTCCCCTTCCAGTCCAGCTCTCTGCTGTGGCCCGGGAAGGCAGTGGAGGATGGCCAAAGTGCTTGGGCCCTGCACCTGCATGGGAGACCAGGAGGAAGCACCTGGCTTTGGATCAGCGCCGTGCGCCGGCCACAGCAGCCATTGGGGGGTGAACCAACGGAAAAAGGAAGACCTTTCTGTCTCTCTCTGTCACTGTCCACTCTGCCTGCCCCCCCCCCAAAAAAAAAGCTCAAAGACAAAGACTATTTGAAGTCGACAAATGGAAGAGAAAATAACAGAGAAGATTTCCTATCTGCTTGTTCAGTCCCCAAACTGCAGCAGTATCAACTGCAGTCCATATCCTGTTAAAGCTTCACTTTAAAACATAAATTAAGTGAATTTAAGTAATTAATTGACTTGAAAGGCTGACAGGGGCACCGGTGTTAAGTGGTCAGCTTGCAAATCACACATCACATATAGCAGCTAGGCTTGGATTACTGGCAGTTCTACTTCCCATACAAATCCCTCCTAATGTGCCTGGAAAGGCATCAGAAGATGATGGCTCAAGCACTGGGGACCCTGCCACCCCCAGGGAACACTGGGATGGAATTTCAGACTCCTGGCTTTGGCCTAGCCCAGCACCAGAATTCCCAGCCATTTGGGGAGTGATCCAGCAGTTGGAAGATCTTCTCTGTTTCTTCCTTTCTGTCACTATGACTCTCAACTAAATAAAATAAATGTTTGACAACAATAAATAAAAGGCAGAGAGACAGAAAGAAAGGGGTCTACCACCTGCTGATTTCCACCCAAAATTACTCAGATGGCTACTATGTGGCCAGGCTGAAGCCAGGTGCCAGCAGCTTTACCCAAGACCCCAGTGTGGGTGGCAGTGACATAAGTGCACTTGCCATCCTCTGCTCCATCCCACAATGTGTATGAGCAGGAACCTGGAAAGGGATGAGAGCATGGATGTGGACCTCACAGGAAATATATGACTTATTGAATCAAATACCCAGTCCACAGAGTTCCACTTTTAAGACCTAATGTTAGGTGCCAGCATGGTGGCATGGCAGCATAAGCCCCTACCTGCAACCCAGGCATCCCATACGAGCCCAGGTTGCAGTCCTGGCTCCTCTACTTCTGATCCAGCTTCCTGCTAAAATGCCTGGGAAAGCAGCAGGTGATTGATCCAGTACTTGGGCACCTGCCAGCTTCATGTGAACCAGATGCAGTTTCAGGCACCTGACTTCGGCCTGGCACTGCTCCCAGAGTCATCTGGTGAGTGAACCAGCAGATGGAACATCTGTCTCTACATCTCCTTGTCTCTCTCTCTCTCCAACTCACCCTTTCCAATAAATATAGAAGGCCTAAAAAATGAAAATAAAAAATAAACTAAAAAAGAGAAAGAATAAAAATAATAAAATGACAAATACACATGATTAAAATAAAACAATCAACTGTTATGGTATTAAAACATATTAAAAGACTTAAGCATTTTTCATGTGACAGGCTACAGGCAAGAGAGGAACAGAGGAGACCTCCTATTTGTGGTTGAGTACCCAAAATCCGGCAGTATCAACTGAAGTCCCTATGAGGTTACAGCTTAACTTTAAAGTATATATTAGGTAAAATTAACTAATTAATTAATTGGAAAGGCTGAGAGGAGCCTGGCTATGTGGTACAGGGTGTTAAGCTTCAACTTGCAACTTGAGCATCAAATATGAAAGCCAGGCTTGGATAGCTAACCACTTTGCTTAAAATGGAAATCCCTGCTAATGTCCCTGGGAATACAACAGAGATGATGGCCAAAACACTGGGCCCCTGCCACACACAGGGGAGACCAGGATGAACTTCTGGGCTTCTGGCTTCATCCTTGCCCAGTACCAGATTTCTCGGCCATTTGGGGAGTGACCCAGCAGATGAAACACCTCCTTTTCTCTGTCTCTTTCAACAGCATAAACTAAATGTTTAACAATAAAGGAAAGGCAGGGAGATAAATAGACACTCAGACAGAAGTCTCTCACCTGATGATTCCAGGCCAAAATTACTCAGGCAGCAAGTACTAGGCCAGGCTAAAGCCAGGTGCAAGGAGCTTAACCCAGGTGTATCACCAGGGTGACAAGGACACAACTGCACCTGCTGCATCTGATTTCACAACTCCGGCTTCAGCTGTCCCAGCCCTGAGAGCCATTTGGGAGTGAACTAAAATGGAACATTGGTCTATGTCTGTTTTTCACTATCTATATATAATTCTACCTTTTCAATAAATTAATAAATACAGGATGATTAAAACAGGAAAATAAAAAAAAATAAAAGAGAGAAAATAAATAAACATAGTAAATATAATAGTAAAATGACATAAATATACGGGAGAAAATTAAAATAATCAAATGGAATGGTTTAAAAAAATTTTAAAGACTTTAACTTTGCTTATTTGAATGGCACCAGATAGATGAAGAGAAAGGAACAGAAGAGACCTCCTATCTGCTTGTTCAGTACCCAATATCAGGCAGTATCGATTGCTATCCCTATCCTGTTAAAGATTAACATTAAGACATATTTAAGGAGGTCATCACTGTGGTGTACCGGGGAAGCCGCCACCTGCAGTGCCGGCATCCCATATGGGCGCTGGTTCGAGTCCCAGCTGCTCCACTTCCGATCCAGCTCTCTGCTATGGCCTGGGAAAGCAGTAGAAGATGGCCCAAGTCTTTGGGCCCCTGCACATATGTGGGAGACCTGGAAGAAGCTCCTGGCTCCTGGCTTCGGATTGGCCCAGTTTCGGCCGTTGCGGCCAACTGGGGAGTGAACCAGCGGATAGAAGACCTCTCTCTGCATCTGCCTCTCTGTAACTCTGCCTTTCAAATGAATAAATAAATCTTTTTTTAAAAAGACATATTTTAAGTAATTTTAACTAATTACAGAATTTCAAGTCCTGGGGCTATGGTGTGGCCCAGCACAGAGAGCCATTTTAGAGTGAACCAGCAGATGGAACATTTGTCTCTCTTTCTCTCTCTCTCTCTCTCTATATATATATATATAAAATTCAGCCTAATAAGTAAACAAATACAGAAGTGTTAAAAATAGGAAAATAAAAAATGACTAAAATGGAAAGAAATGAAATGAATACAAATAAATAAAATGAAATGAAATAAAATAACATGAAAAAAAATGAAGTACAAGAATTAAAGGGAAAATCTTTAAAAAAAAAAAAAGAAAAGAAAACAATGAGGGATGTAAGCCTCATAGGAAGTATATCACCTGTTGCACCAAATACCCAGCCTGCAGTGTTCTACTTTTTAACTCCTAATATTAGGGGCCAGCACTGTGGCACAGGGGCATAAGCCCCTACTACAACCCTGGCATCCCGTATGAGCAGAGATTATTGTTCTGGCTGCTCTACTTCTGACCCAGCTCTCTGCCAATGTGCCTGGGAAGGCAGCAAGGATGGATCCAGTCCTTGGATACCTGCCACCCACATGGGAGACCCGGATGGAGTTTCAGGACCCTGGCTTTGGCCTGGTGCAGCCACAAGAGCCATTTAGCGAGTGAAGCAGCTAATGGAATTTCTCTCTTGTGTCCCCCTTTTTCTATATATGTATAGCTCCACCTTCTATTATGTAAGTAAATACAGAAGGCTTAAAAACATGAAAATTAAAAATAAAATGAATGAAATGAAATAAAATTAAAATAATGAAATTAAATTATGTGAAAATAATATAAAATAAAACAATCAAATGTAATGTTTAAAAAAAAACCTTCGTGACTTCGTTTATTTGAAATGCAGCAGACAGATGAGAAAGGAACAAATGAGACATCCTATCTGCTTGTTCAGTACCCAAAGTCTCGCAGTACTGACTGCAGTCCCTATCCTGTTACAGCTTAACTTTAAAACATATATTAAGTCGAATTAATTTATTAATTTGAAATTCTGAGAGTACAACTCCAGCATCACATATGGTGCCAGGTTTGGATTCCTGGCTGCTTTCTTCCAACATAGATCCTTGATAATGTGCCTGGAAAGGCAGTTGGAAGATGAGATCCCCTGTGGATGGCAGGGGACAAATAACTTGCTTGCCCAATAACTTTGCCCCCTGCCACTCACAGGGACTCTCAGTATGAACTTTATGTTTGTTGGCTTTGGCCTTGCCCAGATGCATCCTTTGCGCCCGTTTTCATTGTAATTCAGCAAATAGAAGATCCCCTTTTCTGTCTCTCCCTTTCTTTGTCAAACTGCCTTTCAACTAAATAATATACATGTTAAACAACAATAAAGTAAAGGTAGAGAGGTGGAGACAGAAATCTTCACCTGCTGATTCCTGCCCAAATTTTTTCTGACACTACTGCTGGGCAAAGCTGGAGCTGGGCACCAGGAGTTTAACCCAGGTCTATCATGTGGGTGGCAGGGACATAACTGCACTTGCCACCACCTGCTGCCTCCCACAGTGTGTATAAGCAGGTAGCTGGCATAGGGCGAGAGCCTTGACTCCATCTCAGGCACTCCAGTGTAGGATGTCGACCTCACAGGAAATATCTGACCCTCTGCACCAAATGCCAAGCCACAGTTTTATATATATATATATATATATTTTTTTTTTTGACAGGCAGAGTGGACAGTGAGAGAGAGAGACAGAGAGAAAGGTCTTCCTTTGCCGTTGGTTCACCCTCCAATGGCCGCCGCGGCCGGCGCGTTGCGGCTGGCGCACCGCTCTGATCCGATGGCAGGAGCCAGGAGCCAGGTGCTTTTCCTGGTCTCCCACACAGTTTTATATTTTTATAAACTAATGTTGTGGGCCAGCGTTGTGGCAAACCAGGATAAGTCATCATCTACAATGCCAATATCATATCTCAGCACAGTTTCTTGCTTTTTTTTTTCAATTAATTAATTTATTTATTTGAGAGATAGAGTTACAGACAGTGAGAGGGAGACAGAGCGAAAGGTCTTCTGTCCGTTGGTTCACTACCCAGTTGGCCACAACGGCCAGAGCTGCGCCGATCCGAAGCCAGGAGCCAGGAGCTTCTTCCCAGTCTCCCATGTGGGCGCAGGGGCCCAAGCACTTGGGCCTTTTTCTACTGCTTTCCCAGGCCACAGCAGAAAGCTGGATTGGAAGAGGAGCAGCCGGGACCAGAACAAGCGCTCCTATGGGATGCCAGCGCCGCAGGCGAAGAATTAACCTACTTCGCCACAGAGCCAGTCCCTCAGCACAGTTTCTTGTATAAGCTGTTCTACTTCTGATCCAGCTGCTCATTAACACACCTGGGAATGCATCAGTTGATGGATTCAGTGCTTGGGTCCCTGCCATAAACGTGGCAGAATCAGATGGAATTCTAGGCTCCTGGCTTGGGCCTAACCCAGCCCAGATATCCATTTGGAGAGTGAACCAGCACAGGGAACATCTTTCTTTCTCTGTGTTTTGTGTTTATGTCTCTCTCTAAACATATATACATTTTCAATAAATAAATACATATATATCCAAATTTCCAATAAATAAATAAGGTTTAAAAACAAATGAAATAAAGCAATCAAATGTAATGATCTAAAAATATTTTTAAATTTAAGTTATACAAATTTCATATATTTCATAATATTTTAAAGCACTATAACTTTTTAAGTTTGAACAGCAGAGGACAGTAGAACCAGAGGAGATCTCCTATCTGATTGCTCAGCCCCCAAATGCCAGCAATATCCATTACTGTCCAAATCCTGTTAAAGCTTAAATTTAAAATGTATTAAGGAGAATTAATTAATATGAATGGCTGAGGGGGCTAGCCTTGTGGCACAGAGTGTTAAGCCTCAGCTTGCAACTCCAGTATCACATACTGAAGCTATGATTGTATTACCCCTTCCCCCAACCTTGCTTCTGGGGCAGATCCCTGCTAATGTTCAGGGGAAGGTAGCAGAAGAACATGAAGGCCCAAGCACTTGGGCCCCTGCCACCTATAGGTGATACCAGCTGGAAGATCTCTCTCTCTCTGTGTATGTGAGGCTTTGCCTCTCAAATGCATGCAAGTAAATAAATATGGAGCTGGCGGCCAGCGCCGCGGCTCACTAGGCTAATCCTCCGCCTTGCGGCGCCGGCACACCGGGTTCTAGTCCCGGTCGGGGCGCCGGATTCTGTCCCGGTTGCCCCTCTTCCAGGCCAGCTCTCTGCTGTGGCCAGGGAGTGCAGTGGAGGATGGCCCAGGTGCTTGGGCCCTGCACCCCATGGGAGACCAAGAAAAGCACGTGGCTCCTGGCTCCTGCCATCGGATCAGAGCGGTGCGCCGGCCGCAGCGCGCCGGCCGCGCCGGCCATTGGAGGGTGAACCAACGGCAAAGGAAGATCTTTCTCTCTGTCTCTCTCTCACTGTCCACTCTGCCTGTCAAAAAAAAAAAAAAAATATATATATATATATGGAGCTGGCATTGTGCCACATTTGAGTTTAGCTGCCACCTACAATGCAGGAATCCCATATCATATTACCAGTTTGAATCCTAACTTCTCAGCTTCCAATCTAGCTCCCCACTAACGTGCCTGGGAGAACAGCAGAAGTTTACCAAAATGCTTGGGTCCCTGTCACCCCTCAGGAGACCCAGATGGAGTTTTGGACTCTTCGGTTCAGCCTGACCCTTCCCAGCCATTGTGGCGATTTGAAGATTGAACCAGTGGTTAGAAGATCTGTCACTCTGCCTTTCAATAACCTTTTAAACATGGATAGAATTTTTTTAAATGACTGTTTTTTTAAAAAAAAAATTAAAAAATCTCAGGGCTGGCATTGTGGCATAGAAGGTAAAGCTGCTGCCTGTGATGCCAGCATCCCATATGGGTGCTGGTTCACGTCCTGGCTGCTCCACTTTGATCCAGCTCTCTGCTGTGGCCTGGGAAAGCAGTGGAAGATGACCCGAGGACTTGGGCCCCTGCACCCACGTGGGAGACTGGGAGGAGGCACCTGGCTTCAGTCCTTCCTCTGGCCATCAGACCCATTTGGGGAGCGAACCAGCAAATAAAGATCTCTCTCTGCCTCTTCCCCATCTCTCTCTCCGTAACTCTGCTTTTCAAATAAACAAAATCTATCTTTAAAAAAATTTTAAAAAGCTCTTCAGACATTAATGCCGTGATTTCTATAATACTTGGAAATATTTTCAGCTTTCAAATTTGCTGTTTTTTACTTCCTCAAAACAAAGTGTGAAACGTGCTTTCTCTGACATTTAATTTTTTATTTTTTAAAAAAATGGTGTGTTTAAATTTAATTTATTTGAGAGTCAGAGAGAAAGATACATCCTATCCAACTGGTTCACTCCTCAAACGGCAGCCAGGCCAAAGCTGCAAGCTGTTAACTCAATCTGGGTCTTCTACACGGGTGGCATGAACCCAGTTATGCCAGCCATTACTGGCTGCCTTCCAAGATCTATATTAGCAAGGATTTGGAGTCACAAGCTGGTGTGGGAGTCAAACATAGGCACTGGGATGTGGGATGTGGGCATCTTAATTGCTAGGCTTAAAACACCAAACCTGCAACATTTTTTTTTAAGATTTGTTTTATTTATTTGAAAGAGTTACGGAGAGAGATAGAGACAGAGAGAGAGGTCTTCCATCCGATGGTTCACTCCCCAGATGGCCGCAACGGCTGGAGCTGTGCCAATCGGAAGCCAGGAGCTTCTTCTGCTTCTTCTACGCAGGTGCAGGGGCCCAAGGACTTGGGCCATCTTCCACTGCTATCCCAGGCCATAGCAGAGAGCTGGATCAGAAGAGGAGCAGCTGGGATTAGAACCGGCGACCATATGGGATGCCGGCACTGCAGGTGGCGGCTTTAACCCGCTGTGCCACAGATCTGGCCTCCTGTACATTTTAAAATAGTATTTATTGCTTAGTGCTTACATGATAACAGGACCAATGACATAAGAAATGCCACTCCAGCTGGCGTTGTGGCACAGTAAATTAATCCTCCATCTGCGGCGCTGGCACCCCAAATGAGCGCCAGTTCTAATCCCGGCTGCTCCTCTGCTGATCTAGCTCTCTGCTATGGGCTGGGAAAGCAGTAGAAGATGGCCCAAGTCCTTGGACCCTGCACCTGCGTGGGAGACCTGGAAGAAGCTCCTGGCTCCTGGCTTCAGATCGGGGCAGCTCTAGCCGTTTCGGCCTCTTGGGAAGTGAACCAACGGATGGAAGACCTCTCTCTCTGTCTCTCCTTCTCACTGTCTGTTAGTCTACCTCTAAAATAAATAAAATCTTTTTTAAAAAATGCCACTGACTCGCCTTTAAGTAAGTCATCCAAAACCATGTTGCACCGCAAACGGGTGGGTCAGCCCTCGGTACTGTATTCGTGGGATCTCTTCCAGAAGGAAGCTGAAACCAGCTAAGTCAAGAACATAAAGTTTTATTTTCCACGAGTGGGAAAAGTAAAGAAAAATGGGTACTTTAAAAAAGTACAAAAATCGAGGGTCAAAGGTCAGAAGACACCTAGAAAAACGGGTCCATTTTTTTTCTTCCTGGCTACCATGAACCAAGTTCCTGATAGGACACCTCTGGGACTTAGCAACAGGGAAAAACAAAGCCTCTGATTGGGGAACCACCTAGTTAAAAGGCTCTGCCGGAGGTGAGGGGGCGCCACTCCAGCTGCCGCTCGCAGCAGGTTGCACTCGAGCGGAGGAGATGGCGTCGCTTTCGACCCTAGCACGTTCTGGAAAGGTGCAGGCAAATCCTAACGAGAAAAGGCTGACACTTCTAGACATGTCTCTAGGTAAGTAGCTCCCGCATCCCGGCCCCTGCTAGTTTAGGTTGGCTGCCCTTGGACAGCAGAGCTCAGCACAGGATCGGCTAGAAGTGGCGCTCCGAGAACTTGCCCGGGACCAGAGGCTTCCCCTCTGTATCCATGAGTCTACTCCATCCATCCGGGACGCACGAACCCTTGGCTCCGGCTCCTGCTCCTGTCCTCTGCTCCCGTGATGCCGCACCCCCCAGCTCTCTTAAAACTCAGGTGGGAAAACTGTCCCGAGCTGATAGAAACCGCGCGGAGAGGAAGGATAGTTGCCGAAAAGGGCAGGTACAGGAGGCCAAAAGGCCTCTTTTCAGTTCAGGAAAGGCTCCTCGCCTAGCCAGAGAAAAGGGCGCGGAAGTGAGTACCCCTTTCAAACGCGCGGGCCACGTGCTCCGCGCAGCTGGCGGAAGGCTGCGCCCGTTTGGTGACGCGCGCGCTCTTCGCAGGGCCACCGCGTTGCAGACCGAGTGCCCGGGCAGGATAAGGAGGAGCAAGCCGTGGGCCAGTTTGCTAGGAATGGCAGGGTGGTCGTGTATAGGACCACGGGGCAAAGGAGCCGTTAGTTGGTTTGCCGCTCGCTCGGTGGGGCTTACCTTGCAGAGGCAGGGAGCACACATACACACACACACCCAGGAAGACCGTATTCCTTACGACCAGCAGCGTGCACAGAAAAAGCGGGTTTCGCTTGCACAGATTTCGGGGCCCGCTACCCTCTGGAAATGTGGGTGTGGGGTGGTGAACGGTGCTAAGCGCACCAAAAGGCTGACTTTAGAAATGGTGCCCAGGGGGAGGGGGGTGGCAGAGCCCTGAAGGTGGAAATGTTGACCACGGCCAGAGGAGCAGAAGAGCAGGAGGGGTCGAGCTATAGGGAGGGGAGCAGCGAAGGGGGCGAGAAAGGGGCAACGGGCGCGGGCAGTGAAGGGCAGCGTGAGACAGAGAAGAAGGGGGTAGGGCATGCCTTAGGGGAGAGGTATAGGGGCGGAGAAACAGCTGGGCGGGCAGACCTTAGGAAGAGCAGACTTAGGGTAGCCTCGAAGGTGGGCGATGGGCGATGGGCGGGGGTGGGGTGGCGTTGTGTTTTAGCGGCTTAAACTTCCGGCCGCCCTTCCCCCACCCCCAACTCCCTGCTGCTCCGCTTCTGATCCAACTCTGCAAACGCGCCTGCGAAGGCAGCAGAAGTTGGCCCTGGTGCTTGCTCCCCCACATGGGGGACACGAATGGAATTGTACTTTACTGGCTCCGAATGGCGGCCATTTCAGGAGTGACTCCGGAGCTGGAAGATCGCGGACTCTCTGTGTTGCCCTCTCTAACTCTGCTTTTCCAATAAATAAAATTTTTTTAAAGGGGGGAGGGGGCTTGTGGCGTAGCTGTTAAGGAACCATGAAGATTTACCCCTATGTTGTTTCCTTCTAAGTTTTCAAGTTTTAGCTCTTATGTTTTCATCTTTGGTTTACTTTGAGTTAATTTTTGCGTAGGTGGTGATACAACATCCAGTTTCAATCTTTTGCATGTGGGTATATAGTCCCAACACCATTTGTTAAATGACCTTTTTTCGCTTCATTGGTCTTGGTGGATTGCTTTCTTAATTTAGTTACTGGATAAATCATCGCTGATGTAGATAGATGTTTTAATGTATGAGCTTTCTTAATCTTTGCTTTATTGGTAGTATATGGAAATATGAATTATTTGGTGTATGCTTTCTTAATTTTTGGATGATTCATCGCTAGTGTATAGAAATATTTATTTTTGTGTATCTTTGCTACTACTTGGCTGAATTAATCAATTATAATTGTGTGTCTGTATATCCTTAATTTCACATAGAAGATTATGATATCTGAGAACAGATTTACTTTTCTCAAATCTGGTTGTCTTTTATTTCTTTTTCTTGACTAATTGCTCTGGATAAAATTTCCAATAAAATGTTAAATTGATATGATGAGCGAACATCTTGATCTATTTCTCATATTTTACTACTAATCATTTTAGCTGTTTCCTTAGATGTCCATTATGAGGTTGTGGAAGTTACCCACCTGCCCCCTTTAGTTTGAGGCCAAATGTATATGAGTAGCACCTGGAGTGGACTTTTTTGTGTGTGTGGGTTTTTTAAATGTCTATTTTGTGATAAGTATCAACACGTTTTTTTCTTATAAGACAGTCCCTATGGATTCCATACTGCTACTTGCTCTCTGACCACCAACTTCATCATGACTTCAAAGTGTTTTGTGGCATTAAAATGACTTTTTTTAAAAAGTTATATTTGGTCACTGGCCACGGCTTGGGACTAGGGTGACTTAAGCAAGGTACTTGGCTTGGATATAAAAATTTGAGGCAACCAAAAATACGGTCATTGAGGGTAATTAATACTGTAATAAAAATTTTTTTAATGAAATGGACAAACTACAGCCACCTGCCTGCCACCTGCATAAATCAAGTTGCACTGAGGTAGCGGTTAGACTCAGCTAATTAAAGGCAGGACTGTGCAAGTACAGGGTCTCATCTGTCTTGTCTTTTTCTTTTGTTTCCCTTCATTTCCTCCTTCCTTTCCTCTCTCTCTCCCTGTCTTGTCTTTCTTTTTCCACTTCCTTCCCTCCTAACTTCTGTCTGCCTCCCTCCCTTTCTCTAACTCTGTTTTTTGATAGTTTATTCCCTCGGTGATTAGATCTGTGTTGATTTTTACTTTTAAGTGTTATGTTAAAATATTATTTTGACCTTGATTGTTGAGTTTTTGGAGCTTCTAATTTTGTGCCTGAGACACATTTGCCTCACATTAGTCCCTCACACTGGGACCCTTAAGGGTGGAAATTGAGCACCAAGTGAGATTAAAGCTTCATGCTTCCTGTACTTTTCTTGGTGTTGATTTCACTGATAGGTTTTTAGCAGCTGCTCATAGAAAGGGGGGGGTGTATAAACTGACAAATAACCAACAATGGGTTTATCCCAAGGTTCAGAAAAATAAGGACCAAGTCACAGTGTGGCCTGGTCCCAAAATTGTAGGAGTTGACATAACCTGTGCAAGTTGTTGCATTTCTTGGAGCCTAAGTTTGCTTGTCTGCATAGTGTCTGCATTGTAGATTCGTTGGGGATTAAATGAGATTATACTGGTAATGTGTACAAAGCTGGAATGGGAAAAACTGAATAAATGTTATACAAAGGCACTTCACAAAGTGCGTAGAAATGAAAGTAAAAATATATTTAGTCTGATCAAAAAAATATAAATCCATGCATACAGGGTCATCAAAAATCATGGAAAATGTGTATTGTGAAAAAGCTACGTATGACTTTCAAACTTTTTGCACCAAAATAACCTTATCTTTTAATTCCATTTTTTCCATGACCTTTTTGAACTATACTCACACATACCTAAAGTCTCAGTTTTGGGTAGGCAGCAATTTGGCAAGCTGGAGTAGCTAGTTACACTCTTGGTATTTTTTTTTTTAAGTACACTCTTGGTATTTTTTTTTAAAGATTTGTTTACTTATTTGTCGGGCATAGTTAAGACAGAGGTCTTCCGCCTGCTGGTTCATTCCCCAGATGGCCACAATGGCTGGAGCTGGGCCCATCAGGAGCTTCTTCCTGGTCTCCCACATGGATGCAGGGGCCCAAGCACTTGGGCAATCATCCACTGCTTTCCCACACCACCAGTAGGAAGCTGGATTGGAAGTGAAGCAGCTGGGACTTGAAACAGTGCCCATATGGGATACCAGCACTGCGGGCAGAAGCTTACCTCCTAGGCCACAGCACCAGCCTCATCTTTTTTTTTCCCCCTTATTAGTAGTTTTGTTTTGTCCTGTCCTGTAATTTTACTGGTATTTTTGTTTTGTTTCACATTTTGAGAGGCAGAGAGAAACACAAACAGAGAGAGCTCCTATTCACTGGCTCTCCCCAAATGCTTAAAACAGCTAGGGCTGGGCTATTGGAGGGGCATCTAAGTATATACATGTAATCGCATCATGTTTTAAGTGTTTTGAAAGTATGTAAAGTTAGAACCTCCAAAAAATTGAGAGGAGGGGCAGTGTTACGGTGCAACAGATTAAGCCACTGCCTGGATCCCATCTTGGAGTGCCAAGAATGGAATCCTGCCTCTCTACTGATCAGCTTCCTACTAATGTGGCAAGGAGACAGCAGAAGATGGCTCAAGTATTTGAGTCCCTGGAACCCACATGGGAGACCCAGATTAGGTTCCTGGCTCCTGACTTCAGTCTGGTCCAGCCCTGCCTGTTGCAGGCATTCAAGAAGTGAACCAGCAAATGAAAAATCTCTTTCTATGGGTTTTCTTTCAAATAAATGGATGAGTACACATTTAAGAAAAAACAAAGCAAAATCAACACACTTAAATTGAGAGGAACTTAAGTCATTTAACTTTTTTGAGATTTCTTGCTTTAAACATTAATGGTGGAAACGATGTTTATAAAAAGTGTGTGTTTTGACACTCTTATTTATGGCATCAGTAATCACCCTAGGCTCTCGTCATGAGCTGCCAAGGCTATGGAAGCCCCCTGAGTTCACCGACTCTGATCATATTTAGACAAGGCCATGGTCAAAGTGGAAGTTCTCTCCTCCCTTCAGAGAAAGGTACCTCCTTCTTTGATGACCGGTTCTTTCCACTTGGCAGCTCATGACAAGAGCCTAGGGTGATTACTGAGGCCATAAACAAGAGTGTCAATTTGTTAAGTCAACAACAGGAGTCACTGTGCACTTACTCCTCATGTAGGATCTTTGTCCTTAGTGTGCTGTACATTGAGATTTAATGCTATAACTAGTACTCAAACAGTATTTTTCACTTTAGGTTTCTGTGTGGGAGCAAACTATTGAAATCTTTACTTAATGTATGCTAAACTGATCTTCTGTATATAAAGAGAATCGAAAATGAATCTTGATGTGAATGGAAGGGGAGAGGGAGTGGGAAAGGGGAGGGTTGCGGGTTGGAGGGACGTTATGGGGGGGAATCCATTGTAATCCATAAGCTGTACTTTGGAAATTTATATTCATTAAATAAAAGTTAAAAAAATAAATTAAAAAAAAAGTGTGTGTTTTGGGGCCGGCACTTTGGTGTAGCAGTAAAGCTGCCACCCACAGTGCCAGCATCCCATATGAGTGCCAGTTTGAGTCCACTTCCGATCCAGCTCTCTGCTATGGTCTGGGAAAGCAGTAGAAGATGGCCCGGGCTGAAACTGTGGCGCAGTGGGTTAATGCCCTGGCCTGAAGTGCTGGCATCCCTTATGGGTGCCCGTTCGAGATCCAGCTCTCTGCTATGGCCTGGGAAAGCAGTAGAAGATGGCTCAAGTCCTTGGACCCCTGTACCCACATGGGAGACCCGGAAGAAGCTCCTGGCTCCTGGCTTTTGGCTTCAGATGCAGTCAATTGGGGAGTGAACCAGCGGATGGGAGACCTCTCTCTCGCTCTCTTTCTTTCTCTCTCTGCCTCTCCTCTCTATATAACTCTGATTTGCAAATAAATAAATACATCTTAAAAAAAAAAAGGTGGCCCAATTTTGGCCAATTGGGGAGTGAACCAGCGGATGAAAGACCTCCCTCCCTGCCCCCGCCACCTCTTCTTCTTTCTCTGTGTAACTCTGACTTTCAAATAAATAAATGAATCTTTTTATAAAAAGTGTGTGTTTTTAAATTTATTTACCTGTTTATTTCAGAGACATGAAGCAAGAGCTACCATCTGTTGTTTTAATCCCCAAATGCCCACAACAGCTGGCCGGGTGCTGGGCTGGGGCCATGTGGTGTATTTTAAATGCTTATAAATAGTGCTTTCTGGGGCCTGTACTGTGGTGTAGCTGGTTAAAGCCCTGGCCTAAAGTGCCCGCATCCCATACATGTGCTGGTTCAAGAACTGGCTGCTCCATTTCCAATCTGGCTCTCTGCTATGGCCTGGAAAAGCAGTGGAAGATGGTCCAAGTGCTTAGGCCACTGCACCCACGTGGGAGACTTGGAAGAAGCTCCTGGCTCCTGTCTTTGGATTAGCCCAGCTCTGGTCGTTGCGGCAATTTGGGGAGCGAACCAGCAGATAGAAGACCTCTCTCGGCCTTGGCCTCTCTGTAACCCTACCTTTCAAATGAGAAAAATTGTTTTTAAAAATGTTTTCAATGCATCTTAAAATACAATGCTATATGCAATAATTGTGTTTTTCACAAGAAAATTATATAATTTATATAAAAATTTTAGTTCTTGGAGGGCTGGCGCTGTGGTGTAGTAGGTTAAGCTTCCACCTGTGGCGCTGGCATCCCATGCCGGCACCAGTTCAAATCATGGCTGCTTGACATTTCTTTTTTTTTTTTTATGATTTATTTATGGGGCTGGCACTGTGGCACAGTGGGTTAAAGCCTTCAGCGCTGGCATCCCATGTGGACACTGGTTTGAGTCCTGGATGTTCCACTTCCGATCCAGCTCCCTGCTAATGGCCTGGGAAAGCAGTGGAAGATGGCCCAAGTCCTTGGGCCCTTGCACCCACATGGGAGACCTGGAAGAAGCTCCTGGCTCCTGGCTTCGGATCTGCCCAGCTCCAGCCCTTGCGGCCATTTGAGGAATGAACCAGCAGATGGAAGACCTGTCTCTCTCTCTCTGTCTTTCCCTCTGTTTGTAATTCTGTCTCTCAAATAAATAATTAAAACAAAAAGAAATAATTCTTCACATGGCACCTTAAGCAGTGTTTTAAACAGTTTTTTAAAATATATGTGTTGGGGCCGGCGCCATGGCTCACTAGGCTAGTCCTCTGCCTTGCAGCGCCGGCACACCGGGTTCTAGTCCCGGTCGGGGCACCGGATTCTGTCCCGGTTGCCCCTCTTCCAGGCCAGCTCTCTGCTGTGGCCCTGGAGTGCAGTGGAGGATGGCCCAAGTCCTTGGGCCCTGCACCCCATGGGAGACCAGGATAAGTACCTGGCTCCTGCCTTTGGATCAGCGCAGTGCACCGGCCGCAGCGCGCCAGCTGTGGCGGCCATTGAAGGGTGAACCAACGGCAAAAGGAAGACCTTTCTCTCTGTCTCTCTCTCACTGTCCACTCTGCCTGTCAAAAAATAAAAATAAAAAAATAAAATAAAATATATGTGTTGGACCATTGCTGTGGCACAGTGGGTTAACATCCTGGCCTGAAGCGTCGACATACCATATGGGCACCCGTTTTAATTCCGGCTGCTCCTCTTCCGATCCAGCTCTCTGCTGTGGCCTGGGATAGCAGTAGAAGATGGTCCAGGTCTTTGGGCCCCTGCACCTGCGTGGGAGACCCAGAAGAAGCTCCTGTCTCCTGGCTTCAGATCTGCGGGGCTCTGGCCGTTGCGGGCATCTGGGGTGAACCATCAGATGGAGGATCTCTCTCTCTCTGCCTCTCCTCTCTCTGTGTAACTGTGACTTTTGAATAAATAAATATTTTAAAATAAAATATAATAAAATATATGTGTTTATTGGGGCCAGTGCTGTGGCATAGTGGATAAAGCAGCTGCCTGGTCTCCCACGTGGGTGCAGGGGCCCAAGGACTTGGGCCATCTTCTACTGCTTTCCCAGGCCATAGCAGAGAGCTGAATCAGAAGAGGAGCAGCTGGGACTCAAACCAGCGCCCATATGGAATACCAGCACTGCAGGCAGCCAAAGCATGTTTTCTCTAAGTAGCATTCTCGATCTTCCAGGTAAGAGGCAAGGGACAGAGACCAAAATCTTGAGCCTTTACTGCTATTGACCAAGATGTGCATTAGTAGGGACCTGGAATCAGAAGTGGAGCCAAAATTCAAACCTGGGCATTCCAATATAGAGTGTGGGCATCCCAAGTGACATCTTAACTGCTATACCAAATGCTCATCCTTCATGGTACATTTCTAATTGAAGGGGCTGGATGCCTATTACCATCTTTTTAATTGCATTTCAATTAGGAAATTTGTGAATTTAATATGGAATATTAAACCCCAAATACTAGGTCTATTTTTAGAAAATGCAGCATAGAATGAATGTTTATATAACTGGGGGCTGGTGCTGTGACCGAGTGGATTTAAAGCCCTGGCCTGCAGCACCGGCATCCCAAATGGGCACCGGCTCGAGTCCCAGCTGCTCCACTTCTGATCCAGGTCCCTGATAATGCTCCTGGGAAAGCAGTAGAAGATGGCCCAAGTGCTTGGGCCCTTGCCCAAGCAAGGGAGATCCAGAAGAGGCTCCTGGCTCCTGGCTTTGGATCAGCTCAGCTCCCACCATTGGTGCCTTTGGGAGTGAACCAGGGGATGGAAGAACTCTCTCTGTAATTCTTTCAAATAAATAAATATTTAAAAAAGATTATATAACTGAAGTTTGTATTTTTTCTTCTTTTTGAATCTGATGCACCTTAAAGGTTAAAATTTCATACTTATTACCGTTGGCATTTTAAATACTGATCTCTACATTACAGAGAACTAGTGACACTATATTGTGTTGTAAGTACAAAGAGAAATAGAATAGTCAGCATTTGGGAAGAAATGAGATAAAAGACCTATATTATACAAAGCTATTTTATTGGGAGCCACACAGAACTCAACTTGAAAAAATAACACATTTTTAAAGGTTGAGTTTTATATTCAATGCACTTAATCATTCACTTTTAATTTGTACTCAGTGTTGCAGTTCAAGCAGCTTTACCACTTTTGTTAAAATCAATTTCTTTAAAATGTTGACTTAGGGGTGAGCATTTGGCCAATCTGTCAAGCCACTGGCATACTCATGTCCCACATTAGAGTACTTGGGTTTGGTTCCAGGCTCTGACTTCTGATTTCAGTTTCTTGCTATTGTGAATCCTGGAAGACAACAGTGATTGTTCAAGTAGTTTGATCCCTGACATCCATGTGAGAGATCAAAATGGAATTACTGGCTTCCAGCTTTGAGTCCCCAACCATTGCAAGCATTTGGGGAGTGAGCCAGCAGATGGGGGCATATTCTCTCTCTCTCTCTCTCTCTCTCTCTCTCTGTCTTAATAAATCTCTTGTTTCTGTCTCTCAAATATATAAATAAGTGAATTTTTTAAAATGTGGACTCAGGCTAGTGCTGTGGTATAGCAGGTTAAGCCACTGTCTGCACTGCTAGCATTCCATATGGGCACTGGTTCGAGTCCTGGCTGCTCCATTTCCAATCCAGCTCCCTGTGATGTACCTGGGAAAGCAGCAGAAGATGGCCCAAATGCTTGGACCTCTGCTGTCCTTGTTGGCTTCAGCCTGGCCTAGTCCTGGCAGTTGCAGCCATTTGGGGCGTGAACCAGCAGATGAAAGATCTCTCTAATTCTGTCAAATAAATATACAAACAAACCATCTTAAAAAGTGAACTTAAAGACAGTCAATAATGAAGTTAAAATCATCAGATAATAGACAAGATGATGATTTCTTTCAGATAGCCATGTAGCAATCATATAAGTTATTCCGTACCAATTAAAAGCATTGATCAGTTTCCCAATTTTATGTGATACTTAAGACATGTTCAAACTCACAGGATGTGTTCAATAAGTGCTTGTTATTTAAACATTGACATAATCTTGTGCTAGAGATCACATCTTCATAACTCCCACTACTTGTGTTTCCTTCTGTCCATATTACTGTGCAAAAAACATTCTTGAAATACATGCATAGTTTTTCTCATAGCACACACTTTTATGAACTTTTTGAAGACCCCTTATATTGAGATGCTTACACAGCTTTTCATCATTTGCATCTACTTTATTTGTCTAACTTCTTCCTCTGTAATACCTCAGCACTCATCTTCCATTCTAGCCAAGCTCATCTCCCTGAACATATTACCATATTCATTCCTGGCTGTAAACCTTTTCTTGTGTTTCTCTTTCCTGGGGTGCCCAGATATTTCCCCGCATTCAGATTCTGTACATCTTGCCCACCTGTGCCACAAAGATTTTGCAGCTGTTCCAGGACCAAGTAGTCTTTTTTTATCTGCAGTCCTGGGACATTTCTTCTCATTTGGCTGGTACTTAATCAAACACAGGCAGTTCACAGCTGGCAATATGTTGTGTTCCGATACTGCATTTCTCTGCCAGCTATTGAATGCATAAATAGTTTCCCCCATAAAATAAAAGATGAATAGCTTTCTAGGGCAGTGCACAAAAGTTCACTTAATGCACATACGTAAAGCAAGCATCAGGTACTGATATTCAGATTGCAATAGCTACTTAAAATATTGTTTTCTCCAGTAATGTATTTAGGAAGGCGTCTCCCTCTGTCAGTTCTAAGGGTGCCTCTGCAGGTTCCTCCTCCTTCCTAATTTGTCCCTGTTTCCTCAGTGACTTGGGAAAACCTTTGATAACTGCTGGTGCAGTGAGAATTTTGTAAGAAGCTTTCTGCTTGCAAGAGAATGAGTGGAACAGGGTGAGGATGGGGTAGGACCTGGAGGGAATGTTCCTGGTGAATAGAGAGTTTGTGTTCTCCTTTTTCCCCGATACCACCCTACTCCAAAACTATCTCTTTACTCTTAGACTATTACAGTCCATCTGCATAACCCCCTCTGCCATGCTTTTCTTTATTGTAATCTCACTATTCTGTAATCTATTGCCTATCACAATTAAGGTTTTCCCAAACCTTCATGTTTATAATTTCACTCTGTGCTCTTCAAAGATTTCTCCATTGCTCACAGCAAATGTTGATAATCCTAGCTGAACATCGGAATTACTTGGAGGACTTTTAAAAAGATAGATAGATAGATAGATAGATAGAGATATAGAAGATATAGATATAGATATAGATGCAGAGACACCCACACTCCATATCAGAGTGCCTGGGTTCAAGTCCCAGCTCTGTTTCCAGTTCTGTTTTCTAGTTTTTGTACATCCTGGGAGGAAGCTGATAATGGTTCAAGTACTAACTCCCTGCCACCCACATAGGAGGTCCAAATTGAGTTCCTAGCTCTTGGCTTCAGCCTGGCCCAGCCCTTGCTGTTGCATGCATTTGTTGAATGAACCAAAGGATGAACAATCTCCCTGTCTTCTCTCCCCTTTACCCTCTCTCTACTTCCCTCCCCTCCCCTCTCTTTAAAATAACAAATTCTAAAAATACAAGTACTTGACTCCTACTGTAGTCTTTCTGAGTCATAATTTTGGATAGAGGCCCCATTTATTGAATCTCCCCAAGGTATTTGGATGCACAGCCAGGACAGATAATCAATAACCTCTAGAATGAGGTTCAAAAATCTTAGCATGACATTCCAGTCCTTCTATGTTTAGAAGATTTATATTCTAATCCCAAGTTCTGTCATTAGCAAGCCTTGGGTAAGTCACTTCCTCTCTCTAGGTGTCAGTTTTCTCTTCTCTAAAATGAGATTGGTGCTTTTTCTGTTAAATGTTTCCATTCCAAATTAAAGATGGTTCTCAGCCACTTTTAGTAAATACTGCATTTTGTTTTATTTTTCCCATCCACTGATTCATACTTCAAATGCCTGCAACAGGAGCCGGCGCTACGGCACAGCAGGTTAAGCTGCATCTTGCTGCAGCAGCATCCCATATGGGCACTGGTTCAAGTCTCAGTTGCTCCACTTCTGATCCAGCTTATTGCTAATGTGCCTAGGAAAGCAGTAGAAGGATGGCCCAGGTCCCTGGGCCTCTGCACCCATGTGAGAGACCCAGAAGAAGCTCATGCTTTTCTTTTTCTCCTTTTAAAGATTTGATTATTTATTTGTGAGGCAGAATTACAGACAGCGAGAGAGGTCTTCCATACACTGGTTCACTCCCAGCTCTTGGCTTCAGCCTGGTCCAGCCCCTGTTGTTGCAGGCATTTGGGGAACAAACAATTGGATGGAAATTTGCTTGTTCTCATTCTCTGTTTCTGTCCCTCTGCCTCTCACATAATAAAAAGAAAAGAATGTTACTTTATTCTTCCAGGAAGTTAGTTCTAATATATTTTTATTGTTTGAGCTCTGTTATAGTTTCATTATTTGGGGCTACCAGTTTTTAGAAATACATTGAAATATGATGAGGTAGAACATATATCATTCACTTGAGGCATGTTTTGTTATTTGGCTTTTTCTGGTAACACCTTTGATGTATTTTCTCATGCAGATGACATTATAATCCTTAAAAATATAGGACTCATAAAAAAGAAAGAAGATAGACAGATCGATGGAGGTTCAAGATGGCGATCATACTCTCATAAGTATCACTTGCATAGAGGTAAAGTATACTAAGAATCACATATGGTAAAAAAAGAGTCTGAAATTTTTGTGAGTTCGTAGGTAAGTAATTCAAGAACCTGCAATGATGTACTAAAGTTGTATTATGTTTTCTTTTTCCTGGTCATGGACTCATACAGGGCTGGTTAGAATTTATGCTATGTCAAATGGAAAACAAATTTTTTAATTTATTTTTATTTTTTTAAAACTTTTACTTAGTAAATATAATTTCCAAAGTACAGTTTATGGATTACAATGGCTTTTACCCCCCCATAACTTCCCTCCCACCCGCACCCCTCCCATCTCCCGCTCCCTCTCCCATTCCATTCACATCAAGATTCATTTTCAATTATCTTTATACACAGAAGATTGATTTAGTATATATTAAGTAAAGATTTCATCAGTTTGCACCCACACAGAACATAAAGTGTAAAATACTATTTCAGTACTAGTAATAGCATTAATTCACGTTGGACAACACATTAAGGACAGAGATCCCACATAAGGAATAAGTACACAGTGACTCCTCTTGTTGACTTAACAATTTGACACTCTTGTTTATGGCATCAGAAATCTCTCTAGGCCCTAGTCATGAGTTTCCAAGGCTATGGAAGCCTCTTGAGTTCGCTGACTTCAATCTTATTTAGACAAGGTCATAGTCAAAGTGGAAGTTCTCTCCTCCCTTCAGAGAAAGGTACCTCCTTTTTTGATGGCCCATTTTTTTTTACTGGGATCTCACTCGCAGAGACCTTTCATTTAGGTGTGTGTGTGTTTTTTGTTTTTTTTTTTTTTGTTTTAGTTTTTTATTTATTTATTTTTTGTCAGAGTGTCTTGGCTTTCCTTGCCTAAAATACTCTCATGGGCTCTTCTGCCAGATCGGCATGCCTTAAGGGCTGATTCTGAGGCCAGAGTGCTGTTTAGGACATCTGCCATTCTACGAGTCTGCTGTTTATCCCACTTCCCATGTTGGATCATTCTCTCCCTTTTTTATTCTATCAGTTAGTATTTGCAGACACTAGTCTTGTTTGTGTGATCCCTTTGACTCTTAGACCTATCAGTGTGATCAATTGTGAACTGAAATTGATCACTTGGACTAGTGAGATGGCATTGGTACATGCAACCTTGATGGGATTGTATTGGAATTCTCTGGCACATTTCTAACTCCACCATTTGGGGCAAGTCCGATTGAGCATGTACCAAATTATACATCTCCTCCCTCTCTTATTCCCACTCTTATATTTAACAGGGATCACTTTTCAGTTAAATTTCAACAGCTAAGAATAAATGTGTGTTGATTACAGAGTTCAACCAATAGCATTAACTAGAACAAAAAAAAATACTAGAAGGGATAAAGTATTAAATTGTACATCAACAGTCAGGACAAGGGCTATTATATGTGTTACTTCTCTAAGGGAGGGCAGGATGAGCAATCAGAGATGACACTACTGCTTTACATGTCTCTGAAACTGAAATAGCATTTATTAAAGTAGTTTATCTTGCTGTTGCTACCTTAAGTATTAAGCCTTTTTTCTATAATGTGAAAGAAACATTATGGGCTGAGAGTGCTTTGAACTTGCTTACAAGCCTCTCTGATTAGTACAATCCTTCAGTAATAGAAGGCAATACAGGAAGAGCATGGTTGATACTCTGGACATCATGACGTCCAGATTTTGAAGAAAGGAATGTTATAGGATGAGAACAGGGTAGAACATGAAGAATGTCCTATGTTCCCCTGATCGCATTGGACAATGTGGTGTGCATAGTTTAATGTGATTGGGCTGAAGATTGCCATAGTAGAGAAGTTAGCTCAACAATTGAGTCTCCATGGTCTGATTAACAGGTTGGACTCACCCTGACCTTGTGCATACTTTAAGCCCCTGCCAGTTGCTTACTCAGCTTCATTACAGTCTTTGGCTTAGCCAAAAGAAAGTGGCTTAGCCTGTTCTGAGAACAGGTAGGATGGTGGTTATAAGAGCAAAGAAGCTAAAAATGGTGACGTGGCATTCTCATGCTCCTAATCAAACTTAAAATAGATCTTTGTAAGTGTTTTAGAGATTAGAGTCTTTGACAGTCTGTTAAGCTGTGTCTTTGTATTCAAAGCAAAGAAGACAATTGAGGCAACTATCAACATGATTATTATAAAGCAAACAGCTTCTCTCTATTTCTCCTTTTTCTATTCAAGTATTGCTTCAATTAATTTCAGATAGTATTCCCAACTTTGGTATGTAGAACCAAATTTGAGGTATTATACACAGAGAAAATGTCACTGTTGAAATAAGTAAATAGAAATAGTATGGCAAAGAGTGTTCTCAATTTCAGAGAAACTTCTAGATGATATTAGAATAATAAAATATAAAAAGTTTTGCAAAGCCCAGTGCATGGCTTTGAAAAAATTAGATCCTATCTGTGATTACTTTAAAATTTACTGTATATGAGTGAGATAGTAATTTTTCCACTCAATTATTGTTTATAGCTATTGTCTATATTCCCACTAAACTAGGGTCTTTGTGCTTTTTACTTGTTAAATCTTTTATTCAGTGAAGTATTGAGCTTTTTTCTGTAATGTAAATTTAAAATGTTATCTCAAAAACTGAAAGAAAGGGAGAAAGAAAGGGTGAGGGAGGGAGGGAGGGAGGGATTATCATTATGTTCTTAGACTTGTATTTACAAATCATGTTGAATCTGTTAAAAACTAAAAATTTTAAAATTTTTTTAAAATTATTTTAAAAGATCATAGTACTTTGGAAAGACATTGAATTTACTGACTGAAAATACAGAAAATAATTATTTTTCAAAGGATACCCAAGATTCAGAAACAACTTTGAGGACAGAAATCATAATAAAATATACCATGAGATGTCTGGATTCAGATTCGGACAAAACCTTTTAAACAGGCTGCCTTCAACTGAGCAGGTAAATAAATACCAAAATTTAGTTGATATTAAAGAACCCAAATTTAATGTATTTCTAAATATTTAATTCTGTTGAGAACAGCGGTTGTTTCTTAGTATTTATCTGTAGTGTCTTAAACATTTTTTTTTTGCTATTTTCAATAGTTACTTAAATTTTGAATTTATAAAATGCCAAAATAAACAATTGGTTATTGTGATTGTACATTATCATATTTATCTTCATAGTGAGTCTTTGAAAGCTGGAAGTCACATGAAACTAGATTTGATGCACTCTGGTACAATCAGGTGGGACAGACTATAATTACAAATTCATTTCATCTAAACTTTTATGGTTGAGTCAGTCATGGGATAGGAATTTTATATGTTCTCATACCCAGATTCACAGGTTAACATTGGTGTTAGTGTGTCTATTTGGCCTATTCTGAAGTGATTCTTCTTAAAATGTTATATAGTCATTTAGTAAAAAGCAAAAAACAACAGAGACCTTAAATCATTTCTGTCAAAGTATGTAAATGAAAGTTGTTTATTTTGAAGAAGTTAAATTGATTGAACATACATTGATTCGATGCCTATCCCCTGCAGGCACTATGGTATCAGAACAACCTGCTTTAAATAGTTTATGTGGCAGTAGGAGAGAAAGAGAATAAATTGATTTTTTGAAAATATTTATTTATTTATTTGAAAGTCAGAGTTATACAGAGAGGCAGAGAGAGAGAGAGGTCTTCCATCCACTGGTTCACTCCCCTGATGGCCACAATGGCCAGAGCTGCACTAATCCAAAGCTAGGAACCAGGAGCTTCTTCCGGGTCTCCCCACGCAGATGCGGGGGCCCAAGGACTTGGGCCATCTTCTACTGCTTTCCCAGGCCATAGCAAAGAGCTGGATAGGAAGTGGAGCAGCCGGGACTCGAACCAGCACCAATAAGGGATGCCGGCACTGCAGGCCGCTGTTTTACCCACTACAGCACAGGCCCCTGAATAGTTTTCAATGTTGCTTTGTAATTCTAGTAAGTTAGTTTTGTACTTCACAAGATTTAAATCTTAATATCAGGAGAACACAAGTTCATTTATTCAAAATTCTTTTAAGAGAGTTTCTTATTTATAAGGAAAGAAAACTAATGTGCATTTCATTTTCAGAGGGTAGGATATCTGTAATACACAAGTTTATGAAGATAATTCTTAAATAATCAATTATAAAGATTGCAAGTTCCTTTGGAAGGGTACTTGGGTGCATGTGGGTCTTAGGAAATGGGTCCCAATCCTATATTTCCTGCTAATCCGCTGTGCTCCCAACAACAGTCACACAGAAGGAAGAAAGAGGTACATGTGCATTCTTCCTAGCTTACTTGTTCAGGTTTCTCAGTAGAAATGCTAGAGAGTGGCTGTGCCTTCATGCTTTAGCAAAGCAACTAACTTTTGGTAATTTTTAACAGTTTTCTGTGCATAATATTCTTTATGCTAGTACTGTTCCTGCTATTTAGCAGTTTGATTCCAGCTTCTAGTAGTGTGGTACTAGAAAGTTAATAATGCTAAAGCTATGGCATGTTTTGTTTGCCTGGCAACATATACTAGTGGAAGGTTTGATTTCTCTGTGTGGTCCATATGACTTGTTTTTTAATGTCATAGAGATTTGTCAAAGTTTTCATTATTTCTATTTGGCTGATTGACTTCACTGTCCATTTGTTTTAAAAACTGAAAAAATAGAAAGGCTGAGTTGTTGTCAGCTTAATTTATTTGAACAGTATTAAGCCAACCTTCTGCTTCTTTATAGCTTTCTTTTCCCTTACTTGCTTTGCTTTTTGCTCTAAAATTTGGTGTTAATTTATATTGAGGATACAGGTTTTACTTTGATGTTCATCAAACAACAAAAAATAAATACTGAATACTTTCCTTTGATAATAAGGATTTGTACTACAAAATATTGTTCACTATCCTGTCAGTTACAAAGTCATAGAATCTGTTGTTTAGTAAAACATAGATCCAGAAAATGCTACATACAGCATGACTTTGGAATATATTCAAATTCTTAAATAATTTCCCATATTTTTTTCTTTGTTAAGGTTTTTTTGTTCATAATGTTCTTTGTACCAACGATGACATGGGGCATCAAAGCTATTCTGCAAATTAATATTTAGCTGCCCATAGAAATGATCTTGAAAATTGCCATTAACTTAATCAAATCATCTAAACATCTAAACATGGGTATATGTTTCATTTATTTTGCATAATTGGGGTCCTTTGCAGGAGCAGTACAGTGACAACTATAATTTCCATTTGAAGAGGAATTACCATCAATCAGAAGGACATCAAGACTACACAGAAGGAAACAGAATTGGAAGAAACGAATTAGAGGGATCTAAATACCATTTAGAGCGACCTTATGTCCCTGAGAGATATCATAGCCAATTAGAGATATATTATGGCAATTCTGAGAGATTTCACGACCAATACCAGAGATTCTATGGCCAATATGAGAGAGCTTGTCAACTAGATTGTTATTATGGCCATTCAGAGAGGTTTTATGGTCCATTTGAGAGATACCATGGTCCATTTGAGAATTATGACCGATCAGAGATATATGGCCAATCTGAAAGATACTATGGCCAATCAGAGAGATTTTATGGTCAACCAGAGAGATTTTATGATCAGTCAGAGAGATATTACAGCCAGTCAGACAGATTTTACGGAGACTATCCTGGCCAATCAGAGAGAGGTTACGGTTACTCAGGGAGATTTCATGGTCCCTCAGAGAGATGGTATGGTCCGTCAGGGAGATTTCATGGTCCCTCAGAGAGATGGTATGGTCCGTCAGGGAGATTTCATGGTCCATCAGAGAGATATCAAAGATACTCATCATTAGGAAGATTCAGAATGCTACGCAAAACCGAGTTCAAATTTGACAGGTAAAAGCACAAAAAATAATAATTAGTACAATGTGTTGAGTGATGTGGAAATATACAAGTATGCTTTATGTGTCTGTATTATCTTTATTTTATACTATATTTTTTGTGACAGTCATGTATGGAGACAGATATATTAACAGAATGGAGGTAATATAGATGGTATTGATATTGGTTTTTCAATTTGCTGATGTCCTGTAGCTGTCATTCAGTTTTCCATGATGTCCCATTAAGTTGTTATATCTAGGTCTATTTTCCCTGGCAGAACCTTTCCTACTGTGCCTTCCCCACAATCAGAATATATGGATGGACTCAGTGTCCTGTTCCCTGGGGACCTTCCAACCCGTAGGCAAGCTAATCCAACAACCAACTATGCCAAATTGATAATACTCAATATAATTTATGATAGTGAATTTCTGTGTTTCCCTCCTATCTTCTTCCTGAAGAACTCTCAGTCTTTAGCAGAAAAAATGATAGATGTGTCTTTTTAGCAACTTAACTTTTTTGCTTTATTCAAGTCAAACCAAGGGGAAAGGATGCCTATTCTATGCATAAATGCAATACTAACTTCTGAATCTATTAGACTACACTATACCTATATATTCACTATGCCCTTCTAAAACTATTAGGGTATGTCTAACAACCAAGAAAACACAGAAATTTAAATAGTACTGTGGATTGAGTTTTCAAAAACACAAGACATTTCTATGGCAATTTGTTGGGTTGTTGAATAATTTTTTTACTTTGAATTTCTCAGTAATTACCTTGAGTTTGCATTGGCTATAAATGTTTATTCAAATGTTGTAGCTCAAGTTAACTATTGTACAGAATCCTGATTTCAGCTGCAAAAACTTTTTACAAAATATGTGTGTGGGTCATTGTGTATGCAGGTTTTAAGGAAAAAGGCCCTGTGCTACTTATTAGCAATTTTTTTTTGTTTTCTTTTTTTCCTTTTTTTATTTAGTAAATATAAATTTCCAAAGTACAGTTTATGGATTACAATGGCTTCCCCCCCCCATAATTTCCCTCCCCCTCGCACCCCTCCCATCTCCCACTCCCTCTCCCATTCCATTCACATCAAGATACATTTTCGATTATCTTTATACACAGAAGATCAATTTAGTATATATTAAGTAAAGATTTCATCAGTTTGCACCCACACAGAAACACAGAGTGTAAAATACTGTTTCAGTACTAGTTACAGCATTACTTCACTATGCACAACACATTAAGGACAGATCCCACATGAGAAGTAAGTACATAGTGACTCCTGTTGTTGACTTAACAATTTGGCACTCTTGTTTATGGCGTCAGTAATCTCCCTAGGCTCTAGTCATGAGTTGCCAAGGCTATGGAAGCCTTTTGAGTTCGCCGACGTCAATCTTATTCTGACAGGGTCATAGTCAAAGTGGAAGTTCTCTCCTCCCTTCAGAGAGAGGTACCTCCTTCTTTGATGGCCCCATTCTTTCCACTGGGATCTCACTCGCAGAGATCTTTCATTTAGATGTTTTTGTTTTTGTTTTTTTGGTTTTTTCTTTTTGCCAGAGTGTCTTGGCTTTCCATGCCTAAAATACTCTCATGGGCTCTTCAACCATATCCGAATGCCTTAAGGGCTGATTCTGAGGCCATAGTGTATCTGCAATTTTTTATAGCATGATTTGTTATAAAAGGTTAAAATGTTTTTAATACTAGTGGTGGGAACTTATATTTCTGCACTTATTAGGGATTTCCATGTTTTATTTTAAATAGTTTTAAATAGCATAATAATTAAGTTAAAGCACTTAAAATTACATTTATATTATTATCCAGTAACATTCCTGTAATTTTGCAAAAATGTTTTCAAATATCAAATGAACAAGTCTGTTCAGATTTTTCCTTTACCTTTTATTCTTACAATATTTTATATCAGTACAAATAAATAGGACTTGAATGGTTAAGGGTAGAACTATCAGATGTAGAACTATTATTAAACAACATGTACAGTACAGAAAAGTCATCTATTTTTTAACTGATCTTTTGGGAACTCATCTACTCCACAGCATTTTATTCGAATATATGTAATTTGACCAGATAGGTTTAATAATATCCTCAGAACCAGAATTTCCTTCTGTGCCACATATAAAATGAAGAATTCGGTAATTTCATGCCCCTACATAAAAGGTACTAAGTACATTTCTTTTTTTTTAATATTTATTTATTTATTTGAAAGGCAGAGTTACAGAGAGGCAGAGACATAGAGAGAGGTCTTCTATCTGCTGCTCACCCACTATGCCACAGCATGGCTCCACCCCCCTTTTTAAAATTTTTTATTTATAAGTACATTTCTATCTTAAGTCAGTCTAGAAGCCCAACATGATCCTAATAAAAGTCAAATTTGCATTGGGTATAAATATGTGAAATATAACCATCATACAGAATCCTGATTTCAACTATAAAATTTATTTCGAAAATGTATGTGTGGTTTATTGTGTCATGCAGGTAAACAAAATAGGATATCATAGATAGAAAACTACTTAGGAAGATTTGTAATAAGTATTTTCAGTTTTAAGAAAGCAGTCATACTCCCAATAAAAATTCTGAACAATGTATGTTACAAACAAGGTATGATTTGGATTTTTTTAAAAGATTTATTTATTTATTTGAGAGGCAGAGAGAGACAGAGAGAAAGGTCTTCTATCTGCTGGAGAATGGCCCAATGACCAGAGCTGGGCCGATCAGGAGCCAGGAGCTTCTTCCAGGTCTCCCCCATGCAAGGCCCTGGGCCATCCTCTGCTTTCCCAAATCATAGCAGAGAGCTGGATCGGAAGTGGAGCAGCCAAGACTCGAACTGCCACGGTATGGGATGCCGGCACTGCAGGCAGTGGCTTTACCTGTTGTGCCACAGTGCTGACCCATGAATTTGGATTTTTAACTTCCCTCAAAATATCTCATAACAATTTCAGCTTTATGTCTCTTTCCTGACATGGTAATTATATTCACATTCAGATGCCTTCTTGGCTGAATTGATAGAGATAACAAAAACTTTCTTTTGTACCCTTACTAAATAAGAAAAGGGCTTGATTTCATTCTTCTGCATATAGATACCCAATTTTCCTACCAAGATTTATTGAAGACTTTCCTTTCCTTCATTGAGTGGTCTTGGCACCCTTGTTAAACATCATTTGATTATATAAGTAAAGTTCTCTTCTAATCCAGTGGACTCATAATATGGTACTGTTTTTATTGTGACTTTTAGAAATTGTGACTCTTACAACTTATTTCCTGTTTTTTAAGATTTGTTTATCTGAAAGGCAGAGTGACAGAGAGAAAGAGAGGGAGGGAGATTTTCCATCCACTGGTTTACTCCCCCAAATGGCTGCAACAGCAAGGGCTGAGCCAGCCTGAAACCTGAATACTGGAACTCCATCCTGATCTTCCGTGTGGATGGCAGGGACCCAAATAGTCTTTAATTTCTCTCAGTAGTGTTTTTGGTATATAAGTCTTTTCACTTCCTTGGCTAGGTATATACCTAATTATTTTGTTCTTTTTAATGCTACTATTCATGGAATTATTTTCTTAATTTCCTTTTTGAGTTCATTATTACTGTATAGAAATGAGGCTGATTTTGTGTTTTGATTTTTGTATCTTGCAATTTTGCTGACTTTGTGTCTTGGCTGTAACTAACTGGCTTTTTTGATGTGTGTCTTTAAGGCTTTCTACACAGAAGATTATGTCATTTGCAGACAGACAAAATTTTCTTCTTCCTTTCCATTTGAATTATTTTACTTCTTTTCTTGCCTAATAGTGGTGCCTAGGATTTCCAATACTGTTTTGAATACAAGTGATATAAGTACACGTTTGCCTTATTCCTGATCTTAGAAAATTGAGTATGATGTTAGCTGTGAATTTTTCATAAATGAACTTTGTTAGTTGCAATAGTTTCCTTCTGTTGAGAGTCCATTGTTTGTTTTTGTCTTGAAAGGGTATCGAATCTTGTCAAATCCTTTTTCTCCATCCGTAGGAATGACAGTGTCCTTCCTTCTGTTCATGTATATTAACATTGATTTTTGTGTTTCAAACCATTCTTACATTCCAAGAATAGGTCCTACTTGGTCATGGTGTATGATCCTTGTAATGTGCTGTGAATTTGTTTTACTAGTGTTTTGTTTAGGATTTTTGCAACAATATTCATGTGGGATATTACACTTTTCTTGTATCTTTCTCTGACGCTGGTATCAGGATAATGGTTGCTTTATAGAGCTTGTAAATGTTTCCTCCCTTTCAGTTGGTGGAAAAGTTTCATGAGGCAGAATTCTGGTAGAATTCTCCAGTAAAGCCATTTGATCTAGGGCTTTTCTTTGTTAGGTTTTTGATTACTAAATCAATTTCTGTTCAGACTTTCTATTTCTTCATTATTCAGTTTCAATAAATTAAGTTTCTAGGACTTTATAGATCTATCTCCTAGGCTAGCCAATCTTAGCAAACAATGGTTCATAGTACCCTCTTACAGTTCTTTTTATTTCTATGACCTCTCTTGTAGTATCCCTTTTCATTTATTTTTTATTTTTTCTTAAGATTTATTTATTTATTTGAAAGGCAGAGAGAGAGGTCTTCCATCTGCTGTTTCACTCCCCAGATGGCTGCAATAGCTGGAGTTGAACAGATCTGAAGCCAGGTGCTTCTTCTGGGTCTCCCACGTAGCTGCAGGGGCCCAAGCACTTGGACCGTCCTCCACTGCTTTCCAGCACTGTAGGTGGTGGCTTTACCTGCTATGCCACCATACCAGCACCCTTTTAATTTCTCTTTTTTTAAATATTTATTTATAGGGGATGGCACTATGGTGTAGCAGGTAAAGCCCCTGCCTGTGGTCCTAGCATCCCATATGGGCGCCAGTTCGAGTCCCAACTACTTCACTTTTGATCCAGCTCTCTGCTATAGCCTGGGAAAGCAGTGGAAGATGGCCCAAGTCCTTGGGCTCCTGTACCCACGTGGGGGACCTGGAAGAAGCTCCTGGCTTCTGGCTACAGATTGGCCCAGCTCCAGCTGTTGTGACCATTTGGGGAGCGAATAGCAGATGGAAGATCTGTGTCTGCCTCTGCCTCTCTGTCTCTGTCTCTCTCTCTCTCTCTTTCTCTCTCTCTTTGTGTGTGTGTAACTCTGCCTTTCAAATAAATAAATAAATCTTTAAAAACATTTATTTATTAATTTGAAAGGCAGAGTGACAGATCTTCCACCCACTAGTTCACTCACCAAGTGGCTGCAAGTTTAAACAGGTTGACAATTATAATGTGTCTTAGTGTTATTCTTTTGAATACATTCTAATTGGAATTTTTGAGCTTCTTGGATCTGTATGTTTATCAGTCTTTATGTCATCAGATTTAGGAAGTTTTCAAGTAAGCTTTCTGCCTCAGGGTACTCCTTGGATTGCTATAATGCATGACTAGTCCACTTAGTAGTGCCTCATTAAGTCTCTTAGGCCCTCATTACTTTTCTTTGTTCTTTTTTCCTTGATTATTTCAAATGGCCTGTCTTCAAGTTTGCTTATTTTTTTTTTGGCCTAATCAAGTCTGATACTGAACCCCTCCAATTTATTAATTCAATGATTATGTTTTTCCGTCCCAGAATTTCTGTTTGGTTCTTTTCCATAATTTGTATTTCTTTGGTGATATTCTCATTTTGTTCATGTGTCATTTTCTTGGTCTTATTTAGTCTTTTTTTTTTCTTTTAGCTCATTGAGTGTGTTTATGGAAGTTATTTAAAATTCTTTGTCAGACAGTCTATGGATCTGCATTTCTTTAGGGTAGTTTTTTGGAAATTTCCTTTGTTCCTTTGTTTGGGCTATGTTTCCTTCCCTTTTTGTTTGTATGGTTTATGAGTTTTTGCTAGAATTTGGGCATTTGAAAAAACAAACATCTCTTCCAGTCTTTGCATACTGACTTTGTGCAGGGGAAGATCCTTACCAATTAGTTCAGCTTGACATTGTTTCATTCTCCTTATAATCTGCCTGCCAAATTACTGCTCAACGTGCTGCTTGCCTCAGCTTTCAGTGACTTCCAAACTTTGGTGCCAGTGCTGTTAGTGCTCTGAGTCAGTTGAGACAGAAAACTTTTGTTCCTATCTCAAAGGAAAGAGCCTTGATATGAAGGTTTCTTTCCATGTACACTGCACCATGCTGCATAGGAAGGGAGGCACAAATGAGTGTTCCAAATGCTGTAACTTTAATTACTCCTTTCATTGGAATCCCTTCTTGGTTTTACAGTGGCCTGGGTGCTAGCTGCATCCTCAGCTGGTTGCTAGAATTCTTACAGAAACATTTTGGTTACTATTAACTTGGTATCTTTATGTGGAAAGGAGAGCCTGCCTGTAGCTTCCTAGTTTGCCATTGTTTTAGTCTTCTTGGGCTTCCATAATGAATTACTATAGACTGAGGTTGCTTCAACAGCAGGAATTTTTCATAGTTCTGGAGGCTGAAAGTCCAAGATCAGCTTGTGAACATGGTGAGGATTTAGTGAGGGCTTTCTTCCTAGCTTGCTGATGGTCCCTTCTCACTGTTTCCTCACATTGCAGAGAATGAACCCTATTCTCTTAGTCTTATAAGGACACTAATCCCATCATGGAGGTCGCACCCTCATGACCTCATCTAAGCATATTTGCCTCCCAAAGGCTCTACCTTCAGATAGCATAAATATATACAACTATAAACTATCAATAACTTAGAAAAATATTGCTTAAAGACGTATGTCTTTCAAATTAAAAGATTGCTTTTTACATTATCATCCTTTATGATTAATAACAGGTATTTTGTGACAAACAGAAGGAATGATTACATTCAGAGAAAGATGCAGCAAAGGAATATGAACCGCAGGGTAAGTGTCAGCACTTTATAACAGAATCTAGTTGTTTTTATATATCATTTTCATTTGAATAGACTTACCCTTTGCAGGCTTTGTTTTTTCTAATAGTAAATTCTGGCACCTACTTGTATTGGTGATTACTTTGGTAAGTTTTAAAACCTGTTCATGAATATCAGTGAAACATATGTAGAAGCTACATGTCATAAATGTCTACATAAGTAAAGTTCTTCCAGCCTTATACTACAATTTCTTCCTTTATCTCCCATCCTACCTTATATTATTTAGCCTCTAAGTATGCATTAGACAAAAGTGATAAAAATTGATGCAAATAATGTTTATTAGTAGCATGTGTTATTTTTTCTTTAGACACATATTAATTTGAAAGTCAGGGTGACAGATCTTTTTTTTTTTTTTTGACAGGCAGAGTTAGACAGTGAGAGAGAGACAGAGAGAAAGGTCTTCCTTTCCCATTGGTTCACCCCCCAAAATGGCCGCTGCGCTGGGCCGATCCGAAGCCAGGAGCCAGGTGCTTCTCCTTGTCTCCCATGCGGGTGCAGGGCCCAAGCACTTGGGCCATCCTCCACTGCCTTCCCAGGCCACAGCAGAGAGCTGGCCTGGAAGAGGAGCAACCGGGACAGAATCCGGCGCCCCAACCGGGACTAAAATCCCGGTGTGCCGGCGCCGCAGGCAGAGGATTAGCCAAGTGAGCTGCGTTGCTGGCCAGATCTTCTATACACTGGTTCATTCCCCAAATACCTGCAACAGGTAGGGCTGGGCCAGGCCAAAGACAGGAAATTAAGTTAATGGGATAATATGGTTTTCCACCTAACTTAACTATCTTGAACACATAGTTGTAGGCATATTATACATATTTTGATGACCTCCTTTGTGATTTTATCTTTATGTTCTTTTTTTTTAACTTTTATTTAATGAATATAAATTTCCAAAGTATGGGTTATGGATTACAGTGGCTTTTCCCCCCCAGCTCCAGACAAGCGTGTCTGGATTCAGACCATATCAAGATCTTGAAGGCCGGCGCCGCGGCTCACTAGGCTAATCCTCCGCCTAGCCGCGCCGGCACACCGGGTTCTAGTCCCGGTCGGGGCGCCGGATTCTGTCCCGGTTGCCCCTCTTCCAGGCCAGCTCTCTGCTGTGGCCCGGGAGTGCAGTGGAGGATGGCCCCAAGTGCTTGGGCCCTGCACCCCATGGGAGACCAGGAAAAGCACCTGGCTCCTGGCTCCTGCCATCGGATCAGCGCGGTGCGCCTGCCGCAGCGCGCCGGCCGCGGCGGCCATTAGAGGGTGAACCAACGGCAAAGGAAGACCTTTCTCTCTGTCTCTCTCTCTCACTGTCCACTCTGCCTGTCAAAAAAAAAAAAAAAAAAAAAAAAAAAAAAAAAAAAAGATCTTGAGAGTTTTCTTCTGGGTCACTAATAGCCATAAGGCCTTGGGAAAGTCATTTGACTCTTCAGAATCCCAGTTTCCTTAGCTGTATGTGAGGAGGTTGGACTGCTTGATCTCTAAGGGCCCACTGGCTTTGACATTCTCGCTTCTGTAAATAAAGGCCAAAAATCTGAAATTGAATGTTAGTCTAAGGGGGGAAGGATAAGAATTGTCTCTGAAAATATGGGGTCCATGTAAAATATAGACACTAAATACCTCATGCTGAGCAATGATTTTTGATAATTTGTTTCAACTTTTCCCATTTAGATAGGACTGCAGAAAGAGTCCTACGGAAAGGGGTGCAACTCTAATGAAATGGAGCGCAACTCCCACAAAAGTGAGTGTCACTCCTGCAGAGGTAAGCGCCACTCTCAGGAAGGTGAGCGCCACTCCAGCAAGGGTGACCACCACTCCCACGAAGGCCACTCTCGTGAAGGTGACCGCCACTCCCAGGAAGGTGAGTGCCACTCCCACGAAGGTGAGCGCCATTCCCGCAAAGGTGGCCGCCACTCCCACGAAAGTGACCACCACTCCCACGAAGGTGAGCGCCACTCCCGCAAAGGTGGCCGCCACTCCCACGAAGGTGAGCGCCACTCCCGAAAAGGTGGCCGCCACTCCCGTGAAGGTGAGCGCCACTCTCGCAAAGGTGACCGCCACTCCCGTGAAGGTGAGCGCCACTCCCACAAAGGTGAGCGCCACTCTCGTGAAGGTGAGCGCCACTCCCACAAAGGTGAGCGCCACTCCCATGAAGGTGAGCGCCACTCCCGCAAAGGTGAGCGCCACTCCCGCAAAGGTGAGCGCCACTCTGAGGAAAATGAGCACCACTCTGAAGTAGGTGGACAACACTCTGATAAAAACAGGCAACACTCTGATAAAAATGAGCCTCACTCCGAGGCAAATGAGCGCCACCCTGAGGAAAATGAGCACCTCCCTGAGGAAAATGAGCGCTATCCTGAGGAAAATGAGTACCATCCTGAGGAAAATGAGCGCCACCCTGAGGAAAATGAGCGCCACCCTGAGGAAAATGAGCGCCACCCTGAGGAAAATGAGCACCATCCTGAGGAAAAGGATCAACACTCTGAGGAAAAGGAAAGCAAATCTGACGAATACAATGCAGGAAATGAAGGGTAATTGCAGACAGCTAAATTTAACTTTAATTATTCTTAGGGAAACCTATGAAACAAAAAATGTAACTTCCAAGTAATCTTTAACAACTTTTGTAAACAATCCTAATGCAGAACCAGAAAATTCTTAAGCAAAACTGCTTGATTTCAGTTTTACTCTTGAGATTTTCATGTGTTTTCCTATGGTAGATATAAATGTCATGATATTGTAACCTTCCTTCCTAAAACATACAGGAATTGCCACCTGTACAATTTCAATGCTCTCAAGATTTTTCCTCATTTCCAGCCTTAAATTTTAAAACCGTTTCTGCTCATTAATAGTAACATATACCTCACATGCTAAGTAAATTTCAGTATTCCAGATTATCTCAGTTCACATAATGGAAGACTGCCCAGTGATGTCAAGGAGGAAAAAATTAGTTTCCTCTATCCTTTCTGAGTTCTTAGTTGAGACAGATCTCTATAACAAAAGACAGAAATATAAACAAAGGAAAACAAATTGGAAATTTATTAGCATTTATACCTTCTTTATATGTACCTGCATCTCCTATTGGAATGCCCAGGTTCGATACCAGCTTCAGCCTCCTGCTTATGGTAATATTTAATGCTAGTCTCCTCAAGTGGCTCAAGTGATTGGTTTTGTGCCTCCCACATAGGATATCTGGAGAGTGAGCCAACATATAGGAGTTCTTTGTCTGTCTGTCTCAATTTTGGGGGGTTGTGAGAATGAGGATCCTATTTCTTTGCTGGCTGTCAGCTACTGTCCGCCCTGCTTCCAGAGGCAGTCTGAACTTCTCCCTCTCATGTGGCCCCCTCCATCTGTAACTCAGTAACAGCATGTCATGTCCTTTCACTGTCTGAAACAATTTGACTTCCTCTGTTGTTTTTATTTAAATGATTAGATGAAGCCAACTCAAGTGTATATTGTTAAAGAAAACAGAAATATGACTAAAAATTAATTAGGAAACTAACATCCATTTAATTACTCAGAGCACTCTCATTTTTTTTCCCAAAGCAAACACAGGTTTTGGTCTAGTTGGCTCCTAGTAAGATTAATATTTATAACCAAACCAAAAACCATTGACTTATTTAAAAACATTGATGATAGCCACTCAACTGACAGTATCAAGTAGCCACATGACATTTGGGCTTTTGTTGTATTCTACCTCTGATAGAAATTCTTTTAAACTGTGTAGCCACAATTTAAAGACAAAACCCTTAGGATGGGCATTAGATGCAGCAGTTAAGCCAATGGTTGGAGTCTCCACATCTCCTTGAAGTGCTTGAGTTCAAGTCCCAGCCTTGCTTCTGATTCCAACTCCATCCTAATGTAAACCCCAGGAAGGCAGCAGGTGATGGCTCAAATACATGCATCCCTGCCACCCACATGGAAACCCAGCTTTAGTTTCTGGCTTTTGGCTTCCTCCTGACCTAGCCCCAACTATTGTATGCACACAAGGAGTGACCAGTGGGTGGGAGATCTCTCTTCATGTTTGTCTCGGTCTCTGCCTTTCAAGCAAATTTAAAAACTTGTACTATTTATGTACATGAACAGCAGTTATAACAGGGCAAAGCAAGAACTAGACCTAACAACCACACAGGAGGTCCTATATAAAGCATACCTCTGCAACATGGCAGATGAAAATTGTGGACAGCCAGACTGGGTTTCATATTAATTGCTATATATCCATGTGTTACAGGTACTTTTGTTAACAACTTTATTGAAATAATTTTCATACCATAAAGCTCACCAGATTGAAGTATGGCAATTCAGTGGTTTTTATCATATTAACAGAATTGTGAAAACATCACTATTATCTCGTTTTAGAACATTTGTACCTTCCCAAAAGAAAGTCCATGTCCCTTGGCAGTCACTCCCTACACTCCCTTCCACCCCCAGGCTCTGGCTATTTTCTTTTTCTTTCTTTCTTTTCTTTTCTTTTCTTTTTTTTTTTTTTTTTTGATAGGCAGAGTTACAGAAAGGCAGAAGCAGAGAGAGAGAGAGGTCTTCCATCCGCTAGTTCACTCCCCAGATGGCTGCAATTGTTGGAGCTGCACCAATCCAAAGCCAGGAGCTTGGAGCTTCCTCCAGGTCTCCCACGTGGGTGCAAGGGCCCAAGCACTTGGGCCATCTACTGCTTTTCCAGGCCATAGCAGAGAGCTGGATCTGAAGTGGAGCAGCCGGGACTTAAACTGGCGCCCATATTGGATGCCGGCACTGCAGGCAGCATCCTTACCCACTACGCCACAGCGCTGGCCCTATTTTTTAAAAAATTATTTGAAAAGCAGAGTGACAGAAAGGGAGAGACAGATATCTTTCAATTGCTAGTTTGCTCTCCAAATCCCACAGTTGCTAGGCTTAGACCAGACTCAGTCCAGGAGCCAGGAATTCCATTGGGTTCTCAGATCTCCCACATTGGTAGTGAGGCAAGTACTTTGGCCATGATCAGCTGCCTTTCCAAGGCACATTAGCAGAAAGAGTAGAGGAGCAGAATTTAAACCAAGTACTCCAAATATGGAATGTAGGCATCCCAAGCATGTGCTTAATCTACTGCATTGCAATCACCAGCCCCTCTAGCTACTTTTGTTCCAAAATGCATATAGGCATAACTAACTGTAAATAACAGTAAAACCTGTCGCTCCCCCTCTTCGCGGAGGAACGACACAGGACCCTGTGCTGTTCTTTTGTCTGCTCGGCCCTCCCCGGGTTTGCTGCTGGTTCTTCCCGGGTTGGCTGCCGTCCCTCCACCTCCGTGGAGGGGAGGGCCCCCCTGCTACTTTCCCCACTTCCGCGGGGGAGTGGCACACCGCTGGCCGGCTCTCTCGGGGGTTGCTCAGATGTTCCTCAGGTGTTCCTGGTGCATGTTGTCTCTCTCCTCCTTTATAGTCCTCTTCCACCAATCCCAACTCCACTACCCACACGCCGAGTATGCTGCTCTCCTCCAATCAGGAGCAGGATCAGCTCCTGCAGGTTACTGGTCGAACTGGAGGCAGCTGTGTAAAAGCTGTTTACTCCTCTCCCAGCGCCATATTGTGGGAGAGCAGATGCATAGAATAAGTCTTAATTCCAGTAACTTAGTGTAGTCCGAGTTGCTCCCCACAAAAACCATTTTTGCATTTTTAAGAGTTATTCATTTGAAAAGCAGAGTTACAAAAAGATATTCCATCCACTGGTTCACTCACCAAATGGCTGAAATGGCCAGGGCTGGGTCAGGACCTGAGCCAGGAGCCCAGAACTCCATCTGGGTCTTCCACATGGGTGGTAGGGGCCCAAATACTTGGGCCATCTTCTGCTTTTCCAGGCATATTAGCAGGAAGCTGGATCAGAAGCAGAGCAATTGCTCTAATATGGGATGCCAGCAATATGGGATGCTGGTGCTGCAGGAAGTGGCCTAACACTTTGTGTCATAGCACTGCCCCCTGTTTTAGCATTTTTTTAATAGTCAAAAAACTTATCTAGAGACTTTGTAATAATCCGTTTATAAAGCCTAGATTAATGCATGCATGTGATCCTCTTGAATAGTATACAGATACTCCCTGATTCAGAACTTGAATCTTAACTGCTAAAAGGAACCTTAGAGGTTCTTGAATATACTTTTGTCATTTTACAGTTGGTAAAAGCGAGACCTAGAATAGCCCAAAGTAGCTTAACAAATTAGTGGCTGTCCTAGATATTTTATTAAATATTATGCTTAATTGACAGATCTCAGAGACCTGGGATTAAAGCTTTACTCCAGAAGACTGAATGTAGTGGAACCAAGAATTCTCTGCACCCGCCCAAAAGAGTACACTTCAAATTCGAGTTTCAAGCACTAGGTAATCAGGTAAATGCAACATAATTACACAGTAATCTTGTTCATTAGATATTAGCAGCCAGCTAAATTAGCCAGAATACACCATTCCATCCATGTGCAGACTATGTTCTTCATAAAAGTATATGATCTAGATGAAGAAAATAGACAATATATGGTAATAAATATACACTACCTGTACTCGGAGCAATGCAACTCTGGTTTCTGATTTAAGGTTTGTGGTGGCATTGGAAGCAGTATTACTGTTAGGTGATAAAGAAAACTTAGGCTCAGTTGGGCAGTTTATAAAAGGGTGAAACTGGAAGTTAAGTCTTGGGCAGTCTTTGAGGTTTTCCAGTTGGTTATATACTAATAACACCTACTGGAAATCACTTGGCCTTAGTCTTCACAAGGCAGGTCACTAAATCCCTGGGCATAGTTAAGGCATTTAATTACTACACAGGTGTAAGTTTGACCCTCCTTCTTCTGTGAACCTTGCCCATTGACACTATGGGGTAAACAAAGGCTTTCCCTCCTTTTCTTTCATTGAAGCCCTTTGATGGCATTAGCAGAGCATCAGGCAAACTACTTCATTCTTCTAGGTTCACAAGGAGAGCTCTATGCCATTTATTCAAACTCACAGAGACATCCAACCACCCCTGTCTAATTTTAGTAATCAAATTTCATGAATATTTTCCAAGATTGCGAACTCACAAAATAAAAGCTTTTTCTTTCCTTCACAGACTAAGCTGTCACTCAATGAGAGATTCTCTAGTCTGAGAGCTCAGAAGAAACAAGAATCATTAAACTAATGATGACCAAAATGTCCTTCCTCCTAAAGATCTGTTAACACGAAGATTGCAGTGAATTATGTTGAAGAGTGTATACGATACTCTCAATACTTAACTTCTTGTTATCCTTGTTAAAGTATTTTCCTTTGTAGGTTTTTATGTGAGTAATCCTATTGCAGTGAATTATATTGAAGTGTGTATATTATACTTTTTCAGTACTTAGCTTTTTTTATTGTTATGAGTAACCCAAATGTAGTGACTTATATTGAAGAGTATATATGACATTCTTTCAGCACTTACCTTTGTTATCCTTGTTAAAGTATTTTTCCTTCGTAATTTTCCATGTGAGTAACCAGTGAAAACTAAGTACTTACATGAAAGAAAAAAGATGTTTAGCTTTGTTTGCGTGAAAGAGCAGGAAGATGAGCAAGAACAAGTGCAGTTTACAATGAGATTCTACAAACCAGCAATGTTTTCAGAATTACATTTCTTTTCAACACTAGAGAATTGGCATCTATGGCCAAATTTTTTCCTTGAGCTCTGGAATCTATGTATGATTCTTGAGAAGGCTCCATTTTATCAGTAAAGCAAGATAATTGACAGGGGTCTTTCATGACCAAATATTCTGTGTCAGAAAAGTAAGATTGAATTCTGTTTATTAAAATGCTAAATTCGTATCCTAATGTTTACTTTTGATATGAATTTGTAAGAATTATAAACTCTTCTCCTGTTATTTTGTGTAAACATGTTAATAAAACTTAATTGAAAGGCATAACTGTTTTCCCATCCATTGATACTTGAGGTCCAAAGTAACAGTGATCCTGGTATAGATTAACAAAATATAATTTCAACCTCAGCTGCTGTTCCAGGTAAGCCTGCTCTTGGAGAAAACTCAAAGTGGTGACTTTATAATTAAGTGGTACTTCCATGTAAGGCTCCCGTCTTTTAGCCTAGTTTAACAAATTCTGTCCTCATATTTAATAGTTACTTGTAGGAAAATGGAATGTAGCATAGAGATATAGGAAAAGTTAGAGTCTAGTCTGGTCTACTTACCCCATTGCTTTCTGAACCAAATTAACACATAGTAAAGACTCTTAGAACCTTGTGTTGAGAAGCAGAATGATCTTCGGTTTGATTATTGCTGCAAACTCCTAATCTGGAATATGGAGAAAGACAGTTTACGTGATGCTTCTTAAGAAATATGTATCAGATGGTTTGTAGAGTGTTGCTTCTGATCATAAAAACCATACGTGGTCATTATAGAAATTTTAGAAAATGCAAAATACCTAAGATGTCACACACATATATACACATAATAATTATAATATCTACACCCCTATTTTCTTGTCACTTAAGACTGATTGTTCATAGCAAATCTTTGTACCACATTTATCCAGGTCCCCATTGCTGGACAGTTAGGCTGTTTCCAATTTGAGTTTTCATGAATTATGCTTGTGGATTACTTCTCAGCCTTTTGGCTAAGATCAAGTGTAAATTATGCTTGTGATGAGATCCTATATCTTTACCGTACATCTCTAGTTCACTCCATAAGACAATTGGCTGGAAGTAGAATTGCTAGATCAAATAGTACATATATTTAGAATATTGATAAATTGATGTATGGAAATGTGCCATTCGGTGTCACCAGTACCAGAATATGAGAAAACTAGTTGTCTGAGGCCCTTTATAAGCAGAGAATACAAAGCTAAAAATATTGTTTTTAATGTCTTGCTTGTTGATAGGTAATGTGTAGAAACAGCATAAAGCAGTGAAACAGCAATGTTTTCCAAGCTCTAAAAGTCTTTCTGCTGTATTAACCAGCAGCCATATAACTCACAACTCTGTTTTCTCTCCACCTTGAATAATATTAGAAGTTTAGGAGCATAAACCATCAGTTTCAACAATGCCAATTGGCCGTAGGAAGGTACTTCAAAATTTATTTACATATTTATTTGAAAAGCAGAATGATGGAGAGGAAGTGAGTGTGATCTTTCACCTACTGTTCAATTTCCAAATGGGTGCAACAGTTGGTCCGGAGCCAGGAACTTCATCCTAGTCTCCCATAGGGATGCAATGGTACCAAGTACTCAGGCCATCTTTCATTGCCTTCCCAGCACATTAGCAGGACACCCGATCAGAAGCAGAGCAACTGGGATTAGAACCTGCCTTTTGATTGGGGGATAACTCACTGTGCCACAATACCAACCCCTAGAAGGGTACTGCAGAGTTCATAGAAAAGGAAACTAAAAGACAAATTTATTTTGGTGCAAAAAATTTTGAAAACCATGCACAGAGTCTTCAAAAAGTTCATGGAAATGCATATGATGAAAAATGTATGACTTTCAGAAGCTCTCTACCAAAATAAACTTTATTTTCTCTACAGAAATGATTAAAAAAAAAGAAAGGAAATTAATGTTTCACTGAGAATTTTGTGGTGGACTTGAAAAAACTGTAGCTGCCTGGGGGAGCTTCAGAGCTAGGGCTTGAGATGACTCACTGAGAAGAAAGCTGAGTGTGCTGCCATTGGCATTAGGGAAGAAGCTCCAAGCTCCTCAGGCCAGATCCTTGGGAGGTGACATGGCCACTGGGGAGAGAGAACTACAAAAGTTCTGGGGCCATCAGCAAACAGATGAACTACCCTTAGCACTAGCTGGAAAGATACTTGAATCAAATCACTGTGTCAGGTCACCAGTGCAGTGTTTCCTACTGAATTCCTACAGGGAATTCTTTGGTGTTGCAGATAATTGCATTCTAATGTAGCTATTCTATCAAAGTGGATGATGGGAGAGAGAGGCCAGCTGGTCAGGGCCAGGCTTTGAAAGTTCCCAGGTTCTCTGAAATAAACTGGCTGAAGGTTCTGACTTCGGCATTCAGTCTGTGGGTGAGGTTGTCATCACCATCTGCCTTCATTTAGAATCGACACATATTGGCCACTACACTGCAGGAAATCCAAGCTTCTGGGGTGTTCTTCGCATCTCGGATTTCTTTTCCCAAACTCTTGAACAAAACATCAGCATATTGCTTTGTTGTTAGTGCTTCTGCACTGAAGCCCATGATCTTGCCTAAAAACTCTGGAGAATTAAAGATGTTTGAGACAACTGCTCCAGCATTAGCAACGGAGATGCCATCGTCAGTACATCCCCCATGGGTAGTGCCTTTAGGGGCTTTCACAGGCCCCAAGAGGTGAGAACATTTTCAAAGTAAATTGCTAAGTAGATGGGGATGCCAATGGACAAAAAATCCTACTACACCCCTTCCTTACCATAAAAGGGTGGTGTGGCAAATCTGCCCATGCTCGGCTTCTGCACATTCTGCAGGCTGCTGCACACCACATGCTTCAGGCTCAGGTGCTTGGCAGTGTCCGCCACCAGCTTCTGACAGCCTTCTCTACTGAAATGAGCCTAAAAGTTGGTCACCACAAAGGTCCCATAGGTACCTTTGAAGGCAGCCTCCACAGATGCTTTGTCATTCAGGTCACCTTTGACCACCTTAGCACCAAAGGTTCCAGAGCACCAGGGCATTGAGTCATCACATCCCTGGTCAATGCCTTCACTGCAAAATGTCTGCTGTCCAAAATGGCCCTGGCCACAGAGCCACCCTGAGCACCTGTTGCTCCAAACACTGCAGTTACCTTCATGTTGACCATGTTACCAGGCAAAGAAAAAGTTGGAGTAGCAAAGCTGTCCTCAGAGCAGCAATAGCAGCTGAAATACCAATAAGCTTCACCTTTTAATTGCATTATCCATGAACTTTTTGAATTCCCTTGTATATGTAAAAAAAAAAGGAAAAAAACACTGAAGTATAAACAATGAGTTATATTCTGGGTAGTAGGAGTTGCATACCAATTTCTTTCTTCTTTTTTTAAGGTTTTATTTATTTGAAAGGCAGACAACAGAAAGAAGGACAGAGAAAGAGGTCTTGCATCTGCTGGTTCACTCCCCAAATGGCTGCAATGGCTGAGATAGGCTGAAGCCAGGAGCCAGGAGCTTCTTCCAGGTCTCCCACATGGGTGCAGGGACCCAACCACGCGGGCCATCTTCCTCTCTTTTCCCAGGTGCACTAGCAGGGAGCTGGATTGGAAGTGGACCAGCCATATGAGATGCTGACACTGCAGGTGGAGCCTTATCTATTCCACAGCACCGGCTCCCAGTTTTTATTTTCTTCCGTTTTTAACAGTACTTACCGAGCTTTTGTTTGTTTTAGAAAAGATTTATTTATTTACTTATTTATTTGAAATGCAGACTGGACAGGGGAAGGGAGAGAGTTTTCCTCTGCTGGTTCACTGCAACAACCAGGGCTGGGTCAGGATGGAACCAGGAACCAGGAACTCCATAAAAGTCTCTCACATGGGAAGCAGGGACCCAAGAACTGGGACCCTCATCTGCTGCCCACCAGCATGTGCATTAACAGGAAGCTGGATTGGACGGCAAGTAGCCAGACCTGGAACCAGCACTCCATATAGGATACAGGCATCCTAAATGGTGGCTTAACCTGCTGTACCACAATGCTCACCCCCTCCAAAGTATTCTGATGCATTTTAAAATTTGCGATTACACAGTATACTCTTCCTTAGTGGTAAGTAAAATTCTTGGCTAAGATCAGTTGAAATCAATCTTTCCTTTTAGTTTTAAAGTGTTAAACTCTCCCTTTTCCCCCTCTACTACATTCCCACTCTTAATGCTCTATCCAGTGTATAATAATGGATGCTGAAGCTACTATCAGAATATGTTTGACCATAGATTTCCAGCTCAGTCCACCAAAGATTAGTTACGGAATTGAGCACCCTCTTGGCTGACATTAAAGGCTGCCTCCATGGTCTACTTTACCAGAAAGAGGAGCAAAAGGAGCAAGCCAGGCATTATGAGCAATGTAAGGATAGGTGGCAGGCTTTACACAGTGATCTGCCATCAAGGAGACAGAACAGGCCAGTCCACCCCAAATGGCATTGGTTTTCAATGTGGAAAGCCAGGGCTTAAGATGGACACAGAAGTCAGCTTATGAAAAGCCCTGGCAGCTTTGCCAGCCAAGAGCTGGGTCACTGGAAACGGAACTGCCCTGGAGTTGAAGGACTCCCAGGTCAGAGCCACAGACCCTATTGGCTCTAAGTTGAGAAAAGCCTATCACTCAGCCCAGCTTCCAAAGTAGCCACCACTGTTGAGGGGACACCCAAGTAGGACGAGTATCATTGTAGGCAGAACTGTAAATTTCCTTTTAGAGATGCCACCTACCTTCTATTCAGGCCAGCTCTCCTCCCAGGCCAGCTAGGTAATGGAAGTCAACATGAAGTAGGCAGGCATACAGGCTAAAATTGATTAGTTTTGTGAACTGGAAGACCACGCCTTCACCATGCCTCCGTGTGACCTCATGCCCCTACCTGGCTACACCTGAGTGCCTACCAGCCAATCAGGTTAATTAACCACTCCCCTTTGAAAGTGAATTAAAAGCCTGGAATAGGGTGTGTCCACCCCTTTTCTCCCTCCCTCACCCTGGCATCTTGCCAGTAGGGAGCTGGCTGCAGCCCTGAGCCTCCAGGGCACGTGGCCTTCAGGCCAACCCACCCTATGCTTTCTGGCTTAGATGCTCTTCCATGTGGCTGGTTCCTGGTACTTGGTATGAACCCAGATCTACCCCTCTCTCTTAGAAAAAGCCCTCACTCTCCTATGCATGTCTCTCACCGAGTAAAAGCTTAAAATGTACCACGCTGCCTCATTCATTTATGCCGGTATTTAGAATTCTTCTCTAAATATTAGGCAAGAACCCACTTGGGGTTATTAATATTGGGAATTTATTAATAAGCATATGGTGATATCATATGGCACCCGAATTCCAATATCATATGGCGACCCAGATGGGACTTCTGGGGAATTTTAAGGGGCCACTTCAGATACAATTTTAAGGGGTCAAATTCTGATATCAAACAGGGTGCCTTCCCTGAAGAGGTTCACAGCTCCCTTTTGATGTCTCTTCCAGTACCTCATGTGAAGAGATGGATAGGTCTGGGCCTCATATCTGGCCAGGCCTTAAAGCCCACCTGATAATAAAGCCCTTTCTGTCAGTTTCTATTTGCCTGTCAATGGGTAAACTTCCTCATGGTTTGGACAGGACCTTTCTTAGGTCTTCTAGTAGTGATTCTGTCCTTTTGTTTTAGACCCTGTGTATTTAAAGTCCTTGTTAGATTCATTTTCTCCAGACTTGAAACAGTGAAATTCTAGGTGGCCATGCACACGAAATCTCAAATGGGAACAGTTTCTGCAAGCTGGCACTGCATCCCCCTCGAGAGGCCACCTCCTGCTGGAACCCTGTCTTGACTGCTGTTCCCTACTTTGTCCCATACCACTTACAGCATTAGGGTCCATTCTGGGAGACGGACTGTGAGGAGTCAGACAGGTTAATGGACAGTCAAGGTAGTCCCGGTGGAAATGGAGGATGCAAAATGTTTGCTTTCCCCAAAAGTTACCTTTTGCAGGACAAAAGTGCCTGCTTCATTTCTTAGGAATTTCCAATTTTACCATGAGACTAGCAAGGGAATGGTGATTCCATCCTTTTGGGCTCCCAGTTTACTCTAAGACAAATTAGGTATTCCACCCTTCTGATGGCTCTTTTGTTTATCAAGAGCAAGCCAGCCAGGGTAAAAAGATTACAAATCAGATCTTCTGATGGGTTTGTCCCTGCCTTGTACTGACTGACAGCTTGTCCCCCCAAATTGTACCTAAAAACCCCACTACCATCAGCCCCTTTGGGTTTTTGCCTCTCTTGGAGCCCCCTTCCAGATTATTCTGGCTGGAGGTCTCTGACTTAAATAAATCTTGCTTTTCTTAATAATAATAATAATAATAATAATAATAGATGCTGGTTGAGTCTCTGCTTGGCTGGATCTGTAACCTGCTTATCAGTGTAGTCAACCACGTCTGCTCTTAGGGTTCCTAGAGATGTTGCCTATGATGTACCAACTGATTATTGGTTACTGAAGCTGGGAGTCTTGGTACAGTTAGAAATGCCTGAGCTGAGATCTGAACCTAGATCTTTTGAGTCCCAGAGCCCACACTCATAAACTCTAGTATTCATGCCTTTGCTTCAATATTGTCTCTTTCTGAGATGCTCTTTCTCTCCTTTGTTGACTGGATCCTGCTTATGCCTCAAGCTCCAGCTCTGTTATGTTAAATGCACAGTAATGGAGGAAAGCTATACAGACAAACCCTACCTGTGCATGGATTAGCTCCTTTTAAATTTGATGTGCTCTAATCCTTCCTTTCGGTTTTCATATCACACACACATTTCCTGCCACCTTTGGTGTGCCTCATGGTAAGCATGCTCCTGCCTCTGATCATTTGGACTGCCTTTCCCCCTTGAGGACCCCCCATTTGCATGGCTCCCTCTGGTCATTTGGGTTAGTATTCAAATGTCACTTGCCTGACCTCACAGAGGCCTATCTAAAGTAGTGTTACTGGTGAAACGGTGGCAGAGAAGATATTATTACCTTGGTTCTTTGTCTCACATAGAATTTCCAAGCAGACAAGGCAAAGAGAAAAGCAAGATTTAAAGGTTTAAAAGCAAGATTTATTAGAGTCAGACCTCCAGCCACAGTGGCATGGAGAGGAGCTCCAAGAGAAGCAAAACCTGAAGTGGCCAGTGGTAGTGGGATTTTTAAGCACAATTTTGGAAAAACAAAAACAAAAACAAAAAACTTGACAGTGAGATTGACATTCAGTTACAAGTCAGGGACAAACCCATCAAAAGACCTGATTTGCAATCCTTTATCTTGTCTTGCTTACTCACCATAAAACAAAAAAGCCATCCAGAAGGGTGAGATAGGTAACTTGTTTTCACAATAAACTGTGAGCTCAGGAGAATGGAATCACCACTCACTGCTATTCTCATGCTGAAATTGGAGATTCCTAAGGAAATGCACCCCAGTTTCCAATGACTGCCTGTTTACCCATCTGACTCCTCAAAGTAGCACCACAATCACTATCCCTTATCATGCTCTTTTCCTCACAGCATTGATCATCATCTGACATTTAATTATATCTCATTATATGTTTATTATTGCCCCTTATCCTTGAATGCAAGTTCAATGAAAGCAGAGACTTGGGAGATTTCTTTTTCTTCAATGTTTTACTTCTAGAGCCTAATAAAGTGCCTAACATATAGATGATGCTTCATAAATATTGAATGAAATTCAGAGACATGGAAAAATGGAATTTTGAATGAACCAGTATTGCAAAACATGCAAAAAACAAAGATTGCCAAAAATGCACCAACATGTGTTAGAATTTGGAACTATATAGCGAATTTGTATTTTCCCATGTTCACCTTTTTCATATTTTACAAATTCCTGAAATAATAAATTTTACATCAGAAAATATGGGTAAAATAATAAGCCACAAAAGTAATTCAGTTGCTCTTCAATTTGTATATTTCATGCCATTAAGTTGTATGGAGGTTTTTTTTTTTTTTTTTTTTTTTTTTTTTTTTTTTTGACAGGCAGAGTGGACAGTGAGAGAGAGAGACAGAGAGAGAAAGGTCTTCCTTTTGCCGCTGGTTCACCCTCCAATGGCCGCCGCTGCAGCCGGCGCACCGCGCTGATCCTGGCAGGAGCCAGGAGCCAGGTGCTTTTCCTGGTCTCCCATGGGGTGCAGGGCCCAAGCACCTGGGCCATCCTCCACTGCACTCCCTGGCCACAGCAGAGAGCTGGCCTGGAAGAGGGGCAACCGGGACAGAATCCGGCGCCCCAACCGGGACTAGAACCCGGTTTGCCGGCGCCGCAAGGTGGAGGATTAGCCTATTGAGCCACGGCGCCGGCTCGGTTTGTGTTTCTTGCTGTGCATCTGGCGAAATTCCCTACTCAATCTCTGTGCTGCCTATCAACCAGCAGATGGCAGCATCCAGCTTCCCAAAGCCTTTCACTAACTTCTCCCAGGCTACGATAAAAGTAACCCTTATGGTTAAACAAGTTGTGAAGTGTTTGGACACTTCAGAAAATGGACATTTCTTTGAAATTGGAAAACATTTTATGCTTAACAGCACTGTCTCACGATTTCATTTGGATATATGATCTCCAGGCCGTTTAGACAACTAATCCTGACAGTACACTGGTAAAGAGGAACGATGGCATCGTTCCTGCATTTCTGAGAGCCACACTTGGCAGTTGTGGTAGTTAAGGACACCTTCTGTGGAAATGCTTTGGGCTACCTGCAAAGGGTCACTTTAAGGACTCTGAGCAATCCGCCTATCCGCCTATCCCCATGGCTCTAACTAATGCTCCTCCAAACCTCTTGGCTTTGCCAGATAACTTGGGACATTCAATATTTGTCCCCCTTTTAAGATTCAAATATCCCTAGAGGGATTCAAGTAATCACAGAATTCTAATGCTGTAAAGTCAAAATCCAGTCTCTCCTACCCCCTACCCCCATTCCCATTCCCATTCCCATTCCCATTCCCATTCCCATTCCCATTCCCATTCCCACCCCTTTTAGGGAAAGAAGTCTGAGACTAAGAACTTAAACAACTTCTCCATGATCTTTTTTTTTTTTCTTTTTTTTTTTGACAGGCAGAGTGGACAGTGAGAGAGAGAGACAGAGAGAAAGGTCTTCCTTCCTGTTGGTTCACCCTCCAATAGCCTCTGCGGCCGGCGCACCGCGCTGATCCGTAGCCAGGAGCCAGGTACTTCTCCTGGTCTCCCATGGGGTGCAGGGCCCAAGCACTTGGGCCATCCTCCACTGCACTCCGGGGACACAGCAGAGAGCTGGCCTGGAAGAGGGGCAACCGGGACAGAATCCGGCGCCCCGACCGGGACTAGAACCCAGTGTGCCGGCACTGCAAGGCGGAGGATTAGCCCAGTGAGCCGCAGCACCGGCTGTCCATGATCTTATAACTAGTTAGTGGTGAGCTCAGTAAAACTAAGCCCAGATCCTCTACTGGCAACCCATAGTAGACTTCATGTTTGTTTGTGTTTTACTGTATCACAGCTTTTCTTTTTACAATTTGTAAGTTTATTTTATTTATTTGAAAAGCACACAGAGAGGGAAGAGGCAGACAGAGAAAGAGAGAGAGATCTTCCATCAGCTAACTCACTTGCCAAATGCCTACAACAGCCAAGGCTGGCCCTGGCTAAAGCCAAGAGCCAGAAACTCAATCCACATTTCCCACGTGAGTGGCAGGGACCCATGCATTTGAGCCATCATCTGCTGCCTCCCAGGATGAGCATTATCAGGAAGCTGAAAGAGGAAGCTGAGCTGTGACTTGAATCCTGGCCCTCTGACATAGGCTATGGGCATCCCAACTGCCCATCCCTATTTCTGCTTTCCTTTATGAATATATGTGTTGCTATCTGTGACTTGCTTTAAGAAACTCCATCAGGATCAGTGCTGTGGCATAGTAGTAATATTAAGCCTCCACCGCAGCACTAGCATCCCATATGGGCACTGGTTCTAATCTCAGCTGCTCCACTTCTGATCCAGCTCTCTGCTATGGCCTGGGAAAGCAGTAGAAGATGGCCCAAGTCCTTGGGCCCCTGCACCTGCATGGGAGTCCAGGATGAAGCTCCTGGCTCCTGGCTTCAGATTGGCGCAGCTCTGGCCATTGTAGCCATTTGGAGGAATGAACCAGTGGATGGAAGACCTCTCTCTCCCTCTCTCTCTGCTCTGCCTCTCTGTAACTCTGCCTTTCAAATTAATAAATAAAAATCTTTAAAAAAGATACTCCATCCATCAACCAAATACCCATTCAGTAAAATAAATACTTTTATAAATAAAAATATATTAAATATATACCAGCAGATGCCACAAATACTATATATGAAAATTCTATAATAGAGTGTTGCTTTTTAAAAAAGTATATTTTATACCTTGGTTTGAATAACTATGCTAGATAGACTCTTATGAAAACGCATCCAGATTAGAGAACTGAGGAAAAAAATTTAAAAAAAGGAAGAGTGGAAAATGGAGAGGTTACGGATGAGGATAACCTTCTTCCAGTTACCGCATTTGGTCATAATGCTTGGCTGAACCAGCTGTGTCATTTATCTTCTATCAGCTTGTTTCTTTACTTGGTAGGGGACAGGCATTGTGGCACAGCAGGATGCCAGTAACCCCATATGGGAGAGTGCTGGTTGGAGTCCTGGCTGCTCCCATCCAGCTAATGTCCCTGGGAAGGCAGTAGCAGAAGGCCCAAGTACTGGGGCCCCTGCCCCGCCCCCTACATGTGGGAGACCCTGATGGACTATCTGGCTCCTGACTTCAGCCTGGCCCAGCTCCAGCTGTTGTGGCCATTTGGAGGGTGAACAATGAATGCAAGCTCTCTGTCACTCTGCCTTTCAAATAATTAAGTAAATCTTTTAAAGTCAGAATACTGTATTTGAGATGGTATTGAATTTGTGCCCTCCAGGGGTTCACTTCCTTCCCATTCAAGTTGCTAGTCCTTTCTGTACTCATTGCCTCAGTGGTGGCATGTGACTATCCTGAGGCATGAACAGTGTGATCTGACTTTGGAGGACAAAAACCTTCAGGCAGTAGTTGCTAGAGCTGCTTCCAACTGGTTCCTTGAGATGAAATTAACATAAAATTAACTGCTTTAAAGTGAAGAACTCAGTGGCACACATCTAGTTCCAGAACTTTCCCATCACTCCAAAATAAAACCCTATATCAATTAAGCAGCTACTCATGATTCACCCTCCCACTACCTTCTGGTAACCACCGCACTGTTTTCTGTTTCTATGGGCTTACTTCATTTTTAAAACGTTCATTTATTTTCATCCACTTGAAAAGCAGAGTGACAGAGAGAGAGGGGGGAAGCTTACATCCATCGGTCCACTTCCCAAATGTCCACAACAGCTAGAGGTAGGCCAGGCTGAAGCCAGAAACTCCATCTGAGTCTCCCATCTGAGTGGCCAGGAGGCCAAGCACTTGGCCCATTACCTGTTGCCTCTTAGGATGCGTGAGTAGGAAGCTGGATGAGAAGCAGAGGAGCCAGGACTCGAAGCAGCACTCCAATATGGGATGCAGGGGTCCCAAGCAGTGGTTTAACCTGTTGTGCCACAATGCTCACCCCTGGATTTACCTCTTCTGAATATCTCCTATGAATGGACTCATGTGACATTTTGTGTCTGACTTCTTTCACCTGGTATGTTTTCCAAGTTCATCTATGATGTATTATACTTCATTTCTTTTTACAGCCAAATGAGGATTCCATTGTATGGTTATACCACTTACATTCATATATTCATAACTTGATGGACAATTGAGTTGTTTCCACTTTTTGGCTGTTACAAATATTATTACTATGAGCATTCCTATAAAGTTTTTTAAAAGATTTATTTATTTATTTGAAAGTAAGAGTTACACAGAGAGAGGAGAGGCAGAGAGAGAGAGGTCTTCCATCTACTGGTTCACTCCTCAGCTGGCTGCAACGGCTAGAGTTGTACTGATCCGAAGCCAGGAGCTTCCGCTGGGTATCCCACGCAGGTACAGGGTCCAAGGGCCTGGGTCATCCTCCACTGCTCTCCCAGGCCACAGCAGAGAGCTGGATCAGAAGTGAAGCAGCTGGGCACAAACCGGCGCCCATATGGGATGCCGGCACCACAGGTGGCGGCTTTATCCGCTATGCCACAGCACCGGCCCTATATAGTTTTTTATGTGAAAATATGTTTTTAATTTTTGGATCACACAAGGGGCCTTCAAAAAGAGAATGCATATGATGAAAAAACTATGCACAGATTTACATTTTTTCCCACCAAAATAAACATATCTTTTGATCCCATTTTCCATGAACTTTTTGAAGTACCCTTGTACATTGTAGAATTGCTGGGTCATCTGTATTGCCAGAGTGGGGAAGAGATGCTTATAATCAGCAGTCCAGAGCCAATTGGAAATAAGACACGGAAAGGTATTCAGCATCATTAGCTGTCAGGGAAATGCCAAAACCACAGTCAGATCCCACTTCATACCCAGTAGGGTGGCCACAATCAAAAAGGCATATGGAGCAGGCATTGGGCACATCAGTGAAGGCGCTGCTTGGGACATATTCATCCCATATCAGAGTGCCTGTGTTTGAGTCCTAGCTCCCCTTCCAATTCCAGCTCCTGCTGATGTGTACTCTGGGAAGCAGCAGGCAATGACCCAAGTGCTTGTGTCCCTGCCACCCATGTGGGAGACCTGAACAGAGTTCTGGGCTCCTGAATTTGTCCTTGCCCAGCCTTGGCTATTGCAGGCATTTGGGGAATGAACCAGCAGATGGAAAATCTCTCAGTCCCCCCAACCCCGGCTTTCTCACTACCTCTCTCTCTCTGTCTTTCTACCTTTCAAATAAAATGAAAATAATAAAGATCTTAAAAAGTCATACAATAAGAAGTGTTGATAAGGAGGCCTCACACATTTCTGCTCAGATTGTAAAATTTGCAAAACAGTCTAGGAGTTCCTCAAATGGTTAAACGTAAAGCCCCTGCGTTTGAGGACGTGTCCTGGGCATGAGAGGGAGTGGACAGGGCCTGAAATGAAGAGAAAGAGCACCTCCCCCCACCCCCAAGGGGGTGGGATAATCATTAAACACATGCCCATTCAGATAAACAAATGGGTATGTGGTTAGGGTATTCATCTCTTTGCCTCCTATCCCCATTCCCATCCCTAACTCTCACCACCCTAAGTGGTTGGTAGGCGTTCTATTGCAATGGGAATTCTCTGAAACAACTGGTACAGAAAAGGCTACCTACAGTTTTCTCTTTTTGTTATAACAGATATATATAGTTTTGGAAATGAGAGCAGAGGCTTCCCATGTAACACATATGTGCAGTTCACATTATATATTCCCCTGCCTTTGGATCTCATTCCCACCATCCTGCTTCTGGAAATTTTTCCCTCATTCCTTTCATCTAGGTTCTTCCTATACTGTGAGCTCCCAGTCAAATGCCACCCGCTCTGTGAAGTCTTCCCTCAATCAAACCAGGATAGAAGGCCCAGTGTCTCATTAGTGTAGCTCCTAGATATACAAGTGCTCCTAACTGAACACCAGAAAATGCTGCTTTATTTACCTTATTAGAGTAAAACATGATTTTTAAAATATTTACTTATTTGAAAGGCAAAGTGATGGAGCGAGAACTTCCATCTGTTGGTTCACTCTCCAAATGCCTGCAATAGCCAGGAGAAGGCCAAGACAAAGCCAGGAGCCTGGAGCTCCGTCTAGGTCTTCCATATGGGCAACAGGGACTTAAGTACTTGGGCCATGATTTGCTTCCTTTGAGTGTGTGCATTAGCAGGAAGCTGGACTGGAAGCAGAGTAGTCTGAACTTGAATCCAGTAGTCCTTTATGGGTGCCAACTTGGCAAACAGAGGCTTAACCTGCTGTACCACAATGCCCATCCCATGATTTATTTTTTATCATATGCTCCACGTTATGCTAGAGAAATGGTGATATGCACAGAGAGTTTAAGAAATAATTAGAGGGGCCTGCACTGGGGCCTGGTGGGTAAAGCTGCCACCTGCGATGCTGGCATCCCAAATGGGTACCCACTCGAGTCCTGGCTGCTCCACTTCCTATCTAGCTCCCTTATAATGGCCTGAGAAAGCAGCTGAAGATGGCGCAAGTGCTTGGGCCCCTGCCACCCACGTGGGGGACCTGGAAGAAACTCTTGGCTTTGGCCTGGCCTGGCCCTGGCTATCAGAACCATTTGGGGAGTGAACCAATGGGTGGAAGATCTCTGTCCCTTCCTCTCTCTAACTCAGACTTCTTCTTCTTTTTTTTTTTTTAAGATTTATTTATTTAAGAGGTAGAGTTACAGATAGTGAGAGGGACAAACATAGAGAAAGGTTTTCCATCCATTAGTTCACTCCCAATGACTACAACAGTCGGAGCTGCACTGATCTGAAGCCAGGAGCCAGGTACTTCTTCCCGGTCTCCCATGTGGGGGCAGGGGCCCAAGGACTTGAAGGACTTGGGCCATCTTCTACTGCTTTCCCAGGCCACAGCAGAGAGCTGGGTTGGAAGAGGAGCAGCTGAGACTAGAACCAGAGCCCATATGGGATGCTGGCGCCGCAAGTGGAGGATTAACCTACTGCGCCACAGTGTCGGCCCCAGACTTATTTCTAAATACATAAATGATTTTTACTTTTATTTATTTATTTTTAAAGATTTATTTTATTTATTTGAAAGAGCTACAGAGAGAGGTAGAGACAGAGAGAGAGGTCTTCCACCCGATGGTTCACTCCCCAGATGGCCGCAATGGCCAGAGCTGTGCTGATCTGAAGCCAGGAGCTTCTTCTGGGTCTCCCACGTGGGTGCAGGGGCCCAAGGACTTGGGCCATCTTCTACTGCTTTCCCAGACCACAGCAGAGAGCTGGATCGGAAGAAGAGCAGCCGGGACTAGAACCAGTGCCCATATGGGATGCTGGAGCTTCAGGCCAGGGCGTTAACCTGCTGCGCCACAGCGGGGGCCCCATAAATGTTTTTTAAAAAAGAAAGAATTAGGGAAATAAAATTTAAAACAAAGCAAATGTGAACAAAATTCCGTGTGTAATGCATTGGTAAAAGACTGCCATTGTTTGGTTTTATTTACAACACTCATGCTTTGCAGCTGTCTTGTGTGACTTTCCTTGGATGGTTCACAAGTGGGATGAGAAATTGGCAGGATTAGGTTCTCGGCCTAACTTAGTTGCTAACTAGGCATATAATCTGTGAACTCCTTTAACCCTCCCTATGAATCCGCTGGAAAATGGGAATGGTACTGTCTATTGTTAAATAATTCTGATACTTTCTGTCTTCTTCTCTCTGCTACTCCCTATTTTCCAATATTACTTCCCTGGTTCCGGCTCTCATCATCCTCATCCTGGGCCCTTGCTACTTTACATGTGCTCTTCTGCCAAGCAGCAGCTTGTTAGAAATACAGAATCTCAGGTTCCACCCAGACCCAGGAAGTCAGAAGCAGCATTTTAACGAGCTCTTTAGCTGATTCATATGCACATTAAAATTGGAGAAGCACTGGCCTAGACTAATTACAGCCTCTTAGCTGGTTTCTCTGTCTCCACGTAGGCCCCTTCCAATTAACCTTCTACACTGCAACTAGGAAGATCTTCTCAATAGGCCAGGCTTGTATTACTTCACTAGTTAAAACGCCCTGGGAGCTCTCTACTGTAAAAAAGAAGATCATGGAAAGAACACAGGCACTAGAATCCAACACTTTAGGTTCAAGTTTTTCCTGAAGCACCTACTAGTTTTGTGGCTTTTGACAAGCAATACAAACTTCTGGTTTTACATTCCTCATTCATAAAATGATAATAAAAATGATAAACTCATTGGGGTGGGGTAACAGAGGAATCCATATATGCAGAAATATTTGCAGATGAAAATGTGATGTTTAGTGATGAAAATGTGAGTTCCAGAGAGTCCCTAGAGGTGGGGAGGGAGGGTAAAGGCAGAACAAGACTGGTGTGGCAGATATGGTTTTCCAAATACAGCTGGAAGAGTATTTCCCATCCTACATGCTCTTCTACAACGTGACCTTGCCATCAACCCAAGTTTAAGAGGTCGAATCTAATTCTGTCCCCTTGAATCTTAGACAGCCTTAAAACTCACTTAGAACCAATATGGCAGAACTGAAGCTCTGTGACTCCTGAGGCAGGGTCAGAGAAGGTCATGAAGCTTCCATCTAGCTCTCTTATGGCACTTGCTCAGGGAGAGGCCAGTAAGGGATCTGACTATCCTCAGACCACCATGCCAGAAAGGCTGGAGTTCATCCACGTACTCCTGTCAACAGTTGCAGCTCACCTTGGCCTTCCAGCCCTTTCCATCAAGCCACCAGATCCAAGAGTGAAGCTGTCTTGGACCCTCCCGACAAGCTCATCCATCAGCTGAGTACTACCGAGTGGCTTCAGTTGGTGCTACAGGGAGCAGAACTGCCTGGGAAAGCCCTCTCCAACTCCCTGCCTCCTCAAGTCATGAGATACAAAAACATCCTGTTGTCATATGCCATTAAGTTTGGTGGGTATCTTTTATGTACAGAGATTACACTTGGCACGAGTTAATGATCATTGAAGCTGACTAATAGGTACATCTATGGAAGTTGATTATGCCACTTTTTCTACTTATACATGTGTGAAATGCCCTATAATAAAGAGGTCTTAAAATGAAAATATATGTACTCAGCTTAGTTAGTAATCAACAAGTAGTAGCTGTTGTTATGTGAATGGAAGTCATTAATAAGTGGCAGCTGTTATTGTTTGTGGAATGAAGCTCAAATTGGGAAGTACTGCATTCAAAGTCCTCTTGCTAACGTGGCTCCTGCTTCTTCAAGCTCATCTCTCACCAACTCACATCACTTTTTTTTTTTAAATTTATTTGTTTCATAGGCAGAGAGAATGGGGGAGAGAGAGAAAGAAAAAGAGATGTACCACTCACTGGTTTAACCTCAAACACCTGCAACAGCTGGGGCTGGGCCAGGCCATAGCCAGGAGCCCAGAATTTAATCTGGGTCTCCCATGTAAGTGGCAGGGACCCAAGTACTTAGACCATCAACTGCTGCCTCCCAGGCACATTAGCAGGAAGCTGGATCAGAAGCAGAGTAGCCAACACTCGAACCAGGCACTCAGATATGGGATATGAGTATCCCATATTGCATCTTATCTGCTATGTCAAACACACTATCACTTCACTCTTAAATGCTTCAGAAATCAAAAACCTTAAGAGTTCCTAGAGTATGGCATGCTATTTTACACTTTCAAGCTACTATGGATGGCTATACTATAATCACTTTGTGGGAGTATTTATCCTGTTCTCATATAATCCTTCAAGATTCAGCTCAATTGTAAGCTTTTCCTGATCCATAGAAAAAGAATTTGTTCCTCTAGCTTTTAGATCCCTACTCTTAACGGACTTCTTCCAAGGCATCAAGACTAGTTGATTATGCTTCTGGGTGTACCTGTATGTTTCCCTTTAGCAGACTATGCAGTCTTTCCCACTGTGCTGTGTGGGGAGCATGACAAAGTCTTAACCATCTTGAAGCTTACAGTGCAAGCAGGGAAGCCAGACAGTAAAAAAAAAATCTATAATTAAATTGTGCTAAGTTCTAGGAAGAATATAAGCAGTATATGAGGACAGAAGAGGAAGAAAAGGGCAGCTCGCTCTCTCTGAAAACTTGACATTTGTGTTGTTCTGGAGGACAAGGAGGAGTTAATTTTTTTTCATAGGCTTAAGCCAAGGCATAGCACAGGGCCTGGCACGTAGTAGGATGTATTAAATACTTATTGAATGAACTAGTTCTGCCTCGCTCACAAGTTTCTTGTGAGGATCATATGTGATAACATCTGCAAAAGTTCTTTGGAGAGTATGAAGTGCAAGACAAATGCAACTTTATTACAGACTATATCCTGAGAGGATAGGAAACAGAATTCCCTCTTTCATCAGAGTGAACTTCTGCAGACAGGCATAATCTGCCCTAGCCAAGTGAATCCAGGCATACAGTCTTCTCCTCAAACATAATTTTCCCATTCTGTTTGGATCGTCAACATGGCCTTTAATGAGATACAGGAGGGAGTAGACACATGGTTTGTGTAGGTGTAGGTTTGGATGAAGTCCCATGGCAGGAAGGCAGCCAGCTCTAGTGCACTGACTTGAAGATCAAACTGGATGATTTTCAAGGGTAGAGAGGGGATGCTACGGAGAGTGGGAACTTGGGAAGGTGATTACAAATAGTAATGTTAACTCCATGTTTACCTTTTGAAATGATCTGATTCGGCGTTCAAGTGTCTGAGTTCCTCCTCCTCCTTTCTTTACCACCCTAACTTATGATTGTCCAAATAGCACCCATTGCCAGTAAGACCAGAAGAAAGTTAACATATATTTAGTATCTACTATGTAAAAGACGTCATGGTATGAACTTTTAAAACATAAAGAGTATAAATTCTGGAGTCAGATTGTTGAGGTTTGTACCCCTCACATCAAAATACCTGAATCAAAACAATCTACATAATCCACTCAGACATTTCACATCCAATAAAGTGTCCTGGTCTGTCTCTCAAATGAAGTTGCCACTACACAAGAAAAATATACTGCCATATTGTGTCTATTGTGTGCTTTCTAGTCCCAGCTGTCCCTGTATGAGGTGGATGGCACTGGGCAAGCCCATTTCCTTCTCCGGGCTTCAGATCCATTGGTAAAAGAGGATGTAGATTATATAAGAGATTTTGAAATTGTGTTTGTTTTTGTAAAGATTGCCTTTAAAATTTTTCAAAATTTATTTTAATTTTATTTGAAAGGCAGAGAGACATATGGAAAGATCTTCCAACCACTAGTCTATTTTCAAATGAACACAACAGCCAGGGCTGGGCCAGGCCAAAGCCAGGAGTCGGGAAATCTATCCAGCTTTCCCGTCTGGGTGGCAGGAACCCTAGGTACCTGGGCCATCATCTGCTGCCTCCCAGGGTGTGCATTAGCAGAAAGCTGGATCAGAAGAGAAGTATACAGGACTTGAACCAGGCACTCCCATGTGAAATGCAGGCATCTCAAGTGGCAACTTAACTGTTGTACCACATGCCTGCCCCTCAAACTGTTGCTATGGGAATCTAGGGTTCTGGGTAGAGAACTCAGGGAAATTTGTGTGGGTAAAGAGCAGAATTGGCACACAAAAACCTTTGCTACAAGCAGGGCAGCTAAATCCTCCTTCTACCTTTTTATTGATCATTCTTTCTAATAAGGTTTCTATTCAAATGAGCATTTTATTTATAAAAAATTTTGTAACAACTGAAGTAGATATGTAAGATCTATTTATTTCCATGCTAAAATTCTATGGCTTTAAAGGAATTCTGCAACTAATCAAATATTGGTGTGACTATGTATTTTAAAAGAAAAATCTAGCTTTTAAAAGGGACTATGAGGTGCAGGTATTTGTTCTAGCAGTTAAGATGCCCAGGGACCAGCGCTGTGGCACAGCTGGTAAAGCCACCGCTTGCAGTGCCAGCATCCCATATGGGTGCTGGTTCAAGTCCCGGCTGCTCCACTTCCAATCCAGCTCTCTGCTATGGCCTGGGAACACAGTAGAAGATGGCCCAAGTCCTTGGGCCCCTTCACCCACGTGGGAGACCCGGAAGAAGCTCCTGGCTCCTGGCTTTGGATTGGCGCAGCTCTGGCCATTGAGGCCATCTGGGGAGTGAACCATCGGGTGGAAGACCTCTCTCTCTGTCTCTCTCTGCCTCTCCTTCTCACTCTGTATAACTCTGACTTTCAAATAAATAAATAAATCTTAAAAAAAAGAAAGATGCCCATGGCATGTCCTTCATCATAGTATCTGGGTTCAATACATGGCTCCAACTCCTGACTCAGCTTCCTATTAATGCAGACCCTGGGAGGCCACAGTGATGGCTCAAGTAGTTGTATTCCTGTGACCAGTGTGGCAGACCTGATTGAATTCTTGGCTTCTAGCTTTGGCCCTGGTCCAGTTGTGGCTGTTTTTGTGGGCATTTGGGGAGAGAACCATTGAATGGGAGCTCTCTCTCTCTCTCTCTCTCTTTCTCGCTCTCGCTCTCGCTCTCTCTCTCTCCAAAAAGGACTTGACACCATTATCTAATTTGATATCCAAGGCAACCCCTATGTGGGTTAAAGAACGAAAGATCAAGAGAAGAGAAACTCCTTGCCTGAGTTCCTGCAGCTATGACTGAAAGAACTGTGACTAGCACTCATGTCTTCTGATGTTAATTGCTTGTCTAGTTCCCACTCTTCCATGTGACAGCACTCCTTAAAATTTGGTGTGGTAGAAAACAGTGAGAGGAAAGTCATTCAGAAGCAATGTTAGGCAGCAAAGACACTGACAACAGAACGGTCTTTGTCACGATGAGAATTTCAATTACAGAAGCAGCACCAACTATCTCTACCTTCAATAGGCTCCATTCCCTCAGGCCGTACTTGGAATGTACCCAGCCAGAGCACTGAGCTATCCCTCCTCCCTTTATACAAGAAAGAACTTGTCAAGAAAAATGATGCAACTGATCATCCAATGAAAGCACTGTCCAGATGGAATTTACTAGCGTATACACAAATGCTTCATTGACTCTTTAAACAAAGACCTTAACTTAGACCTTGACATAGGTGGTTATGGCTGGAAAGAAACTTGGAAGTCAATGAAACCAACATTATAAAATTAGGAACCCAGAAAATTCTAGGTATGAACATAGAGCTGGCTTAGTGGCAAATTTAGGTTAGTGACCTGTGGATGCAGCATGGTATAATGAAATGAACAGACTCTGAGATAAATCTGGAATTGAATTTGAACGGACTCTTGTTTTCTATTAGTTCAGTTTGGAGCAATTTACTGTATCTTTCTGATCCTTAGTTTTCTCATCTACAAAATTGGGATAATACCTAATAATAAGAAATAGTACTTCGTAAGGGCTACTAAGAAAGGCATAGATAATTCACATAAAGCTCCATCACTGGCTGTAGGTTCACCTAACTTCATAAAAAACCTCTCAAGTGTAGACATAATAACTACTTTGCATTATTAATACCTATCTTGTAGGCCTGGTGTGGTTTTAAATCACATTCCAAGTATTTAACAGCAGATAGAGCCTGGGCACTGGTCAATCAGAGCTGTATTTGCTGAAAGCAATTGGTTTGACCATACCGATACGTGGCTGCTGCAAAGCCAAAGAGCAGCTTTCATGTGGAAATTAAATTAAAAGACATGAAAACTAATAAATATGTAACGAGTTATATTTATGTCTCCCTCCCTCCCTTCCTTCTCTTTTAGTTTTCTCTCTATCACGTCAGGCTACGTAAGTAGAGGAATCTAGCTCCTTCCCCATGAAATTACATTCGTCTTCCTAGTTTCATGATTTTACTTGGATTCCTGATTCTATAATGCTGATTTAAAGTCTTGACATTTCTTTTTTTAAAACTTTTATTTAATAAACGTAAATTCCCAAAGTACAGGTTTTGGATTACAGTGGCTTTTTCCCCCCATAACTTCCCTCCCACCCACAACCCTCCCATCTCCCGCTCCCTCTCCCATTCCATTCACATCAAGATTCATTTTCAATTATCTTTATATACAGAAGATCAATTTAGCATATATTAAGTAAAGATTTCAACAGTTTGCACCCACACAGAAACACAAAGTGTAAAGTATTGTTGAGTACTAGTTATAGCATTAATTTACATTGTACAACACATTAAGGACAGAGATCCTACATGAGCAGTAAGTGCACAGTGACTTCTCCTGTTGTTGATTTAACAATTGGCACTCTTGTTTATGGTGTCAGTAATCACCCTAGGCTCTTGTCATGAGTTGCCAAGGCTATGGAAGCCTTTTGAGTTCGCGGACTCTGATCTTATTTAGACAAGGTCATAGTCAAAGTGGAAGTTCTGTTCTCTCCTCCATTCAGAAAAAGGTACCTCCTTCTTTGACAGCCCATTCTTTCCACTGGGATCTCACTCACAGAGATCTTGCATATAGGTGTGTTTTTTGTTTTGTTTGTTGTTGTTGTTGTTTGTGTGTTTTTTGTTTTTTGTTTTTTGTTTTTTTTTTTTTTTTTTTTTTGCCAGAGTGTCTTGGCTTTCCATGCCTAAAATACTCTCATGGGCTCTTCAGCCAGATCTGAATGCCTGAAGGGCAGTCTGAGGCAAGAGTGCTGTTTAGGACATCTGCCATTCTATGAGTCTGCTGTGTATCCTGCTTCCTATGTTGGATCGTTCTCTCCTTTTTAATTCTTTCAGTTAGTATTAGCAGACACTAGTCTTATTTATGTGATCCCTTTGGCTCTTAATCCTTTCATTATGATCAATTGTGAACAGAAATTGATCACTTGGACTCGTGAGATGGAATTGGTACATGCCACCTTGATGGGATTGAATTGGAATCCCCTGGCACATTCCTAACTCCACCATTTGGGGCAAGTCCGATTGAGTATGTCCCAAACTGTACATCTCCTCCCTCTCTTATTCCCACTCTTATATTTAACAGGAATCACTTTTCAGTTAAATTTCAACAGCTAAGAATAATTGTGTGTTAATTACAGAGTTCAACCAATAGTATTAAGTATGACAAAAAATACTAAAAGGGATAAAGTATTAAGTTGTTCATCAACAGTCAGGACAAGGGCTGATCAAGTCACTGTTTCTCATAGTGTCCATTTCACTTCAACAGGTTTCATTTTCGGTGCTCAGTTAGTTGTCACAGATCAGGGAGAACATATGATATTTGTCCCTTTGGGACTGGCTTATTTCACTCAGCATGATGTTTTCCAGATTTTTCCATTTTGTTGCATTGGAGAAACCCTGCAAGATGTAGGCACTGGCAAAGACTTCTTGAATAAAGACCCCGGAGGCACAGGCATTCAAAGCCAAAATTAACATTTGGGATTGCATCAAATTGAGAAGTTTCTGTACTGTAAAAGAAACAGTCAGGAAAGTGAAGTGGCAACCAACAGAATGGGAAAAAATATTTGCAAACTATGCAACAGATAAAGGATTAATAACCAGAATCTACAAAGAGATCAAGAAACTCCACAACAACAAAACAAACAACCCACTTAAGAGATGGGCCAAGGACCTCAATAGACATTTCTCAAAAGAGGAAATCCAAATGGCCAACAGACACATGAAAAAATGTTCAGGATCACTAGCAATCAGGGAAATGCAAATCAAAACCACAATGAGGTTTCACCTCACCCCGGTTAGAATGGCTCACATTCAGAAATCTACCAACAACAGATGCTGGAGAGGATGTGGGGAAAAAGGGACACTAACCCACTGTTGGTGGGAATGCAAACTGGTCAAGCCACTATGGAAGTCAGACTGGAGATTCTTCAGAAACCTGAATATAACCCTACCATTCAACCCAGCCATCCCACTCCTTGGAATTTACCCAAAGGAAATTAAATTGGCAAACAAAAAAGCTGTCTGCACCTCAATGCTTATTGCAGCTCAATTCACAATAGCTAAGACATGGAATCAACCTAAATGCCCATCAACAAAAGACTGGATAAAGAAATTATGGGATATATACTCTATAGAGTACTATACAGCAGTAAAAAACAATAAAGTCTTGACATTTCAATGCAACAAGCTTTATACTCTAATGATTTGAAAGTCACTCTCTCAGGATAATATCAAGGACTATTTAGGATGACACTTCAGAAAATTCATGAAAAAACAGAATTAAAAGATAAGCTTATTTCACTGCAAAAATTTTTGAAATTCATGCATAGTTTTCTCACAATGTGCATTTTATATGAACTTTTAAAAATGTTTACTGGGGCTGGCACTATGGTGTTCTAGGTTAGACTTCCTCCTGTGGCGCCTGCATCCCATATAGGCACAGCTTCGAATCCTGGCTACTCCACTTCTGATCCATGCCCCTGTTAATGTGCTTTGGAAAGGAGCAGAGGATGGCCCAAGTCCTAGAGCCCCTGAACCCATGTGGGAGACCCAGAATAAGCTCCTGGATCCTGGCTTCACATTAGCTCAGCTCTGGCCATTGTGGTCATGTGGGAAGAGAACCCTGTAGATGCAAGACCTCTCTGTAACTCTGCCTCTTAAATAAACAAATCTTTTGAAAAATATTTACTTATTTATTTTCATATACTTGAAAGGCATAGAGACAGAGAAAGAGAGATCTTCCATCTATTTGTTTACTCCCTAAATGCCCACAACAGCCAGGGCTGGGCCAGGCCAAAGCCAGAGGCCTAGAATTCCATCTAGATCTCCCAAGTGGGTAGTAGGAGCCTAAGTCCTTGAGCCATCATCTGCTGCTTCCCAGGATGCATTGGCAGGAAGCTGGGTTGGAAGCATGGTCACTGGAATGCAAACCGGCACTCCCATATAAGATACAGGCATTGTAAGCAGTAGCTTAACCTGTTGCACCACAAGGCCTACTCTGTTTCATTCCCTTTTGAAGACCTCTTACATACATAGATTTTAAAATTTTTGTGCCAAAATAAATGCATCTTTTAATTCTGTTTACCATGAACTCTCAGAAATACCTTTGTATTCTAAGGAATTTCGGGAGAGAAAGTTATACATTTTGGGAAGCTGAAGTAGAGAATAAGTGAGTTCACTTGCATCATCTCTATGGTGTGAGAAGATTGATAGGTCATGAAAAAGAGCACAAGTGGCCCAATTCAGGGTGTGCACTGGTTGAAAAAGCCATAGAGGTGAGTGTTTGGCACAGCTGTTAAGATGCCCACATGCCATATTGGGGTATGTGGGTTTCTCTTACCAGCTTCACTCCTGGTTCCAGCGTCCTGCTAATGTGCACCCTGAGAGGCAGCAGGTGATGGCTCAGGTAGTTGAGTTCCTGCCACCCATGTGGGAGACCTAGGTGTAGTTCCAGGCTTCTGGCTTTGGTTAGGACCAGGCTATTGCAGGCATTTAAGGGAGTGTACCTAATGATGAGAGACCTCTTTCTGCATCTCTCTCTCTCTCTCTCAAATAAATAAAAAATAAATAATTTTTTTAAAAATGTAAAGCCATACCTGGAGATGGAAATAATAAGACGACGGTGCAGACCCTAGGTGTCACAAATTGGCAACCACAATAGTGCCCAATAGTATTGTCAAGAAACACCTGAGGAAGGAAAGAAGGCTAAGGAGAAAGGTGAGGTGAATAATATGTGGCTATAGTGGAAAAGGCTTAGAAAAAGGAACTAGAAGTCAACTGATTGGCCAGTCCACCAACAATCAAAGAAATGTCTGTGGCATATCCTGCACTGAGATGGGTTTGGTACTTGCAACTCCCCCTTATAAAGCTATTGCTTTCTCACAAGTCCCAACCAGGACTTTCATCTTTGCCTACTCCTCAAGTTGAAGTAGGCATGAAGTTGAAAAGGGATCCCTCTTTGCTTGGAAGGAATGGGATTTGGAGGGCTTAGTGGCAGTTTTTAAGCCCTTCCCAAAGGAGCTGGGGTCAGCCACTTGTCCTCACTGATGTGCCTGAAAAACAAAGACATCTGTGACTTTTAAAAGAATTGGTTGAGTTAAACGTGACTGGATAAGTCACCGTGGGGTAAATCAGGGCTTTGTTACTGTACTATAAACTCTCCCCTTAACACCAACATTGTCATCAGGCCAGGTAGTGAACATAGCCACTGCATGTCCATTTCCCATAAGTAGCTCCAGCACTCCCTGGGGAGAAGCTATTCTGACTTCAGATAACCACACACAGGTCTGGCAAGAAATATTTAGGTGGTAGAGGAGCTGGAAAGACCTCTTAGAGCACCATTAGTTCCTTTATCCTGATTTTTAATTTTTAGAAATTTATTTGAAAGGCAGAGGGGCAGACAGAGTGCTCATATCGTTTGATTCATTCCCCCAAATGCAAACAACAGTCAGGACTGCACCAGGCCAAAGCTGGGAGCCAGGAACTCCATCCAGCCATGTGGGTGGCAGGGACTCAATTCCCTGAGCCATTACCTGCTGCCTCCTAGGTTGTGCATCAGTCGAAAGCTTGAATAGGCAGAACTGGAACTTGAACTCCAACATGGGATGCAGGTGTCCCATGAAGCAGCCCAGCCACTGTACCAAATGCCCACCCCATTCTGATTTTATATCATTCAATTACAACACAGTATACAAATCTATCTGGTAAGCTTTGTCTCTGAACGGAACTCCTGAGCAAGGAGTTGGCCTGTGCTGAAAGCAGCTGGCTCAGGCCTGGATTTGGGTGTTCAGATTTGCAATAAGATAAGCCATTCTGGAGTTCTGTCCTGCTTGGGTAAGCTGACTCTCAGGGTTTTAGAATCACAAAGCATAGAAACACTTTACCTTCACCAACCTACCTCTTTGTCTTCTCCCACCTGACAGCCCCAGTGCTGACCGTTCACAATGTCTCTGTTCAGATACACCTTGCTCTTCTCTACATCACTTGCTTATCCCAGTGAACTTTACTTTGCATCCCAGATTGGTTTTCAAAACTGACTCTTGTAGAAATCTCTCACCAGAGTGCCCTGTTGTGTATTCTGTTGTGGCAATGAATAATCATTAGTACTTATTGTCCAGTAGTTGGCTGTTTACAGTGACTGAGAAAGTATTATTCACTGCTTTTTATAATTTAAATGCCTCAAACTCACTTAACCATTCATCAATAGTAATAGAAAATGACGTCAGTCACTTTGAGAAACAGTGACTTGATCAGCCCTTGTCCTGACTGTTGATGAACAACTTAATACTTTATTCCTTTTAGTATTTTTTTGTTCTACTTAATACTATTGGTTGAACTCTGTAATTAACACACAATTATTCTTAGGTGTTGAAATTTAACTGAAAAGTGATCCCTGTTAAATATAAGAGTGGGAATACGAGAAAGAGGAGATGTACAATTTGGGACATGCTCAATCGGACTTGCCCCAAATGGTAGAGTTAGAAATGTGCCAGGGGATTCCAATTCAATCCCATCAAGGTGGCATGTACCAATTCCATCTCACGAGTCCAAGTGATCAATTTCTGTTCACAATTGATCATAATGATAGGATTAAGAGTCAAAGGGATCACATAAATAAGACTAGTGTCTGCGAATACTAACTGATAGAATAAAAAAGGGAGAGAACGATCCAACATAGGAAGCAGGATACACAACAGACTCATAGAATGGCAGATGTCCTAAATAGCACTCTTGCCTCAGACTGCCCTTCAGGCATTCAGATCTGGCTGAAGAGCCCATGAGAGTATTTTAGGCATGGAAAGCCAAAACACTCTGGCAAAAAACAAACAAACAAACAAACAAACAAAAAAAAACACCACACCTATATGCAAGATCTCTGTGAGTGAGATCCCAGTGGAAAGAATGGGCCATCAAAGAAGGAGGTACCTTTTCCTGAATGGAGGAGAGAACTGAGAACTTCCACTTTGACTATGACCTTGTCTAAATAAGATCAGAGTCGGCGAACTCAAAAGGCTTCCATAGCCTTGGCAACTCATGACAAGAGCCTAGGTTGATTACTGACGCCATGAACAAGAGTGTCAATTTGTTAAGTCAACAACAGGAGTCACTGTGCACTTACTCCTCATGTAGGATCTCTGTCCTTAATGTGCTGTACGTTGTGTACTCAAACAGTATTTTACACTTTGTGTTTCTGTGTGGGTGCAAACTGTTGAAATCTTTACTTGATATATGCTAAATTGATCTTTTGTATATGAAGATAATTGAAAATGAATCTTGCTGTGAATGGAAGGGGAGAGGGAAAGGGGAGGGTTGCGGGTGGGAGGGAAGTTATAGAGGGGGAAGCCATTGTAATCCATAAGCTGTACTTTGGAAATTTATATTCATTAAATAAAAGTTTAAAAAATGATGTCAGTATATATTTTTGTTTTCTTCTTGAAAATTAATAAAAGAATGGTTCACTAATCATTATGCCTGGAGGGAGCAAGGGAAGGCTTCTACATGGGACAACTGGTGATGGTGCTCAAGCGAAGGGGTGGTGGGGGCAAGACAGGTGAGAAGAGCCTAGGAATGTGAAGTTAATCAGACATCAGCAAATCTCTTGAAAGTGGTTTGAAAGTACTCTAGAAACCAATGAGGAGACAGGAGAGAATTAGTCTGAACTTTGCAAAACCACAGGCAGATGAAAGAGTGTACCTTTACATGTGTAATTCTCTAAATTCAGGCAAAAAGTCAGGTGATGATAATATGTAGACTGGTTATCCATGAGCATATTACCCTTTGAGAATCTGTCAATGAGGCTCTACTTGATTCTCATCCTCTAGGAATGGAGCTAGAGCAATGCTGTCTTCCTCAGACTCAATATATTTACTGAACGGGAGAGAATGCAGGTCTTTACCCTGTTTACCCAGCAAGGGCAAGAGAGGGGGCACCATGTTTTCTCCTGAAGCATGTTCCTTTCCTTTTGAGCAATGCGCTGGAACAGGAGAGAAGCAGAAAACCATTGCCACTGTTTGCCTCAGCTTCTCTTTTCAGCAGAATCACAGTCTATTCTCTGGAAACCAGACCACTGTCCATGCCAGACCGCGGGTGAGGTTCTCAGAGCCAGGGACTTGTTTATTTTCTTTGTTCCTCTTCCCACCCAGGTCGCCATCATACCAGAGGAATAAAGAATACATGGAGAAGTACTGCGTGGGCCAGGTAACCAAGCTTGCTCATCAACAGAAAGTCTGGTGACTGCCATTTCCCCCCGGTGTTGCTTCCAGCTACTTCTCTTTTCAGCTCACTAGCCCCAGCGACTGTTGACACCACAGAAGCAGCCATGGGTTGAGGAGACAGGAGTTACATATGCCATTTCTTGTCCTTTTGGCTAACTCTGCTCCTCCTGAGCAAGACTTTAGTGTAGTTTCCATCAGTATTAGAGGTGGGGATGGGAGGAAACAATAGTGGTCCAGTCTGTTTCTTGTGTATTAGCAGAGATAGAAACTTTAAAATATCATCCACTATTAAAATGGAGCCAAGACTAGAATAAAAACAAGATGAAGTTTCTTTTTTATTATTATTTTTTTATTTTTTGACAGGCATAGTGGACAGTGAGAGAGAGAGACTGAGAGAAAGGTCTTCCATTACTGTTGGTTCACCCTCCAATGGCCGCTGATCTGATGGCGGGAGCCAGGTGCTTATCCTGGTCTCCCATGGGGTGCAGGGCCCAAGCACCTGGGCCATCCTCCACTGCACTCCCTGGCCACAGCACAGAGCTGGCCTGGAAGAGGGGCAACCGGGACAGAATCCGGCGCCCCGACCGGGACTAGAACCCGGTGTGCCGGTGCCGCAAGGCGGAAGATTAGCCTATTGAGCCACGGCTCCGGCTCAATGAAGTTTCTAAAAGCTTGGGCATCTCAGATTCTTAGTTATCATTTATTGAGCACTTGCTATCAGCCAATCACTGTAGTAAGCATTTAACACAGTTTCTTACATAGTTTATTAATCTTTACAACAACTCTATGAAGTAAGTACAATTATCATCCCTATTTTACAGCTGGGGACATGGAGGCTTACCGAGATTAGGTAACTTACCCAACTCCAAACAGGCAGTAAATGGTGGACCTGGTATTCAAACCCGGGATGGTCTCCGTGAGCGAGTTGGGTTCTCGATCACTCTGCCACATGGTCCATGAGAAGTGTTGGCTGGAATACCTTCAGGGCATAATAACAATAATAGTTAACACTATTACTCAGGGCTTATCATATTCTAGGCCCTATTCTAAACCCTCTACATATACCAACTCATTTATCTTCTAAATCACACAACCCCATAAAGAAGGCACAACTATTGGCTGCATTTTACAGTTAAAAAAAAAAAAAGCGGGTCACTGAATTCGCTAAATTTACAGAACTAACAAATGGTGGAGTTGTTGACCAATTCTGCTAGTCTGATTCCAGGGATGGTCCTCTTAACTGCTGAGCTCCATTGAGGGGAATGCATTTCCTTGGGGCATGAGAAAGCCCAGTTCACTTTGAGGACTGGCTTTCTTCGTTAGAAAGTTGTGTCTGCGGCTCCAAGGGACAGCTCAGAAGCAAACAGCCGAGTTCAATAGTCCAACCTACAGCTGAGGCTCTTGCTCAATTTGTTCCCAAATGCTTGTCTCCATTACCCTTTAGCCTGCATCTTTGAACAAACTGATATACGGGGACTTCAGCAATGGCAGATTTCAGCTGTCCCTTTAATGTCTAATGAGCCTGCTAGCATGCTATGTTTTTCATTTGATCTAAAGGAGATCTAATGAGAGATCATTTCCCGATAACACACTGTCTGCTTTCAACATCACTAGGCAAGCACTTTGGTGCAAACAATCCCTAGTTTGGTTTAATTGCCTTTGAAAACGGGGCTCAGAGGCAGCATAAACTTCTCAGAGTTTGGGTCTGATTTCCTGAGGTGTTCCATTTCAGAAGAGGCCCCTGACAACAGTCAGAGAATAAAAACAAGTGTGGTCTGGGGCAGACAGTGTTTTTCAAACAGTTGGCCAAATCTCTCCTGGCAGCCGGGAAGCAGCTGAATCATCAAACGCTAGGCCTCGACCGAGATGGAGGCTGGGCTGCACTGAAGTGCATTCCAGACTGTGAAACCCAGGGCTGCTGCTGCTGCTGCCGCTTTCCAACCCTGGCTCTCTTCCAAGGGGCTGGCCTTGCTCAACCGCGCATCAATGTTTGATTTCGTCTCCTCTCCCTTTTTCCTCCTCTTCGTGATTTCCCAGACAGAATGTGCCAGCCTTGGATGGACTATTTGGATGAATTTTGGGGTCACCTCCGTGACAGCTTCTGCTCTGCAAGCTGAAGTTCATGAAATGTGTTTCCTGGTTGCAAAGTCAAAATGGCACAGAGGAAAGCCGCTGAGATGGAGCACTCTGGCAATGGACAAGAATGGGCAGACATTCTTTTCCAAGGGGCTGGAATGACCTAGGCATTCAGAAATTGAGAGCCAGATGTTTGGACAAAACCCTAGACCCAATTTGAATATGAAAAGTGTTGCCATCTTTTATTACATCCTTTTACTAAAACTTTGGAGAGAGGAGGATAACGAAGGGGGCTTACTTAGTAGGGTAATGCATCTTTAAAAATAAATGGATCTCCCCATTTATATCAAAAATAAATGTTTGGATTCCTTAAGTGCTATGATCTGAATGTGTCCCTCCAGAATTCGTATGTTGAGACCTAGTCCCTACTGTGGTGGTAGTTAAAACGTGGGGCTTTGGGGAGGAGACTGAGTCATGAGGCTCCTGAGTGGGATCAGTGCTCTTAGAAAAGAGGCCTGAGGGAGCTTGCTTGCTCTGTCCACTGTGGGAGGACAGAGAGAGAAGGTGGATATCTGCAACCGAAGAAGGGAGCCCTCGCCAGACACTGAGTCTGATGGTGCCTTAATCTCGGGGCTTCCCAGCCTCCAAAACTGTGAGAAATCAATTTGTCTTGTATGTAAATGACCCGATCTAAGGTATTTTGTCACAGCAGCCCAAACGAACTAAGACACTCAGCACGAACAACGAATAATGTTCTCTGTGCCTTGTAAGATGACTGCCTGGAACTCGTAGCATCTCTGTGCTGAACTCTGAAGGAGCACAAAGTGTCTGTTATGGTTCCCCAGCAGAGTGAACGTGGAGATGACTGTGGTTTAATCACACTTGCCCCTAATGAGTAAGGGGGGTGATCCAATGTTTTCCCGACTGATGGTGCCATGGTGGAGCTCACCTCAACAAGCTTAGGTAGGTTTTTCACCTAAAAGAATATTGGGGAAGGGAAGAGCCTCCTTTTTCGCTGTTAATTTTAACTGCCAAGGCATGGAGGTCGGGGGAGGAGGCTGGGATTTGGAAAGAACCTAGAAATTCCCCAGTACTATGATCCATTGTCTGGACTCCGATGGGAAAAAAGAAAGGGACTGCATTTCCGTCCCTTCAGTCCTTTCCCAAAGCACTCCTTCTCCATTGTGCTCTCTCTGACCTCACCCAGAATAATAAAAATGATAATGATAATTTGTGTGTTCATAAAACCCAGAAGAACTTTCAAGCTCATTTATATTTTATCTGTACAACTTAGAGAGGACAGCAAGATGAGATCTGTCCTTTTTTATAGATGAGAACATGGAGACCCAGAGCCATGAACTCATCTGCTCAATGTCACACAGGAAATTAGTTATACATCCAGGTCTGCTGGGTCATCAGTTCCCAGGGCCGTTACTCCTTCTACACACCAAACCACAGAGTGCTGGTTCTCAAAATTTGCATTGGGGCCAGCGCCGTGGCTCACTAGGCTAATCTTCCGCCTGCGGCACCAGCACCCCGGGTTCTAGTCCCGGTCGGGGCGCCAGATTTTGTCCCAGTTGCTCCTCTTCCAGGCCAGCTCTCTGCTGTGGCCCGGGAGTTCAGTGGAGGATGGCCCAAGTGCTTGGGCCCTGCACCCCATGGGAGACCAGGAGAAGCACCTGGCTCCTGGCTTCAGATTGGCACAGCGCTGGCCGCAGCGGCCATTGGAGGGTGAACCAACGGAAAAGGAAGACCTTTCTCTCTGTTTCTCTCTCTCTCACTGTCCACTCTGCCTGTCAAAAAAAAATTTGCATTGGAATCACTTGGGAAGTATTTTACAAATGCAGATTTATGGATGCTATCCTCAGAGATACAGTATGTCTGGGATAGGGGTTTGTAATGTAAGCTTAACATTTTTTAAAATTTATTTTTATCTATTCGAAAGACAGATTTCGGATCTCCCATCTGCTGGTTTACTTCCCAAATGTCTGCAACAGCCAAGGCTTGGTCAGGCTGATGCACGAGCCCAGAATTCAATCTGGGTCTCCCACATGGGTGGCAGGGACCCAAGCACTTGGGCCATCATCCGGTGCTTACCCAGAAGCATTAGCAAGAGAGCTGAATGGAAAACAGAATAGCTGGGACCCAACCAGCACTAACCACTACACCAGATGCCTGCTGTTTGGAATCCACATTTTTTAAAAAAAGATTTATTTATTATTTTAAAGGCAGAGTTACAAGGAGAGGGGGAGAGAGGGAGGGGGAGGGGGAGAGAGAGAGACAGAGAGAGATCTTCTATTTACTGGTTCACTCCCCAAATGGCCGCAATGTCCAGGGCTGGGCCAGGCTGAAACCAGGAGCCACGAGCTTCTTCCAGGGCTCCCACGTGGGTGGCAGGGGCCCAGGCTCTTGGACCATCCTCCACTGTCTTTCCAGGCGCATTAGTAGGGAGCTAGATCAGAAGCAGAGCAGCTGGGACTTAAACTGACACCCATAAGGCATTGCAGGTGGCAGCTTAACCCATTATGACAGCAGCCTTGCCCCTGGAATCTGCATTTTTAACAAGGTTTCCAAATGCTTCTGATGTGGAAGGTCCTTGGGCCATGTCTGAAATGATGAAATGAAAGCAAACTCATAAGCACTGAGCTATTTAGAGATTTCATTTCAATCTCTAGAGATAATCCATTTATATTTAAAGTTCATCCAGGAGTAGAAGAAAAGTAACAGGGCTATTTTTTTTAAAGATGTATTTATTTATTTGAAAGGCAGAAATGAGAGAGAGAGAGAGATCGATCTTCCATCTGCTGGTTCACTCCCAGATGGCCACAATGGCCCATACTGGGCCACACTGGAGCAAGGAGCCTTAAATTACATCCAGGTCTCCCACGTGGGCAGCATGGACTCAAGCACTTGAGCTATCTTCTGTTGCCTTCCCAGGGACAATTAGCAGGGAGCTTGATGGGAAACAGAGCAGCTGGAACCGGAATCAGTGCTCCAATATGAGCTGCCAGCATGGCAAGCGTTTGCTTCACCCTCTCCAAGCTATTCTTCAGAGTACTGTGAGATGAAGGGGTGGAGGAGAGTGGCTATTCTTTGGTATTGGCCACTTTCCCCCAACTCTTTCCTTCCAAAATCCTTTTTCACATGAAACTGGATTCAAATGAACAGCAAAGGAAGCCTTGAAGACAATGGTATCTTGAAAACTGGCCCCTGAGACAGGCGGCCAGCCAATGGCCAAAGTAAGAAAATGTGTAAACATGCCATGGGGGTGGTCCTAGGTAAATAGAATACAGGTGGGTACTTCCAAAAGTTCTTGGAAATTCTGAAATCCATGCATAATCTTTTCATAATATGCACTTTTCACGGAACTTTTGAAGAATCCCTATATCATGGGCTTCAAAAATTTTTGCACCAAAATAAACTTTTCTCTTTTAATTCCATTCTCATGAATTTTTTTAAAGATTTATTTATTCGAAAGTCAGCGTTACACAGAGATGAGAGGCAGAGAGAGGTCTTCCATCCACTGGTTCACTCCCCAGATGACTGCAACGGCCAGAGCTGCATCCATCCAAAGCCAGCAGCCTGGAGCTTCTTCTGGGTCTCTCACAATGGTGCAGGGGCCCAAGGACCTGGGCCATCTTCTACTGCTTTCCCAGGCCATAGCAGAGAGCTGGATTAGAAGTGGAGCAGCCAAGACTAGAACCGGCGGCCATATGGGATGCCAGCGCTTCAGGCCAGGGCGTTAACCCGCTGCGCCACAGCTTCCGCCCCACTCATGAACTTTTTAAAGTACCTTTGTTATAGGCTTGAGCCACAAGTATTTTCTTAGCACAGTTGATGGGGTCTTTTTACTTGGGAGCCAAGCTGCCTGGATTTGAATCCTCCTACTGCCAATTATTAACTGTAACCTTGAGCAAGTCACTTCACGCTTCCATGCCTTAGTTTTTAACTGCACAATGGGGAGAGCATTGCTGCATATTTCCTAATATTGTTGTAAGGATTGAACCAAATAATGTATGTACAGCACCTAAAGCAATGGCTGGCATCCAGTAAGCAGTATTAGTGCTATTATGAATTACACAACTCCCTGAGTCATTGCTCGGCTGCAATCACCATGGCATGGCTTGGGCCTAGAATCAGTCACTACAATGGTTGCCATGTGCCTTGAGAAGCTATGAAGAGAAGGTTCTCTGAGGAAGTACATGGTACTATTGGTGGCAGTTCACTGAGTCCCTGTCCCAGGCTAAAAGAGGAATCCCAGTGACATTTAGGGCTTCAAGTGTTTTCTGTGGTAGCATCACAGGGCAAAGAGACATTTGACCACCAAAGATAATACTCCTTTCTTCCTCTTAAAAATTATTCAGGGGCCAGCGCTGTGGCATAGTGGGTAAAGCTGCCGCCTGCAGTGCTGGCATCCCATATGGGTGCCAGTTCGAGTCCTGGCTGCTCCTCTTCCGATCCAGCTCTCTTCTATGGCCTGGGAAAGCAGTAGAAGATGGCCCAAGTCCTTGGGACCCTGCACCCACATAGGAGCCCTGGAAGAAGCTCCTGGCTCCTGACTTCGGATTGGCCATTTCGGGAGTGAACCAGCAGATGGAATACCTTTCTCTCTCTGCCTCTGTCTCTCTGTAACTACCTTTCAAATAAATAAATACATTATAAAAAATTATTCAGTGGAGGGGCCAACATTGTAGCGTAGCAAGTGAAGCTGCCTACTGAGACTCTGGCAACTCGTATGGGCGCTGGTTTGTGTCCTGGCTGCTCTACTTCTGATCCAGCTCCCATCTAATAGCCTGGAAAAAGCAGCAGAAGATGGCCCAAGTGCCCTGCCACCCACATAGGAGATCTTGATGAATCTTTTAGTTCCTGGTTTCAGCCTGGCCTAGTCCTGATCATTGTGGCCATTTGGGGAGTGAATCAGTAATGGAGGATCGCTCTCCCACCCCCCCATCTCTAATTCTGAACTTCAAATAAATAAATCTATTTTTAAAAAATTATTCAGTGGAATTTGGGGCCGGCACTGTGGTATAGTTGGTAAAGCTGCCGCCTGCAGTGCCAGCATCCCATATGGGCGCCAGTTCGAGTCCTGGCTGCTCCTCTTCCGATCCAGCTCTCTGCTATGGCCTAGGAAAGCAGTAGAAAATGACCCAAGTCCTTGGGCCCCTGCACCAAGGTGGGAGACCAGGAAGAAGCTCCTGGCTTTGGATCAGCACAGCTCTGGGCGTTGCGGCCAACTGGGGAGTGAACTGACGGATGGAAGACCTCTCTCTTTCTCTGCCTCTCCTTCTCTCTGTGTGTAACTCTGACTTTAAAGTAAATAAATAAATCTTTAAAAAATTATTCAGTGGAATTTAATAAAAATATGGTCAGTGTTGGTATAGCAGAATATACATTCAAAACACTGCAGTGTAAGGCTGTTGTTCCCCTTGTAACTTTTCCTTCTCAGGACCACTCCATAAATGGCAAAGGATGAGGCTCCTCCAACGGTATTAGTAAGGCCAGTGGGGATACAGGTCCCTGGTAACTGCACATTATGGCATGGTAGCTGCTTGTAGAAATTATGCCCAGGGACTGTCTTCCCATAACCGGCTAATGAAAGTGAGAAAAAGATGAGAAGGACAGGCAGACATGACATGGCAGAGACAGAAAGCAATAATATAATGTATATCAGGTGGGAGTAGGGATTGGCGATGCAAAGCAAGAGAAGAGGAGTTCTGAGAAGACATGAGCAGAGGCAAGGAGGGATCCAGTACTATGGCTAGAATCTCCTGGAAGTTTCTGGAGCACATCCTGTCTCGCAGCGAAAGTAAAGATTCAGTCCAGCCCGAGTCAGCTCACCTGCCAGTGGCCTCGCTCCCTGCTGCCTGTACTGTCACTCATGCTCACAGGCACATCTGCTCCAGCGCCTCAAGCCATTTCATGGTATATTCGCCTGTACATTTGCTACTCATGTGACCGCCAGCCAGCCAGCAGCCTAGGTTGAAGTAAGAAGGAAACACTGACAAATATAAAATACTTCTATCTAGAAGTGTCTGGTGCCAATTACATCCAGTTAGCACTTTAAAAAAATGAGACACTAGGAGCAGTGATATCAGCACTGGAGCCCAAAGACTTGTGCCTTTGATTAGGTGCACATGTACATCTAAAGAATACACTTGCACATAGCAATCTTTCAGTCACTGGCAAACTTCATGAAAATGATGTAAGAAGGATAAGTCCATTCCAGTTTTCTCTTTCAACAGGTTCAGTTACATAGTGCAAACTGTTCACAGATCAGACCATTTATTCCCCCCATGAGTGTCTGTTTGGCCAGGACCCAAGAGCTGCTAGGTTGGAGGGTGATGGTGGCTGCAGGAGATTCTTTGGCTACTGTGCTTTTTGTGCACATGCAGCTCCCACATTTTACGCTTGGAATTGGATAGTCCCTTGCAGAGTACATTGAACTTGGAGGGCTTTTTTTCCATGTACTTTGCAGCCTTCAAAACATCCAAGGATTTTTTTTTTTACAATCCCAGTTCAGTTGAACTTTGACTAGCTTTTTTTATAGACATAGTTCACTTTAATCACTTAAACAGAAGAACATCATGAAGTATGTTTTCATTCTGATGATTTTGCACCTAACTACCAGACAATGATCAAATATTTTTAAGATTTTTTTCCTACTTGACTATACGACCCCTTTAATTCTTAGATGGATGTACAGTTTGATTTAACTAAAGTTAGGATCTGTAGAAGGGCAGGATAGAAAGCTACAAATAATGAAAATTAATATTTTGCCTCTTGAAGACAAACTGAATAGAACAAAACTATTTAGCCAGAGCAAGGTTCTTGAAAATACCCAGTGAACCAGAAGCTAGAAGCATATCTTTTCACACTTCATTGTAAGAACAATTAAAGTGACTGGCTTTGATTATATACACTATTGCTAATATAATTCTCAGCAAGAATGGTGGGGAAAAGCAAATCATCTATACTTTATGTTCAGGATATATATTTCAGATATCTTCACTGTATATATTAGGCCACTTATGCAGTAAGGCACTGGGCTTGGTCTGCAAACCATTTTTACAACATTGGTGAGGGGCTGGTGCTGTGGCGTAGCGGCTAAAGCCACTGCCTGCGGTGCCGGCATCCCATATGGGCGCTGGTTCTAGTCCCGGCTGCTCCTCTTCCAATCCAGCTCTCTGCTGTGGCCTGGGAAAGCAGTGGAGGATGGCCCAAGTCCTTGAGGCCCTGTACCTGCATGGGGGACCCGGAGGAGGCTCCTGGCTCCTGGCTTTGGATTGGCTCAGCTCCAGCCGGTGCGGCCATCTGGGGAGTGAACCAGCAGATGGAAGACTGACCTCTCTGTAACTCTGTATTTCAAATAAATAAAATAAATCTTTAAAAAATAAAATAAAATAAAACACTGGTGAGGCTTGACCTCAGAAAGGCCTCCTCTGAACCCCCCAAGTTGGGTGCAGTGTCCACAGATATATTTCTAACTACATATCTGTTTATATTGTCATTCGTAGCACACTGTAAGGTGCTTGAAGGCAGAGACCATATTCTACTTGTATTGAAAACATCACTCTCAACATGCCGTATGATATAGAATACGAGCTAAAATAAATATTTGTTAAATTGTTGACAAGGGGACAAATAAAAATTGGGCAGTGGGTGTCCTAAAGTGAACATGAAAAGCATAGCCCACAACAGGCATTTAGACCAGCAATTAAGACACACGTATCCCATATGGGAATGCCTGGGTTTGATTCCTGGCTCCAGCTTCCCTTCCATGCAGACCCTGGGAAGCAGCAGTGACGGCTCAAGTAATTGAGTTCCTGCCACCCATGTGGGAGAGCTGAATTGTGCTCTTGGCTCCTGGCTCCAGCACTAGCACAGCCCCAGCAGTTGTAGGCATTTGAGTAGTAACCCAGCAAGCGGGAGTGCTCTCTCTTTCTCTGTCTCATCTTCATCACCTCAAATAAATAACTAAATTTTAAATGTGGCTCATGTTCTAGTATGATTTCCATGATTTAGATGAAAATCTGTACTCTTGATTTATGTAATGTAATCAAAAAGCCTGCCTTGGGAAATCTCTCTATCCTGAACTTCATTACTTTATTCTTCAATTTTGCCTGAAATCTCAGAATGAGATCCATTTTGTAAAGTTGGAGAATCTTTGTTTTAAAGGTTTATTTATTTATTTGAAACTCAGAGTTACAGAGTGAGAGGGAGAGACAGAGACAGACAGGGAGAGGGAGAGAGAGATCTTCCATCCACTGATTCACTCTCCAGATGGCTGCAATGGCCAGGGCTGTGCCAGGCCAAAGCCAGGAGCCAGGAGCTTCATCTGGGTCTCCCATGTGGATTGCAAGCGCCCAAGGACTTGGGCTATCAGACATACGTTCCTTTCCCCAGGCCATTAGCAGGGAGCTGGATTAAAAATGGAACAGCCGGGAAACGAACCTGCGCCCCAATGGGATGCTAATATCACAGGCAGTGGCTTTACCCAAGTTTGAGAATCTTTAAAGAACTTTCAGGTGATTCACCTTTCATATCTTAGTATGAAATTGTTGGGTCAGATCAGTCTACTTTTTAACATCTTGTTGAGATAAGCACTGAGTTTTTACTAAAGAGGTAGGAGGATGGTGCCACAGTTCGCAAGGACAGCATTTGGGAGCATATAGAAATCCAGCCTAGGTTCACTGCAGATTCGGGTCCTGGGAGGGGTAGGGGTGAAAGTGAAGCATGGGTCAGTTGGAACACTTGAATGTCAAAGTAATATCTGTAATATGGAGATATGGAAAGGTCAAGTTGTGGGGAGCAACTCGGACTAGACTAAGTTACTGGAATTAAGACTTATTCTATGCATCTGCTCTCCCACAATATGGCGCTGGGAGAGGAGAAAACAGCTTCTACGCAGCTGCCTCTTGCCAACTTGAGTGATGACCTCCAGGAGCTGATCCTGCTCCTGATTGGAGGAGAGCAGCGTACTCGGCGTGTGGGCAGCTGAGTTGGGATTGGCGGAGGAGGACTATAAAGGAGGAGAGAGACAACATGCACCAGGGAACATCTAAGGGGAACATCTATCTGAAGGAACACCTGTGCAGCCCCCGAGAGAGCCGGCCGGCGGTGTGCCGCTCCCCTGCGGAAGTGGGGAAAGTGGCCAGGGGGAACCGCCCTTCCACGGAGGTGGAAGGGTCGGCAGCCAACCCGGGAAGAACCAGCAGCAAACCCGGGGATGCTCCTGATTGGAGGAGAGCAGCGTACTCGGCGTGTGGGCAGCTGAGTTGGGATTGGCGGAGGAGGACTATAAAGGAGGAGAGAGACAACATGCACCAGGGAACATCTAAGGGGAACATCTATCTGAAGGAACACCTGTGCAGCCCCCGAGAGAGCCGGCCGGCGGTGTGCCGCTCCCCTGCGGAAGTGGGGAAAGTGGCCAGGGGGAACCGCCCTTCCACGGAGGTGGAAGGGTCGGCAGCCAACCCGGGAAGAACCAGCAGCAAACCCGGGGAGGGCCAAGCAGACAAAAGAACAGCGCAGAGTCCTGTGTCGTTCCTCCACGAAGACGGGGAGCGACACAAGTGATTTGCCCAAGGTCATATAACTATTTCCTGATAGAAATAAAAGCAACAGAACTTTAATGTTTTTATCACATCAACAATTAAATTCAGGGGCCGATGGTTAGCAGATGGCATAGCAGGTGGCATAGCAGATGAAGCTGCTGCCTGCAACACTGGCATCCTGTATGGACGCTGGTTCAAATGCCATCTGCTCTACTTCTAATCCTGCTCCCTGCTAATGTGTCCAGGACAGCAGCTGAAGATGGCCCAGGTGCTTGGGGCCCTACCAGCCATGTGGGAGACCTGGATGGAGTTCTAGGCTCCTGGTTTGTCCTGGTCCAGCACCAGACATTGTGGCCATTTGGGGAGTGAACCAGCAAATAAAGATATTCTGTCTTTCTCTCCCTCCCTCCCTCCCTATCTTTAACTCTGCCTTTCCAATAAATAGAGAAATAAATCTTTAAAAGACAAAGAAACAAATTCAATTCCCGTGTTTGTTAAGCATCTATCACATGTATCACATGCTTAACTTGTGCTGCATTACTGGAATTTAAAGACAATAAGTGAAGGGACAGGTGTTGTGCACACTGGTTTAAGTCATCACTTGGAATGCCTGTGCCTAGAATTGAGTCACACCTCTGCCTCTTATCCAGCTTCCTGCTAAGGAGCACCCTTAGAAGGCCATAGATAACAACTCAAACACTTTGGCCCCCGCCACCAATGTGGGAGAGTTGGATGGAGCTTTTGGCTTCCAGCTTATGTCTGGCCCAGGGCCAGTTTTTGCAGGCATTTGGGAAGTGAACCAGCAGAAGGAAGACAGTGTGTGCTTGCTCACTCTTCCTCTGTGTTGCTCTCTCTGCCTTTGAAATAAATAAAAATAAATAAACTATGGAGCCGGCGCTGTGGCACACTAGGTTAATCCTCTGCCTGAGGTACTGGCATCCCATATGGGCATATGGTTCTAGTCCTGGCTGCTCTTCTTCCAATCCAGCTCTCTGCTATTGCCCGGGAAGGCAGTGGAGGATGGCCCAAGTGCTTGGGCCTCTGAACCTGCATGGAAGACCAGGAGGAAGCACCTGGCTCCTGGCTTCGGATCGGCGCTGCTCCAGCCATTGCGGCCATTTGGGGAGTGAACCAATGGAAGGAAGACCTTTCTCTCTGTCTCTCCCTCTCACTGTCTGTAACTCTACCTCTCAAATAAATAAAAAGAAATTCCAAATGAAGTTAAACATCCCTTAAATCAAATCCCTTCCAAAAACTTTAAATAAAACAAATAAATAAACTAAAAAAAGATAATGAGTGAAGGTCTCTTCTTTATCACACTCAAAACAGTCAAGGTAACAAGTATAATAATGTCAATCATATAGAATTAACTTCTCTTTTTGGAATCTATTTTAACTTCCCCTCTCTAGATCCATTATGTCACCAAGTCATGTAGATTCTGACTTTCTAATATCTCCTGGCTCTGCCCATTTACCTACATAGCCTTCATTCTCACCGTAGTTGCATCCTTATCACCTCACCTAAGGATTATTGTAACAGTCTCTGAATTGGTATTCCTATACCTATTTTCTCTCATCCTTCAATCATTACACAGCCATATCGGATTACTATTTCTAAAACACCACTTCACATAGATCCATCATGACTCTGCTCAGAAGCATTTAATGCTCTCCATTGACCAAAGATGAAGGCCCAATTCTTACGCTGACTTCACAGTCACTCCCTTTACCCTCCTTTGTATTCATCTATTTATGGACACATACTGATTTGTGAGGGCAAGGACTCTAGCTTCTCATTTGTCAATTCCTCTATTCTAGCACAAATTAGGCACTGAGTAAATGTTTTTTATTGATGATCATTTCCCATAATACAACATTAAAATATTTTCATTATCTCATAATCAAGTTTGCAGAGGATATTTCTAAATGTATTAAAGCCTTATGTTATTAGTTATTTGATTTAATCTTTGTAACAATTATATTTTCAGGCAATATTTTATATCACCCATAATTTTTCACACATGTGCACATTCACAAAGCCAAACTCTGGCAGAGACTGACCTAATTCCCCAATACGCATGACAAATACCTACACTGCTATCATTTGACTTGCCTTTCAGAATTTTAGCTTAAATCTGTCTTATTACTACTAAATATACAATTCATTCTGGACAAGAATACTGAGAAAGAATAACCAACTCTCCCTTCCCCTTGTGCTTTGTGTTTGCTCTTTGTGCTGGTTCCCACAGTGGGATTCCCAATGGGTCCATAGGCAGTAGTTGACAGGAGTTTTAGCTGAAGACAAATGATGGATTACACTCACTCAGAAAATTATGTACCCATTTTTAACAAGCTGGGAAACAAGGTGTCATGGAGAAATCATTGGCTTAACAATGAGGATAACTTTATTTTACCAAGAACTAGTAGTATGATCTTAGAATCTTGTAAATGCTCATGAATCTATTTCCACATCTGTCCAACACAGTAGTGGTGAATTTAATTCATTCACTTCATAAATCTTCAATAGTTGCCAAACACATGATAGGCATGATGCAAGACACTTTGAGGTATAGAAAGATGACTTGACTAGAACCCAGATATGAGATTCTGTTCTTGAGAATCTTGTAAGTCTAGATGGCAGAAGATACGTATCCAGAGGACTGAAGCATTCCTGTACAGTGGACAGGTATAAGAACCATTAAAAAGGTAAGATAAAATATGTAATAATCTTGCAGATCCCTTCAGCTTAAGCTTTCTATGTTTTGTAACTAATTTCCATGAAAAAATCTTTACTGCTGAAAATAGATACTGTAATAGTTTTTTACTTTATATTGTTAAAAAATTCTTGGAGAGGCAAAAGGGGATAGACAGAGATACAGATACAGATAGAGAGCAAATGCCCACAATGGTTGGTATCGGCTGGGCCAAAGCTGGGAGCAGGGAACTCAATCCAGGTCTCCCATGTGGGTGGGTGGCAGAAACCCAATTATTTGAGTCATCACTGCTGACTCCCACAGTCCATATCAGCAGGAAGCTGGAGTCTGGTGCTAGAGCCAGGTATTGGATGTGGGTTTCCTAACCAATGTCTTAACAATTAAGCCAAATCCCTACCCCTAAAGTGCTTTTGTTATTAGCATCACCTCTCATGTCAATGAGATGTGAATGATTTGGACATTTTGCAGAAGGATTTAATACCCCTCACAAATCAGACACAAAAAAACAGGAGCTTTTAAAATGAGTTTAAAATTTTGAAGACAAACACCAATGACATTACTGAGTCTCCTCTGTACTTTGAGCCTTCCTCAAGAGGCTGTGGGAGTTAGAAATGAAGCTCAACATATGGGGCCTCTCCACATCCTCATTAGCATGTAGGTGGGGAGATAAGACTAAATATACAGAGGATGATTTTAAGACAGTTTGGTATGAATTGCATAGGAGGCAAGAGAAGAGAAATATTGCAAAGATGGAAAGATCTGTCATTTAGAATCCCTCATCTGGCTATCTGTTTCAGATCTAGCTCCATGTTAATGTGTCTGAGAAGGTGTCAGGTAATGACCCAAGTACTTGGGTTCATGTCACCCACTTGGGAGTTCCGGATGACTCCTGCCTCTGGCCTGGCCCAGCCCAGCCCTAGATATTGTAGGCATTTGGGGGAGTGAAACAGCAAATGGGAGACTCTCGCTCTCGCTCTCATTCTGCGTTTCAAATAAATTTTTTTTAAAAAAAGTCAGTCAGACTTGGATTTAAAACCATCTCTACAGCTTACTAGCTATAAAACTGGGGCTATGGCTTAACTTCACTGAAACTTGGCTTCTTTAATTATAAAACAAGGATAATAGTAGAAGCTGCTATGCAGGGTTGTCGTGATGATTAAATGAGCTAATGCACATAAAGTGAAAAGTAATACCTGGTCCACAGAGGTATTTAAGGGTTATTTGCTGGTTTCAGTAATCAGGGAGAGTTGGAACACCTAAGGACATTTAAAGATGGTGAGAGGAAGAAATAGGAAATATATAAACAAAATCTAGTTAGAATTTTGACCTGTAAGAAAAAAATTAAAGGAAAAGAATACACATTCCTTTATACATTTCCACATGTCAACAAGCATCAACTAATAGTGAAAATTAGCAACCTAGTATTGGCTGGATCGCACATCTCTTCTTAGTCATTAAACTCTCTTCTAGTAGAATCTTTAAATATCATAGGGGCTGTTGCAGTTTGGTTCACAGATCATGAAAGTAAACACAAGGGCAATTCACTATTTGGTAAGCTCAACAAATTTTCTTTTGATTTTCCAGCAGTTCAAATGAGTACAGCCTTGAGAAATAGTTCCAAGTAGCATAATATGTCTTATATCAACCTTTATCAAGTTGTTGAAACTGGATGAAGTATTTGACTGACCTTGCACCTTTCTTCTTTCTACATAATATTATGACGACTGGCAAACTAAAAATATTTTGGTACTTTGGGCTGAAATGTGTTAGAAGCAGAAGATACAAATCCCCAAAAATAAAATGTGAAAGAGAAAAGCTTATCCCCTGAATTCAGTTTTTAAGGAAGAAGACCAAGTACATTATGGAGATTGAGTTGTTTTCTGCATTGATACGACTATAGGCATACTGTTTTCTCTGAAGCACAAGCAAGCAACACTCTCATGGGTTTTGACATACTCAAGCTGTTGTGGAAACATCATGTCTCACTTTTATTCATGTACTCTGGGTTAGGAAAATTAATCTGGAAAAAATCAAAGCTCTCTCAATTTAACTTTCCGATGCATTGCACTTGCCTCGTGGGTCCCCGCTACTAGACTCTGAATTGGAGATAGCCATGCCGCTTTCCTAGGACTCTGCAGGATTAGCAAAACTCACAGCAGCATGTGGCCTCTAGGTTGTCTTAGCCTGACACAGGCAATCACCCCTAGGGTCCCAGGAAGGCATATTTCCAGAGGTCAGAAGAAAGTCATTTTTTCCTGAGAAATTTATGGCATTTTATAAAGGGGGGGGGGACTCATAAGGCATTTCCAAACACTAAATACTTCCGCGTTCCTTTCAGAGAGTTCATCTTTCTGTACATAACCAGTGCTTCTAAATGAACCTCACTGTACCCCCTGGCACTGTAACTGAAAGACTTCAATCATTAGTAGAGATTAGCCCCTGAGGGGTGCGTGCGCTATTAGAAGATGAAGCCTAAGTCTAGTTACTTAAATCAATTATTTAAAACCTTCAAGGTTGATCAGGAGTCATGCAGCAATTTTAGGATTTCGTAATGCAAGCTGCCTTAAATAGACTTGAGGCCCAAGCCACAATCCAGAGGTAGGTCATGATCCTGTGGGAGACAAATCCATTATTTCTTCCAAAGACGTTTAAGGAAATTTAAAAAATAGTCAAGTATATCTTATGATTAAAATAATGAGTCACACTATGAATAAACAGGTAACATGATACAGGCACACAAAAAAGTAACACAATTGTAATGTCCTGCTGGTATGTAATATGAATACCCGTTCTTCACAATTAAGGATCCTTAAGAGCTTGCCTTCCCATCTGGAGATGGGTTTAACACAAAAATATGGTAGATGAAATGGATAATTCAGGTTGCGAGTCTATGAATTTTATATTCCTTTCCAACTGCGTGTTGTTTGCCTCCCAAGATACCGTCTCAGAAGTTTGCCAATTACAACAGTGTGACTATTTTGAAAGAATGTTCATTTGAGTTCCCAGCAAAAATAATTTCAAGGAGATGCTGCCATTCAAAACATTCACAAATGAACTCCATACTTCATTACCTCAATTGCAAGCACAAAATAAAGACAATATGATTATTTCATTCAAAATATGCTTTTTACTGAAACAAACGAAAAAATCATGCTTTCTTTAGAAAAAGATGCCTGAGGCAGGGTAATGATAGACTAACTACCTCTACTGCTAATGCGAACTTGATAGTCTGGTTTTTTCTTTCGTTCGTTCGTTCGTTCTTTCTTTCTTTCTCTCTCTCTCTCTTTCTTTCTTTCTTTCTTTCTTTCTCTCTCTCTCTCTCTCTCCCTCCCTCCCTCTCTCTCTCTTTCTTCCTTTCTCTTTCTTTTTTCTGACAATGACATATATGTTTCGGTCCCCATGGAGCCCGTTTTACTACCTCTGACCATTTGATGCTTTGTTGATTAGGTTTGTAGGCTAATAGCTCTGCTTGTGGCAAACCACTGGAGTTAAAATGTGCAGAGGAAAGAAAATGTGGTTTATTGGATGCTAAACTAAACTGAAAGCAGACCTTGGTTCAATTTCTGGCTTCTCTTTGGACAAATCATATGTTCCTTGACCTTGAGCAAGTCATTTACTATTGCTGTACCCCAGATGGAGCAAGTAGGCTTCATTATAAGAAAACTTCAGTACCATATCCCCTCATTAGCATACTTTATAAAGTAGAGAATAAATGTAAAATGCATTAATTGAATAACTGCTCATTCAAAATGCTTTAAGTGCCAGAATCTAATGGTACCATCCAAAGTACAACTGAAACCACACTCCAGAATAGCACTGGGAATCCATGGTTCTTTATACCCTGTGGTGAGATATCAGAGGGGGAGACTGTGGGGAGAAAAAGGAAAGACCCAGGACAAAGACTTATACTTACTTCCTCTCCTTCTCTTCCTTTCTCATATTTCCTCCTTCCTTGTTTTATCAGAAAAGGAATGGAGATGGCTAAATGTTGCACACACCGGGGACACCCACAGTCCTGCTAACCAGAGAGAAGTCCTACCTGAGCAAAGTAAGGGAACAATAATTGAGGGTTTGAAAGTTAAGAGGAAGGGGGATGGTTCATCACAGGCACCTTTGATTGTTATCAAAGTTTCAGGAGGGCAAACCAATGTGATCTGTAGAATGTCTGGGATTTTTAAACAGCAAGGCAGGCTATGAACCAAGCTGCTATTTTGAGACCACCATTTTCTATATGTGAGAGTGTAACCCTTTTCTTTTTTTTAAAGATTTTATTGATTTATTTGAGAGGTAGAGTTACAGACAGTGAGAGGGAGAGGCAGAGAGAAAGGTCTTCCTTCTGCTGGTTCACTCCCCAAATGCCGCAACGGCCAGAGCTGCACCGATCCGAAGCGAGGATCCAGGTGCTTCTTCCTGGTCTCCCATGCTGGTGCAGGGGCCCAAGCACTTGGACCATCTTCTACTGCTTTCCCAGGCCACAGCAGAGAGCTGGACTGGAAGAGGAGGGACTAGAACCAGTGCCCATTTGGGATGACGGCGCTGCAGGTGGAAGATTAACCTACTGCGCCACAGCACGGGCCCCAAGAGAGTGTAACCCTTTAAAAAACCATATCTCAGGAATACACCTCTCCCTATAGGGCATTAGATATTGGTAAAGCAGAGTTCCTTTTATTCAAGGTTGCTCTAATAAACAAACCAAAAACTCAAACAAAACAAACAAATCCAGAGATGTACTTATTCTATATATTGAAGGATAGTCAGACCAGTTAATTACTTTTTTTCTAGTTGATTATTATTTATGATCTACTTTATGGCATCAAGTGAACTTAGTATAATAGTAAAATAGAGAATTCTAGAGCTGGGAGGAGCGTTAGTCATTTTATAGGGAAATATACTTGGGCACAGATAAAATTACCCAAGATTAACAATAAATATTGAGACTAGAAATAAAATCTTCTGAATTTCATTACAGCAATAAATATTCTATTGCTTACATTTGACGACATATGACTTGACAAGATCCTAGAAGTAGTATCACTTGAGGGGCTGGTATTGTGGTGCAGTGGGTAAAGTTGCTACATGCAATGCTGGCATCCCATATCAGAGTGGTGGTTTAAGTCCTGGCTGTTCTGCTTCCTTGCTAATGTGCCTGGAAAAGCAGCAGAGGATGGCCTAAGTACTTGGGCCCCTAACACCCATGTGGGAGACTGGATGGAGTTCAGGGCTCCTGGCTTTTATCGGGACCAGCGCTAGCCACTGCAGCCATTTGGGAAGTGAGAGTGGATAAAAGACTCTGAAGGGCCTGCACTGTGATGTAGTGGGTAAATATGCTTCTGCAGTGCCAGCATCCCCTGCACCCATGTGGGAGAAACCGGAGGAAGCTCCTGGCTCCTGGCTCCTGGCTTCAGCTTGGCCCAGCTCCTGCTGTTGCAGCCATTTGGGGAGTGAATCAGCGGATGGAAGATCGATTAATATCTCTCTCTCTCTCTCTCTCTCTGCCCTGGCTCTGCCTCTCTGTAACTCTGCCTTTCAAATAAATAAATAAATCTTAAAAAAAAAACACTCTGTCCCTCTCTCTAGGTCATGGTGCCTTTCAAACAAAGAAATAAATATTTTTCATAATAATAATAAAATGGTTTTCTATATTCTGTAAGAGGTCAGTTACTAAATATGAAATCAGATACCAAGACCATAACTGACTTTAGTTGAATGTTCCTTAGTTTTGGTTTTGGATTTAATTTCTCCACCAGTATGACATAAATGAGCATTTTTTATGAATATTATCAGTCTCAACAGAATGAAAGGATAAAAAAATATTAAGAGGCTGAAATGTATTGTCCAACAAAGCCACAGGTTCTTTTACAGAAAAGTGTTAATAGGAAAGAAACTTAGTGATGGTTTTGCCTGCCTAAAGATAGCAATGCCATATTCTATGAGTCTATAGCCAGTGCTAGTGCTGCTACCGGCACATGCAGTTCCTTCTGGCAAATTACAAAATGGCATTTCCTGTAGGCAGATGAGTTGGAAAGAGAAAGTTCTCTCAAATCAATGACAAGAAAGTACAGCTTCCACCTATGCCAGCAGGATTTCCCCCAACTCCTGCCCGTGCACCAGGAGCCATCATACGGCGAGCAGCCTGACAACCTGAAAAAGACTTCAGCACTATTCGCTTTATCCCAAATGCTGTCATTTCTGTCAGTGAAGTGTTCATTAGCAGTAAGTTAAAATTCAGCTGTGGAAAGCACACACATCTTGAGTTTCTTTGGCTTGACTTCAAAATCAACAAAGACAAGAGATCCAAGTCTCTGTAGTATCCTAGCAATAAGTATGGGGTTTTACGTTACTAAACACATTGACCCATTTCTGCAGATTTGCAAACTGTCCTATCCACTTCTCTGTCCAGCCAAATTCTGCTGATGCTGTAAAGCCTCCTCTTCCCTGCTGTCTTTACTGACTCCTTCCAATCCTCACTGATATTTCTTCCTTACATCCCCCAAGACTCACTGTCTGTTAACGATTTGGCATTGAATGGCATTTGGCCAGAAGTCCCATTAAAACTGAAATTGCAAGCTGCACCAAAGATGACATTGGCATTCCTGTAGGAATAGTTTCAGGGCAAGGTGGGAAGTTAATTCAGAAATTATCAAGCAGCTCTTTCTCATGGAGTAAGGTGGACTTACAAGGAAGAGAACGAATACATGGCAGCCCAATGCACCCAGTACTGGCATATGCTGTCCACAATTCCATTTTGTTGGCCTGTAAATAACATATGTTCACCCAGCCAATTCTTCTAAAAGCAGAAGATGGGTCCTTCTAACCAGCTACTGTGAACAGTGATTGAAAGTATCCATCTCTCAAGGAATGGAGGCAGGGTATTTACCATTACTTTTTTTTTTTTTTTTTTTTTTTTGACAGGCAGAGTGAACAGGAGCCAGGTGCTTCCTCCTGGTCTCCCATGCAGGTGCAGGGCCCAAGCACTTGGGCCATCCTCCACTGCACTCCCGGGCCACAGCAGAGAGCGGGACTGGAAGAGGAGCAACCGGGACAGAATCCGGTGCCCCAACCGGGACTAGAACCCAGTGTGCCGGTGCCACAGGCGGAGGATTAGCCTAGTGAGCTGTGGCGCCGGCCTACCATTACTTTCTTTTTTTTTCTTTTTCTTTTTTGACAGGCAGAGTGGATAGTGAGAAAGAGAGAGACAGGGAGAAAGGTCTTCCTTTGCCGTTGGTTCACCCTCCAATGGCCGCTGATCCGAATGCGGGAGCCAGGTACTTATCCTGGTCTCCCATGTGGGTGCAGGGCCCAAGGACTTGGGCCATCCTCCACTGAACTCCCTGGCCACAGCAGAGAGCTGGCCTGGAAGAGGGGCAACCGGGACAGAATCCGGCGCCCCGACCGGGACTAGAACCCAGTGTGCCGGCGCCGCAAGGTGGAGGATTAGCCTAGTGAGCCGCGGCGCCGGCCCACCATTACTTTCAATATGATAAATTCTGTAGCCTGTTTAAAAATGTGAAAAAAATAAGAAAGCTACTGAATTAAGTGTGATAGTAACTGCATTTTAAAAAAATGTTTTTGTATTTATTTCCATCTACTTGAAAGACAAAGCAACAGAAAAATAGAAAGAAGGGGGGAATGGAGAGAGAGGGAGAGAGGGGGAGGGGGAGGGGGAGGGAAAAAGAATGGATGTTTCACCTGCAGGTTCATTCTCCAAGTGGTCACAATAGCTAGTGCTGGGCCAGGCTGCAGCCAGGAGCCAGGAACTCCATCCAGGTCTACCACGTTTGTGGCAGGGACCCAAGTACTTAGGCCATAATCCACTGGCTTCCCAGGTACATTAGCAGGAAGAAGGATTGGAAGCAGAGTAACTGGGCCTCAAACCAGCACTCTGATATGGGATGTGGGTGTCCCGAGCATCAGTTATACCCACTGTGCCACAATACCTATACCACGACATTTATTTTAATAATTTAGATGATGCTCTAAAAGAGTTGCCACAAGATATCCTGTTTCCTGACACTGGTGCATGTTTGAGTGAAAAACACAATTTGAAGTCTATCTTTTCAGCTTCAAAGAGAAAAGGCTGTGGAGATAGGAGTGGGAGGAGTAGCAGAAATTGACATGACTCCTGCTGATACCTTGTCAAATATGTGCACAGAAGTGTTTGTTCTTTTCCATTAGTTTGTTGTGGTAGTGCTAATAACTGCTATCTTTTGAGGTTGCTTTGAAGTAAAGTTTGTCTTTCCATGAAGAAAACAAAACAATGCAAAAGAGGAAAAGGTGGCTTTCTATCACAAACCCCAATCCCAAATCTTCGCATTCCAGTGGAGGAAAGGTACGTGTCAATGAAATAACAGATGAAAAATGTACACTCACAAGCTCCAGTATCTAAATAGGCATATGTGCTGGGGAGGGGGGGTGTGATGGTGCAGAGGAGTATAAGTTGGCTTGAAATTTTTTTAATGACAATGCCTGTGGCTCCTCTTAGCCACACGCCAATGAACCAACACTAGCAGACAGGCAGAGTAGCCTCAGTGCTCATAGGAGGAAAAAGGATCCACTTCAGGGGCCGGCGCCATGGCTCACTTGGTTAATCCTCTGCCTGCGGCACCAGCATCCCATATGGGCTCCAAGTTCTAGTCCCAGTTGCTCCTCTTCCAGTCCAGCTCTCTGCTGTGGCCTGGGAAGGCAGTGGAGGATGGCCCAAGTGCTTGGGCCCTGCACCCCATGGGAGACCAGGAGAAGCACCTGGCTTCGGATCGGCACAGCGCCAGCCATGGTGGCCATTTGGGGAGTGAACCAACGGAAGGAAGACCTTTCTCTCTGTCTCTCTCTCTCTCTCACTGTCTATAACTCTACATGTCAAATAAATTTTTAAAAAAATTTTTAAAATTCCCAGAAATACTAAAAAATCTCTGAAATCAAGGCCCAATATCCATTCTGCAACTATCTGCTGAAGGGCTTAATTAGAGACAAAGTGCTTAGTCAATATTTATGTGACTGAAAAATAAATTTCTATTTTTAAAAATCAATACGACTAGATTTTACAGATATGAAGATAATGATATGGCATACTACATTCAAAAGAGTTAAAAAAGAATTAAGGATTGGCAAAAGAATTTAAACCAAGGGTAGCTCCATTGGATGAAAAAAAGCATAGCCCCAACGCTTCTAATCATAGAGTAGGCTCTGTGAGTTAATGACATTTCTTTATAAGACATGTGATTTTTTTTTCTGTCTGGAGGCAACACACATTGAGGAATTGAGACAAACATCAATAGAACAAAAGCTGCAGCTCAGCTGTTTGGAGGAAATCAATTCAAACAACTCCTAATTTGCTGGGTGACACATCATGAAACATTAAGCTAAGTGGTGGCACCTGGCTTCAGAAGCCTGCTCTCCAGGACAGCCACCAATTTGTGCTGAAAGGGAACGTCGCCCCTCCCCACCGCTTTCATATGAAGCTTACACACCAAGATGAAAATGATATCAAAGGGCTCTAAACAAAGAGCTTCCCAACAGACAGTTATCTCTTTGTCAGGTTATCCCATGCAACTTTCTGAAACAAAGCAACAATGAGCTGTACTAAGAAAATGTTTTGAGATCTAGAAGCTGTGAACAGAACTTAAAACGTTCAGTACGGAAGCGAGGCATGTGGTGTGGCCGGATATCAGTATAATGGACATCTGGGTCATGATTTGATGAGGTTGTCAGCGAAGATGTTTTCCTCATCTGGGATCAGTGATTCGGAAGCTCCAGCACCCTGTACCTTAAAAATCTTCAGATCAGCTACTTACTGTCTCAGAGAGACCAATGTAAGCGGAGTTCACAGAAGAAAAATTGGGGAGGGTGGGGCTGACCTTGAGTTGACTGAAAAATCCAGTCAATAGGAATAACATAGATTGTTGGTGATGAAAGAAGGCCTAAAGTGTTGTGGAAAGCTTTGGGGAATATTCACTACAATATTGTGGGCTGTAAATATGCATCGAATGATGACCTACTAGTTGGTCAGTTTGAGTTGGCTGAGATGGAGGATATAAAAAGAAACGAAGCCACTTTCCCCAGAGAACCATATCATCTAATGAAGACAAGATTAATAGTGACCATTTAGCAATTACTATGTGCCAAGTAATGCGTTATATACGTTATAACATAATCCTCACAATATCCCAATGAAGTAGGTACTTTTATTTCTTACACTATAAAGAAGAAGAGACTGAAATCAAAATAGGTTATGCGTCTTGTTCAAAATCCTTCACCCAGTGACAGAGGCAAGATGTGAATTGTCATCTTACTCCTAAGTCTGTGTACTTAATCACTCAAGTACAGCCAACAGTGAAGTGCAGATAAAAATGAGGTCTACCACAGAGTTGACCTCATTTATGAGAATTAATGAGGTAACATATGAAAACAACAAGGAGAATGCCTGGAATGGAGCAAAGGAATGTTAAAAAAATAACTTGTTATCTTCCTCTTCATTTAATGTCATCATGTTTTTCTATATGCTAAAGTATGAATCCCTTTTACAACATCCTTGACGGGTAGTTCCCAGCGTCTGATTCCACATCTCCCATGGGGCAGGAAGCTCAGTCCTTGAGCAAGCTGCTTCACTGTGCAACAGCTCTCGCTGTTTAGAGGAATTTCCTTTCAACAGCTGAAATAAACCGTCCTATAACTTTTGCATACCGGCTCTAGTTCTGCCATCGAGAATAACACGGAATAAGCTGACATCCTCTCCCACTTGTCATAATATGACAAGAAATAGGGAATGACTCAAGATTCCGAGCTGGAGAGCGACAGGAGGAAAGGTAAGTCTAAGGAAGCTGTGTCTGATGAGAATGAGTAGAGCTGAAAACAGACAGGGAGGTCGGGGAGGAGGATATGGCAGTGATCCAGGTCATATGGACCAGGAGAAGAACAATGACAGTCAAGATAGAAGAGAAGCACAGATAAAGAAAACCTTTCATGAGGAAAGTTGACAGGAATATATATGGCAGGGGGTGGGCTGGGTAAATAAAAGAAATCTCAGCACTGTCCCTCAGTTTTCAAACCTAGCTATCAAAAGGAGCCAAGTTTTTGTTTCAAGCACATGTGTTTGGAGGGTGAGATGATTGGCTTTGGATTTAACTTGACAATTTAATAAGCTACCCCGTCCTAATCCAGTCAATAGAGATGGGTGACTAGCAAGAGCTATCTGGGTCTAGAGATGCAATTTTTAAAATCATCAGACAGAAGGGTAGAATAGGTTAGTCAGACTGTGGGTAAGGGTGGCCCAGTGAGAAGCTCTGAAGGACCTGGGATGATGGAGCCTGTTTTCCTCCTGCTTGGCTTCCCAATACCCCATCTCCTTCCCCTTGCCTTCTATCTTATCCCATCTGTGCTGCTGAAATGAAATGCTACAGACCAGATCATTTACAAAGAACAGGAATATATCTTTCTTTTTTTAAAAGATTTTATTTATTTATTTGAGGGGCAGAGTTATAGACAGTGAGAGAGAGTGAGTGAGAGAGAGAGAGAGAGAGAGAGAGGTTTTCCATCCATTGGTTCACTCCCTAAATGGCTGCAACAGCCGGAGCTGCACCGATTGGAAGCCCAGAGCCAGGAGTTTCTTCCAGGTCTCCCACTCTGGTGCAGGGGCCCAAGTGCTTGGGCCATCTTCTACTGCTTTCCCAGGCCACAGCAGAGAGCTGGATTGGAAGTGGAACAGCTGGGACTAGAAACAGTGCCCATGTGGGATGCCAGCGCCACAGGCAGAGGATTATTAACCCACTGCACCACAGCGCCGGCCCCAGGAATATATCTTTCACAATTCTTGAGGCTGAGAGTCCAAGATCAAAGCGGCACCAGGTTCAGGGTCTGGACAGAAGCTATACCTATTCTAAGGTGGTGCCTTGTTGCTGCATCCTCTGGAGGGGAAGAATGCAAAAGGGACAGAGGATAAAAAGGGGACTAAACTCCCTGCATCAAGCCTTTTTCTAAGGGCAATTGTTTCATGAGGGTGGAGCCATCCAACCTAAATATGTGCCAAAAGGCCCCACCTCCCAGCATGTGAATTTTGGGGACACATTCAGACAACAGCCTCATCCCATCCATATTGAAATGGAAGCAAAATTAATTTCAGTGAGTCAGGGTGGTTATGTGGCAAGAACATCAAGTGGAACTCAAGAAACCTGGATTCTAGTGTCAACTCTACCACTCTTCCTTCTGAATCCCGGAACGGCCCTAAGGGCCCTTAAACCCAAAGCAAATCAATATGTGTCCAACTTGCTTGAATTAAACACTGCCCTAATTAATTGGCCCAGGGCTGTGAACCTGTTTCCTGATTCTGTAGTCGCCCTCAAGTGCAAAAGACAAGAGACAGTTTAGTGTATACTGCTGGAAAGAAAGCAGTAGATAATGTGTTTAATGGCAATCCAGAAACACTATTCTTTGGTCTGGGAATGCAGCCTGACATAGATATCCAAACACATGCCTACTAGTACAACAACTCATTCACCCTCTCCTGAACTCCACTGAACTCAGCTGGACAGTTTACTGCCGTATCTGGGTAAGATAAAGTAGGTGAAGAGAGCCATTACATTAAACACACTTCTGATGGGGAAAACCAAGAGTTATCTGTTTGCATACAGTTTCTGTGCAAATATGTATATAACTCATAGAGTCATATATGGAACAGTTAAGAGCATTACTGCTGGGAAGAACAGTAAGATCAGGATGCAGGGGTGAGAGTGGAAGGAGACTCCTGTTCTGCATCGTTCAGCATGTGAATTTTTACAATGGAAATGCATTGCTATGCTGCCATTACTTGCATAATATGTAAAACAATAAAAAATGATTTTCTTTCCATTTCAAAAAAAGAGACAACTGTTTATTAAGTCCAAGAAGCTGAAAAGTTTAGAACGGAATTTCTTTTTTCTTTCCTTATTTTTTATTTATTGGGTTTTTATTTGCGAGATAGAAAGACATAAACACACACACACAGACACACACAGACACACACAGAGAGGGAGAGACAGAGAGAGAGAGGGAGGGATTCTTTCACCCACTAGTTTGTTCCCCCACATTCCTGCACCCGCCTGGGCTGGGTCAAGCCAAAGCTGGGAGCCCAAAACACAATCTGGGTCTCCCACATGGGTGGCAGGGACCCAAGTACTTGAGCCATCACTTGGTGCCTCCCAGGTGTGCATTAGCAGGAAACCAGGTACAGTCAGAACTTGAACTGAGGTACTCTGATACGGGATGTGGGCATCTTAAGTGACAAATTAACTGCTGGGCCAAATGCCTACCCTGAGTGTGACATTTCTGGTATCATAATGATAAATGACTTCGTGTCTTAAGATGCTTGTCTTTTTGAATGGTGGATAACGTCCTCCTCTCTCTCTCCAAGATCAGTAGTCTGTCTAGGCTCATGGGCACTTAAGAAACATAATGGAGAAAAGGAGTATTTATAAAGAAGGCAGAAACGCAGTATTTCAAATGGCATCAGGAAACGAGCTGGCTGATGGGTTATCAGCCTCAAAGGTTAGCCAAGCAGTGTGGCAGGCAGTAAACCAGAGGGTCCTCTTCAACCTGCTCTCACCATTTGACAAGTGAACAAGAGAAAATGTAGCTGGCCTGCATCCACTGCAGAGGTAGGGAGCTCTAACGCAGTAGTGGCGATGCCCCGCTTCCCCAGATCCAGCACGATTCAGAAGTTGCTGACGTGTTGATGCCTGCTCACACATGACGTGGGCAGAAGAATGAATGTGGGCAAGCTCAGCTAGCTGCTCAGAGGGAAATGATCTCATTTCTCCTGCTGGGCAACCCCCAGTTGATGGGAAATGGAATAAGACAGGGTAGCATTTAAATTCCATCATTATGGCTTTTTGCTCAAAAGCCACAAGTTTACAGATGATGGCTTCAACTGTCTCCTGAGCTCCTTATCATAGCTATCGCCAGAAAAAGAGAAAGATTAAGAAATATTGTCTTGGCCGGGATTCCATTTTCTTGCTTCTTTTAAAGGATATTCCTTTTTTCCCCCCAAATACACAGGGGTGGCCTTTGGCACTTGTTATGCTCTTATGTGCTGGCTGGTCGGAAGTCAGGAATATGGGAGCCTTTAATCCATAATCTCTTGCCCAGCGCAATTTGTCTCTGAGATTCCTTTCCTGTCCTGCCAGAGGGTAGTAGAGTTATAATTCATGATCCTGTGATCTTCAGCATGGCTTCTGGCACAGTGAGTAAGTTCTTTGTTCTTTTTGGACAGAACTGTCACTCATCACTGAACAACCCTTCATTTTTTTTCCAGAACACTGACTCATAGAATCATAGATTCTCAGGGATGGAAGGAAGCGGAGAGGTCGTCTCATCCAACCCCTTACTAGTTGACTCCGGGCAGTGCTTAGGCACAGTGCATTACTTCATGCCCCAAATAAGTAAAATTTAGAGACAGAAAAAGGGTGATTTGTGAGGGTCAAGGACAGACCACCACCAAAAAGACTCCAAAGAGAGGTAGGTGCTACAAAGTATGAGGAAAGAAAAAAGTATATTTAATAGCATCTTTGTTTTCTCTGAGAGTGAATCAGATAGAGAGCCTCCTAATTATAGAATAATGATGATAATCAGAAGAAGGAAGAGCAGTTCCAACCAGTTAAGATTTTCAGAACTCTTGCTCTGTGTGGCATGAAGCTAAAGCCAATCAAATCATCAAATAATCCCCTTGGGCCGTTATCACCGTCCATTTTACAGATTAAGAAACTCGGACTTCAGAGAAATATGGAGTAATTCACTCAAGTAAGTGGCAGAACTACTATTGGAACCCAGATCTGCCAAATTCTTCACCACCAGGCCACACCACCCTAATTATCCTCCAAAGAAGACAGTTACTGTAAAAATAGTTGTCTCCTGGATGTATCCCCAGCTGCTTGGCTAGTGGCAAGATTATGTTTCATAATCTTTTCCCTAGACCCCTTGAGATCCTTCACTTGAACTGAAGCCAAAATATTTCTTGCTACTATCCCTTCACATAAAGGATGTTTTGCTTTCAACCAAGAGCATGAGAAATGCTTCTCTGAGTTTGAAATGTCTTAGTTGTCCTACTGGTGCATTTGGAGCAGGTGATAAGTTTAAAGGGAAACTAGTAGCCTATGATCCCGGACAGCTGCTTTGAAAGAAATTAAAACCCCACTCTGATCCAAAGAATGAGGATCTTTCAGACAAACTCTTCGCCCAGTTAATCAAAAATCCATAAATCCATCCAATAGAACGCAATTTTGTCTTAAAAATGTCTCAAATGTAAGTTTTCCTATTAAGTATGTCTTTCTTTGAACACTGCAGTTTTAAAAGTTGAGTTGCTGTGCTATGAAAAGGAGGCAAGAATATCACAAAAATAAATAACCAGAATTACTTGTAAGTACAAGGGGCTTCAAACTGTTCATGGAAAATGCCCATTATCTTTTAATTCTGTCTTCCATAAACTTTCTGAAGCACCCTTTTAACAAAGAATTCATGCTTTTGTTTTACATTCATACTTTACTAAGTGCTCTCCTAGACTTTATAACTTTTTAAAATTTATTTAAGTGGCAGAGAGAGAGAGCGCGCGCGCACGCAAGAGAGAGCGCTTGCATCTGCTGGTCCACTCCCCAAATGCTCACAATGGACAAGGGGCCCAAAGCCAGGACTTCAATCCAGGTCTCCAAGGTGGGCAGCAAGAACCCAACCACTTGGGTCATCACTGCTGCCTCTCAGGGTCTGCATCGGCATGAAGCTGGAATTAGGAAGTGAAGCGGAACCCAGGCACTCTGATGCAGAACATGGGCATCTTAGCTGCTAGACCAAATGCCCCCATGCTTTATCTTATTTGATAGTCAAAACTCTGTGAGGTTGGAAACAGCTTTTATATTCTCAACTTGGTGAAAAAGTAAGCTGAGATGCAGAGTTTAAGAGAATCATTCAAAGTTTTGTGTTGAAATGATAAAAAAGGCAGTACTAGGACATAGGAATCTTTTTATCTTACTCTATGCGCATTAGATCATCTTATATTGATGGATAGTGTGTTTACCCTTTTTAATCATTATAAAATATCTCTGACAGTTTTATAGTCCTCCTGTAGTCTTAAATATCTTGGTGTTAACAAGGTATATGTTCTTTGATCATCACAAAGCATTAGTAGGTTGAGACTGCTGGAATTTCCTAAATCTAATTTTTTAAAATTTATTTATTTATTTTTATTTAAAAGAGAGAGAGAAAGAGAGGTAGATTCCATCCACTAGTTCACTCCCCAAATTCCTGCAACAGTAACGACTGGGCCAAGCTGAGGCTGGAAGCCTAGAATCCAGGTCTTCCACTTGGGTGGCAGGGACCCAAGTTCTTAAGCCATCACTTGCTGTCCCAGGGTGTGCATTAGCAGGAAACTGGAATTGGAAGTGGGGCCGGGACTTGAACCCAGGCACTCCAACATGGGATACAGGAATCGCAATCATCACCCCCCCCATGAGTCATTTTTTTTTTAAAGGCAGAGTGGACAGTGAGAGAGAGAGAGACAGAGACAGAGACAGAGACAGAGAGAAAGGTCTTCCTTTTTCCATTGGTTCACCCCTCAATGGCCGCTGCAGCCAGTGCACTGCGCTGATCTGAAGCCAGGAGCCAGGTGCTTCTCCTGGTCACCCATGCAAGTGCAGGGCACAAGGACTTGGGCCATCCTCCACTGCACTCCCGGGCCATAGCAGAGAGCTGGCCTGGAAGAGGAGCAACCGGGACAGAATCCGGCACCCCGACCGGGACTAGAACCTGGTGTGCCGGCGCCGCAGGCGGAGGATTAGCCTATTGAGCCACAGCGCCAGCCAAGAGTCTTTTTTTTTTTTTAATCTGTTGTAGGCATTAGGGGAATAAACCAGTAGATCTCTCTCTGCCTTTCTCTCCTTGTGTGTGCCTCTCTGCCCTTCAAATAAAATAATTAATTTAAAAATTGACTCTTAGAGGTATTAAATAACATGATAAAGGTCTCATACATATTAATTCGAAAAGCTAGAACTCAAATTGGTGTAGTCTGATTCCAAAGTCCAGGTTTTTAACAAATGTGTACACTGCTTTCTATTAGCTAAAGCTAAGTATTAGTAAATCATCATGTTTATTATAACCAACTACTGTGCTCATGAGTTGACCTTCTATATCTCAATATTGTCCAACCCTATGAAGTAGACACCTATACTATTCGCATTATATGGGCAATGGAACTGAGACTAATAATGTTACATAATTTAAAATCACACAACTGGTAAAAGAAGGAACCAGAAAAATTACTATATATCTCTGGTTTTCCATGTGCCATTTAGAGAAAACAGACTATGAAGTTATTATTATGAAGGTGGGGGGAATTTTGATATGCTAAGAAGCCCTTAGTAAGGACAGAAAACATTAAATAAATCAGTAAGGTTAAGAACAAAAGTACCAACTGGGTCACAGTTTAACTTGCTGGCTCTGATGACATTAACCAGTTCATGAACTTGAGCCCTGACCTATATAATCTTGTATTTGTTTTACAAATTTTATAGAAGAACAAAATCTAAATAATGATGTGATGACTTGCTATGCAATGATACATGAGCTATGCTGTCAAAACATATGAAAGATCAGGTGTATATAGACAGAAAGACAGGTGGCAGTTTGAACCCCAACTCTGTTATTTCCCAGCTGTTTGATTCTGGTCAAGATACTTGACGTCCCTGAGCCTTAATCCACTAGTCTTTAAAATGAGACCAATGGCATCTACTTCACAGGGTTGTTGTGGGCTTCTAATGATTTTAAGTATGCAAAATGCCTTGTCCTGTTCTTAGCACATAGTATTAATTCACTGTATATCAGTGCCCTTTGCCATTCTATTGAAAATCATTATTTAAAATTAATCTCCATACAGCAAGGACTTTCAAAGATCTAAACTACAAATACTTTGTGTGTATTGATCATGATGAACAGTTTCATGTTATTTTACCATTTCTATTTTGTTTCCTAGTTGTGATTGCCCCAGCTCCCTTGCTTCTTAATACTATGTACAGAAACTCATTCAAACAATTTTATTTCATGGCTGATTTAATAAGATTTGTGCAAAATTATTGCTGCATTTTAACTTATTCACTCTTTTTTGTCTCTTCACGCTACTTGCCAGAATTGCCTAAGTGGCACTTAGGAAACCAGAAATGCCTGGGAAAGTAAGTAAGTTATCCAAACAGACACCCAGAATAGCTTGGTATAATTTATAACAACTGGCAGATAAACCTTCACACACTCTGATAGTACTGCAGAATTAAAGGAGCAACTGTATGTGCCTCCATGCAGCTGTCTAGTTTGCTAATGCATGTTCTTAAAATAAATCTTTAAACATCCCCCCCCACCCCACACACACATCTCTTTCCTTTCAACAATCCAGCTACTCAGCCCTACTCTTGCAGCCCATTTTCATAAACACTGTACCGACCAAGAAGTGTCTGAAGATGGGAGGGAGGAGGGAGAAAGCTTGTATTGTTTATTGAATATGAGAGGGTGCTTCCTTCAAGCGACCTAAGGCATGTGTGAGAGCTATCATAAGAGCCACATTTTCAAGGGCTGAGGTCATTGCAAACGCTGCCTTAGAACACGGTGCCAGTGCCAAAGACTATCCTCAACAGCATTTCCAGATTTGCTTTTTTAAAAACCCAGAGAATTTCTTTAAACGTATAAATCAAGAGTGAACAAAGCAAAGGTTCAGCAGTTCATTTCCATGCCTTTCTCCCCTTCTCCTTGGAGCTCTATTTCTTAGCCAGGTTGCCTTTTGAGGCTAAAAGAAAGGAAAACGGAGATGGGGGAGACAGAATGGGCCAAGAATTCAATAAAGAGACAAGTCACACAGAGGTGTAACAATCTAAGCAGAGAAAGCACAGGGGAAGGAACGTTTCTTAAAATCAGAGGAAGCAGAGAGGAAGGAAAATTTCTGAAAATTACAGCTATAAATAAATAAATACCCCCATTTTACTGTTCAGTGGCCTCTAATCTGCCATTAGAATGTCATAGTCTAAACAAAGAGCCATATTTAATTCCCTGAGAAACTCCAATTTTTACGTGGCTTTAATAAAAGAAATTTTTTTGTGTGTGCAAATTCAGAAATCACACACATACAAAATCAAAGAATGTAAAAGCCTCTCCTAGGTAAATGAAAATCTTTTCATGCAATTGCCCTGTACTCAAAACTTCTACCAATCCTGACCTTTCAGCTTTTGTAAAGCATCAAATGCACATGAAATTAAAGTGAAATCACTGGGCCATAGATTTTAGAGAAAGGAAAGGGGTAATCAGGAATGCTTTTTATGGGCAAGAACTCTTCAGGTGCATGTAGTGCTCGGCCATTACTCAGAGAAAGTGGTATAAATAAGCTTCTCTCCTACCATGAGGCTGCATGCACACTTTCTCCTCAAGCATAAAATAAAGGAATAAAGGTTAATGGGGATCTGGCCCATAGAAGTGTGTTGCTTTATGGGAAACAGGAGCAATTCCCAGCCTAGGAAGTTAGGAAGTATGTAAACACACACACAGGCATAGTGCCTGTGCCTTTCCCTGCCTTTCCCTTCTGTTTCAAAGTCAAGGGAGCACATACCATCTCCCTTTCTTAGGCCACTGGTTTATTATTATTGTTATTATTATCATCATTTTATTTGAAATGCAGAGGAGAGAGAAAGAGAGAGAAAATCCTCCATCCACTGGCTCACTCCCCAAATGCCTGCAACAGCTAGGGCTGGGCTAAACTGAAGCCAGCAACTAGGAACTCAATCTGAGTCTGCCCCATGGATGGCAGGGACTCAACTATTTGAACCATCAGCAACTGCCTCCAGGGTGCACATTAACAGGAAGCTGGAATCAGGAACAGCACCAGGACTCGAACCTAGGCACTCCAATAAGGGACATGGGCAGCCCAAGCAGAGTCTTAAACATAAGACCAAAAGTTGCCTTTAAAATATATATATCCTTGACACTCTTGGGCATTTCAAGTTTATCCTGGTCAAACCCATATTTATTCTAGATTAAAATCAGAGAAGATTAGAGCCAGAAGTTACCTTATATGTACATAGTTTAGCCAGGCACTCAACTCTTCCAATACTGACATAATTTAAATAATTTAATTGACAAATTAAATTTAAATAATTTAATTGGCAAATTAAATTACCTCCTTCTTTTTGAAAAAAAAAAAAGACTATTATGTAAAGTTTAGTTGGCCTCTACAAAGTATGTGTGTTAGCTATAATCTAGTCAATTATTTTAGTGACCATTCATGAAAATGTATTATCCTAAGTCCTCTTAGGCATTTAATAAGTGAATCAAAAGCATTTATTTCTTAATTTGTTCCTCCTCCTTTTTTTTATGAACCATTCTATCTCCCAAATGCATACATCTGAGAAGGAGATAGGAACATTTAGGAAAACAAAACAGGCATTAACAGAGGCTGAAGACAGCAGCTGGAGGTTCTGTGGAATGAATGAATGAATGGATGGATGAATGAAAGGGGAGATGCCTTTGAGATATTCTTTGTCAGCAAACAAATCACAGAACGGATGTTACAGACTTCAAAATGGATAAACACTGTTTATGCCTCCATCTTTATCTCCTTACCATCATCTCAAGATTCAATTGTATGATATATTAGCGATGTCTAGTTCTCCTTCAGTTGAAATATATTTTCTTTGATGCCAATCTTTCTAGTGGCTGGATTTCCCCCAGATTATGAGAACTGGGACTGACCCAAACAGCAATGCAGACCCCGTAATACTCAATGCAGTTCAAGGTTGCTTTCAAGGACTAAAGAGTAGAAAATCATACCAGCACAATTAATGGTAAAACAAAATACACTAACATCCCACTTATCCAACCATCTAGCATTTGGCTATATAGAGAAAGTCTTATTATTTCTCTTGATAGTACAAAGTGTGTCACTTGAAGTCCTCTATTGTTAGATGATTCTATGAAAACTGAAAAAGCAGATTAGAAGGGATATAACCAGGCATGAAAATCAATGGCAACAGGAAAGGAGGAAAATGTGCAAATTACCCAGAGTCCAAGCACAGCACACTATGATTAATTAGTGGAGAGGAGTAACAGCTAGGTGGTCTTCAAGAGCCCCAGGGTATCACTGTCTAAAATATACTGTGATAATTACATTCACAATGCTACTTCTGCCCCTTCAGGTATCACACTCCTCACCCCACCATGTTAGCACATCTCTTTACCTGCATCAAGTTTCAATGGAGTCAATGAGCTCAAATGTCTTCCCTTCAATAAAGCTCATGTATACTTTAAGTCTACCACGCATGAAGGCCTTGACACCTCAAAATGGGTTAGGTTGATTCTTCATGTTCTTATTCTACCTTGAAGTTTCATTCAAAGCACTTATCCAAACCATAATTAAATAAATATTTGGGAGATCATCTTACTAACCCCTGTGCACACACATTTGGTATGTATGTATTTACTTGTCATACTCCAAGCCATACACTGTGCATGGCCTTGCTGTCAGGATGCATCAGAGTGGACTGCAACTAACCGCACAGTTCATTACTTAGCCACACTCGTCTAATGACGGCTTCCTATGTGGGACTGTAAATACAGTAAGACAGGAAACTTCATTCTTGCTTGGTCTTAGAGGGTTAAGAAAGCTGCTTTTTCAGTTAAAAGCATGCCTTGGGCTTCTGAGATAGATCGGGGGCTATTCCTGCAAGTTCTCAGGAGGTGATGCACCAGGTTCCTCTCTGGCAAAGGGAGAAGACCTGAATTGGCTTCTCCAACTTCTAAATGTTCAGTAGAAGTACATAATATTATATTTATTTAAAAAAGGAAGGAATAATAAAGCTAGAACAAAAACGCTTCTTTTTCTCCTTCTTAATTGTTCTAACAGATAGCAGGTTGTGGCAAATAGTAAAAGTAATAGAGAAGACATAAATTACTACTATGAGAAATGAAAGGGGGCTATCACTATAGATCCCATGGACATTAAAAGGATAATAACGTGACATGATGAGGAACTCTGTGCCCACAAATTCGATAATCTATATGAAAGAGACCAATTTATTGAAACAAATGTGCCAAAAACTCACACAGATAGACAATCTGAATAGACCTACATCAGTTAAAGAGATTGAAACAATAATTAATTACCTCCCAAAAACATAAAGCATCCAGACCAGAGGGGTTCACTGAATTTTAACACTTGAAATTGTTAAGGCAGTTCTCTACAATGTTTTTCAAAAGGCAGAAGCAGATGGGGCTGGCACTGTGGTGTAGAGGGTTAGGTCTCTGTCTGTGACACCAGCATCCCATATGGGTGCCAGTTCGAGTCCTGGTTGCTCCACTTCCAATCCAGTTCCCTGCTAATGACCTGCGAAAAGCAGTGGAGGATAGCCCAAGTCCTTAGGCCCCTGCCACCCATGTGGGAGACCCAGATGGAGCTTCTGGCTCTTGGCTCCTGCCTTTGGCCTGGCCCTGCCCTGGCTGTTGCGGCCATTTGGTGAGTGAACCAGCGGATGGAAGACCTCTCTGTAACATTGAGTTTCAAAATAAATGATAAATAAATCTTTAAAAAAGAAAGAAGGACTACTTCTTAACTGCTTTCATGAAACAGCATGATCCTGATACCATAAGGAGACAAAAACATTACTAGAAAAGGAAACCACATACCACAGACATATCTCTGATGCACACAGGTATAAAAATCCCCAACATAATATTAACACATCAAATCCAACAATGCATAAAAGAATTATACACTGTGATCAAGTGAGATTGACCCCAGGTATGAAAGGTTAGTTTACAATTCAAAAATTAATTGGCACTGGCACTGTGGCACAACAGGTTAATGCCCTGGCCTGAAGCGCCGGCATCCTTTATGGGTGCCGGTTCTAGTCCCGGCTGCTCTACTTCTCATCCAGCTCTCTGCTATGGCCTGGGATAGCAGTAGAAGATGGCCCAAGTCCTTGGGTCCCTGCACCTGCGTGAGAGACTTGGAAAAACTCCTGGCTCCTGGCTTCAGATCGGCACAGCTCCAGCCGTTGCGGCCAACTGGGGAGTGAACCATCGGATGGAAGACCTCTCTCTCTCTCTCTGCCTCTGCTCTAACTCTGACTTTCAAATAAATAAATAAATCTTTTTAAAAAATTAAGTGTTGTAATCTATCACATCAACAGGCCAATGAAGAAGCACATGATCACATCAATAGGTACAGAAAAAAATATTCAACAAAATCCCATGCTTATCCATCATAAAAAATCGCAATAAATTAAGAATGGAGGGAAAGTGCCTCAATTTAATATACAGGAAACCAAAAGCTAACATCATACTCAGCAGTGAGAGTCTCAAAAGTCAGCACTGGGAACAAGCAAGGCGTCACTGCTACATCTCCATCTGGCCCCAGAGGGGGAGTTGTGTCGATGAAGGGCTCTTTCTGCCTCCATCAGGCTTTGGGAAAAACCTCATCACCTTTGGTCAGATTATGATTCCATCAAGTGCCTAGGTATTTGTGGCATATGCTTTGGGTTAGCCGTTTGGCTTCTGATTTGGTATGTACAGGAACCTAACTCAAGTCTGTAGATGGTAAACAAAGGGGAAGATGAGGGCAATGAGATACCACAGGATAAAAGAATCAAGAACCGAGATAGAAAGTTATCATAGATTCAAAGAAGTCTGCAGATTTTTTTTTCTTTGGAATAAAAAATAATTGAAAGCAAAACTCACGGCTGGCATTGTGGCATAGCGGGTTAAGCCATGGCCTGTGCGGTGTTGTTATCCCATCTGGGTACCAGTTCCAGTCCTGGCTGTTCCACTTCCAATCCAGCTCCCTACTAATGTGCCTGGGAAAGAAGCCGAAGATGGCCCAAGTGCTTGGGCCCCTGTACCCATGTGGGAGACCTGGATGAAGCTGCTGGCTTTGGCCTGGCCCAGCCCTGGCCATTGTGACAATCTGGGGAAGAACCAGTGGATTGAAGATCTCTCTCTACCTCTCTCCCCCCTCTTTATGTAACTGACTTTCAAAATAAATAAAGTCTTTTTTTAAAAAAAAAAAAGTAAAACACCTAACAAATTGAATCTCTCCCTTTGTCTCCTATATCACCACCTGTCAACACATTCACACCGCATACACACTCATAAACGAGTGCATGCACAAATGCAGGACCAAGCCCTTGAGAGTAAAAAGAGGGAGGAGTAGAAAATGGAAAATTTGGAGTTCAGAAGACGAGCTGCAATCTCCCCCTTCCCTTCCCCTCCCCTCCTCTCCCCTCCCCTCCCCTCCCCTCCCCTTCTCCCTTGGCTAGTTGCTTCTCCACCACCTCTGCCAGGCACGGAGCACATGCTTAGAGGGTAAGCTGCAACCTTGCCCACTCCCGCCCCCTGGTCCAGTCACCTTTCCACCAGCACTGCTGGGGACTGCAACCAGCTTCCCGTGGGCCTGCTCACTACTACACTAGTCTGAGAGACAAGAATGATGTCTCCACTCCCACTTGCACCCCCAAGACAGCGAGTCACTCTGACACTACCACTTCAGGCATCAGTTACGGCCAAAGAAATAATACAAAGGCCACACTACGGGCTTTAAGTGAAACCAAAGAGAATATTGCCTACCACACCAACACCTCAAGTAACATCTTTGAGAGAAAGGAGATTATCAGAAAAGCACACCTATGAAAGAGCAATAGAGGGGCCAGAGTTTGGCCTGGTTGTTTTTTTTTTTTTTTTTTTTTTTTTTTTTTGACAGGCAGAGTGGACAGTGAGAGAGACAGAGAGAGAAAGGTCTTCCTTTTGCCGCTGGTTCACCCTCCAATGGCCGCCGCTGCAGCCGGCGCACCGCGCTGATCCTGGCAGGAGCCAGGAGCCAGGTGCTTTTCCTGGTCTCCCCTGGGGTGCAGGGCCCAAGCACCTGGGCCATCCTCCACTGCACTCCCTGGCCATAGCAGAGAGCTGGCCTGGAAGAGGGGCAACCGGGACAGAATCCGGCGCCCCAACCGGGACTAGAACCCGGTGTGCCGGCGCCGCAAGGTGGAGGATTAGCCTATTGAGCCACGGCGCCGGCTTTGGCCTGGTTGTTAAGGTGCCAGTTAAGAGCTGGTGTCCCACACTAGAGTACTTGGTTTGAATTCTGGGCTCCAGCACCAGGATTCAGTGTCCTCTAAATGTACAGCATAGGAGGCAGCGGTCATGGCTCAAGTAATTGGATTGCTGCCACCCATTTGGAACACCTGGAATGTGTTTCTGACTCTTGGGTTTGGCCTGGCCCAGTCTAGCTCCAGCGTTTGTGGGCATTTGGGGAGTGAACCCGTGGGTGGGAGAGCACTCTCTGTCTCCCTCCCTCTCTCCTTCCCTCTCAAATAAATAAATAAATAAATATTTGACAGGTGGAATTACAGACAGTGAGAGAGAGAGAGACAGAGAGAAAGGTCTTCCTTCTGGTGGTTCACTCCCCAAATGGCCGCAACAGCCGGAGCTGCGCCAATCCGAAGCCAGGAGCCAGGTGCTTCCTCCTGGTCTCTCACATGGGTACAGGGGCCCAAGCACTTGAGCCATCCTCCACTGCTTTCCCAGGCCACAGCAGAGAGCTGGACTGGAAGAGGAGCAACCGGGACAAGAACCGGCGCCCATATGGGATGCTGGCGTCACAGGCAGAGGATTAATCTATTGCGCCACGGCACCGGCCCCATAAATAAATATTTTTAAAAAGAAATCTACGTTTTAACCCAGCCATCCTATTTCTAGGTATAGATCCAAAAGAATTGAAATCAGCATATGAAAGGGATACTTACACTCCCATGTTTACTGCAGCACTATTCACAGTAGCCAAGATATGGAATCAACCTAGCTGTCTACTGACAGATGAATAAATAAAATGTAGTGTGTGTATGTATAATGGAATATTATTTAGCTATAAAATACGGATATCCTGATATTTGCAGCTAAATTACTGAAACTGGAGATCAGTATGTCAAGAGAAATGAGCCAGACACAGAAAAACAAATATGACCTGTTCTCCGGCATATATAGAGATTAAAAAATAGTTGCTCTGAACTAAGCATAGTGAGCATTACAAGGTAGGAAAGGTGTGGGGAAGAGGGAAAAAGGGAGATTGGATAATAGGCACGAAAACGCAGGCAGACGGAAGGAGCAAGTTCTGCTCCACCGCCCGTGGGGGTGACTATAGTTCACCGTAATGTATTACATATTCTAGAAAGAACTGGACAAGAGAAGCTGGTAGGCTATGAGCACGGGTAAAGCACAGGGAGAAGAAAAGACTGGTTGCCTGGCTTGATTGCTTATTCTGCATGTATTTATTGAAGTACTGTACTCTACCCCACAAAAATTGTACAAGTATTACAAGTTAGTCAAAAACTTGAAGAAAACATTTTAAAGAGCTAAAGTTTATTGAAGACCCTCTCAGAGGCTCTGGGACACGTTCTAAAAGCAGTCTAGTAGGCAATGGAACTCAGAAGAGTCCCTATCACCCAGAAGAACTGACTGAAAGCCACAGGGTTTGCATCTTAAGGTCAAAGTCTGTGCATTCCAATACAACCATTTACTCAGAACTCTAGATCCTTTCCTTCACTATGAAATTCCATCACCTAAAAAGCCAAGTATACGCCCTTTATTAGGTCCAGATCTTCGTCTGTACTTTCAAGGACCTGTCTGCTCTTTTGGATTTACTTTGATAAGAACTTCTCTGACTTCAAATAGGAATAAAGGGGATATAAATGTGGCAAATATTCATTTACATGTTCTGCCTCTATTCATAGGTTGGAAGGGGCTAACTACACAGCACAATTCTATAAAGCTGTTGAGTTTGTAAGGCAAATTCATTAGAATTGCAGTCCCATTGCTCATTTCCCGGTAACTTACAGGGCATAATAATTCAGCATGTGTTTTTTGGGTGCCTACCACTGTGTTTCTAGTGTCTAGCCTGGTGTCTCAAAAATTGATGCTCAGGGCCAGAGCTGTGGTGTAGCAGGTTAAGCCACCGCCCGCAGCACTGGCATTCTACATGGTCATCAGTTCGAGTCCCGGCTGCTCCACTTCCAATCCCGCTCCCTGCTAACGTGCCTGGGAAAGCAGCAGAAGACGGCCCAAGTGCTTGGGCCCCTGCACCCACATGGGAGACCCAGAATAGGCTCCTGGCTCCTGCCTTTGGATCAGCCCAGCTCTGGCCATTGTAGCCATTTGGAAAGTGAACCAACAGATGGAAGACCTCTCTCTCTGTCTCTGCAACTCTGTCTACCTTTCAAATAAATAAATTTTTAAAAATACAGTTTAAAAAGAAGTTGATGCTCAATTATCAGATCAAACTGCTATTAATTTCATCAACCAAAAGCATATGAGAAGATAGCTTCCTTCCCCTGGCTGGCATATAAGGGGTTTCCAAAGTATCAGGATTCATTCCTGGAAATGGATATATCTGCTACCTGGGGGGCTGGAGTGAAAAAAAAAGTGGAGCTCAGACCTGATTAAGAAATGGGTGAGATTTGTTTTCCTTCTTTGATTATTCAGTATTAATGTTATGTTGACCCCTCTTCCCTTCAGGGCAGAAGGAACAGCATTAAAGCATTCCTCTATGCTTTGGTTAAATGGATACATGGGGCAATAGGAAAAGAAGATAAGCCATACAAGTTGAAAGCCACTAGAATTGATTCATAATGGATGACCTGAACTTCTTGGAAGGGGCTTTGTTTGGAAGAAGGTTTACAAAAGTGTCATAGATAGGAAAGGTGTCCCTGGAAGCTTGTCAAAAAGACTTGAGGCTTCTTCAAGCTTAGTCAAGGAATGGAGTGACTGGAATGTGATGTCTATGAAAAACTGTCAACTGACCACCTTGGAAGTTTCCTCACATGACATGAGGTCATGGCAAAAACATGAAAGGAGGATGAAAATATTAAGACTGGGAGTTGAAAAACAGGAGGAAATAGAAATTGAAAATGGGAACCATTTGTCAATTTACAGAGCAGAGTAGGCTTTGGCCCTTCTTATGAGTTGCAGAGAGACAATAGCCTCAAAGTTGAGAAGGACATTAATCAGGCTGTGTTTATTTGATGAAAATGAAGCTATAGAACTCTAGAACACTCCTTCCTTTTAGTCATGTTCTGTGCTCACCAAGTCATTTTCCTATCAATAATTCGAATCCCTGAGTGGCATGCTAATCCAAAAAAAAATGCCTTGAACAAATGACAGGTGCACTATCCCACCAGATTAACAAAGTAGTTCTTGATTTATATGTCTGTATTTTGCAAGTATAATTACTGTGAAGTAGTATCCCAAACCTGACCACTTGTGGGGCACTAAAGAAATGGTTTCTAGGGGCCAGCGCCATGGCTCAATCGGTTAATCCTCCGCCTGTGGCGCCGACATCCCATATGGGCACCAGTTCTGTCCTGGTTGCTCCTCTTCCAGTCCAGCTCTCCTCTGTGGCCCAGGAGGGCAGTGCAGGATGGCTCAGGTGCTTGGGCCCCTGTACCCATGTGAGAGACCAGGAGGAAGCACCTGGCTCCTGGCTTCGAATCAGCACAGCACCAGCCGTAGCAGCCATTTAGGGGTGAACCAATGGAAGAAGACCTCTCTCTCTCTCTCTCTCTCTCTCTCACACACACACACACACACACACTGTCTAACTCTGCCTGTCAAATAAAAAAAGAGAAACAAATGGTTTCTAGAACTGCGAAGCTGAGGATCTGACCCTGAACCTATGAGTAACTTTGAATCAGCCTGCCTGGTGACCTTTGCTAACTTTGGCATATTAACCCTTCTCATTGTTATTTCTTAGCTTTCTCAGGGCCTATAGGACAGTTTTACTTCTACTAAAAAATGAATATGCAAAAATCAAGGAAATGGGAGGCAAATAATATGGCAGAGAGGCAAAAGACTTTAGTGTTGTAAAACCTGAACTTGGTCAAGATTCCCAAGCTCCTGCCCTCCATTTCTTCATTTGAAAATAGGGTTAATAATACCCATTTTGGAAAGGTTTCTTGTGAGATTATTCAAAAGTATCTAGCAAATGGAGGGTGTTCAATAAGATAAAAATTCCATTAGTACAATACCAGGCTGAATTGTGTGTGTGTGTGTGTGTGTGTGTGTGTTATTTAAAAGACAAAGAGACAGATGGAAACAGACAGAAAGACATTTCATATCTCCTGGTTCACTCCCCAAATGCCTGAGACAGTCGGGGCTAAAACAGGCCAGAGTCAGAAACTAGGGAGCCAATCTGTTTCTCCCACATGAGTGGCAGGGACCTAACCACTGGAGCCGTTTACTGGCTGCCTCCCAAGGTGTGCATTAGCACGCAGCTGGAATCGGAAGTGGAGCTGTAACTTGAACTCAGACATTCTGATATGGGATGTGAGTGTACCGAGCTGAATATTTCAAAACATTTTTTTTCTATTCATTTTCATTTGTATTTAAAAGGCAGAGACAGAGAGATCTTGCATCTGCTGGTTCACTCCCAGATGCCCACAACAGCCAGGGCTGGGCCCAGTTGAAGCCAGGAGCCCAGAACACCATCTGGGCCTCCACATGGGTGGCAGGGGTCCAAGTACTTGAATCATCACTGCTACCTTCCAGGACGCACATTCACAAAAAGCTGGAAAAGAAGAGGAGGTGGGACTCGAATCCAGGCACTGCGGTACAAGACGAGGGCATTCCAAGTGGTGACTTAACAGCTTGAATGGACTAAGACAACCTGAAAGAATGATCCCTACACTCATCATGACAGGGTATTATGAATTCATCATTTGAACTCCAAGAATGATGCAACTCCAAATAAAGACTGCTCCTTAGAGAGATCCCAGAATATCTAATTTCATGATTTTTCATGGATTAAATAGCAAATCAATATAAAACTGCATTTGATCAAAATAATAATAAATATTATTGATAACACAAAGCTGGAAAAGGTGTTGTTAAGTGTATTTAACAATCTTTTTCAGTGAGAAGACTGCAAAAGTTGACCTGATAAATTAGACCAGGTAAAATGTATCAATAAAACAATATGGAAAATGGATAAAAACACAGTAAGCAAAATATGTCATTAACCGCAAACTGAATAGGGAATGAACTTTGGAAAAAATGCATAGAACTATTAAATATGACTCAGGCAAATTGGACTGTGTAGAAATAATGGCCAATCCAATAAAACTACGCATATACAAAATAAATTCCCTTATAACCTTGACAAAGAACTAAATTGATTCTGATAAAACTAACTTTAGTGAATTAAAAATAAAAAGAGAAAAACTTTAAGTATTTTAACGTCAATGTATAGAGAAAATGATACAAGAAATAAATGGGATTAGTAGCATTCTCTCTGGAAAATACATTAATGAAGAAAATTTATCATGGTGGTTATAATTAAGAATAATTAAAGCAAGATGGATTAAACAGTGTGAGCTCTGGAGACAGACTACCTGGCCTTGCATTCCAACTCTAACACTTACTTTTGTGCATTTAATCTTTAGCTGCTATCCTAACCTCTCTGTACTTCCAAAAACCACATCTGTAGAATAGGGATAAAAATATTACCAGGTTCTTGGGAGGAGTAAATGAGAGAGAGTATATAAAGCACTGAGACAAGCTCCTGGTACATAACCAGGGGCTTTGGAAAGTTCATGGAAAATGTAATTAAAAGACAAGTTTATTTTGGTGCCAAAAAGATTGAAAGCCATGCATAGTTTTTTCACAATATGCATTTTCCAATGACTTTTGGAAGACCGTTTGTCCTGACTGCTATATAAACATTAGCTACATACAAATCTTTCCTTTCCTATTGATTAATTCCAGGGCCCTGTATTGCTTCACACTGAGTAACAACAAGGCATGATTGAACCATTATCATATGTCTCTGCTTGGAAGAACTAGTGTGTTATCAATGGCCCAAACCCTGGGTTTGATAAGCGAGTTTCAGGTTGTTTCAATTGTCAAAACTAAATTGTTTTATAATGATTACAGAAAAATAAGTTGGTAGTGTTATAAGAGAATTTTCTTAATGGCTTAACTGCAGACTGCTTTGTTTTTGTTGCTGGGAAGGCGGGTGGGTTGTGTTTATAAGAAGGACTTGATTGTCAGCAAAAATATATGTAATGTAGGTATATATGTGAAGGCATTACAAAAAGTTCATGGAAATGTGAATTATGAAAAAACTATGCATGGATTTCAAAAATTCTTGTGGCAAAATAAGCTTATTTTTAATTCCATTTTTCTGTGAACTTTTAATATTTACTTATTTATTTTCATTTTTACTTGCAAAGCAAAAAGAGGTAAAGAGAGAGAGATTTTCCATCTACTAGTTCACTCCCCAAATGTCTGTCACAGCCAGGGTTGGGCCAGGCCCAAGTCAGGAACACACAACTCCATCCAGGTGTCCCACCTGAGTGGCAGGGACTCAGGTACTTAAGTCATCATCTGTCACCTCTCGCGGTGTGCTATAGCAGGATGCTGGATTGGAAGCAAAGCAGCTAGAACTCGAATTAGGCACTCCAATATGGGCTATGAGCAGCTCAAGTGATGACAACTGCTGAGCCATATGCCTGCCCCTTCTGTGAATTTTTTGAACTACCTTCAAATATTCAGGCTATAGAGTTGCCTTTTGGTTCAAAGATGTTGATTGGGAGTGCCTTCCTGCTAGGTATTTCTGTTCTGTATTCTACTCCGATTGATCCCTTTGGTTCTAGATAGAAAGTTGGTGTCTCACATGATGAACCTGGAAGGCATAACAGTGAAAGAAATAAGCTAGACACTGCAAGACAAATACTGCATGATCTCACTCATATATGGAATCTAAGAATATTGTATTAATAGAATTAAAGAGTACAGTAGTGTTTATTACCAGAGGCCTGGGGTGATCAGGCAGATAGGGGTCCAAAACATGCTGTTCAAAGGATATGCGTTTTCCATTTAGGAGGAATAAGTTCAAGAGTTCTGCTACACAGCCTGGTGACTACAGTTAATAGTACACGGTATTCTTGACAAACACTGAGAGAGTGGACGTAAAGTGTTCTCTCCACAAAAATGATAACAATGTGAGATAACGCTCATGTGATTAGCTAGACTTAGTCATTCCACAAAGTATATATACTTCAAAGCATCAGGCTGTATGTGGTAAATACATATAATTTTACCTGTCAATGAAAGAAAACGAAAGCATTTGTCTCCCTCAGTAATCCATCCTGGTGTTTACAATTCACCATGTAGAGATGTTCAACCCTGGACATGGGAGGAAAATCAGAAAATAAATGGCCTGGGGAATAGCTTCCCTTCACCACACGATTTCGTTTGGTGATCCCATCAGACAGATGTCCAGATTTTTCCATTTCCCCAACCCAGAACTAATTTTTACCCCTCATATGCCTGTCACTCTCCTTTCCCCCCTTTCTTTTACCTCTTTTTTTTGAAAAAAGATTTATCTATTGTTTGAGAGGAAGAGTTAGAGAGAGAGAGGGGAAGACACAGAGAGAGGTTTTCCACCTGCTGGTTGACTTCCCAAATGGCTGCAACATCCAGAACTGGACCTATCAGAAGCCAGGAGCCTGGAGCTTCCTTTGGGTCTCCCACATGGGTGCAGGGGCCCAAAGACGTGGGCCATCCTCTGCTGCTTTCCCAGGCCATAGCAGAGAGCTGGGTCAGAAGTGGAGCGGCCGGGACTAGAACCAGTGCCCATATGTGATGATAGCACCACAAGAGGAAGCTTAACCTACTAAGCCACAGTGCTGGCCCCATTCTTTTGCTTTTATATATTTATTTCCTAAAGATTTATTTATTTATTTGAAAGGTAGAGTGACAGAGACAGAGAGGAGAGACACACAGAAAGAGAGCTCCCACCACTGTTCACTTCCCAAATTCCTGTAAAAGCCAGGGTCTGGGCCAGGTCACAGCCAGGAGCCAAGAACTCCATTCACATCTCCCAACTGAGGGGCAGGGACTCAAGTACTTGGGCCATCATTCACTGTCTTCTCGGGCACATTAACAGAAAGCTGGATCAGAAGCATGAAGTAACCAGGACTCAAATCAGTGCTCCGATTAGGGATGCGTGTGTCACAGAAGCGGCATCTTAACCCACTGAACCATAGTGCATGACCACTTTCCTTCTTTTTTTTTTTTTTAATTTATTTAAAAGGCAAAGAAACAGTGAGACAGAGATCTGCCACTCACTGGTTCACTCTCCAAATGCTCACAACGGCCAGGGCTGGACCAGGCGAAAACCAGGAGAAGCAAGAGCTGGGAATTCGATCCAGGTCTCGCATAGGGGTTGCAGTGATCCAACCACTTGAGCCTTCACCACCGCCTCCCAGGGAGCACTTTGATGGGAAGCTGAAATTGGGAGCGGATCCAGGACTGACACCCAGGCACTCAGACATGAGACACAGATGGCCCAAGCAGCATCCTAACTACTGTGCCAAATGACTGCCCCCTTCCCTTTCCCACTTTACTGCCCAGTTTTCAAGGACCTTTTCATTTATCATCTCCTTCCTCTAGTAATCAAGACATTCTCTTCTCTGAATTTGCAATGTATTCTTTCCATGACTTTAAACTTCATTATTTGTATTACTCTCTGTGGCATCTGTTCTTTTATTCCAATGTTCTCAATCACAGCTGCCCACTAGAATTATCCTAGGTAGCTTTAAAGATGCTGATGCATAGATCCCAACCCAGAAATTCTTATTTACTTGATCTTAGATGCAACTTGGAGATCTGGATTTTTGAAAGCTCCCCAGGGGGCCAGCACTGTGATTTAGCAGGTAAAGCTGCCCCCTGCAGTGCCGGCATCCCCTGTGGGCACTCCGTATTGTGGCTGCTCCGCTTCCAATCCAGTTCTCTGCTATGGCCTGGGAAAGCAGTGGAAGATGGCCCAAATGCTCCAGCCCCTGCACCCACGTGGGAGACCAGGAATAAGCTCCTGGCTCCAGGCTTCAAATCAAAGCAGCTGTAGCCATTACGGCCATTTGGGGAGTGAACCAGTGGATGGAAGATCTCTCTCTCTCTCCCTCCCTCCCTCCCTCTCTCTCTCTCTCTCTCTCTCTGCCTCTGCCTCTGCCTCTCTGTAACTCTGCCTTTCAAATAAATAAATGAATCTTAAAAAAAAAAAAGCTCCATAGGAGATATTAATAGTCAGACAGGGTTGAGATCTCCCATTTCTTTCTTTCTATTTATTTATTTATTTATTTTTTGACAGGCAGAGTTAGAGAGAGAGAGAGAGAGACAGAGAGAAAGGTCTTCCTTTGCCGTTGGTTCACCCCACAATGGTCACTGTGGCCGGCACGCTGCGCTGATCCGAAGCCAGGAGCCAGGTGCTTCTCCTGGTCTCCCATGCAGGTGTAGGGCCCAAGGACTTGGGCCATCCTCCACTGCACTCCCAGGTCACAGCAGAGAGCTGGCCTGGAAGAGGGGCAACCGGGACAGAATCCGGAGCCCCGACCGGGACTAGAACCCGGTGTGCCGGCGCCGCTAGGCGGAGGATTAGCCTAGTGAGCCACGTTGGCGAGATCTCCCATTTCAGTCCATCATGAATGTAAGCTGGTTTATAATAGAAAATGTTTTGCATAAAAGCCCTTAGACTTACTCAGATGCTAGCATACCTGGGAATTATGGTGCTCCTTGAAGAACACTATAAAATATGGATGTATTTTACTGAGTTCTAGAAGGGAAGAACAATTTTAGTGGCAAAGGAATGACTCTGGTTTGAGTATACAAAAAAGTGCAGTCCTAAGCACATGTAAACAAGATAAACTCTTGAACTAAACATGATGATTTGGTTCCCAAATTCAGGGGTTTTCCCACCAAAGATACTTAAATCAGGGACAGCTATGACAGTGCACTCACATCCTGGTGACAACAGGATGGCACACTCATTGAATATTTAGTTTCCTGTAAATTTCCTAAAAGATAAACTCACTTTATTTACAAGTCAGCAAAGATGTTGATGGGTCATTTGTAATTAAAAAAGGGGGAGTCCATATGAAGAATACAAAAATAAAACACCATTTAATGAAACAGGTGTTCTCTTGGGAAGAATTGTCGGGGGTTGGGCTGAGGAATGAAACTATTTTTCAAGAATCTTGAGTAATCTGAAAATGACCGACTCAGGTTAATGGCTACCACAGGTAGCTAATAAAAGTACACTATTCCTAAAAAGTACCAAGCCAGAAATTCTACATCAATGAGTCTATGTTTCGCAAAAGAAGCAAAAATAATTGTGATTTTTTTTTTTTGTCTTGGAAGCTGTTGTTGACTTTAGTTTTGTTTTTAACAACAACAATATGCACCCTGGAGAGCAATTATCTGTCTTTTATTTCCTGGTCGCAAATTACCTCTAAGCTTCATCTTTGTTTTGTGGTGCTTATTTCTGTTTTTTAGTCATGGATGCAAATGTTGGAGCAGGGCTGTGAAAGTAATATATCACAATAAGAGTGCAAAGCATTGCTATACATGTAGCCAATGTCTAATTTAAGCTGTTAAACTTTATACAAGCAAATTATTTGCCCTTTCTAGGTCCACTAAAAATCACTTTCTCCAAAGCAGTTTTAGAGAAGCATTGTAACTAAATTAGATTCTGCTGAATTAGTAAGCTTATACTCCCCCAAAGGGTATTTAGTATCTCAGCACATCTGTAATTTCTAAATTACTGCTCTTATAAACAAAGACAGAGATAACTGGAGGCTACAATTTAATAGCTCTCAAGACAGTTTTCTATTGCAGTTTATCACTGGATAATATCTTTATGGGGATTCTTTACATCACGTAACTTGATACAGAAATAAAAAGGTGACAGTGGCAGAAGGTAGTAGCAAAGTCTCTGGCTTGTGTAACAGGAATCCTAGGGTCCATCCTTCTAGTGAGGACCCTGACCTTGAAATCTAACCTCAGAAAAGCTGGATCATTGGTCTTGTCAATCCAAAGTCTTTTGTAAATTAATACCCACCAGGCTTCATGAGTGTGAAACAGAAGATGACTTTTTGACTGAGAGTAGGTTCCTGTGATGACGAAATTAAGACCCTTAAACAAAGGAATGGGACAACAATTGCCCTCATGGTAAGGAGCACAGAGAGCAGTGTCAAAAATGAGTGAAGGAGAAACGTTCCAAAGTAAAGTAAGCCTGAAGGGCCTATGGACTGCCCAGATGTTAGTTTTCCATTGGCAGGGAGAAATATTTCTGGTAAGATCCAGGTGGCTATCAATCAAATGTCTATAGTAGATGCTGGTAAACTTTCGCTGTAAATGGCTAAAGAGTAAGTATTTTGGGCTTTGTGCCCCAAGAAGTGATGTTGAAGCTATTATATAAGGGTTTATACAACAACAGAGAGAGTAAATCTCTATATATTTAGTGTTGACTAATAGTGATTGAGGGCAGATCTTCTCAGCCAGAGGGTGGGAAGGAGAGAGGGGGAGAGAAGGAGGGAGGAAGGGAATTTCATCATGTTCTTAGAATTCTGTCTACAAATGACATTGAACTTGTTAAAAACTAATTACAAATTAAAACAATTTTTTTTTAAATAATTTTTAAAAAAACTTCTATCTCAGCTCTGAGCTTAAAAAAAAAAAAATTTCCACTGCCAAGTCATTGAACTTCAATGTTGCAGGGCAAGTCAGACACTCATTTTCTGTTTTTGACAAGAATTCATGGCCGGCGCCCTGGCTCACTAGGCTAATCCTCCGCCTTGCGGCACCAGCACACCGGGTTCTAGTCCCGGTCGGCACACCAGATTCTGTCCCGGTTGCCCCTCTTCCAGGCCAGCTCTCTGCTGTGGCCAGGGAGTGCAGTGGAGGATGGCCCAAGTGCTTGGGCCCTGCACCCCATGGGAGACCAGGAAAAGCACCTGGCTCCTGCCTTTGGATCAGCGCGGTGCGCCGGCCATAGCGCGCCGGCCGCAGCGGCCATTGGAGGGTGAACCAACGGCAAAGGAAGACCTTTCTCTCTGTCTCTCTCTCTCACTGTCCACTCTGCCTGTCAAAAAATTTAAAAAAAAAAAAAAGAATTCACAGAAATATCATTGGCCAAGTCGAGAACAGCATATGAAACTTACCACTGACACTACTGGTTCAATAACACATAATAGATGTGAATATGTTATGCCAAGTACCTTTTGCTAAATAATGCAGTGAATAACAATAGTCTTTAAACACCTTACATTGTTAAATGTTTTGTTCATATCTTAGCAAATTCTACATCAGGTTGCTCTGAACTAATATTTTCTCAAATCCTTTGACAATATTCTCTCCTATTCATATTCATATTCAATCACTTCTCCTTTGGTATCACCTCCTCAAATAACCAACAACTGAGCAGTACTGATAACATCTGTCAACTCATTAAGAACCAAGGGAATCCACTCAAAATCATTATTTTTTTTTTCCACAAGACAAGCAATATACAGCTTTATTAAAGATTCTGTTCATAAGCAATCATGGCATCCCAGGCAGGACCTGGGCAGAAAATCACTAATAGTATACAGCAATTTTCAAACCCCCTTCTTCAATAGACTAGCAAAATCAGAAAGCCACTATGAAACCCAGTGAAGTTGTCATCTGATGCTCTCAACAAGGAAAGCTTAGAGTGAGGGTTGACATTTCACAGTTAGCATGCTTACCAATTTTGTACATGCTGACTCTGACCTTCAGGAAATTGAATGAAAATGAAAGAATGATCAATCTTGAAGATCGCTCTTGTGAGGGATGCCATCTCAGTGGTGTCACTGTGAAGTCCAAATTGCTGTCATGCTGGTAACAAATTTTGGGGGGTCAGGTCCCAAAAGGTCTTTGGGTATAAGAGGGTTAAGTCTATGTGGAAGGTGGACAGGGATGAGGAAGAGGATGTAAAACTGAATTGAATCTTTCACACACACTACAAGGTGTCTGTGCCATGGTGGCCGTGTGGATGTGTCAAAGGCAGGAAATCCCTCCTGGGAGCCAAGAGGAAGTCTCTCAAAAATAGCCGGGAAGGTGTTTTCCCCTACATCAATCCAGCTTTGGAGACATTGTGTTAGCATCCTATGCCCCTTCCCCTCAAATGAAGAAGTATTCTGTGTGCTAACAACATAGCTTTAAAAAGCCAGAGATCCTAATTTTTATAAACGTTGATGAAGAAAAAAACAGTATTTAAAACTGTACAGTTGCCAGAAGTACACAGTTACCAAAAATGCACATACTTCTCTTGGCATCTCCAGCACCTGTAGCTATCTGTGCCCGGTCTCCATTCTCTACAGGGTTATTCCCATCCTTGTCAGTGCCAGCTTGTCCTTTTGGGTACCTTCTCTCTCTCTTTTTTTTACAGGGGCCTTTTAAGGCTTGGAGTCTGGCTTTGGAGAGTAAGTTTAGCAGACAACCTTATGGATTTTCTCTGTGGCTTGTCGCTTATCTTGGCTTCACCTCCTTTAGCATCCTCTTCAGCCTTTCTCTTAGGTGTGGCGATGGTGGCCGCTGTAGGCACTGGGTTCAGGGATGCAGCAGCATACAGGCTTTGGTCCATGCAGGGGTGGCACTCACCTCTTCTTCCTATTCAGTGTTTTTTTTTTTTAATTTACTATGAATATCCACTCCCAAATACCCGCAATAGCTGGGGCATGGTCAGGTAGAAGCCAGGAGTCCGGAACTCAATCTGGTTCTCCCAAGTGGAGGGCAGGGACTGAACTAGTTGTGCATCTTCTGCTACATCCCAGGGTGTGTATTAGCAGGAAGATGGGATCTGGCATAGAGCCAGGACTTGAACCTAGGCACTCTGATATGGGATGTGGTTGTCCCATGTAGTTGCGTAACTGCTATGCCAAATGCTTGCATGTTCCTTTTCTTGACACCTCATGCAATCTTTGCCCTGGCAACCTGAGGAAATAATGGAAACACGGGAGGGGATCAGAAGCCATTGTTAACTCCAGGTTCTCGCTTCTGTAGCAGCTATCTCCTGCTGTTAAATATCTCTGAAATCTCTTCCAGTTCTTTAACCAGAATGGTACAGAAATGGGGTCTTGTTTAAGAAATGAAAGTGAGGCTGGTGTAGCAGCATAGCAGGTAAAGCCACTGCTTGCAATGCTGGCATCCCTTATGGGTGCTGGTTCATGTCCCAGCTGCTCCACTTCTGATTCAGCTCCCTGCCAATAGCCTGGGAAAAGCAGCAGAAGATGGCTCAAGTGCTTGGGCCCCTGCCACCCACGTGCAAGCCTTGGATGAAGCTCCCAACACCTGGCTTTTGTTTGGCCCAGTGCTAGCCATTGTAGCCATCTGGGGAGTGAACCAGAGGATGAACAATCTCACTCTCTTTGTCTTGCCCCCTCTGTCTGTAACTCTTTCACATATATAAATAAATCTTTTAAAGAAATGAATGTAAACCTCAGCGATCATTCAGAAAAATCATCATTATGTGTGACAGCCTTGTCATAAACGACAAACACATTCTTATAGCTTTTAAAAAATTATCTTAATACTTCATCTGTGACTACTAAGATAAAGCAGTTCAGAAAGTGTCAGAGAGGAGTCTGACACATCAGTTAAGACACCACTTAGGACACCAGCATCTCAGATTGGAGTGCCTCAGTTCAAGTCCCAATTCTACTTTCTGATTCTAGCATCCTGCTAATGCACACACTGGGAGGCAGCAGATGATGGCTCAAGTACTTGGGTCCCTTCCAACCAAATTGATACCCTGCAGTGAATTCAGGGCTCCTGGCTTCATCCCGGTCCAGCTCAGCTGGCATTTGGGGAGTGAGGCAGTGGATGGAAGATCTCTCTCTCTCTCTCTCTCTCTCTGTCTTTTGTCTCTCTCCCCTTTTGTGTTTCTCTTTCAAATGAAAAAATGGAATCATAGGCAGAGCTTCCTCCTTCCAGCTATTAACCAGTTGTTAACTTCCTTCTTTCCGAAAAAGGAAGATGGTTCCGCACTCTTGGCCTCTAGGATGTGTGTGGGAGAGCCTTTGTTAATGTGGCTGCTCCAGCAGCTGTCTCCTCTGTTTTCCAGTTTGCAGCTGTCCTGAGATCTATTTGAATCTCAGCCTCAGAACTTGCCTTTGTCTCTGGCCCAAGGAAGCTCTAGTTACAATAAAAAAGTTCACTCACATTGTTCAAATTAAAAACATTGCAGCAGGCATTGTGGTATAGCAGGTTAAGCTATGGCGGGGGTGGGGAGTGTTGGGGGGTGGGGAGCCCTCATCCCATACTGAAGCGGCAGTTCAAGTCTCTACTGCTCTGCTTCCAATCCAGCTCTCTTCTAGTGGCCTGGAAAAGCAGATGATGGCCCAAGAAATTGGGCCTCTGCTATCCACATGGGAGACCCAGATGGAGTGCCTAGGTCCTGGCTTTGGCCTGGCCCAGCTCCAGGTGTTGGAAGATATCTCTCTCTCTTTTAAACAATCTCTCCCTCTCTCCCCTCTCTCACTTTCAAATAAATAAATAAATAAATAAATAAATCTTTTCAAAAAGAGAGTATTATGCCCAGGTCAGCATTTTCAAAGTGAATCCCTTTGCCTATGTTGTGCTTTTGCTTTTGTTTATTTCTGAGGTTGGATATCCTGTTAGCCCATGTTTGCTTAGAAATTTCCCTAGGATGATTTGATTGTCATAATGCTTTTGTCCAAGAAAAAAGAAATTAAAAGCCCATCAAGTCCCTTTGTACATTCATTGCCATGTTATAGTTAGGGTTTGAATAATAGCTCTCAGTTCTAAAATGTGATTGGTTACACAGCACTTACGCCTAGGAAGGCACTTCAAAAATTTCATGGAGAAACGGAATAAAAAAATAATGTGTACTTTCCATTAACTTTTGAAAGACCCCTTATAATTTTTTTATTTAACACAAGAAACACTGTGAAGTCAACAGAGTAAAAGTCATATCCCCACTTGACTTAGGATGCAACCAGAGCTCAGAGAGGTTTAGCAACCTGCCTAAATTAGTAGTTTGGCTGGGACTAGAACCTACTACAAAATTAACAGCTTTTTACAGAACATTGCATCATCAACCTTCTCTCAGAGAGGCAGATGTTGTGTATGATAGGGCAGCTGGGAGGCAATAGGAGTGGTTAAAACCATGAAACACTTATTACTCACTTGGCTGCCTTGGGGCCAGTGTTGTGTCATAGTAGGAGAGGCCTCTGCCTGTGGCACCAGCATCCCATATGGGCACCGGTTCGAGTCCTGGCTGCTCCACTTCCAATGCAGCTCTCTGCTTGTGGCCTGGGAAAGCAGTAGAGGATATTCCAAGTCCTTGGGCCCTTTCACCCATGTGGGAGACCTGGTAGAGGCTCCTGGCTTCAGATCAGCTCAGCTCTGGCCATTGCACCCAATTGGGGAGTGGACCAGAGAATGGAAGACCTTTCTCTGTCTCTTGCTCTGTCTATAACTCTACCTCTGAAATAAATAATCTTAAAAAAAAAAAAAGAACTGCTGCCTTGAGCCCTTTGAACAATTGCCTCATTGTCACCAGCACCAGGGAGTCCCTCTGGATTGCGGTTGCTCAGTGCCTGCCCGACAGCTCCTTTGTGCAAGCTCCCATCCATGTGAGTCCCAATGACTAGGGTTGAGATAGCACCAGCTAGTGGGGAACAGCACTCTTAGGAGCTGGACTGACACCTCAGTGAGCAAATGTGCATTTCTCACCTAAGGTCACCGCTGGCCAGCATGCCCCCTTGAGTGCCTTCCTTTAGCCATTGAGGAGAATTTCAATCTTTCTCATGTATCAGATTGCTTCTTAAGCATTTTTATTCATTCATTCATTCACTCATTTGAGAAGCAGCAAGAGAGATAGGCAGAGACAGACCTCCCCGTTCTGGTTCAGCGAATCTGCTGGATCACTCCTCAAATGCCTCCGGCCTGGGTCAGGCCGAAGCTGGGAGCCCGAATTTCAGTCCAGGTCTCCCACACAGGTCACGGCAGCCCAATTACTGGAGCCATCACCTGCTGCTTCTTAGGGTCTGCATTAACAGGAAGCTGCAGCCAGGACTCAGAGCTGGGGACCAAACCCCGGAAACTCCGATGTTCAAGCTGGGCATCCGACCACTAAGGCCAACACCCACCCTTTCTGAAGTAATTTAGTTATCAGCCAGATGTATAATCAGGCGAGACAGCAGCTAAGCAGACTTAGATCGCGATTACTTCTCTCGTCACAGTGGATGCTGCCTGGTTCCTCAGCCTCCCGAGTCCTCCCCACACAGGCTGCTAGAGACCCTCCGCAGCAGAGTGCTCTCTGACCAGGTCTCTTCAGGCTGTTCCTCCCTCCCTTGTCCCATGCCCACCTAGCTAAGCTGTCAGGGCCTGACTTTTGAAAGTGTCAGTAGCTGGTGAGGATTACTTACCACGCTTAAATATATAAGGTCTTAGAGGGATCTTTACTGGTGTCCTTTCAAGTCCTGAGGGGGAGGGGTAGAATGGGAAATTTTGTTGTCATTGCTCGAGTGCTGGCTGTCCTGCTCTCAAGCCATATCATTTAATGAACAGCTACAAAGAAGGTGGCTTTTTTGATTGTTCAGTGTTTCCAGTGAATATTGAAACATTTCTGAGATACGTTCTTAATGTCTGATCACATCCTATTCTACAGGGAAATAAGGAGTCACATAATGCAAGAAATATGTTTGGAAAGAGGGTATTTCTTTTCCAAAGGCATAGCTCTTTAGCTGTACATAAATGTCATATAATGTGATTAACAGCACAGGCCTTCAATTTCTTTTTACAAATGATAAGAAAAGAAAAGAAGGAGAAACCCATAGATTTAAAAGAGACTTAACAGATGACATATCAACCAAATGCCATTATATGACATGGACATGACTTGGATCATGGTTCAAATATAATGTGAAAAAAATATAAGAAACTTGAGGAAATATGAGCATGGAGTTGACACCAGATTATATTATGAGTAATTTTATAAGTATTATAATTATGGTTTTTTTAATTAAAGTTTTGGTGGCACACAGCCAGGCTCAATCATTTATGTGTTCTCTGCGGCTTTCCTGCCATGAAACAGCAGAGACCACATATATGGCTATGATACAGCAGAGACCACATATATTGACTCCGTGGCCCCTTACAGAAAAAGTTTCCCAACCTTTGGTCTATGGCCTCCATTATAATTATGGTTTTTAAAGAGTCCATTGCTTTTGGAGCTATATATTGAAATCTTTACAATGGGAACATGAAATCTTGTGTGTATATGCACATGTTGGGTGGGGGCTGGGTGGGGTATAACTGAAACAAGATTGGCAACGAGCTCATTATTGTTGAGGCTGGCTGATGGACACATGGGGTGGGGATTCATTATACTAACTTGTCTACTTTTGTTTATGTCCGGACATTTCTTAATAATAACAAAGGTTAAAAATAATACAGCACAAAGTTGAAGTCAGACCTCCTTTAATGTGAATCCAATTCCTAGCTGGATGCTAGCCTTAGAAAAGTCTTCTTTGGTTAAGTGGTGATAATACGAAGACTGAATGAAATAATATATGGAAAGGACTTAGCATGGGAATGGCACATAGTAAACAGTCAAGAAATAGTCAGCTCTTATTATTGACACATTATTCTGTGCAGCTTTCTGAACCTAAACAGTAATTGTGGACACTAGAGAATTCATGCTCTAAGAAGTTCTTACCACTAAAGAGAGAGAGTTTTGCAATATACAGGATGCCTATTGTCACTTTCCAGGTTGGGAGCATGTCTGGGAGTGACAGGTTGCAAAAACAGTGCAAGTGAACATAATGGCGAAGAATCAATCTAGCCTAAGGAATAAGAAGGTCTTGTTTTGCAGCTCTGAGCCTTTAAAAGTATCCTTGAGGCCAAACAGTATCTGATATTTATTTCTTCTGGGCTTCCCTCCTTCCCAATCCCCTGCCCCATAGTGAATGTTGGCTCACCTATTAATTCTCCTCAGGGTTCTTCAGAAATACAGAGCGGAGAAAGGCTGACTGCCACTGAAGCAGGAATACATACATACACATCCATTCCTGACACAGTCCTTATGCCTCACATGGGGCCCAAGAACTCTGTAATAGTACTCACATGAACTCTTTCAACCAATAGTCACTCATGGCTTACTGTGTACCAGCCCTCTGCTAGACACTTAGCGTGCATAATCTCAATAATCTTGTCCAACTCCATTTTAGATATGGGTAGACTGAGGTTTGGAAGAGATTAAGTGGCTTGCCTACGGTTAACACTATTTATAAGTGGCAAAGCTGTTATTCTAAACACAGAGCTATCAGCCTGAGAAACCATGACCTTAACTTCTAAGTCTTTGCTGTAACTTCACACCTGCTATCAGAATTGAATTGGAGGAGGCTGATAATATTTTTCTCTTTCTGTGCCTCTTTAGTATCTCAAAAGTTTCTCCTTAGTGTGGATTATATATGTTGCTAAAGTTGTGATGTGTGGACATAGATAGCAGCTTCAGAGATGTGGGGAGTTCCGTTGGTTTCCATTCCTTTTTCATGAATTTTTGATATACACAGCTGTCAATGCTTCTGAAGACCACATGACCTGGGCAGAGGAGGCAGCTACAGAACAAAGAGGCCCTTCATGTTTAGGTTCAATACTGAGCATACGCTGTACATGAACGTCTAGAATAAGTGAATGGCATGGAATCCGCTGAGCTTGGTTATAAAGAGAGGTGGTTGCCAGACAGGATCCTTGCCAGCCCTGGGCCATTACAGGCTTCCTGAACCCAGCCAATTTACCTGCTTCTCAATAAGATCATTATTTGTCCTTCTATTCTCATCTAAAGCTGTTGTCATTTCCTTTTCTGTCTGGCGACACTGGGAGCTGCCTCCAGGCGGTCTGACCGCACTGGCTCCTAGTGTAACTCCCACTACACCAAGATGAAATATATCTTCTAATTCCCTTTGTTTGGCTTCCCCTTCCTTATTAAGCAGAACATCTTATCTCTTGCATTTCTTGAACTTCAAATATCCAAAAATCTTGGTTGGATCAGCAAGCCACTCAGGGTTGGGGCAAAATGAGACGTGCTGTCCTAGCAGCTCTGGTTTTCTGTTAAGCAGTTGCATTTGGAAGATATATGGAGGCCCAATTCAGAGCCCCTTAAGGCTGCAAAGCCCTCAGAAAATGTAGAATCGATTTTAGATGTGCTGCAACTTGGCTTCTACAGTTCCATTTGTTCATTAATTTATTCGTTCCTTCATTCTTGGATTCCATAAACACTTCTTAATTGCCATCTAGATATCGGTAGATGGACAAGTAAATAGATGGTCCCAATACAATGTGGCTAGTTCTGTTAAGGAGAGGTGGTATCAGATAGTGGTTTACAAAGGACATTTTAAAATTACACAGTCCCGGGGTCGGTGTTGGCCATAGTGGTTAAGATGGCGCTTCGGATGTTTTGTGCCTGGGTATAAGTCGTGGGTAAACTCCTGATTCCAGGTTCCTGCTTTTGTTCACGCTACAAGGCAGCAGGTGGTGGCTCAAATCGTTGAGTCCCTGCGACCCACATGGGAGACCTGGATTGAGTTCTGGGCTCCTGGATTCAGCCTGGCCCAGTCCCAACTGTGGGTATTTGGGAAGTCAACCAGCAGATAGAAGAATTTTGTCTATCTCTTTCAAATAAGTCAACCAAAAAAAAATTGAAAATCACACAGTGTTGGTTTAAACCTCAGTCTCACATATGTGTGGGCCTTAAATAAGCAAGGAAACTTCTTCAGAGGAGGATAACGGATGTACCTTCCCCATGGGAGGGGGTACCAATAACAGAGCAGCACAGAATAGGTAGTAGGACATGTGTATATCACTTGAGAGGCTCTAGAACCTTTGTCTAGGTTATGACAAAGCTAACAAGGTAGAATTTTATCCCTAAAAATATGTCTCCTCGGGCCTGCACTGTGGTGTAGCAGGTAAAGTCTCCATCTTCAGTGCTGGCATCCCATATGGGTGCCAGTTTGAGTCCTGGCTGCTCCATTTTCTGATTCATCTCTCTGCTATGGCCTGGGAAAGCAGTAGAAGATGGCCCAAGTCCTTGGGCCCTTGTACCTGCATGGGAAACCCAGAAGAAGCTCCTGGCTCCTGACTTCGGATTGGCCCAGCTCTGGCAGTTGCAGCCATTTGGGGAATAAACCAGTGGATGGAAGACCTCTCTCTCTCTCTCTCTCTCTCTCTCTCTCTCTCTCTCTTTCTCTCTCTGCCTCTGCTTCTCTGTAACTCTGACCCTCAAATAAATAAATAAATCTTTAAAAAAAAATATGTGCTCCCAACATAGAGTAATGATAAGCAGATGAAAATGCCAGTTGCTCTGATTTGATCACTATATGTTGCATACATGTGTTGAAATATTATACTATATATCCCATAAATATGTACAATGAGAACATGTTAATCAAAAATTTAAAAATAAATTTAAAAAAATATCCTATGTGAGGGCAGACAATCCAGTTAAGAATTGGGCAAAGGACTTGAACAGGCATTTTTGAAAGGATGAGATTGAAATGGCCAACAGTCACAAGAAAAAATCCTCAGGATCACTAGCAATTAGGGAAATACAAATAAAAACCACAATGAGGTATTATGTCACCCCAATTAGAATGGCTATCATCCAAAAATCAAAAAACAATAAATTCTGGCAAGGATGTAGGAAAAATAGCCTAATACACTGTTGGTAGGAATGTAAACTAGTACAACCATTATGGAAGACAGTATGGGGATAACTCAAAAATCTGCAAATAGATCTACCATATGACCCAGCCATCCCACTCCTGGGAATTTACCCAAATGAAACGAAATCAGAATATAAAAGAGTTATCTGTACTCTCATGTTTATTGCAGCTCAATTCACAATAGTTAAGATATGAAATCAACCCAGATGTCCATCAACTGATGAATGGATAAAGAAAATGTGGTATATATACACTATGGAATAGTACACAGCCATACAAAAGAACAAATCCTGTCTTTTGCAACAAAATGGATGCAACAGGAAACCATTATACTTAGTGAAATAAGGCTGTCTCAGAAAGACAAATAGTTTTTTTTCTGATATGTGACAGTTAATACAGAATCAAAAAATATATAGGAGTGAAATGGTCATTTTGGGATATGATTGCCCTGGTTTATATGCCTGTGGTCTTCCTACTTTTTACTTGTTAAATAGTATGGCTAGTGGTGAATTAAACCTGTGATTACATAGAGTGGACTAAATTATGCCTTTTTAAAATTAATGAAAAGATAATGAGGGAAGGAGAGAGATTGGGGGAGGGAGGGGGAGGGAGGAAGTATGGTTATCTTCTCAGAACTATACCTATGAAATATGTGAAATTCATTCTCTTTATATTAGTAAAAATAAAAATAAAGTAACTGAAGGGTAGATATTTAGCAGAGCAGTTAGGACATTAAGACGCTGGTTAAGATGTCTGTGGCCTGTATCAGAGTACCTAGGTACCTAGGACCTAGAACCTGCTCCAGCTCCTGACTCCAGCTTCCGATTAATAAAGATCCTGGGAGGCAGTGGTGATGGCTCAAGCATATGGGTCGCTGTCATCAATGTAGGAGACCCAGGATTGAGTTCCCAGCTTCCAGCCTTGGCCTGGCCCAGCCCCAGCCATTGCAAGCCAGGGAGTGAACCAGAGGACAGATGTCTGTCTGTCTGTCTGCTTCTCAAATAAATGAATAAACAAAATTTTTTAAAAGAAACTAATTAAGAAAATATTTTTGATATTTTCTTCTAACATCTTTATTGTACTCTGCATCGGTCAGCATGAAATGCTTGCAGTTCCCAGAACCCTCCACCTTCCCTCTTATTTTGGGTCTTTTCAAACGGTAGCTTTTGTTTAGTGGCCTTAGACCATTTGCCAGGTTATTTCAGTTATCCCTGCTCTGGGAAGTATTGCCCATGCAACTGTGCTCCCATAGCAGCCTCTATCCTGAGCATAGATTTCATTACAGGGAAGTAAATGGAAAACTACAGATGCAAAAATGATGCCAGGCACAAGAAATCTGTCTTCCCTCTTTCCAAATATGTTGGCTCATATTTAAGAAATGATATTTCCACTCTTAATACTCAGGCCAAACTTGACTTCTGCTTTGTTACAGAGACCGCTAAGTGCCTCCCAAATATCTGTTCTTTCCTGCTTCATTAATGTAATAATGGGCCCGGCTGAAACATCTGTGCTTCCTAGTTTCTTCTTGCAGATAGAGGCAGACAATTATAAGAAGTCAAAGGGTGGACCCTTTTTGCCTTTTGACTCTCCCTTCTACCCACTGCCTGTTATTTGAATATGATGTGTAAAGTTCCAGCAGACATCTTAAGACCATGAGGGAAAGGTCAAGAGGATTACAAACAGCCCTGTCATCCTTGAGCTGCTAAACCAACACCAGAAACCGCCTACCTTTGGACTTCTCATTACATGAGACAAATAAACCCACATGTGTTTCAGCCACTGTAATAAAATTTCTGTTACTCACAGATTAATGCAATTCTGGGCTGATTCACGTCAACAAATTCTGTTCCCTGCTTCTTGGCTGTAGTCATGCCTGGAGTGTCTCCCTTCCTCCACACCATCCATCCTTCCCCCTAAATCTCTGCCTACCAAAACAGGTCCATCATTGGAGAATCAGTTCACATAATGATGAATGATGCCCACTTTATGGTATCTTATTTTATATCCCTCCCAATATAGATGTGCTATTTTCCTCTTTTGACTTTGCCATTGCACATTACTGGAACTCTGTTGCGGAATACGTGTGTGCACGTATATACACATAGACATACATATATTCTGCCTTGTGTGATAGGTATTAGCTCTCTTATTTGTACTGCATACGTGTATGTATGAATTAAAAGTAACATACATATGTAATGTTACCATTGGCTAAAGTGTGCTTTTCGAATGACATTGGGCAGAATACAAGCAACCAAATAGATAAAATATGTCTCCAAATAACATTTTCTTTAATGGATTTGGAAAATGAAATTAGTCACAAAACAATGGGATGTTTACTTCTCTTTAACTTTAGACTGAAATTCCCTCATTTCAACATTTATTTGTTGAATGTCTCTACACGATGAAGCCATAGTGCAACAGACAGGATTGTATTAAGATGGAGGAGGGTTTGATCTGGGAATATTGTGGAGCTAAAGTATGGAAGCTGTAAAAACTTAGGAGAATGTGATAAGATCCTGAACCGAATTGAGGGCAGGAAGGATGAAAAGGAGAAACAAGCCTGTACTATGTAGTCGAGATGCTGAGAACAGGTATACCAATGTTATTTATCAGTCTGCCATTCAAGATCACACCAAATACTGGAATTTTAGTGAATATTACAAACCCCCAAATGGTATGGACCCACAGAGAGGAAACGCTAACAGTCTGTGTTTGAAGGGGATTTTTTTTTGGGGGGGTGAAAGATAAATTCTTGTACAGAATTCTAAGAAAACAGCCATGAGATCAACAGATGAGGAGAGTTCATTAGGAGGAAAGTCTCCCTCTCTCTGCTCATAGAGCACTTTGTTCCTGTCTACTATAGCCATCATCACATTGCATCGTAACCCCTTATTTACATTTCTCCCATCATTTTGAGCACAAGGATCACATATTCTTCATCCTTGTGTTCGCCCTAGAGCTACGCCTGACACACAGCAGACACTCACTATGTGACTGCTGACTGTGCTCTTCCCTGACTGGCGGCAGCATTTACAATGACCCATCACAGCCTTCAGAAAACACGCTCCCTCTTTGTTTTCATGGCTCTTCTTGATCCTCTCCAACAAGTCATTTTTTATTTTCTTTGCTGAGTCCTTTCCCCTCCAATTCTCTTTTTAGGGCTGGTTCTTCAAAATACTGTTTATATATAGTATGTAATATATAGTGTATCTCAAAAAATTGTTAGCACTTTTAACATGCTTTCTATCCTTGCCTTCTCAAACTTTAATTAGATGCATTTTAGACTTTCTTATTCCATCCTCAGTGTCTCTTAACCTTTTAGATTCTTTGTTTCTTATCTTTGTCTCTTTGTGCTTGTTACTGGGTAGTATTGTCGGGCCTGTTTTCCAACACTCAGAGATTCTCTTCAGCTCTCTGTTTATCTCATCCAAGGAGATTTTATGTTGTACTTGACTTATTTATTTTTTTTTTTTGACAGGCAGAGTGGACAGTGAGAGAGAGAGACAGAGAGAAAGGTCTTCCTTTACCGTTGGTTCACCCTCCAATGGCTGCCACGGCCGGCGTGCTGCAGCCGGCGCACCGCACAGATCCGATGGCAGGAGCCAGGTGCTTCTCCTGGTCTCCCATGGGGTGCAGGGCCCAAGCACTTGGGCCATCCTCCACTGCACTCCCGGGCCACAGCAGAGAGCTGGCCTGGAAGAGGGGCAACCGGGACAGAATCCGGCGCCCCGACCGGGACTAGAACCCGGTGTGCCGGTGCCGCAAGGCGGAGGATTAGCCTAGTGAGCCGCGGCGCCGGCCCTGTACTTGACTTATAATATTTTTTACTCTTCAAATTCCCATTGCCCCCCCTTTTCAAATCTACCTGCTCAGTTTTCAAAGTTTCTTACTACTTTATCATCTTTTAATTCCCTTTTATTTCTTTTAGCATATCAAATATATTTATTTGAAATTCAATATCTGATCATTCCTAACTGTGTGAGCCTACCTCTGTAGACGCCTCACTCATAATGGCTTGCTCCTTTGTAGATTCAGTAATGGTTTTTTTTATTATGAGTTCATGCTCTTTGGAATTTTACCTGTGGCCATTCTTTGATGTCACTTTGAAATTCTTGAGATAAGTTTCATTTGTTACTGTGATGTAACTGGGGGTCCTATTAAACAAGGACTACCATAAACAAACTTTTCTGTTTGGCGGTTTTGAAGACATAGAGATAGTATTCTGCTCTCAAAAGGCCTTCAGTGTGGGTTGGGGTTAGGAATTCTTAAGGGAAATAAGTTTTCCCCTACATTCTTCTGCCTAATTCATAGGCAGGTGAGTCTCACTGTGGAGAGTTGGGGTATTTTCTATGTCATTCAGGGAGGCAGTCACCATTAAAGGATTGTAACCTTATGATAGGGTTTCCCAGTTAGCCTGTCTTCCTCGGGTCCCATGCTCTAAGCTGTCTTGGTCCTACTACACAGTCCTTTGAAGTACTGACACTAGAGAACCAGGGATGAGCAGATATCCCTGTATTAGTCTGTTTTCTTCTGCTATAACAAAATATCTGAGGTTAGGTACTTTATAAAGAAAAGAGATGTATTAGACTTTCAGTTATGAAGGTTCAATGTCATAGCACCAGCATGACCTTAGCTCTGGTGAGGACCTCATGGTGGATAGCATCACAGTAGGAGTGCGTGCAAGACAGGAAGCCAGAAGGAACAAGGAGGGACCAATATTGCTTTCTCTCTCTCTCTCTCTCTCTCTCTATATATATATATATATATAGTTGTGTATATTTATATATATAGTTGTATATATATAGTTGTGTATATATACAGTTGTGTATATATATAGTTGTGTATATATATATATAGTTGTGTATATATACACACACACACAATTCTTTATAGAGAACTAACATGGCTCCCATGAGAACCACATTAATCCCTTTCAGGGGCAGTATCCCCCATGATCTAGCTACTTCCCACTAGGCCTCACTTCTTAAAGGTCTCACCACCTCCTAAGACCAAGCTTCCAACATATAAACTTTTGAGGGACAAAATACATACAAACCACAGCATCTCCCAACACAAACTCTGCCTTGATCACCTCTAAAAAATCAGGCTTAATTTTCTGGCCTCTGATTGCTTCCCTTACTTAACTTGACTTTGGCTCTGTTTTTGATCTGTTAATTCATTTTGTCTATTTATTTAATTTTTATTTAGTTGAGAGGCAGGAGGAAGGGGGAGAAAGAGAGAGGGAGAAGGAGAGGGAGAGAGGGAGGAGAAGGGGGAGTGGGAGAGGGAGAGGGAGAATCATCCATCAGCTGGTTCACTCCCCAAATACCCACAACAACCAGGGCTGGACAGGCTGAAGCCAGGAACTTAGAACTCTTATCAGATTCTCCTACATGGGTGACTGGGACCCAGATACTTGAACCATCACTTGCTTTATCCCAGGATGTGCCTTAGCAGGAAGTTGGATCTGAACAGAGGAGCCGGGAATCAAACCAGGCATTCTGACATGGGATGCCCCTTGGCTCTACTTTTAGAATAATGTAAATACTTTACCCAGATTTTTGGGCATTCTGTATTACAAAAGGTGTCTGCACACACTACCTGTCCTATTGCCGGAAGCAGAAATCATTTAACAATATTCTCCCTAGGTAGTTTCATCTTCAGACTGTATTTTCTCTTCAGACGACCCTCAGATCTATATTCTTACCTGTTTCCTGAGCTTCAGACAAGACTAATGACTGCCTACTGCCTAATATGAATCATCCAATTAATTGTCTATTCCCTCCCTTCTGAAATTTGCTCCTTGTCCAATCCTATACCCACTGTCTTAGAGGCACAACAATTTAGCTAACCAATCAGGCTAGAAACGTTGTTATCCTCTTCAGATTACCCATTGCTCATAGTCAGTTACCAATCCCTGTCGTTACCAACTGGGAAATTGCTTCTTCCCCATTCCCCATGGAAAAGCCCTGGTTCAGGCTCTCCCCTGTCACTTACCTAGACAATATCCCTAGTGGCACAGCTTGCCATTGGCCTCTAATCTATCTGATTTGCATTCATTATTAAAGCTGCCAGTAGAATTTCTCTTCCAAATCACAGATTTGATGGTGCTACTTGCCTGCAAAATAGCCATTACATGTTGAGTAATCCTTATCTGAGATGTCTGAGACTAGGGCATGTTTCAAATTGAATATTTTTTCAGATCTTGGATTGTTTACATTTTACCATTTGAATGCCTCAATCTAAACTCTCAAATCCAAAATGCTTCAAACTTTGAAATGTTTTGAGTATCATGCTGGTGTTCTCAAAATATTTTGAGTTTTTGGAGCATTTTGGGTATCAGAATTTGGGATTAACTTTACAGTGCTTATTTCAGAAAGAATAAAATCATGATGTCTGGACTTCCTGTTCAAGGTAATGGGTAGCAATGTTCACAGCCTTTTCACTGTGACCCCTCATTCTGCGACACAAGTAATGCTCCAGTTGCACTGTAGTTGTCCTTCTGTGATTGAATGCTTTTCCCTGAAATAAATACCATTTTCCTCGTTTCAATCCACCAAAATCCTACTTATCATTTAGAGCTCGTTTCCATTTTTATGCTTTTCATAACGCCCTCTCAGAAATCAATTACTCCTTAATCTATACCCCCTTAGCAACTGGCTTGTGTCTTCAGTGGCATTTTCCATATTATGCCTTTTGTTAGAGGTCATTCGTTGAGTATGTTTCTTTCCCTTGCCAGACTCTGAGTCCTGGAGAGTATTAGAAGAGTGGTTACATGCTCTGGTTTTGAATTCAAAAGTATCAAGCTCAATCTTAATCCTGTAACTAGCTGTGTGCCTTCAGACTTAAGCTCTCTAACTCTGTTTCCTCATTTACAAAAGGGACTCTGAGTACAGAAGTACTGGAAAGTTGAAATCGTCTCCTTCATGTAATGCCATCAACACAGTGCCTGGCACACAGTAACTGTCCAGTGAACACTTGCTATAGTTATCAAAGGCAGGTGCTCCAGCTTGTTCATCTTTCTATCTCTTCACTGCTTCTTTCAGCTTCTTTTCCCGTGCCCCCCACCCCTTTCCAATTCCAGGGCTTAGCTCAGTGCCTTGTACAGACTAAGTAATCACTAAATTCTCCCTAAGTGAATGCTGAAAACAGCACATAGTTTTTATAGAAAACGTTTAATTCAGTCTGGGCAGAAACAGTTCGCGTTTGTATGAGACACCAACAGACGAATGCTTATGGGCTGCCCCAGCAAGATATATCAATGGGACATCCTGTCTGAGCACCAAAGAGCAGCCCCTTTCAGTATTGTCTGTACAAGCCGGCTTTACTAGGAGTGGTGGAAGAGAAAGGGGAGGTTTCATATCCTAAGGAAGTGTTTGGAACTTAATGAGAAGTGTAGGCTGAGAAAATGACCCTGTTCTTTGAAAACCAAATGCGGCTGCTGAATGTGAGGCTTACACACAGCCATGTGTGAGCGACAGGGGCCAGAGTTTTGCAAAATCTTTTTCCTGGCCTGTGGTGAATTTTGAATCAAACCCACTCAGCATTTTGCTCTCTATAGACACAGCACATTTTTTCTCTAAATCCTCACTCTCAGCATGCTTACTAACCAACATTCCTGATAAAAACCAATGAAACCAAATGAATTATTTGGGGTGAGATATAAAGTTGGCCTTCCCTCCATTTCATGTTCTAGCACCCAAAGATATTTATGCCCTTACTTTTACACTCCTTAAAACTACCAATATTCCCAAGCTATTGCTCTTTGTTTGGAATCCATAGGTTTTGCTGTTCTGTGTTAAAGATGAAAACACCGTATCTTAAGGCATACCTCTCCTAATGTTACCAGTAAGAGTCCCATCCAGGTGAAAAGTTTCAAAATCCAAGTTTTGCCTTTTAACTGAATTATATCTTACAGAGCTGCAAATGTATTAAAACGCACACATATGGGAGCCAGCAGTGTGGCATAACCAGGCGGCGTTGTGGCATAATGGATTAAACAGCTGCCTGCAGTGCTGGCATCCCATATGGACATCGGTTCAAGTCCCAGCTGCTCCACTTCTGACCCAGCTCCCTGCTAATGCATTGAGAAAAGTGATGGAGGATGGCCTAAGTGCTTGGGCTCTTGCACCCACATGGAAGACCTGGGAGAAGCTCCTAAAACCTGGCTTTAGCCTGGCCCAGCCCCAGCTGTTGAGGCCATTTGGGGAGTGAACCTGTAGATAGAGGACCTCTCTTGTTCTCTCCATCTCCCCCAACCCCCTTTCTGTATGTAACTCTACCTTAAGTAAATGAAATAAAATCTTTTTTAAAAATGCACATATGGTTGAATATGTGCTTCCAAGTTTACTTGTTTTATGAATTTGAGAAAGATTCAGAATTTTGCTTCTTCAAGCTATTTTAGTATTATAGAGATTTATCATTCAGAGATGACAAAAATGGAAGCTTCCTTTAGTCTCATAGCACAGACAACTCGATGGTATTCCCAAGATCTGATTATTGTCTCTTGGGAAAATGTGGAATAGTCCTGTTACACAATACACTTCAGGTGGTCCTTCACCCTGCCCTCCCCCCCGCCACATACACGCACACACAATTCATAGGACAGGCATTTGGCACAGCAGTTAAGATGCCTTTTGCGATGCCCCAATCCCATATCACAGTCATGGGTTAGAATCCCAGCTCCATTCCTGATTCCAGGTTCCTGCCAATGTGCACCCTGGGAGGTAGCAGTGGTGTCTCAAGCAGTTGGGTCTCTGCCACTCTCGTGGGAGAATCAGATTGAGTTCCAGGCTCCTGGCTTTGGTCTGGCTTGGCTCTGATTGTTGCGGGCATTTGGGGAGTGAGCCAGTGATTGGAGATCTCCCTCTACCTCTCTGACTCTCTCTTTCTCTTTCTTTCAAATAAATATATTTTATTAATAGAAAACTTTTATTTAATAGATATAATTTTGAAAGCACAACTTTTGGGCCGGCGCCATGGTTCCCTAGGCTAATCCTCCGCCTGCGGCACCGGCACCCCAGGTTCTAGTCCCAGTTGGGGTGCCAGATTCTGTCCCACTTGCTCCTCTTCCAGTCCAGCTCTCTACTGTGCCCTGGAAGTGCAGTGGAGGATGGCCCAAGTCCTCGGGCCCTGCACCCACATGGGAGACCAGGAGAAAGCACCTGGCTCCTGTCTTCGGATCGGCGCGGTGCGCTGGCCGCAGTGTGCCGGCCGTAGCGGCCATTTGGGGAGTGAACCAATGGAAAAGGAAGACATTTCTCTCTGTCTCTCTCTCACTGTCCACTCTGCCTGTCAAAAAAATTTTTAAAAATTAAAAAAAAGTACAACTTTTGGATTATAGTGGTTCTTCCCCCCATAACCACCCTCCCACCCGCAAACCATCCCATCTCCTACTCCCTCTCCCATCCCATTCTTCATTAAGATTCATTTTTAATTAGCTTTATATACAGAAGATCAATTCTATACTGAATAAAAATTTCAACAGTTTGCACACAAACAGAAACACAAAGTGTAAAGTACTGTTTGAAGATTGGTTTTATCATTGATTCTCATAGTACAACACATTAAGGACAGAGATCCTACATGGGGAGCAACTGCACAGTGACTCCTGTTGTTGATTTAACAACTGTCAATCTTATTTATGACATCAGTAATTACCCAAGGCTTTTGTCAAGAGTTGCCAAGGCTATGAAAGCCTTTTGAGTTCGCCGACTCCTATCTTCTTTAGACAAGGCCATAATCAAAGTGGAAGTTCTCTCCTCCCTTCAGAGAAAGGTACCTCCTTCTTTGATGGCCCCTTCTTTCCACCAAGATCTCACTCATGGAGATCTTTCATTTAGGTAATTTTTCGCCACAGTGTCTTGGCTTTCCATGCCTGAGATACTCTGGGTTTTTTAGCCAGATCTAAATGCCTTAAGGGCTGATTCTGAGGCCAGAGTGCTGTTTAGGGCATTTGTCATTCTACGAGTCTGTTGTGTATCCTGCTTCCCATGTTGGATTGTTCCCTCCTTTTTAATTCTATCAATTATTATTAGCAGACACTGGTCTTAATAAATAAATTTTTGAAAAGAAATTCAATTAAAAGACTTTGTTCTTGAAACCAAAGTTTATACATGGCTACCTGATTGATCTTTATTTGTATATAACATTTAATTCCTAACCTGTCTGGGTCCAGGATATGGTCAACGGTCAATATTATACAGTGCTGTCCTCTAAATAGTTTTTCTTTCACAGCCTCAGCTCCCTTACCCCCAATATCTATCTTTATGTCAGCTAGCTGTCAACTAATCAATGACAAGGTCTTGGCTGATATGGCTTAAAGGAGATGTTTCCAATAGGTGTGTGTGTGTGTGTGTGTGAGAGAGAGAGAGAGAGGAGAGAAAGAAGAATAAGTGGGGAAAGAGAGATAGAGGAAGAGAAGGGAGAACCCAAAACACAGAAAACATTGGGTCTGGCAAAAGCAAGTAGCTTGGTGATCCAAAAAATGAAGCCAGGATGTTTTCTAGATCAGAAGCCCTAGCCTAAGATGCTACCTATCTCAATTAAGAAAAAAAAAGTCTTTATACCAATCAGTTTTCAATACTTGAAGGGATGTGTTTTCTTCATGGCAGAATTTCAGGCACCTGGACAACTGTGGAGGAAGATAGTTTGGGGGTGGTTTTGAGTCACAGACATCAGCTCAGTGTTGTCATCTCCAGGGTGTTAAGCAGAATCCCTAGCTCCATTCTCTACTCAGACCTTACTGAATCAGTGAGACAAAGAGAGGGAAATCATCTCTTGCCATACCTTATTATCCAGACAAGGGAATGTGAGCTTATTTAGCTACAAGGAATGAAGCTTTGGGAGCCCTCGTTTTCCTATTCCAGTTCCACTCATTCTAATGTTCCTCCAGGGGTAGAATGTGAGGCATATACAAATGTAGTTTTTTTACTTACTTATATTTTTTTGACAGGCAGAGTGGATAGTGAGAGAGAGAGACAGAGAGAAAGGTCTTCCTTTGCCGTTGGTTCACCCTCCAATGGCAGCTGCAGCTGGGTGCTGCAGCCAGGGCACTGCGCTGATCCTAAGCCAGGAGCCAGGTGCTTCTCCTGGTCTCCCATGGGGTGCAGGGCCCAAGCACTTGGGCCATCCTCCACTGCACTCTCGGGCCACAGCAGAGAGCTGGACTAGAAGAGTGGCCACCGGGACAGAATCCGGCACCCCAACCGGGACTAGGACTCTGTGTGCCAGTGTCGCAGGCGGAGGATTAGCCTATTGAGCCGTGGCGCCGGCCACAAATGTAGTTTTGCACTCTAAATAGGTTACCTGGGAATAACTGGTCACAGAAACTCCTCTAGGAAATAAGCTAGATCTAATTTGTTTTATATTCTTTTTTAAAAGAGCAATTACCTTTTTAAAATGTTCATTTTTATTTATTTGAAAGGCAGAGTGAAAGGGGGAAGGAGAGAGACAGACAGACAGAGAGACAGAGATTGAGATTAATCTTCCATCTGTTGGTTCACTCACTAAGTGCCCACTACAGCCAGGGCTGGGTCAGGTCAAAGCCAGGAGCCCAGAATTTAATCTGGGTCTCCAACATGAGCATCAGCAGCCCAATTACTTGAGCCATCATCTGATACCTTCCAGGATGCATTAGCCGGAAGTTGGGTCAGATGTGGAGGAGCTGGGACCCAAACTGGAATGTCATCATCTCAAGCAGGAACTTAACCCACTCAGCCACAACACTCACCCTTTTTTCAAAAAAAATTATTTACTGCTTATTTTTATTATATTCAAAAGGCAGAGAGACAGAGAGAGAGGGATCTTCCACCAACTGGTTCACTCCCTAATGGCACTCAACGGCCCGGTCTGGACCAGGCCTAAATCAGTATCCAAGAACTCCAGCCAGGTCTCCCATGTGTGTGGCAGGGACCCAAGTACTTGAGCCATTACTGCTTCCTCTCAGGGTTCACGTTAACACGAGGCTGGATAAGAAGTGGAACTGAGGCTCAATCAGGAACTCCAACATGAGATGCAGGCATCCCAGGCAGCAACTCTTAACTGCTCTGCCAAACTCCCACCGCATTAAATCATTTTCATTGTGACTTTCAGAGATCAGACTTTGTTCCCAAGTCTAACCCATAATCACCCTTGGAAGGTAGGTGTGGCATTTGGTTGCCTTCTTCTTGTCTTTTTATGCAGTACTTATCCTCTTCCTCTTGGCTCTTTCAACCCCAACTACTTAATTCCCCTGGGGCCTTGGTTTCACCCAACCCACTATAAAATCACCTTTACTTTAGGTATTAGGTCAGCCTGGCCATGGTACAACTTTGTTATTATAATGTTCTTCCTCATGTAGTCTTTCATCTTATGGGACACATGCAAATATAAGAATAGGTGAGACTTTCTAAACAGTTGATTGAGGTCCTCTTGAAGCAGCAAACCCTTCAAAAACTTCACAGTTAATTGTTTCCTGCTCTTGCCTGCTTCTGCAATTATGTCTCCAGAGAAATACTGTTGGTTTCGATGGAACATCTTTGGATAATGTAACACATGATAGGGAGGGATAGCAAGGACCTTTTTAGGGTCATACATCCTAGGCACAGTGCAGGCAGCTAAGAGCTCCAGCTATTCAGAAGCACAGCCACATTCACAATGAACCAAATGGAAGCAGTATACGCATCTTAGTCTTTTCAGGCCACTGTAACAAATGCCATGAACTGGGTGGCTTTATCAACAAACCTATTTCTCACAGTTCTGGAGGTTGAGGTCCAAGGCCAAGGTGATGGCAGATTTGGTGTCTGGTGGGGGCCCAGTTTTGGTCTATAGATGGCACCTTCTTACGGTTTCCTCACATGGCAAAAAGAAACAAAGCAGACCCCTGGGGTCTCTTTTATAAGGGCACTAATCCCATTCACGAGGGCTCTGTCCTCATGACCTACTCAACCCCAAGGCCCAATCACCTAACACCATCACAATGGAGATGAGGTTTCAACATATGAATTTGAGGTGTACACAAACATTTAGACCATAGTAAGGCTAGAGCAAGATTTAGAACCTTATTGGTATATTGTAATCTTTGGAGGTATTTTAAAAACACCAATACCTGGGTTCTACTCCCAGGAAACTCTGATTTAAACGGTCTGGTGTACAGCCCAGGTAGCCAGGTTTTTTTGAAGCTCCTCCAAAGATTTTAATATACAGCCACTACGATTGAGTACCATAGTGTTGTAGTGTGAGATTCTTTACTTGCTGACAAAGGACATCCTGGGAGGGAGCCCACACACAGCAACCTATAGTTGCAGGAGCCTGGAACTCCATCCAGGCCTCTCATGTGGGTGGCAGGGACTCCAGTACTTACGTCATCACCTGCTGCCTCCCAGGATAGGCATTAGCAGTGAGCTGGAACAGAGGCAGAGTAGTGAGGCCTGAAGCAGACACTCCAATAAGGAATGCGGGCATCACAAGACAAAGCTTAACCCGCTGTACCACAAGATCCAGCTCTTCCCTCTTGGACAACATTAAAGGCTGCCTCTGTGGTCTACTTTACCAGAGATCAGGAGGAAGAGGAGCAAGCTAGACAGCAGGCAGGCCAGCTCTCCTCCCAGGCCAGCTAGGTAATGGAAGTCAACAGGGTGCCTTCCCTAAGGAGGTTCACACCTCCCTTATGTCTCTTTCTGGTACCCCATGTGAAGAGACAGATAGATCTGGGCTTCATACTGGCCAGGCCTTAAAGCCCACCTGATTATTATCAAGCCCCTTCTGTCAGTTTCTATTTGCCTCTCAATGGGAAAACTTCCTCATGGTTTAGACAGTACCTTTCTTAGGTCCCCCAATAATGACTTTGCCCTTTGTTTTAGACCCTGTGAGTTTAATTTACTTGTTAGATTTGTTTTCTCCAGACTTGAAACAGTGACACTCTAGGTGGCCATGCACATGAAACCTCAGATGGAAGCAGTTTCTACAAGCTGGCACTGTGTCCCCTTTGAGAAGCCACCTCCTGCTAGAACACTGCCTTGACTGACATTCCCTACTTCGCCCCTACTCAGCTTGAAAAAGTCATTGTCTCTTACCTCCTAGCAGAAGTTAGGGTCCATTCTTCTGGGAGATGGAATGTGAGGAGTCAGACAGGTTAATAGGTAGTCAGGGTAGTCCCAGTGGAAATTGAGGGTGCAACATGCTTGCTTTCCCCAAAAGTTACCTTTAGCAAGATCAAAAGTGCCTGCCACATTTCTTAGGAATTTCCAGTTTTACCATGAGAATAGCAAGGGAATGGTGTTTCCATCCTTTGGGGCTCCCAGTTTACTGTAAAACAAATTAGGCATCCCACCCTTCTGATGGCTCTCTTGGCAGACAGGGTAAAAAGATTACAAATCAGGTCTTTTGATGGGTTTGTCCCTGCCTTGTACTGATTGACAGCTTTTTCCCCAAAATTGTACCTAAAAACCCCACTACCATCAGCCCCTTTGGGTTTTGCTTCTCTTGGAGCCCCCTTCCAGACCATTCTGGCTGGAGGTCTCTGACTAATAAAATCTTGCTTTAAAATTAAAAAAAAAAAATCTAGTTCTGCACACTTGCATTCTGAAGAACACAAATTGGGAGACTGTTCAACATGGAGCCAAGGCTTTTTGCAGAAATCTACTACTTTTTGTGGGACTGTATTTACTCAGTTTAATTTGCTTAGCATAGTCCTACAAAGGATAAATTCACAGTTACAGTGGCTCAAAAAATACAGCAAAACACATTAAAAAGAACTACCAAAGTTCCACATTCACTAAGGACTTCTTGATCTGGATTTGTGTACCTTGATTGGAGTCTGTGCTCCTGCCTAGTTATCACCAAGAGACACGTGGGTAGTGTGCATGATGAATGGAATCAGCACAGAAGTCCAACTGTGATCCTAAACCCAGAAAGTAACCATTTCATCAAGTGGAAGTCGCATAGTATTTGAGAACGGAACTGCTGTGGGCCATCATTGGAGAGCTGTTTTTTCAATTAGAAGATACCCACAAGTGGCAAAACATGGCATCTTGCCATGTACACAACTGATGTGCCTGATTCAAGTCTGTTTTGTCTAGGAAAATGCCATTTTGTTATTCTCAGGTGGAAAAGATAAGGTTGAGCAAGGAGCCCTTGGTAAACTTAGGAAGAATGTGGATTTTAGTGGACCAGCAACTGTATTTTTAGAAAAATGATTTGCAGGAGATACAAAGGTTTGGTGGTCATCTGTGTAATATCTTTAATACAAAGTGGTTTAAACAGTGACTTTAGTATCAGACAAATGGGTTCAAAATCCAGTTCTGTTTCTTCGGACCTTGCAACGTGACCTTGGGAAAATTACTTAACCGCCCCAATTCCCCATTTCACTACTTGTATGTTAGGAATCATTTTAGCTCCTTTGTTGGATTGTTGTGAAGACTGCACAGAATCATGGCTATAATTGCAGTGCTACCAACATTTTGGGCCACATAATGCTTTGTTGCAGGTGTCTGTCCTGTGCATTGTAGGAAATGTAGCAGCTCTAGCTTCTACCCACAATTATCCCTCCAATAACTGGCAACCAAAAATCGCCTCTGACTGAGAACTATTGAATATAAAATGTGTAGTGTGGGGGCCAGCGCCGTGGCTCACTTGGTTAATCCTCTGCCTGTGGTGCCAGCATCCCATATGGGTGCTGGTTTCTAGTCCTGGTTGCTCCTCTTCCAGGCCAGCTCTCTGCTGTGGCCCGGGAGTGCAGTGGAGGATGGCCCAAGTGCTTGGGCCCTGCACCCCATGGGAGACCAGGAAAAACACCTGGCTCCTGACTTTGGATTGGCGCAGCGCTGGCCGTAGCGTCCATTTGGGGAGTGAACCAACGGAAGGAAGACCTTTCTCTATGTCTCTCTCTCTCACACTGTCTAACTCTGTCAAATAAATAAATAAAATGTGTAGTGTGATACCTTGAAAACAGTAGGTCCCCCAAATGCAATCAGAGGATAGCAATGGACGGTGGTGTCCCACAGTGTGGTGGGGTGACTGTAGCTCACAGTATATTACATCCTGGATGGGGAGTTGGAGGGGAGGAGCTGGTGGAGTGCAAGCACGCAGGGAGAATAGGAAAATGGAAAGGCTGCTTGTCTGGTATGATTGGTTTGGGCAGTGTATATGTGTTAAGTATTGCACAGCACACCATACAAATGTGGCAGTGTGGCATGCTAATCCAATGTTACAAACAAAGCAATTTGAGGCTGCCATTCTGGCATAGCAGGTTAAGCTGCTGCATGCAATGCTGGCATCCCATATGGGCACCAGTCCAAGTCCTGGCTGCTCCACTTCCAATTCAGTTCCCTGCTAATGGCCTGGGAAAAGCAGCAGAGAATGGCCCAAGTGCTTGGACCCCTGCTACCCATGTGGGGGACGTGAATGAAGCTTATGTCCCCTGGCTTCAGCCTGATCCAGCCCTGGCCATTGTGGCTGTCTGGGGAGTGAACCAGTAGATGGAAGATTCTCTCCCTCCCTCTCTCTCTCTCTCTCTCTCTCTGTAACTCTGATTCCAAATAAACAAATCTTTACTTTTTTAAAAAAATAAGTAATTTAAAAAAGAAAATAATAATTACTCATTAAGAGGTAGCTATCATAATTAATAATGCTATATCAAAATTAGAATTCATTATTGGTGCTGAACCTTAAAGATGTCTTGGGGCCAGTACTGTGTGGCACAGCAGGCTAAATTAGCACGTGCGACGCCAACATTCCTTATCAGAGCACCAGTTTGAGTTCTGACTATTCCACTTCTGATCCAGCTTCCTGTTAATGTGCTTCAGAAGGAAGCAGATGATGAAAGAAGTGTTTGGGCCCTGCCAGCCATGTGGAAAGCCCACATGGGGTTCTAGGTTCCAGGCTTTGTCCTGGACCAGTAAGGACTTGCAGCCATTTGGGGAATGAACCAGCAGATGGAAGATCTCTCTCTGTCTCTTTCAAATAAATAAATAAATAAATAAATATTTTAGAAGATGTATAAGTATATTTAATTCTAAGAATAGCTTCTCCAGGTCTTCAAAGAAGGAGGTACCTTTCTCTGATGGGAGGAGAGAACCTCCACTTTGACTATGACCTTGTCTAAACAAGATAATAGTCGGAGAACTCAAGGGGCTTCCATAGCCTTGGAAACTCATGACTGGTGCATAGGGAGATTACTGATGCCATAAACAGGAGTGTCAATTTGTAAAGTCAACAACAGGAGTCACTGTGCACTTATTCCTCATGTAGGATCTCTGTCCTTAATGTGCTGTAATTGAGACTTAATGCTATAACGAGTACTCAAACAGTATATTTCGCTTTGTGTTTCTATGGGGGTGCAAACTGTTGAAATCTCTACTTAATGTATACTAAACTGATCTTCTGTTAAAAAAAAAAAAAAAGAAGAAGAAATTATCAATTCCCAACTTGACTCTCACTGGGATTAAACATGACAATAGGTCTGATCTGATTTCATCATCATTTAAAAAATCATCTATTATTTTTCACTTTATGTTTCTGTGTGGGAGCAAACTGTTGAAATCTTTACTTAATGTATGCTAAACTGATCTTCTGTATATAAAGAGAATCGAAAATGAATCTTGATGTGAATGGAAGGGGAGAGGGAGTGGGAAAGGGGAGGGTTGTGGGTGGGAGGCACGTTATGGGGGGGAAGCCATTGTAATCCATAAGCCGTACTTTGGAAATTTATATTCATTAAATAAAAGTTAAAAAAAAAAGAATAGCTTCTCAGACTTATTCTTTTAGGTTGTGTAAACCAGCCCTATTCTGATGAAAGAAATTTCAGAAAAAATCACTTTCCTGCTTTACATCTTCTGCATCTACTAGGCCTGCAAATCTAAGATCTTTTAGATATAGTGATGTATTATTTAACCACGTTAAACATTCACAAACTATAGTCATATGCTTCACAATAATATTTCAGTCAATGATGGTCCACATATATAATTATGATCCCATAAGATTATGAGAGGTGAAAAATTCTTAATACCTAGTGTTTTTACTCTGCCCTTTCTATATTTAGATAAATAACATTGTGTTACAACTGCCTACAGCATTCAGCCCAGTAGCATGAGCACAGGTTTGTAATCCAGAAACAACAGGCTATACCACATGGCCTAGACATGTAGTAGGCCATAGCATCTAGATTTGTGGAAGAATACTCTATCATGTTGGCACAATGAAGAAATAACTGAACAAAAACAGTTCTCAGAATGTATCTTAACTAAGTGACACATGGCTATACTTTAAGATTGCTGAAATGATAAGTATTTGTCAGGAATGATGTAATTTGCAACTTTATGGTGTTTGAGGCATTTTTTTCTTTCATTAAATGCATTTCCCCTCTCTTCACATTCATATTTTACAGAAAATTCCAACTCCTACTTCACTGATAAAATGGAAATCCAGTATGAGCTTCCTCTGCTACTAACACCTCTCCTTCCTCAACTCTCTCCTCGCATCCTTGTTTTTTCTAAAGGAAGATGGGTCTTTCTCTGAGTCTTCACTTTTTTTGTGGCCATTTCCTGAAAAACCTTATTATAGCATTTGTCAATTTCTTACCCACATCTTAAGCAGCTGGTTTTTCTCCATAATTAGGTTAGGGTTCCCTCATCTAGAAAGTTCTGATGACTTCTGAAATTGCAGCATTATTTCTTTGCTGAACCCCACACATAATTCTTTGTTTCTTCTGTTGGATTCCTTTCATTTTCCCAGCTCTTAAATGTTTTTATTATTTAGTGTTTTGTCTTCAGACAGCTTCTCTTCTCACTCAGCACCCACTGCCCTATCCCCACCCATGGAAACCTCCATTTCTGTGCATGGATTCAATTACCAACAGTTTTCTGCTCTCTCCAAAGTCTCTATTTTCTGGATTAAATTTCTCTCCTGAATTTGAGATACTTAGCCAACTGCTTACAAAATTCCCCCAGTAGGATGTCTCATAGGTACCTCAAAATCAACATACACAAAACTGAACTCATCATATTCTGTTCTCAAAACCACTCCTTGAGCAATATTTCCTGTATCAGCACCCACTCAGTTGTCCAAGCCAAAATCTTGATGTCATTCTTGACTGTTCTCTCTCCCCAAACCTCCCACTACCAACTAATTAGCAAGAACTGTCAATTCTACCTCCTACGTATTTATTGAGTCCCCCCCCACACCACTCCATCTCTACTGACACCATCATCTCCTTCCTAAACTACAATAGCCTCATAACTAATCAACCTGACCTTGATGTGTCCCATCGTGTATAGTCAGAGGAATTTTTCTAAAGTACAAACCTACTTGCACAGCTATAGGTGAGGTGGTACAAATACATTTGCTTCCTGTGACAATAAAGATTTTATTTGCCTTAAAAAAATCATAGTGCAAACCTGATTACAGCACTCTACTGATTAAACCCTTCAGCAAGCTACCAATGCCAACTTGGCTTGAATTCAAAGTCTTTGACATGGCTCTTTAAGGTTCCTCATTAATTTACCCCTGCTTATCTCTTAAACTGTATCTTTGAAGTAGTTAAGTTATGAGTGATTCACTCTCTTAGACTGCTATTTCTTTTGGTTTCTTAGGTGATTTTTTTTACTTTTTTTTTTTTTTTTGACAGGCAGAGTGGACAGTGAGAGAGAGAGACAGAGAGAAAGGTCTTCCTTTGCCGTTGGTTCATCCTCCAATGGCCGCCGCGGCCAGCGCACTGCAGCCGGCGCACCGCGCCGATCCAATGGCAGGAGCCAGGTACTTATCCTGGTCTCCCATGGGGTGCAGGTCCCAAGCACTTGGGCCATCCTCCACTGCACTCCCGGGCCACAGCAGAGAGCTGGCCTGGAAGAGGGGCAACCGGGACAGAATCCGGCGCCCCGACCGACCGAGACTAGAACCCGGTGTGCCGGCGCCACAAGGCGGAGGATTAGCCTAGTGAGCCACGGCGCCGGCCTCAAACGAACTATTGATAAAAGCCATGACACTCAATTTTGCCAAATGGCAACCAAGATTCTCTTAATCACTGGGGCTCCAACAGGCACACCTCTAGCTCTCCCAGCTACTTTACACCTTGTCTGCAATTAGCCATCAAGTAATATACATTTTTCTTTGAAAAACGTCATATGTATTGATCCCCCCCCCTTCTATTTGTACTCTTCTCTTTACCCTTACATTGTTAGTAGATTTCTTCCTGATGGACCTTCTTGACCTCAATATCATCCAATTTCAGTTTTGCTTTGTCTACTGCTGGCAGAATAATCACTAACACACACTCCTTTCATGGTCAAGGACTTTTCACACAGTAGACTCAATAAATATGAAGAAACCAACTCAGCCTCCCCTTAAGGACTTTAAAGTCACCAAAAAAAAAAAAAAAATCACCTGCTAGATCCAAACTCCTCTTTCTGACATTGGTCTCCCCTCTGGCCCTAATTAACTCTATCAGCATTATCAGAACGCTTATACTGTTCTTCCATGTACCCTACTTTCCTGACTTCTTGAACTTCTTGTCTTTTCCAAAACATACCCTATTTCATTCCATGGCTTCTGTTGGTTCCTCAACCTTGAGCAAACCCATTCTACCAGTGCTAAAAATTCTAGTATTTTTAATATTGAGTTAAAATGTCTTTTTCTGTTTTCCAACTAGAATTAATGCTCATTCTGTGTCTCCTCTCTATGGTACTTTGCACTTAAAACATTCATTACAGGGCAGGCATTCAGATTAGTGGCTAGACTCTGGTTAAAACAAAGGTCTTTCTTATCAGAGTGCCTGAGTTTGATTCCTGGCTCCAACCCCTGACTCCAGCTTCCTACTTAGCACGCAGACCCTCAAAGGCAAAGCTGGATGCTCAAGGGTATTTGAGTAATTGGTTTCCTGCCACCCATATGGGAGACCAGAATTGAATTCCTGGCTTCCAACTTTGGCCTTGACCCAAAAGCTGTAATGGAATTTGAGGAGCATGCCAACAGATGGAAGATTTCTCTTTCTCTCTCAAATTGAAAAAAAAAAATACATTACTTTCTTCCCAGTATCATAGTAATCTGCATGTCTAAGCTGCAAACTCCAGATCAGTGAATCTCACTTGTTCATCCTTGTAACCCTTGAAGCATCCAACTCAGTACTTAAAATGCACATAGTAGGTACCAACAATATTCCTTGAAATGACTTGGCCACATATGCAAGCTCCATGTCCACCCTCTTCTCTATCTCCCCACTCTTAGTCTCTACTAATTTAGTAATCAGACAACTAACTGTCTTTGAATAAAATCCAGCCAGACCCACCCAGCTCTGGTGAGACACTCCAAGCTTCAACAGCAGCAGCAGCTTCTGGATGTCTGCCTGACTTCTAAGGCTTACCACAATCTGTGCAGCCCAATAAACACACACACACACACACACACACACACACACACTCCATTGGTTTCCAAGCATGTGTCTTCCACTCCACATTATGTTCGATCTTTCAGCTCAGTCTTTGTTCACATTGTCACCCATGCCAGAAATACTCTTCCCTTCTTCTGATCAAATCATCCCAAAACTTCAGAACCACATTAAGTCTTACGTTATCCATGATGTCATCTTTAACTATTTGAATCCATATTTGTCTCTCCTATATTTGAATTCCTTTGACAGAAATAGTGTAGTATCTTACAGTATTCTCAGATTCTTTCATGCTTATGTCTTTTTTTAAAAAAATATTTATTTGAAAGGCAGAGTTACAGAGAGGCAGAGGCAGAGAGAGAGAGAGAGAGAGAGAGCGCCTCCATTTGGGTTCATTCCCCAAATGGGTGCAACAGCCAGAGCTGGACCAATCCAAAGCCAGGAGCCAATGCAGGTGCAGGGGTCCAAGGACTTGCGCTGTCCTCCACTGCTTTCCCAAGCAATAGCAGAGAGCTGTATCAGAAGTGGAGCAACCAGGACTGGAACCAGTGCCCATATGGGATGCTGGCACTGCAGGTGGAGGCTTTACCCACCATGTCACAGTGCCTGCCCTTCATGCTTATGTCTTGTTTCCAGCAAGAACATTAGTTGTTTAGGGCAAGAATCATATCTTACAGACCCATTTTCTTCCTTATTACTAATTTCTCATAAGTTCAAAATGATCCTTATAGCTTACTTTAGCTGATTAAAGAACTATATAGCCAGACCTGGAAGATAACCAAAGGATTGGTCAGTATTACTCAAAAGAAGAGATTTTCAAAAATCAATTTGGTTTTGGGGACAAGTAAATCAGTTTCTTTGCAGTTAATCTAGCTGGATGTCTGTAATAGGTTAAAGCAATTTGGAGATAGAGTGAATTAAAAATGATTGATTTTGTAGCTATTTATGAAACAGGGTTGAATAAGGCTATAATAAATCAAGTTCATTATCATGGATTTTTTAATTATAGGAAAAATAATAAAGCCTACATTCCTGATGATTAGGTCATTCTGGGACCAAAATCTCTCTGGATGAAACTTGGACTTTCCTTATAGATTCAGTTCATTCAAACATTTAAGAAATTTGCTTACAAGGTTAAATAACTAGGCATGGTTTGACCTAGAGATGTATGCATAAGCTCCAGATATGACACAAGGAAGAGTTGAGAATCTATGATGAACAAAAGACATAGTGTAGCTTATGCTTTGTGGGAATAGAAAAAAAATTATGGCATTTCTCCTCATTTTCTCTATTGTTAGATACATTTTGTATGTTAAGGAATTAGTTCCGTCTTAAACATTTTGATATTTTTCTAACACACTGAACAGGTTAGGTTAACTACATTTTGACTTTCTACCCTTTGCTTTAAACCTGCTAAAATCAACTATACTATGGGCCATGTCAAAAGGCAAATGAGATCAGACATTATATGGAGGTCTGGTTTGCTTCTTACAGTTCCTCATTTCTCTATTTCTTATATTAATGAGGGTGAAAGTTGCATTCTTTCTTTGGTCTCTGTTTTGTCTTTCCCAGCTGTCACAGAATATTAAGTAAGTATTCTGCGATCAAAGTTTCTCTGAAAGCCTTTAACCCTCACCAGTCACTAGCCAGTGCTTTAGTGAGTCCACTCCAGTTGTCATGTTCTTACTGCCTGACAATAGCTACTTACAAGGTATTTGACTAGAAATGTCACTTCAAATTTATAAAGTTCACTAGTTTAAACAGTAAAAGACTTAGAAACAATGTCCACATAGAAACTTCAACATGGATGTTCACAATAGTAATATTTATAGTAGCAAAAATAGGAACAATCCAAATGTCTATTAAGTGATGAATGGATAAACAAAATGTGGTATGTCCATAAATGGAATATTATTTGTCACTGAAAGGAAATGCCATACTGATACATTTACAACAAGGATGATACTTGAAAGCAACATGTTAAGCAAAAGAATCCAGTCACAAAAAAACACACATTGTATGAGCTCATTTATATAAAATGTCCAGAATAGGCAATTCTATAGAGGCAGAAAGCAAACTGCCAGGGCTGTGTATTTATGTGTGTGTGTGTGTGTGTGTGCGTGTGTGTGTTGGTAGGAAGTGGATGAGGAGTGACTCCAAATGGTTAAGGGTATTCTTTTGGAGTGATGAAAATATTCATAATTATATTACAATGATGGTTGTGCAATTCTGTGAATATATCTTAAAACTTTTGGTTGCACCTCTTCAGTAGGTGATTTGTATAGTATATGAATTGTATTACAATTAAAAAAAAAAAAACAAAGAAACCTCTTTTGAGTACAGAGCTAGATCTAAATTTCAAGTATAGTTCTTCAACAGAATCTTCAGGGGTAGGGGCCTGGTATTGCATTTTCACAACTTCATGGGTGAAGTACAACTTAGGTTTAAGGATCACTGAATTTTAAGATACAAACCTTGAACTTGCTTCCTGAGATTTACTGCAAGTGACTTCACCCATGGAGAAGTTGTAATTACTCTCAGGTGAATAATACTCACCTTTTTTGTTGCTGTATACTTTGGGTATTTAAGTTTCTGGTTGTATTATTCTCTGTGTATCTACTTTCAACTTTTAGATCCAATTTCTTTTACTCCTCTGGGAGAAATGGACCTACTAATACTCTGTTCTCTACACATTAAAGTCAGAGAATTATCACTCTTACTTCTGAAGGCATTAGTAGAAAACTAGTTCTTCCTTCACAGCAAAGGGGAGAGGAAGAAGATTCAGTGTCATACAGTAAGCAAAAATATGAGTGAATATAATTAGAATGTTATATATAAATTAGAACATACGATTTTCTGTCTTGAGTGGTCTGGCTCAGCTGTCATCAAGGTCTTAAATTGTAGATCAGGCTGTGGTATTGATTTCCAAAAAGACAAGGGGCAACCACATACCACATATTAGCTCTGTGAGGAAAAATCTTTGTTTCCTATACCATTCTAGGAATTAAATTTCTCCTTCATACTATCCCTACCAAAAAGGAACAAGAACACAACCCTAGGCCGGCGCCGCGGCTCACTAGGCTAATCCTCCGCTTAGCGGCGATGGCACACCGGGTTCTAGTCCTGGTTGGGGCGCCGGATTCTGTCCCAGTTGCCCCTCTTCCAGGCCAGCTCTCTGCCAGGGAGTGCAGTGGAGGATGGCCCAGGTGCTTGGGCCCTGCACCCCATGGGAGACCAGGAAAAGCACCTGGCTCCTGGCTCCTGCCATCGGATCAGCGCGGTGCGCTGGCCGCAGCGCGCCGGCCGCGGCGGCCATTGGAGGGTGAACCAACGGCAAAGGAAGACCTTTCTCTTTCTCTCTGTCTCTCTCTCACTGTCCACTCTGCCTGTCAAAAAAAAAAAAAAAAAAAAAAAGAACACAACCCTAAATTATCTGTACTATTCAAAGCAGTGGACCAATCAGTAGCATTAAAATTCAGGCACTAAATGAATCCTTTGACTATCATTAAGGATAAATCCTTTTGAGAGAACGATCCAACATGGGAAGTGGGATACACAGCAGACTCATAGAATGGCAGATGTCCTAAACAGCTCTCTGGCCTCAGAATCAGCCCTTAAGGCATTCGGATATGGCTAAAAAGCCCATGAAAAGTATTTCTGATATGGAAAGCCAAGACACTCTGGCAAAAAAAAAAAAAAAAAAAAAAAAAAAAAAAAAAAAAAAAACCACAAAACCAAAACACCTAAATGAAAGATCTCTGTGAGTGAGATCCCAGCAGAAAGAATGGGCCATCAAAGAAGGAGGTACCTTTTTCTGAAGGGAGGAGAGAACTTCCACTTTGACTATGACATTGTCTAAATAAGATCAGAGTTGGCTAACTCAAAAGGCTTCCATAGCCTTGGCAACTCATGACAAGAGCCTAGGGTGATTACTGACACCATAAACACGAGTGTCAATTGTTAAATCAACAACAGGAGTACCTGTGCACTTACTCCCCATGTAGGCTCTCTATCCTTAATGTGTTGTCCAATGTGAATTAATGCTATAACTAGTACTCAAACAGTACTTTACACTTTGTGTTTCTGTGTGGGTGCAAACTGTTGAAATCTTTACTTAATGTACACTAAACTGATCTTCTGTTAAAAAAAAAAAAAAGAAAAGAAACTATCAATTCCCAACTTGACTCTCACTGGGATTAAACATGACAATAGGTCTGATCTGATTTCATCATCATTTAAAAAAAATCATCTATTATTTTTCACTTTATGTTTCTGTGTGGGAACAAACTGTTGAAATCCTTACTTAAGGTATACTAAGCTGATCTTCTGTATACTAAGATAATCGAAAATGAATCTTGATGTGAATGGAAGGGGAGAGGGAGTGGGAAAGGGGAGGGTGGTGGGTGGGAGGGATGGTATGGGGGGGAAAGCCATTGTAACCCATGAGACGTACTTTGGAAATTTATATTCATTAAATAAAAGATAAAAAAAAAAAAAAAAAAAAAACCTAAAAAAAAAAAAAAAAAAAAAAGGCTTCCATAGCCTTGGCAACTCATGACAAGAGCCTAGGGTGATTACTGACACCATAAACACGAGTGTCAATTGTTAAATCAACAACAGGAGTACCTGTGCACTTACTCCCCATGTAGGCTCTCTATCCTTAATGTGTTGTCCAATGTGAATTAATGCTATAACTAGTACTCAAACAGTACTTTACACTTTGTGTTTCTGTGTGGGTGCAAACTGTTGAAATCTTTACTTAATATATACTAAATTGATCTTCTGTATATAAAGATAATTGAAAATGAATCGTGATGTGAATGGGATGGGAGAGGAAGTGGGAGATGGGGGGGTTGTGGATGGGAGAGAAATTATAGGGGGGAAAAGCCACTGTAATCCAAAAGCTGTACTTTGGAAATTTATATTTACTAAATAAAAGTTAAAAAAAGAATAAATCCTTTTCTTGATAACAGTTCCAGCTGATCTTGATGATATTTCTATCAGAAGTGGACAAATTGGACTAATATTTGATGGGTGACTGACAATTGGCTAATCTTGACAATCATATAGTACCAATTTAGTGAAGTATTGGGTAATTGGCTAACTATAGCATGAGTTAATAAATGCTATATAGATTTCACAATGATGGAGTTACTGTGCTATGAGCTATTTAATAATTGATATGATAAAAAAGTTACATTATTTTTCATCATTACTTTTTTCAAACAAAAAATTACATCTGTAGAGCACAGTTTAGGAATTTTTACTCATGTGTGAGAAAATGTTATTTTTTATTGCCTGAAAATCCAAACACATGGAATATAAATTAAAGAATAGGGTTTAATTTAGTGTAGTTATCTGAAATAGGATTTTCACATGTGGACAATTAGAAGCAGCTAATCTTCATATAGTCAATAAAATTCAATAATTACATGTTGATCTTCTTCTGTGGTATCCTTAAATAAACCTGATAGGTATCATGATATTAGAAGAATAAGACATGGCTTCTGGTCTTGTGGAGTTTGGTGGGGGAATAATGCAGCTTTACTTATTCATAAATTATCTATGAGACAATAAAACATGTTTCTAGGCACTCAAATACCAAGAAACAAAATAACCAGCAAGATATGTGAACTTGGCAAAATGAAAAGCTAAAAAGCTTATATTTTCATAAAAGTCATATTGATATGTGGCCTATGATAATAGCATGAAATTCCAAATGCAGTATGCGAAAGCATGTTGATTCTTAGGTAAACTATTTCCTGTCATCTTAAGAGGTGGGACATGCAAGTTGGGACATATACTGTTACTCTTAGAGAATTCTTCATATTTCCTGCATTTTCATCAGTTTACATCTATAATGTTAGCACTTTGTTATCACAGCTTTTAAACATTTAATTATTGAAGTCTGGAGGGAAAAAGGAAAATATCAGTCAAAGTTAAAAGTCCTTAGTAATGTTCATATTTCAGTAACTCAAGAGGTGTCTGCTAAAAATAAGCTTGGTTGAGATTTTTCACATCCTTGAGGCTACTGGTCCATTGGAAAAAACTTGTGAATGGAATTTTGATGAGTTTGTACAGACTGTCCTTCCCAGTAGGGCTAGCAGACTGCAGACTGAGCTTTCACCAGTACCCCTTTCTTCCCTTTGCATACCACGAAAAGTTTCAGAACTAGATATTGGCCTTCAGTGAATTTATAATTGCTCTCATGTGCATTATAAAACATCATCGACTGGAAGCGCCTTTCAGCCCTCCCTTTGTAGTAGTAAAGGAGGAAAATTACAAGTAAGCTTTCTTAAACCTGCTTAGAAGCTCAATTTCAGAAACCTATCATGGGATCAGCCTCATGGCAGGGAAAACCATACATTTGAGGGTACCACAGTACAATTTAAAATCTCTCTTAATTAAGGTGGCTAGTAGAAATGATTCCTTTTTAAAATACTACACGGAAAGGAAAGTTAATCAAAGAAAATGTATCGCATGACAACATTTGTCACTTTGAAGCATAAAGTAAATCCTACAATATGTGAACACTTTCTTCCAAACTATTTAGAATAAAGACAAATTGACTAATTTTTGAAAACCAAAATTCAATTTCCAGCTACTTCATCATTAAAAAAAAAAAAAGGTTTTTTGAGCAGTTTTAAACTCACAGCAAAACTCAGCCAAAAGTACAGAGAACTTCCATATACCTCCTGCTCTTGTCCAGCTTCCCCATTATCAACATCCGGAATAAGAGTAATACATTTGTTACAACTGATGACCCTATATTGACACCTCATTATCACTCATAGTACATCAGGGGTCATTCTTGGCACTTTGCTGGGGTTTTTGACAAATGTATAATGCCACGTATTCGCCATTAAATTTCTCTGTTCTGCCTTTTTACCGCTGTTCATGTACTTTTTAAAAGCCAAACTGCAGAATGGGCATTTGAGGGTGTGGTTAAGATGCTGTTTGGGATTTCTGTATCCTATATCTGAGTGCTTGGGCTTCAGCCTTGGCTCTACTTCCACTTCCAGCTTCCAGCTTCCTTATAATGCACATACTGGGAGGCAGCAGGTGATAGTTCAAGTATTTAGGTCCCTGCCACCCATGTGGGAGACCTAGATGGAGTGCTGGGCTCCTGGCTGTGGCCTGGTCCAGCCCTGGCTGATGTGAGCATTTGGGGTAATCAACAGATGAAAGATTCTCTCTCTCTCTCTCTCTCTCTCTCTCTCTCTTTCAGTCTCTCTTTCAGATAAATAAAAGATTTTTAAGTCCTAAAAAAAAGCCAAACTGCATATACCTTTTATCTGCCTAATCCAGGATTTCTCAACCTTGTACTCTTGACATTTTGGACTGGATTTTTTTTCAAATGTTTATTTATTAATTTTCATCTACTTGAAAGGCAGAGAGAGGGTGAAGGGAAGAGAGAGAATCTTCCATCCAATAGTTCACTTCCCAAATGCCTATAACAGCTGGGGCTGAGCCAAGTCAGGAATCCAGAACCCAGAACTTCATCCATGTCTCCCACATGGGTGGCAAGGACCCACGTACTTGGACCATTACCTGCTGCCTCCCAGGATGCATTAGCAGAAAGTTAGATTAGAAGCTGAGTAACCAGGACTTGAACCAGCACTCTGATATGGGAGTTGGGTGTTCCAAGCAACAGCTTAACCCCTGAGCCACAATACCTGCCCTGGATAATTCTTTTTAAGGGAACATCGTATGCACTTTAAAACATTTATCATATCCTTGGCCTCTACCCAATGGGTGCCAAAATCATGGCCACCCTCAGTTCTGAAAACTAAAAATGTCTCTAGACATTGCCAAGCGCCCCCCAGGTGCAGGTAGCCAAAGTGTCCCCTGTTAAGAACCACTGCCCTAATCTAAGGCATACTTTACTTCCGAAACACTATCTCTTCTATTGCAATTTTTACAATTAGTCATTAAATGCTAGTCAACACATTCATTGTGCCCACTATGTGCTGGACACTGAACAGTCTATGTATCCAGTCAAGAGCTATTAAATTCTTCCTATATTAAGAAACAACAGGGCAGGGAATAAACTTAAAATAAATGGACAAGAAAATACCTCTGTGTGCTAGCTACATTGAACCCTGTAGGATGGTTCATCAAATCACTTCCACCCTCTTCATGATCTAGTGGCCATTCACAGCAGAATGAACTCAGAAGATTAAAAATGCAGTAGTCTTTAAAACTGCTTAACTGATCATTCCTGCAATGCTGTGGCCTCCTTCAGCAGTCATATACAAGATATGGATGTGCTCCTACAGGGACACAGATCTGCATAATTAGCCAGGGGAGATGAACTCTATGCAAATCCCCACTTCCAGCCCACCTTCTCCGCTGCTTCCCCATGATAGCAGAGGATTTTTCATTCCCTTTTTGTCCTTTGGGAAGTTCTCCTTTTCTTTAACCTCTATAAATAGAAGCATGACTAATGATAAGCTGGAATCCTTTCTGATTGATCAGAACTTGTGCTGCTCTGGTCATTAAATCAGAAGGTAACTGAGCAAGTACCATTTGAAATTTTATTTGGAAATTTTACTTGAAAAGTTTTAGGCAATAAATAGTCACGGAGATGGGTTGGGCATTTGCGCTAGTGGTTAAGATGCTGCTTAAGATACCAGTGTTCCACACTGGAGGGCTTAGATTCAATGGCCACCTCTGCTCTTGACATCTGCTTCCAGCTGGTGCAGGCTGTGGGAGGCAGAGGTGATGCTTCTGGACTGTTGAGGAACAGTTTTTGTTTTTTCTTTAATGTTTTTTTTTCTTTCTTTTCCTTTTTCTTCCTCATACAAAGTGTTGAACTCTTTACCTAGAATAATCTTCTGTGCATAAAGTTAAATGAAAATTGATCTTAGTAAAAAACAACAAGACTGGGAACAAGAGAGGGAAGAGGGGTAGGAGTGTGGATGGGAGGACAGGAACAGTAGGAAGACTTACTATGTTCCTAAAGTTGTATTTATGAAATGAATGCAAATAAATAAAGAGAAAAAAATTAAGTAGTTGGTTTCCTGCCGTCCATGTGAGAGACCTGGATTGAGTTACAGCCCCTACTTTGTTATGGGCATTTGAACCAGCACATGGGAATTCTGTTTGTCTCTGATTCTTAAATAAAATAAATAAATATTACAAAAAAGTCTTAGACTTAATGAATGGAATCACATTAGTAGGATATGGAACATATTAGAAAAGTTAACAGTATTTGCATGTGGCCAAAAATCTTCTCCTTTTTTGGACATTTTAGTCATTTTGGTTTCTCTTCATTTTTGTTTCTTTTACTTTTTTATGATGGACAAAAAAATAAATTCATAATTGATGCATTGAAGACAGTCTACTATGTTTAAGTTTTATTTCCAAGACATCTTTTGGAGACTAGGAAGCTACTTATTCCTTAGCCATTAGAGTGGATCGGTATGTATATTCTTTTTTTATGGCTCTCCAAATTGGTCTTCCCAGTGTAACTTATAAAATTCCTTCTCACTGTAATTGCCTATGATCTGTTGGCTACTTTAATTCATATACATTGCAAAATGATACATGCTGGGACCTCAGCAGAAGGAAGAAGAGGAAAATGGAGGAAAGAATCCTAGAAAGTCCACATTGAATTTTCATGGACTAACTTAGTTTGTGGGAATATAACCTCAGTATTGTATTTGGCACTTCAAATCAAAGTTCAAAAGATGAGACAAACTTGGACTTGATTCAAGGGATGATCAGATCCTAGGGTAGGAGTAAAAGAAAACAGTTGGACCAAACATTTCATGGCAAGACTTGGATCTCAGGTGGTCTATTTGGATTTCAGCTGGACACCAGCTACTAGAGAATTAGCTGGTACAGAGCAGGATACAGAGCAGGATTGAACTCCGAGGGACAATCGGAATAGGAAGGATTTCTTAAAGAATCAGTGTCCTAGCCAATCAGACTGCAACCCAGGGTAAGACCTAACTTCAAGGTGGGAATTAGATCCTTCATCAGAAAACCAAGGCAAAAATAGGTCAGCCACACAGGGTAGCCCAACACTGGGAGACAAAAAAGAAGAGGAAGTTCAGTGAGCACAAAACAGACACAGTGGACTTGGGGCAACAATGTCTACTTTCTCACACGTACTGTCAAGAGGGATGCCTGATATTCTGCTGGGTGTAAGCAGGATTTTGCTTACTAGATATAGGAATTCAAATTTTCCTAGCCCCTGTCAGAGCAGGGCCAGCAAAGACCACCTCAAATGTTTAACTCCTCTATTTGTTAATATTTAGTCACAAAACCATCGGACTCATTATTTTTACTTCTGTCAGAATTGTGTGCAACTCCTTAAAGAAGTAAATATAACACTATTTCAAAAATTTCATGGAAACATGAGTTAAAAGATAAGTTTATTTCGGTGCCAAAAATATTCTAATCCATGCAGTTAATTCATAATATTAATTTCCCATGAACTTCTTAAAGACCCTGCATATGATCAGGCCCCAAATATTGCACTGTGAGATTTTTTGGTATATCAGGAGGGTTTATACAGTAAGCCAGGGTTGGCAAGCTTTTTCTATAAAGGTCCATATAGTAAATCTTTGAAGTTTTGCAGCCCACGTGGTATCTGTAATGAGTACTCATATCTGCATTTATGGTATGAAAGCAGCCATGGTCAATATGCAAATATGTAAGCATGTTTTATAAGTTTCTATGGACTTTGAAATTTAAATTTCATAAAATTTACATGTCATGAAATGTTATTCTTTATCTGATTTTTTTCAATGATGTATACATGTAAAAATTATTTTTAGCATATGGACCATACAAAAACAGGAGACAGGCAATGATTCTTTACAAAGTGAGCAGTGATCTGCCTAAGTGTGCCTAGAAGGCCTCTAATACAACATTCAAGGTCACATAAACCTACTGTTAGGATTAGCATTGCTCCAAGCTCTGGTAAAAATCAGGCCACAGACAGTGAAAATATAAAAAGCTCTACATATTATTCATTCACCATAAAACTTAATCTGTTTGACGATTCTGCTGTTTCTGCACTTTGTTCTGATAATAGTGCTCTGATGTGATTGCTATCGAGAAACTCACTTGGCGAACTCCAGTTTCTACAAACTTTTTTTTTTTTTGGTGTTATCTGAGTTTTGACATCCAGTTCCTAGAGAACTAGAGTTAGCCATGACTTCCCATCCAAAATGTGCATGGCAATGAGACTTATATAGTAATCATAGGACCTATCACCAGGTACTTGGAATTTACTGTCTGGTCTTCTTGATGTCAACTCTCTACTTTTCTGAATCATCTCCCCGTGATTGCTTGAGTTCTAGGTCTTGCTGACTTGACCACCTCACCAAGCCTGATAAAGGTAATTAGTATCATACAAACAGAAAGGCATGCAGGAAAAGAAGATGTAAAATAACAAACACCCGAAGAGTGCTTCAATATATTTTGTTATAACCGGAAACCAAGATGGCACAATCTCTTTACCTCATTCCAACCTTGAAGGAAGCACAAGTGTTGAGAACTGAATCTCTTTCTGTAACAATGGCTGCTCAACATTGAAGTACATATTATATACAGTAGGAGTGAGTGTTTGGCCTAGTGCCCTAGACATCAGTTAAGATGCCCATGTCCCACACCAGAGAACCTGTGTTTCATTCTCAGCTCCAGCTCCCAATTCCAGGTTCCTGCCAATGCAGCAAGTGATGGCTCAAGTAATTAGGTCTCTGCCACCCAGGTGGGTGACCTGAATTGAGTCTCCAGCCCCCAGCTTTGGCCCACTGACCTGCTGTGGGTATCTGGGGAGTAAATCCGTGGATGGGAGCACTCTTTCTCTCCCCCCACCCCACCCCCTTCCTCTGTCAAATTAAAAAAAAAACTCATATACATGGTAAAATTCTTAGTAACTGCATCTAGACATAATAAAGATTGTTTACTTTTAACCTTTACAAATGCTAGCTTTCATGTCTCTGATTTCATTTTTTGTGGTTTTGGTTTATTCTTGATTAATTGAGACTGTTCCAGATTTTTAGAGAATATGTGAAGTGATTCAGTCACATAACTACTATTTTGTCTAATTCTTTCAAATGTAGAGAGCTGACTACATTTGCCAATGTAAAAACTACTTGAAGATGAAACTATACCTTATAATGCAGATGATGCTACATCTCAGCTTTTCATCACTGTATCATACAACCTCCACAAAGCTAATGGGAAAAAAAACATCTGAATTGGCAACCTCCATGCTGAGTTCATGTTTTCTCTGGGCTGAAATTTGGGAATGTATACTTCTGACCTGTGTTATATCTGACCTTTCATCACAAAGAAGGTAGGTTACCGGCTCTGTGCCAAGATTCTCAGGTGTGATTAGTTATCAAAAACATGCACGGTCTGTAACTTAGTGACACTGAGCACAGAGATAGCGTGACTTAAGGATTTCGAATATTCTTTCTTAAACACCTAATAGTCCTAAAAATCAGTTATGTACACAGAGGTCCATACTTTTGTTTTTCCAAGTAGAAGTACAGACTTACAGTTATTGGCAGTTAATGACAGTAACATAATACACCTGTTATTCTCCACAATCAGGACATGCTGTATGTCATCATCAAGTTGGCTCTTTTTGATTACTCGGGTTATGTTTATTCAGCTATCTTATTTGGCACAGACTGACATAATGACACTTTGGGAACCAATCCAGGTTTTTTTGTTGTACAAATATTACCTCAGAGCAAAGCATATAAGCTCCTCAGTGAATGTATTTGTCATGTGGGAAAATGTTCTCATTACTTTACATTCTTAATCATATGGCAAAAGAAATGTACCTTGAGCTACAAAAGAAACATGGGAAAATACAAGAGGAAACCAAAGACAGTGCTAATGAGCTCTACCTTCCAATTCCAACACTGCTTTCATTGGCTTGCAACCCTGCTGGTGGTTTCTTCCTCACTACTTGGAGCTCTGAACTACCACAAAGGAACAGGAAGTCTTCCTTTCTTTAGTTCTTCAGTTTGAACGATAAGAACCTTTTGTTTACACATTCAAATTTATAACTATGAGGCTTTTATTTTACATTTGTATTATATCTCTGTTTCTTCTTTCTCTCATGCTAAGCATTCCAGTGATACAGGAGGGCTGTGGCATCCTGGCTGGATTTATTAAGATGGGAGAAACTGGAGAGGTGGGCATTTTGTTCACTGGGACACCAGCATTCCCTACAGGAGTGCCTGGATTCAAGTTTGGGCTCTGCTCCTCATTCCAGCTTCCTGCAGATGTGAGCCCTGGGAGGCAGTGGGTGATGGATCAAGTGATTGGGTCCCTGTCACCCACACGGGAGTCATAGATCAAGGTTCTGGCTCCTAAGGGTTCCTAGCTTTGGCCTGGCCCAACCCCAGCCATCATGAGAGTGAACCAGCAGGTGGGGGCTCTGTCTGTCTGGCTCTCTCTCAAATAAATAAAAATAATTTTTAATGGGATAAACTGGATTCTACTTAAATGGAGATAGGAATGTGACAGTAGATTAGGAACAATTGAATATAAAGGGAAAGAGAACAAACAATAATGGAAGATTCTTAATACAGTGGGAATAGAGACACTTCATGCATAATATCACTAGGCAACAAGCAGTACATGGTCACAAGAATTATGCAAAGTCTTTTGGATAACTCCCATTGGGATCTTCCTTTATTTAATCTTCTCTTGATCATTTAGGCTTAGGAGGGACATTTTAGGCAGCTGTCTGCTGTGCATGGCAGTGGCAGATTTAGGAATAAAATTGTCTCAGATTCCCAGGCCAATGTTTTTCCCCCACACCATACTGTTGTTGTTTAAAAAAAATTGTTTCTAAAAATTATTTTCATTATTTTTTAA